>NC_071402.1:72025794-72684908 GCF_017976375.1 Cuculus canorus
ACAAAAAGGAGAAAATAAGAGATAGAACAGATAAGGTGGCACCATTAAACAAGCTGAACACAAAAGAACTGCAAATGGTAAGGCCTCTTCAGCTTACTGATGCACATCATACTCACTGTAAGTGTAGAGATGTTATAGGAAAAGGAGAGTTGGGAAGCACTTGGAAAAGCACAATCTACCAGTTTGGTCTGCAGCTTGTCCAAGGAGAGTCAGTCCTGAGACATATTTTGTTAATAGTTATGTGCTGTTTTAGCCAAGACTAAGTACACTGAAGAAGTTCAGCATGTTTACCTGTAGCTGTTGATTCATCCAATTAAGTGAGCTACATAGCTCAGCCACATCTGAAGGTACCTGTATTTCATCTTTTGAGCTTAAAAGTATATATGGTTTATCAGGGAATTCACAAATAATACATTTCAGACTTTTCCAAAATTGTGTGTAAAAAAAAAAAAAAACTTATGAAAAGATTGGTAGTAGTTCAGAGTTCTTTGATGTATTAACGTGTTTATTCTTTACTATCCATGTTTTACTTTCTCATGATTTCACTAAGTATTTTAATGAAAAACATTTACATTCCTGCTGAGAAAATAGCTTTGTGTTCTGGAATCAAGTTGTTGCACTGAAAAATCAGGAGTTAAACATGTTTTTCCGTGAAATATGAGAGACTGAAAATAAAGAAGAAAAGACCCCCTAACTTACTTTGATGTGAAGGCAAATGACTAATCCTTTTTAGATTAGCACATTTAAGTGTCTTTTGTAACGCCAGGATGGATGTTGATCCTTAAAACGCTGAAATGTAAGAAAATCAGATAAATAACCAATCCACTGGCTTTACAGGATGGGGTAAACTTCCCCAAAAGTCTGATTGGATGAGCACAAAAACAGGTGAGTGGGTGGAAGACTTAATTGGACTCCTCTGATGAAAAGGAGCAGTGTTTTTACAACAAACAGATGCTGCTGATTTGGGGGAATGGGGGCTGGGGAAAATGATCCTTTGGAAGAGTTAAGACTGCACAGGCTGATACTGTGGAAAGAAACAAGGTAATTTGTTGTGCTTTTCATGTTTATAACTCTCACAGAAGGGAGGGAGATGGACTGGCAAGTGAGAGAGAACAGGCAGCTGCCAGTGTATGGCTGCAAGTGGAATCTCTTTCCTCAGATAGCCTGTAGTACTTCTGTAGCCAGCCTGATAGCCCATGTTGTTTTATTAGGCTTCAGATAAATTGGTGAGGAAAATGTGGCACTACAGAATTAATGCCCTAGGTTGGACTGTTATCAAGAACTGACGCAAAGTAGGCTGTGTCTTGTGGAGTTTGCTTGGCAACAGTGTTCTCATCACAAAAACTTTACAAATTTATGCAAGCAAATAAGTGCAGTGTTAGACCTGTCTATGAGTTCTTTTTTTTTTTTTTTGCAACTGCAAATATCAAAGGAGGTTGGATAAAGCCAAGTGACCCTGGAAATAATAATGTTTGAAAGCCTTTCCCCTTATTTGAATGACTACCATCCTTTTTTTATTGCATACTGATACTGCAATATCAACAAAAATATCTCTCCCAGTAAGATGTAACCTCATGCACTCTGTACCTCTGTAATCATTCCTATGCATGCCTGCTAGTGAGAAGTGTAGGAGATCAGAGTGAAGATGATCTTTCTCTTTTCCATTTTATTTGTGTTACTTATCTTTCCAAATAGTATTTAATTAGAGTTACATTATCTTTGGGGTCACTAAACACTAAAGAATGTCTAAAGATGGTTTGTTAGGAATGTGAAGCTCATCTCTAGTAGTATTTTGTTCAGTATTGTGAAGGCTTGGAATGGTACCACTTATCACCAGTGCACAGATAAACAATAGAAGCGTTATTCCTTTGATGACAAAGGAGCTGATAACATGTCCTGTTTAGTTTTAATTTTCCTGCCTTTTTTTTCTGTTAGTTTATTTTTTTCCCCTCATTCCTCCTGTTTCCCTTTCCTGACACCCTGAACTAGGCTATTCAGAGAACAGTGTGTTTTTAAAATAAACACAGCATCTCCTGTGAATTTTCATGTGTATGATCAATTTAAGCCATGACAATACCAGGTGTTAGATGAAAAGTCACTGACAGAGTTGACTTTTTTTTCCTCCTTTCATTTCTACCATTTGCTTGTTACGTGAAAGCAATGAGAACCCTACAGAGACTGTCTTATACTTGCTAAACTTGATTTAAAACTACAGTGTGTAATGCCACACTTCCCAAGAGACAGAAAGGAACCATATTTAAGATGTGTAATTGCTGTGTTGTTCCTCCATACCTCCTCTCTCCTCCCTGTTTGCCTTCTTCTTTTCATTATGTCTAACTATAGGAGCAGTTAGACCCTCCTTCAGCCTAATGCAGAGAGAATATTGTTCCTCTAACTTCAATTATGTTACTTCTACAGCATTCAGCTAAATTATTTGTTCTCATTAATTTTAGCAAGAAAACCATTTATCACCAACAGTTCTTCATGCTTATGAATTTGTGGCCTTGATTTTTTTAGCCTAATTTTGAACTAAAATAGACAGCCATTTTTAAGCTGACTCTGCAATAGCCATACATTGAGACATCATGTTTTCAGATTTGCAGCTTCCTTTGAAAGGAAGCTTCCTTTAAAGGGAAAAGAGGGCATGATTCAGAATTGTTGGTGTAACTTGTCTTTTCATTCATGGGCAATGTGAAGGCTTTTATGGAATAACTGACAGGTCTAACACAACTCTACATTTGCTTGCTTTTACAAGTCATTGCAACATGTCAGTAGTCAATACAATACCCTTGTTCTCAAAAGACCTCTGAATAGAGTACTGATCTTTAAGCTACCTTAGTTTGTCAAAAGAAGTAATGTAATATTTCAATTGTAAAAAAAAAAAAAAAAGTGTGCCCTTGGGAAAACAACTTGAGGAAACTAGGACATGTGTGTTACTTAAGAAAGTTGCAGTTCCTCATTATTGTCTCCCAATACTAATAACAAAAAATGAAGACTCTGGATTTCATCAGCTAACAGCAAGCATTACAAGACATGTAGCTACAGGCATGTTTGAACTGCAACTGGGCAAGAAAACTTACCTATTTGGTGTTATGCTCTTTTATCTGGAAAAAGAGAGTAGAATAGATTGATTTAAAGAAAAAAATCATATATATGCATAAATATAAAACCGGTTTGGCTATCTTACATAAAACAGAAAAAGGGAAGAAATGTATGTGTGGCTTTATGTTTATTTTCTTCTCCACAATTTTGCATAAACAAAGCAGAAATATATCAGCCTTATGGAATTCTTTCCTTTATGTCCCATGCAGAAGAATATTTATTTAAAACATTTTTTTTTGTTCAGAAATGCAAGGAATCTTCAGCAACGAAATCAATTTCAAAAGGAAAAGCACAATGTGTGAGTGAATTCGTTCAATCTGAAAGTCAGGACCTCTGCAAGCCACATCTTGAAACAGAACATGTGCTCGTTCAAAGTGCACAAAAGTAATTAAACTCAACCCTAATTTTCTTAAATGTAATTGAATTTCATGGTGCGTTGAGTATTGTGGAGTTACCTACCAGGGGCTTCAATAAGCTGTGGCAGCATTAGAGACAGCATGTTTATAGCATCACAGTGGGAAGTTTAAAAAATCACTGATTCCCTAAATGCTAAACATATAACAAGCTTTTTTTTTTATTTCTTTTGAACAGTCAATTCACTTCTCTACACAAATCCACTTGATGCAGCTATGCCTTTTTCAGTATCTTCTGTTTGCTAATGGGGGAAAAAGTGACAATTTTGCTTCTGTGGAGTGTCATTCTACTTGCACCTGGTCTCATCAGCAGGTGAGAATTCTTTATGGATTTGAGTGTTCTTTCCCCTGGCGAGCTTCTGTGTTTGTAACTGTTCATCAAGAGCCGTTTGAAAGCTGACCATTTTACAACTTATATCAATGAACTCCCCTTTCAAGTGAAAAAAACATGCAAAGGAGTGTTTCATTCTCTGCTTTTACAGAATAGTTTTGTAGCTGTAAGGCTAACAAACGCTGTGATATAGAACACATGTACTTGTGAAGATGTTTTTTGTTGAGATGTATTTAAGATGTTGTATTCTCTATGGTTCTTTTAATTTCTGTTCCTCCCACCCCACAGTATGGTAAATTGTGGCAGTTATTATTCATAAATAAAATCTCAATGGCTTTTCTGATCAATCTTTAAAAAAGCCTTTCTATCCTAGATTGGAGAAAAAAGGATGACCAGATTCTGCTTCCACTGCAAATAGAAGTGATTTTTAGGTAACTTTGCACTGCAAGTTTGAGTGGATTGATTTGCACATCATAGCACATAGAAGGCCAAAAGTCACTGAATGTGAAATATGGTAATACAGCTGATGTGCCAAACCTCATGCCTAATTCATTAATAATTCTCATGCTGTCCAAGTATTACAATACTACAGATTAGATTAAACTCTCAAAATGGAAAGACATGGGGAAAAGAGAGGAATATAGGCGGCTAAATATGTTATATCAATATAAGCAATATCTGATATTGTAGATATTTCTTCCACCTATGAAAACTCAAAGAATTAATTTCTAGTAATTCAGCTAGCTTTATCTCCTTCTTAGTAGTGGATTATCTAAAACTAGAGAATAACTGAAAAAAACCACAAATTGTTGCTATTTATAAAAAGAAATACATACTTGTTGTGAAGGTTGTTGCTGCAATACAACAAGATTTCACTCATGGAGGGATTTGAGCAAGTCCTTTCTGACCCTCAAATTGATTTCCTTGAGATCATTATCAACTAGGAGTGAGGAAAGCACTAATAAGAATATTAAAATGTAAGAAATTCTAGACAATGGAAGAAGAAAAAAATCTGGACAAGATTTCCTTACACTGATGTCCACGAAAGACTGCTTGGCTTGGGCCAAGCACAACAGAGCAGTTGTATCCTTCCAGTGCCACTTGCAGCACTATATCCTTCACATTTTACCTGTTTTATGTCTTACACAGTGCCAGTTTTTCATAGGCTGTATGAAGATTTGAAAAAAAAGGTTCTTAGTTTTGGTTTCTTGATTTCTTTTTTTTGCAGGGGGAGAGGGTGAGGAAAGAGGAAACAACAGAACAACAGTTCCCAGAAGAAACTTTCACCTCTTAGCTAAAGCAGGGAACCTCAGTTGTCTAAACAATTAAAATTTACTTTAGATTTCTTAAGCTATTTCCTATCAGTAGGAAAAGTTCCCTTCTTACATTGAAGGATAGTTCCTTCAGTTATCTAAACAATTCAGATTTATTTTCTATTTCTTAAGCTTTTTCCTATCAGTAGGAAAAGTTCCCTTGTTTTATTGAAGGATAGTTCTCTCAGTTAGTATGTGAACTTCAGGCACTAATTCTGAAAGCAGGTGACCTTTATGTACCTCAAGTGCCTGTAGATAAGAGCAAAGCTGAAACCTGAAGGGAAGACAAGGAAATTAAAAACATATTTCTTAACACAAAAGTATAGGAGTTGCAGATTGCAGCATTTTTTTCTGTAGCTTCTCAGTCATCTTCTTGTGATTTCTGTTATATGTGAATGTCTCACAACCAGTGTGTGATGTTCAAGTGAAATAGTAATCAAAATCTGCTTCCAACTTGTCTGGAGGGTCATAACTACACAAGGCACAGACTATGTTTTCCTTCTGTTTAAGCTACACAGCTTCCCCCCCACCCCTGCCCCCATCTCTGTTATTAGTTCATTCAGCTCCTGTTTTGATGTTGTCTTAAGATTTTGTTCATGAAGCATTTTTCATCTCTTGCACCAGAACACAAACACCTAAATACTCCATTGGAAAATCCTTTCACGTAACTGCTCAGGACAGGGTCTTTTTTATTGCTCCTCCTTCAGAATGATCTTTAAAAAAAAAAAAACCCTCTTTGCCTCTAGAATATGCACATTATCCTCATCTTTATAAATTAATGTATTTCATAAAGAACATTGAAAATTTGGAATTTAAAATATAATAATGGTTGTTAATTGTAAAACAGTTCATACTTTTTTTAATGGTTTAGAATTAAATAACTGGGTTTAACAGCAACATTATTTCCTTAAGATTTTAATACTCACAAATGGAATGAGTGCATGGTCATCAAAACAGATTTTGTATTTTCACACTTGAATGTCTTTGAATAGGCCTTGTAGTTAACAAAATGCTATGAGTTACACTGGTCTATAATGCATAAATCAGAATTACATACCCTATCATACCTAATGGGAAATCTTGCAGATAAAAACCTGTGTAATAACTCAAATACTTACAGGTTCAAGTTTTCCATAAATTACATGTTTGAATTATGTGCCCTTTTGAGAAGAAGAAGCTATTTTAACTATAGTCACTTCTGTGGATATAAAAAGCTTGGACAGCAAAATGGGAAAAACATTTTATACCAGCTTTTATTTATTTATTCATTTATTTCCCGGAAGATATTAATGTGCATTATATTAATTGCAGGCCAGACAAATGTGTGATGTGGGGCTGCTGGGGGAAGAAAGAGGCAGGAAGGGAACAGCTATTTCAACTTCTTGATAAATTGAATAAATCTTGGGATTTTGGTGATTATATAGGCCTGTTAAAGATGAAATAACTGTTCAAATAGCTCAGTTTGCTGTTCAAACACAAGTGTGTCAATCACTGACACCAGGAATATACACTTAGCACTGCAATTCTTTGACTGGAATGCACATTTCTGTCTGCAATAGGAGCCACAGAATGAGTAAAGTAAATAACTGAAAAATTCAGAACATAATGACATTTTTGTTTGAAGTGAGAACATTTTATATAACACCCAGGGAATGTTTAAGGTAGCAAGGTAAGCTTGTCTATCAATACAAACTGGGAAAAATTAAAAGTGATGAACCTTTTTAAAAAAAGTGAATACCTGTTTAAAGTCAATAATATATTTCAGAAATGAAAGACAATGTGGTCCTGCCAGAATTATTCTCAGTCTTTAGCAAAATAATGGAGAGTAATACGCTTGATGAATTCTCTCAAGTATTTCAAAACCAAAAGCAAACTAACAAACATGTATACTCTGACCATCTTATTCTAATTAAATATTCCATAAGAGACATTGTGATTAGATGGTACTTTTTAATTGAAATATTTTCAGGGCTCATAGCAGTAGTAATGAAATAATCATTATAACACCCAAGCAAATCACATATTGCTCAGAGAGACTCAAGCATAACCTTGTTAAAGCAAATTCAATCCAAGATACTTGTTAATATTCAAAACCTCATTTTGACCCTGAAATAGTTAGTATATCTTGTGGGGACCTGAAAATGAGATTCAGAATTATCAGGTGTGCTTTTAAAAGTACTGGGAGCAAAACTATTAAAGCAACTTAAGAACCTTGACTTTTAAGAACCTTTTTGAAAAGTAAATTGTATGCTTATGAATTGGCCTCCCTGAAACAAAATTTAGCTTAGTTCCTAAATTAAAAATGTTAATGGAAGTCACCTGGAGATTGTGGTCCATCCAGTAAGAGATGCCGATATTCCTGCACACTTCCCTTGCCACAGATATAAATTACATAACTTGAGAGTAACTCAGTAAAGGAAGAAACTGTTTCACCTCTGTGAAGCATTAAGGTAGCAAGAAATATCTCACTCTCCAAAAATACCTATCTTTATTTTATGTGGTTTCTGAATACTTGATCTTCCCCTTACAACTTCAGTAAACCCTAATGCTCAAAATGACCTCTGCTGTGTTTGGGGAAAAACAGTGTGCGATTAGCCCTGTGCGTTGCACGTCAGTAACCAAGTTTTCTCCGATTTGCAGCTTTGTTCCCTTCAAATAGGTCAAGTTAAATCAACTGAGCAAATATCTGCAAAAACGTTTCTCTTGCAACATTTACAAGCCTTTTCAGTTTCTGAAGTGAACTCTGTTGTTACCCTGCTGCTGCTGTTTGATATGCTTTGGCCACAGAAGCTCTGTCTATCTGCAGAGAGTTTTCTTGAAACCTGTTAATCTCTGAGTGCCACAATCATGATCACTCAAGTAAGGTCAAGAAGGAAATGTCAGGGGTTTTATGCTGTTTAGCATCTTGCAAAGAAGTTTGTCGTCATTGGTGAAAGGACTTTTTTGTGTGTGTTTGAAAAGTGTGTGATTTATTTAGGTACTCTGGTCTGCAACATTTTTTGCCACATTAGAGAGCAGCGTGCAGAATACCAGAGGATTACCATGGCTTTGCAGAGAGATGGGAAGATCCAAGAAAATGCTTTCATGTGGTGTCTTATAAGTTACAAACACAATTATATAATAGTAGAGAACCAACAAATAGTCTTAAGAAATCTCAAAGTAGCCTGAGGCTTCACAAATAATGGAAATGTTTTCTTTCATTTATTAAGTAGGTTCTCCTAGGCAATAGAAGCTATTTTGTCTTCACAAACTACTGTGATAAATGATGAAAGCATCTAATGTAGTTGCACACATACTTGGTATCTGCAGAAAGCCACTAATTTACTGTAATTGGGACTGATCTGCGGACCATCAGGACAAATAGTAGGAGTCTTCATGGTAGAAAGCAAAGACAAATTCCTGCACCTCAGAGTTGTGGAAAAATAATTGATGCGACTCGAGAATAAAAACATACAGCATTTCTTACCTTTGGTGGAGTTAGTGCTACACTGCCTGATGCTGGTTGTGCAAAACGGCAGAGGGTAGAAAATGACAATGCCACAGGTGGGGTTTCCAGGAGATGCTATGAGTGATGCAGAAATTTCATCATGGAGGCTCCCTAGTGCAAAACATGAATAGCTTATTAGTACCAAGTTCATAAATAATGATGTAATATTACCCATCTTCATCTTTGATAAAATTTCTCCAGAACAAAGGACAAGCACTATGCTGCTTGCCCTCATCCTTGTTTAATAGATGGTGCAATCTTTTCTCAGTGCCTTCTGCTTCCAAGCCATAAACAGGAACTGGCAAAACATGAGCCATTATACATGAAGAGAAGGTTTTTTGCATGAAGCAGGCATGTCCAGCATGAGATTCTTTCCTGAAAGGTTCACACTTATGTTGCAATAATGGATTTTTTAGTTTATTTGTTTTTTTTTAACTCCACTGTTAAAGCTTATTCTCTCTGTTGCTGGATATGGTCTGTCTGGTAACATTGCCATTTGTTGCTATGGAAATTGATGCCAGAGGTTGCAGGGCTAGTGAGAGTGTGCTGGGTAAATCACTTAATGGAACATTATATTGTCAGATATCCATTATCTTTCATTCATAGCAGTTTAATTTTCTTTCCTACTTTTCTGAGTTTCTACCACTTACTGATTAATAGCTCTGCTACGACAGGTATTTTTTTATGTATTCTGACTTGATTGCAAACCTTTACACCTGTATTTTCCAAATGCTTGTTACCCGGGTTTAAAATAAGTGGATATTAGAAGGAATGGGTTCCCATCTTCTGAGACTCCATGAGCTTTGCATCAGCTTAATTTCCTTCAAAATCTGTTGGCAGAAGGTAGACAGACTCCAGAAGAGTATGTAACTAATGTGTGTTGTTTATGTCACATAAACGAAGTTAGGCTGTGGTAGTGATTAATTTAATATAGAAATTTAATTAAAATTTCAATTGTCCTTCAATTCCACGTATAATGCAATAAAATAAGGCTAAAGGTTTGTGTTAATAGTATATGGTACCAGGAAAAAAAAGGCAGGCTCTTAAGTTCGATGGACTAAATTGTAAGTGATATTTGAAGATGAAACCTGTTTATTGCGAAGTGGAAAACATATGAATAGACATGAGCACATCTACTAACGCTCATATATTTGTTGTTGAGAGAAGAACCAGTCTTTTTTTTTAAGCAGAAGCCAGAAAGCTGTGCTCAGATGTGTGAGAAATCTGAGAAGGTTTCTTAATGAACCAGGTGCTTTTCTTTTTGTTCCTTTCCTTGTTCATGCTTTCCTCTTCAAAGCCTTGTTCTCTGTGGGGAAAAGTGACAGAGTGACACTAAAATAGGCTCTTCTGATGTGTTTCACAGGTAAGGATCTGACCGCGATTAATCTTTTGACTTCAGAACAAGAATTGGCTACACCTACTGTCAACTAGCAAATAAATACAAGGGCATGGCATTAGCTGTAGTACAGAATTTCATTGATTTACAAAAAATACAGGAAAATACTCACACAGTAAATTGGTAAATATTTCTATATCACTAGTGTCTTCTAGGTACTCAGCAATAACTAATATAACCTTACTGCACCAGTCATCTGCTATATATCTGGAGTAAAGTTTTTTTTTTTTTAAATATTGTATGTTCAGTATTCTTTATGGTATATATCAACTTCATATCACTCTCCTAATACCATAAGTAATTGCAGGGCTCATTAATTGCAATATACATAGAAATATTGCCTCAGATTTAAAGTTCATCTAGTTCAATATCCCGTCTCAAATTTTGAGATTTGAAGACATTACGGATACACTGGGAGACAAAATAAGCATTTGATCATCCTAATTATCTTATAGAGAAGAGCCTAAGACTTCAGAAGTATTTATTATCCTTTTATAAATGCTTCTGCCCCTAATTATCCCAAATTTGGCTATTAATTTTATTCAAATAGTGCGAAACAAATTTTGCTGAAAATGTTGTTGGGATCAACAACAGGAACTTGATAAAATAAATGTTCTGCAAAAAGGTCTGATAAAATGAATCAAGGAATAATATTTTACCAAGATGATACATTTCAGCTCTTGAAATAAAATATTTTATATTTTCAAATAGAGACAATTATCTGAGGCAAGATTTGCAACAAATTCATGAAGTAACCATAAAAACAAAGGGAATGAAATATTCTCTCCCCAAATTTTTGCTTAGTAAATTACCAAAAATAAATGATTCTTACAGTTCTGCCCTGAGTATAAGTTTAGACTAACGGATGATACAACACGAGAAGTAATCAAATATCTATTTCTTCTGTATGTTGTGAGTTTTTTTTTTTAAAAAAAAAAAGAAAAGACAAAACCCAAGCCAACAAAAACAAAACAAAAATTCTCTTTTTTCATTTAGCATTTGAATTAACAACCTTTAAACTTTCTTGGCTGTGTGTTTGTTCTGCTGGCAAAGAGAAAGGAAAACACAGGCCTTTGATTTACCCTATAAATGTCACTGGATGTTTCTTTTATCAGAAATATTAATTGTCATCCAGGACTTTTCTGTTAACTCAGTTCATGAAAGAAAACATTATTAAAATCTAATACATCGCTATATAGCTATAAATAAAAAGAAAAAAGTGAGTCTTAAAAGAATGATAAAGTGAAAAATGAGGTGAAAAACAGTAGTCAGATGTATGACTGCTTCTCTTGGTTGTTTGTGGGAGTTGATATTGGAGCTCCATTTTCCTGTAGACTTAATACAAAGGTGAGTTTTAGTGGTAAAACTGGGAGGAGTCACTGATATATCTTTGTAAGGACAACTCTTAAGTATGTGTTGAAAATTCAGAATAGAGGGTGGAGTTTGATTATAATATTTTGTAATGTTACATAACTAAAAGTTGTCAAGAGTTTCTGCCTAGACTTCCTGCTTTGTTCTGGAGCAAAATGGAATGAGTAGCTATTAGTAAAGCTATGGCTGAAACAGTGTTGTGTAATGAGAAATAAGGGTGAAAGGCCAAAGATGTTCTAGAATTAAGCTAGTGGGTATTCATCTACTGCAGCAGCTGTCAATCTCCTTCACTCAGCGGTGTTGTTCCGCGTTGCTCCAAAACCTTAGTTGTCCTGCTGAAAGTCATGGTTTTGATTAAACAAACGTGCTTGTTATTGGTGGTTCATAGAACTTCCTTGGAAGAAGTATCTTCAACATCAAGAACATACATTCTTGTGAGCCTGCCAGATGTGGTTACAATGAAGATTGTTAGATCTTGTGGAATAAAAGAAGGACTATAAGTAAAACAAGAAACTGAAGGGGGGAGTTGGTATTCAGGAATCCAGACTAAAGGGCTGGCTGGCTGTCTTTCCAAGATTGATGAAGAAAAACACGACTGTTTATTTTTCAAGACAGAAATAGGTGCAAAATTGGTTTCCAACTCTGTTCTGCCTTAAAGCTTGGAAGTATTGGTTTTCCAATGTTTTGATACAAATATATTTCCATATGTTCTGTCCTTCCAAGTGAAAGTGTGAATCCAAACAACAAAACCAACATCTATCACACTGAAGAACGAGGTTTCAGCATTCTGTCTTCTGTCTAGCATCATACATTTGTGGTTAAATCAACAGTTGGGGATGGCTTCCTTCAAGAAAAAAAAAATATGCATAGCAGTGCTTATGACTGGAAAGCTGTTTTGTTAGCTGTAACTGGCTTTCTGAAGGCTTGGCAAATGGAAAAATGAGAAATTTAGAATTAAAATAGAATGGGCTTGGATTTTACTCTTTTTTTTTTGCTAGCGTATCTCAGACTTTAGAACTTCATATATTATCTTTGAAGTTTTAAGCAGTGTGATTCTATGGGTTTATGTTTACTTACTAAGCTTGTCTTATGTACTTGACTACATATCTGTACATATTTTCTTTGATTTCACATTGAGAATAGTTTTGGGTTTCCCACTGAATGTTTGGGGGTTTTTTTGTGTTATCTATTCGTTTTTTGTTTTTTTTTTTTTTTGTAAGAAAATATTTTACTTCCTTTAGAAAAGGGTTTTCTTTGAACAAAACATAAGGCTCAATTGCAAGAATTCTCTGGTGGGTTATTTTTCTACCACTAAACCCCCAGACCCTGATTTGCTACCTGAGAGCCACAAAGCATTAGGATGACGTTATTATTCATCTGAGATATTTTGGAGTTAGAGCTTGGACATTTGATTCTTCTCTTTTTGTAAATCTCGAGACTTGAATTACATCCCTGTACTATAAACTCTCTAAGACAAAAATCTGCGTCATAGGAAATATGCTTAGCTCAGAGATTTTTACCTAACATGGGCAAACTGAACACAGCCTGCAGTTTCAATGAGCTAGTGCGTGTTTGCAATCCACCTTCCTCTTTGAAAATTATCCACTTCTGCCTAGCTTTACTGATGGTAGGATATCTTATTTCTGGGAGTAGTCTTTTTTTTTTTCGTGAGAGCTCTCTCAATAATAAAAGAAGTGAATCATAGTGTTTACGAGAATGGGGGGAAATGGTATTTGGTGTACTTTGTAATTTATTCATTCATTCTTTGCAAAGAGAACACTGTAAGAACATAAATACATCTACTATTCTCAAGACAGATTTAGTATATGCAGCCAGTTTGTTTTCTAATACTGTTCTCTCTCTTCTCTCTTCCTTTTGTTCCATTCATTTTCTAACTCTAAGGATGAAGATCATCCTTCTGTTCTTTCAAAAATAAAAAACATTTTCACAAACTGTATCAACAACAGGTGTTTAAAGTATAACACTGCAGAATCAAGTTATCTCTCATTCTCCTTTGTGGGCGTGGGGTTTTTGTGGGGATTTTGTTGGGTTTTTTACATGCTTTCTAGAGGTTTGGGGTTTTTTTTTTTTTTCTTTTTTTTGGTTTTGGTATATAGTTCCAAAAGAGATACATTTTCTCTTTTCAGAAAGTAGATTAAAGAGGATTAATTAAGTACTCCATGGAACTTGCTAGTTTACGATAGGCAATGGAAATGACTGTACTTGATATCGGAAGTATAAGACAGCACTGTTAATTCTCTTGAGAATTCTCTTGAGAAGCTCAACATGAGCCAGCAATATGCACTTGCAGCACAGAAGACCAACTGTATCACGGGCCACATCAAAAGAATCATGGCCAGCAGGTCAAGGGAGGTGATTCTGCCCCTCTGTTCCTCTCTTGTGAGACCTCATCTGGAGTATTTTGGCCAGTTCTGGAATCCTCAAGATGAGAAGGATATGGAGCTGTTGGAACAGGTTCGGAGGAGGGCTACAAAGATGATCAGAGGGCTGGAGCACCTTCCTTATGACGGCAGGCTGAGAGAGTTGGGCTTGTTCAGCCTGGAGAAGAGAAGGCTCCAAGGAGACCTTATAGAGACCTTCTAATAACTGAAGGGTCCAAATGAGAACGCTGGGGAGTTTTTACGAAGGCATGTAGTGATAGAATTAGGGCAATGGCCATAGATTGGAGAGGGTCAGATTTAGAATAGACATAAGGAGGCATTTCTTCACAACGAGGGTGGTGAGGCACTGGAAGAGGTTACCCTGGGAAGTTGTGGATGTCCCATCCCTGGAAGCATTCCAGGCCAGGTTGGATGGAGTTTTGGGCAGCCTGGTCTGGTGGGAGGTATCCCTGCCCATGGCAGGGGGGTTGGAACTAGATGAGCTTTAAGGTCCCTTCCAACCCAAATCATTCTATGATTTTATGATTCCCTTGGTCTCCATGTATGTTAAATCAGGCTGAGGGAGAAACACTTGAGATAACGTTATTCTTATAAAAAGGTACTAAGTTATTTTCTATTATTTCTTAAATAAACCATCCAGGAATAAAATAATCCTCATTGTTGCAACTTTATGACTTGTTTTATAGCACTAAAAGAACATAGGTAGTCTTGCTTGAAAAATATAACCACAAATTTTTACTCTGTTGACATACACTTGTAAGGACACAAAAAGAATGAGCCATTCACTTCACATAGGAAAGCCAAAGATAACTGTTGTAACATATCATAAAAATGATCAAGGATCTGGGAAAAATGTTTTGATAGGAAACATTGAAGGAGCTAAATATGAATGAGGGCTTGGCTGGAGGATGATTAATGGAGAAGGGCAGGACCAGAAACATCTAAGGAACATCAACACAATATGTGGAAAGGAGTCATGTAGTGTAACATTTTTTCCACCCAAAAGCATAGCTTAGAGCAATGAGTTAAATCTGGGAGAGCATCATAGGAGGCTTTGACAATGAATTATGCCAGCCTCCAAAACATTATCTCAAGAAAAGATATGCAAACTTGTTTTATATAAGATACAAATACCGGATTTAATAAAAAAGAAAATAAAAATATTCTTTAAAGTAGTGCTGTGGGGAAATAATCCTATATATGGTAGAGGATCAGAAGCAGCAGATTGTTTTGCTTTTGATGTAAGAAATGTTTTCCAATGAAGAAATTCAAGTGCTCCTTGTTTTCAAAGAGCAACATATACCTATGGTATACTTATAGTGGTGCCTAGGAAAACGATTTAGATTTGATTAAGACAAATTGTAAAAGGAAGCTGAGTAAACACTTGTATAGTGAATATTATTTCAAGTTGGTACAGCATATCTAAAACATATAAAAAGCTTCATAGTCACTAGTATTTATTTTATTATTACTCATGACAGGGGAGGTTCTTATGACTGCTGTGATTCCTAAATTTGAAAAAAATTCAAAATATCTAATTTTTATAAGCCTTTGCAGATCTCACTAATAAATTTGGCTGAAAATTCTTCTGCTTTTTCTTTTCTTTCCCTTCTCAGTCAAAGTTTAAATTGTGAAGTTTAGAAGAAATTTTCAGGGAAAGGTAACTCAAAATACTTTGCTGATTCCATGTCCAAGTAAAACACTTATGTATGAAATCATGGTCTTGCACTAATTCACAGAACAACAGCTACAATTCGGTGTAAAAATGAATTGTTTAAGTTTACTGCAAGAGGAACTTTAGGGCACTTTTTGAATATTTTCCTGTAAATTATTTTTTGTTTTCCAAGCACATACGGTGTCTTCTGATACATTCTGTTATCCTAGTCTATGATGTCAGAGTATGAAAAACTGTGAACTCTCTGTGCTTTAGGCATCAATGTATGCAGAAATAGTTCCAAATATTTTTCTGTACAATAGGATGTGGATTTTCTAATAATGTTTTTTTTTTTTTTCTGTTTTGAACACAAATATGTGTACAAGTGTTGGGGGTACATGGAGTGCTGCTGAATAAATTATTTGAAACTTTAAAGATTTCTTTGGATTACAACTGCAGGGCCATTATCTGTGATTTGTGGACAGTACATTTTCCTCAGCCAGTAATAATTCAATTTAAATAATACCACCCCCACTAATAAATTAGTTTTGAATCCATTATATGTAGACTGTTTATACAAGACTGCTATAGAAATATTACTGAGTTTATTCTGGAAAGTTTGAAACTCAAGAAATGTTTGCACACATTTAATTGTAACAAGGAAAAGAAACCATTGTGTTTTCATGCTGCACACAGTACCCAGTTCACATCTACTCTGGATGAGTTTACTTGTGCTGACCATGCACAGCTGTTGTAGCTCCTGAAGGGCATTTTGGGATTGATTAACCATCTGCTGGTTCTCACTATAACAGCTCAGTGACAACAGCGTGAGGAAATTCGCTTTAGATAATCTGCAAAAATGTGGAAAATATAAATATTCTTTTTCCAGCAGCTGCTCTGATTGGTATTCTTGTTACTGCTGTTGTGTAATAGGATTTGGATTCAATCTGATCTTTGCGAGTTTATCTATACTAGTTCTGTGTAGAACACCTGATTTGCAGCTTTAAATAAAAGGCTCTTGATTTTCTGCAGTGTCAGAATTTACTGCTTCTTTAAGCAGCATTATGAACACAAGCACTGATTAAATTGTTTTATATGTTAATATAAAGGAAAGGGCTGGAGAACAAGTCATACAAGGAGGGGCTGAGAGATCTGGGGTTGTTTAGCCTGGAGAAGAGGAGGCTGAGGGGAGACCTTATTGCTTTCTACAACTACTTGAAAGGAGGTTGTGGAGAGAAGGGAGCTGGCCTCTTCTCCCAGGTGACAGGGGACAGGACAAGGGGGAATGGCCTGAAGCTCTGCCAGGGGAGGTTCAGGCTGGACATCAGGAAAAAAAAGTTCTCAGAAAGGGTCATTGGGCACTGGCAGAGGTTGCCCAGGGAGGTGGTTGATTCACCTTCCCTGGAGGTGCTTAAAGGACGGGTGGATGAGGTGCTGAGAGGCATGGTTTAGGGATTGATAGGAATGGTTGGACTCGATGATCCAGTAGGTCCTTTCCAGCCTGGTGATTCTATGATCCTATGAAACTGTAACGAGATCTTTCTAACTGAAGCAGAATCAAAGAGCTAATTTGGAAGGAAAACAAAAAAAAAAAACCCCAATACTCAAAGATAGAGGTTGTGTTACCAGATAATTCTCATGGTTGTTATTCCAAATAAGTTAAACATCAATTCTAAATGAGAGCTGGACATATGTTGCAAAGTTTCTCATGCTGAGTGCAAAATAGCTGGCCAAAATCTGCCACATGTTACAAAGCTAGAAATATGCTCACTTTTTCAAATGTGTTTTGACTGTCTTCTCTCTCTCCATTTTGAAAACATAGTACTTTGACAGAAATCATGGAAGGAGAAATAATGTTTTAAATGCACTTTAGTCTTTCAAATGTATAAGCTTATTTCAGTTTCATAAATTAGATTTAATATTGAAAAGACTTAAATAGCATATGTTGGGGAGAGGTTAATGATTACTGAGCAACATGTACTAAGTAATACGTTGTAAATAACAGTTTTAGTAAATAATAGCTAACTCTGTTCTAGAATAAATGTTTATATGAACCAAGCATTATTGTAATGCTTTAGCTTCTACTATTTATTATACAAAAGAAGGAGTTTAGAAACATAGGTAAGTAGTTTGGGTAAAATCCATATGGCATAAAAGAATTTAAAAAATTAAACTGACCAAACTTTCAGACTAAAGAAGTAATAACTAAAAAAATATGCCTTTTCTTGTTATATTTGGTGCCATTAATAGCACCCTGTCACCACTCACTTCCATCCCCCTACAATGGAAACAGATAACAAAAAGTCTCGTGACCTTCTAGTGCTTTTAGGACTTTTCTGTTCGTATGCCTTCTTGCTTACTATGATGCAGAGTGTCTACAAATACACAAGTTAAATATATTAGCATGAATTCTGAACTGTGTGTCTAACAGGAGATGGAGCAGCACAGTTCCATTTTCTTGAAATGGTGATTGAAATAGATGGGGTAAGCAAGCATTAAGAAAATTACTCTCCTGTAGTTGGGTTTCTGCCTGGGAATTTGCTATGTCACAGTGCTATCAAGTCTGAAATATGCCTGCACCTTATGATAAACTACAGTACATGTTAGGAAAAGAGCAATGGCAATAATGTTTCTATCAGTATATTCCAACACTTACTCCTGCAGAGTCCAGGAGTGACTGTACTTTCTGATTTGTTGCACATCTCCATCTAGAAGCTGCTGCCTGACTTATTCTCATAGAGAGTGCAAATTTCCCAACAAATCAATTAAATTTTAAAATGTCTCTTTTTTTTCTCTACTATAATTTTAAACCATTTTTGCTTTCTTCTAACAAGCTTTATTTCCTACTTTGCAGTTCATTTTCTTAACTATATATTCCAAAAATTCTCTTGCCAGATAGTCAAAATGTGGTGCTTTTGATTACCCCATCACAAGCTGCTTAGCTTGATCTAAACTCTAGCAAAGGCTAGTTGTAAAGAATAATCCTTTTATCTCACTTGTGTTTATGTGAACAAGGTATTCCAGGTGTTTCAATAAAACTCCATGTAGTTGTGTAGTCATCCATACGATTTGTGGGCAATGAAAAATCATTGTAGTCCCACAGTCTAACCTCTT
The DNA here is from genome assembly GCF_017976375.1 of Cuculus canorus. Lineage (NCBI taxonomy): Eukaryota > Metazoa > Chordata > Aves > Cuculiformes > Cuculidae > Cuculus > Cuculus canorus. The sequence continues at coordinate 72,044,378 of NC_071402.1, forward strand.
CTGTGACACAGTCAAAGCTGAGACAAAAGTACAAATATCTGTCCTTCAGAATAAGAGAATATCTCAAGTAGGAAGAAACTCTTAAGGACTATTGAGTCCAACTCCCTTTTCCTCTCAGGACTGTTTAAAACTAAGCCATCTGACTAAAATCATCATCCAGGTGCTTCTTGAACTCAGATTTATGTCATTACTACTTCCCTGGGGAGCCTGTTCCAGTGAATGATGAACCTCTCAATGAAGAATCTTTTCCTAATCTTCAATCTGAACTTCCCCTGATGCAGATTCATTCCATTTCCTTGTGTCCTATTGTCAGTCCCCAGGGAGAGATCAACACTCCCCCTCCATTGTTCTCCTTGAGGAAGCTGTAGACTGTGATAAGATCACCCCTCAGCCTCCTCTCTATGTTAGTTAATACATGAAATTCTGAAGTCAGACATCAAGTTCTTCATGGAACTAATGAATAACTGTATGGCCTTCTGAGGGTTATCTTTGCGCAGGAAAACTAAGTCCACTTTTCTCTTACCATTGGCCTGATCTTTCATCTATGCCTGTTTCCTAGAAATGTTGTCTACTTCAGTAGCCCAATCTTTACCAACTTGCAACATTCTTTTGGCAGTTTCAGTTGCCTCTTGTTGTCTCTGTTCTTCTTTTCCTGTAGAGACACTCCTCACAGAACCCCAAGAACACTACAACAAGCAGTATTCTGAAGTATTCATTAATTATTTTCCAATCCATTGTGCTAGAAACAGCTACTTCTCCATGGAGGAGCAAAGAGAGGGGTAAAGGACCCACTGAAACCAATGCTCCTTTATAAGCTCAGTAGAAAGTGGACCTAAAAAATCAAGCCATATTTTTATGTTCTATGACAGTTCTTGGCTCAATTTGTCATATATTATAATATCATCTGAGCTAAAACAGCCCCGGGGTTTCCATGAATGTTTTATCTATAACAGAGCAGATAGAGCATAGTGATGTTTTATTTTTGTTTTCTCCTCTGCTAGAACTGTATCATTAACTTCTGTATTATACATAAGAAGGTCTTCAGTCACTTTTGTTTGCTGTCTTAAGATCTGAAAAATTTATGGCTATACAGACCTGGAAATGCAAACAGCTTAAACAAACTCTATGGAACTTCTAAAATTTGCCACTGTGTCTCCTTATTGTATTATTATTGTGTAGTACAACAGCAACAACAAAAAATCTGTCATGCTATAATCAGCTGATCACTATTTCACTGTATATTTCATTAATCATTTGCTGTTGCTCCCCAGCAGCTCTATTTTATTGTGTCTTGTCCTGCACTTGGGTCTTGACAACCCCATGAAATACTACAGGTCTGGGGAAGAGTGGATGGAAAGCTGCTTAGTGGACATACACCCCAGGGTGTTGGTCAACAGCTGGCTGAATATGGGTTAGCAGAGTGCCCATGTGGCCAAGAAAGTCAACCTGTCTTGTATCTGAAACAGCGTGATCAGCAGAACTAGGGAAGTCATTGTTTCCTGGTATTTGGTGCTGATGAGGCCTCACCTCAATACTATATTTGGGTTTGGGCCTCTCACTATGAAAAAGACACTAAGGTGATGGAGTGTGTGCAAAATAGAGTAACAAAGCTGGTGAAGAGTATAGAGAAAAAGCCTTATGAGGATTGACTGAGTGAACCGGAACTGTTCAGCCCATATAAAAGAGGCTGAAGGGAGGCCTTATTGCTCTCTACACCTAACTGGAAGGGGGCTGTAGTGAGGTGGATATAGAGCTCTTTTTCCACCTAACTGATAGGACTAGAGGAAACAGCCTCAAGATGTGCCAGGGAATGATTAGATTGGGGACTAGGGAAAATTTCTTCACAGAAAGTGTGTAAAGCATTGGAACAGACTGTCCAGGGAAATGGTTGAGTCACCATTCCTGGAGGCATTCAAAGTGTGTAGACATGAAGCATAGTGACACGGTTTAGTGGTGAACATGGTAGTCTTAGGTTTATCATTGGACTTGATGATCTTTTCCAATCCAAATCATTATATGATTCCATGAACTCACACTGGTGTTGACAAAGATCAACATAAAGAAAACAAAAATTATTACAATAATCCTCTTGCAAGAAAGTTGTTTCCAGAACTAACTGATCTGGTTTTATTCATGTAGGGTGGCTGTTCAAAACGTTGGAGCAGAATGACTGACTCGGAGAACCACTGACCTGTCAGCCTCTCGTCTGTGACTGGGGAGATCATGGAATACATCCTCCTAGAAGCTACGCTAAAGCACATGGAGGACCAGAAAGTGATTAGAAGCAGCCACCATGGCTTCAGCAAGGTCAAGGCCTGCCTGACCAACCTAGTGGCTTTCTATGATGGCATGACCATAGCAGTGGACACAGGAAAAACAATGGATGTGATCTATCTGGATTACTATAAAGCCTTTGACACAGTCCCCCACAACAGCCTTCTCTCTAAGTTGGAGAGATATGGATTTGATGGTGGCCTTTTTGCTGGGTAAGGAATCGGTTGGATGGTCACATTCAGAGAGTAGTGGTCAATGGCTCGATGTGCAGATGGAGATCCATGAGAAGTGGTGTCCCTCAGGGATGTGTACTAGGACTAGTGTTGTTAACTAGCTTCATCAAGGATATTGACAGCGAGACTGAGTGCAACGTCAGCAAGTTTGCAGATGACACCAGGCTGAGTGGTGCACTTGTCACACCAGAAGGACAGGCTGTCATCCAAAGGGGCCTGAACAAGCTGGAGAAGTGGGCCTCTGTGAAGTTCATGAGGTTCAAAAAGACTAAGTACAAGGTCCTACACCTGGGTCAGGGCAATCTGTGGTTTCAATACAGGATGGGGGATGACATGATTGAGAGCTGTCCTGCAGAGATGGACTTGGGGATGCTGATTGATGAGAAGCTTGACACGAGCTGGCAATATGTGCTTACAGATCAGAAGGCCAACCGTATCCTGGGTTACATCAAAAGAAGCGTGGCCAGCAGGTGAAGGGGGGTGATTCTGCCCCTCTATTTCTCTGTTGGAACAGTTCCAAAGGAGGGTTATGAAGATGATCAAAGGGATTGAGTCCTTCTGCTATGAAGACAGGCTGAGAGAGTTAGGGTTGTTAAGTCTGGAGAATAGAAGGCTCCGAGGAGACCATATAGCACCCTTCCAGTCTCTGAAGGAAGGACACAAGAAAGCTAAGGAGGATCTTTTTACAAAGGAATGTAGTGAAAGGATGAGGAGGAATGGCTTTAAACTGGAGAGAGGAAGATTAAATTAGACATTTGGAAGAAATTCTTCACAATGAGGGTGATGAGACGCTGGAACATGTTGCCAGGGAAGTTGTGGATGCCCCCGACCTGGAAGTGTTCAAGGATTGGTTTGGGTTGGATGGGGCCCTGAGCAGCCTGGTCTGGTGGGAGGTGTCCTTGTCCATGGCAGAGAGGGTGGAACTATATAATCTTTAAGGTCCTTTCCAACCTAAACTATTCTATGATTCTATGACTTGTGCACCTTCAGGGTCCCTAGACAATCTTTAATCTGATCTCCTGTGGCGATACTTACTTCATTCTCCCAGTCCTTGCCTTTGGATTGTCTGACTTTAGGTGTGTGACTAGACCATTTGCTGGTGAAGACCAAGGTAAAAAAGCTGTTGATTACCTGAGCCTTCTCCATGTTGGCTATTGCCAGGTCTCTTGTCCCGCTCATCATGGAGAACATGCGTGGGAAATGCAGAGATTCATTCATCTTCTATATATATAAACATGTGTACATGCATGCACATCACAGACACAGAAGACTTAATCTAATTAAAATATTTTGTAATTATTATTGTTATTATTATTATTTTTTGCCTGACTTTGAAGGTGCTTTTACTCCAACGTTCTGCAGCGTACTAAGAAGAAAATCCTTCCGTTATATACATAGTGGTCATTTGTAATAGTACAGAGAAAAACTTTGAAGGGGTTGTTTCAACATAGATTTTTCTGTCATGTGTTTTGGATGAGGGGTGTTTTTTTCTGGCTTTTATGACAAAACACTTCATGGATTATTTCAGAATCCTTTAACTTTTATTAATTTATTTTAGGAATAAAAACCCTTAAAAGTGGAAAAAGTAAAACAGAAAGAAAAATGTTTTTCTCAGTTGAGACATATTAAATCAGATAAACATGCAAAATTTTGCCCCATATAGGTATTTACTAAATAAAGACTGCACTGCCCATGCATTAGTTATGCAAGTTTTCTAGTGATGATAGAGTAAATTTAGTTATATAGTTAAATGTCATAAAACCCTCAAGGGCACTTTATCCATTTTTTATGACATACAGATAACAATAGCAGTTTATACTGAATATTGTCAGTAAGAAGGCTGTTAAATTGGACTAATAAAATACAATGGGAGTTCACTAAATCTGACACTTCTAGATTTCTTTTGGGCTGAAAATGCTTTGAAATATCCAGAGTCCCTGAGGCATATCAATAACAACCTTCAAACAAAGAGAAAGATTATCACATTTTACACTGTTGTGGAGGAGGAAAGGAATATTTTCCTGGCATGAAATATCCTTGGTTTTCCAAATTAGGTTCATCCAGTTCTAGAGTGCATCTTAGGAAGTGTTTTTAAGTTTTCTAATAAAGGTCATTTACTCTAACTAGGCTTATTCATTCTGTGAACAGAAAATGTACTTACTCAATAGCAACTGAATGTTCCTTAATAATGCATTGTGTTTGCTTCAGTAAGCCTGCTTGCTGAACTATTACACAGTCAAAATTATTCTCTGTAGGGAAAATTTATCATCTAATGCATTATATTGTTCCCCTTAACTTTGATGCCTATTCTAATGTGTTCTCATTGATCAATTTAACCTCTAGAAAAATTCCATCTCTATATTTTTATTTTGGAGGCTTATTTTGGATTTGTCGTGCATGATTACTAATGTTATTTTGTCACTCTGTAATGAAGATAGTATTAGGAAATTATGTCTCTGTCAATAAACATGTATTAGTCATTTGCCTAAAGCATTCATTGACTATGGGGATGATTTGAAGTGCATGTGTGTGAAAGGAACAATCATACATGAAAGTTTCATATATTCATGTATTTGTTAGTATAAACCTAGTCCCTCTGGTTACTGAAACTTAGAGAAAAAGAATTAAGTTTTCGAAAGTGATTAGTATTATCATTGTCTATTTTAAAAAAAAAACAAAACCAAACCCAAAACAACACTACCTAATTAACTTGATTTTAAAATTTTATTTAAATTGATTAGGAATCTGATTCATGAGTGGTGGCAACAGAAAGACCTATAAATATTGTGTACTGTAATATCTTCTTTGTTCATATGAGAGCGAGGAGTAATACTCATGAAGTACATCCTGGGAGTATCTGTGCCCAAATATGGTGGTAAAGGAAAAGTGACCTGAACACCTTACTTTCACAAGTGCTTCTGAAAATTATGCAGTTACATAGCAGGAAATTTTAATTTAGGTCTTTTACCGATTATTTGTTGCAGTGATATCCTGGTTGGACACTTGCATTAGTAACTGAAGCATCTTACTGGAGAAAGGGATTTCAAATAAGTTTTTCATATAATTTTTTCGTATAATTTTTAAACTTTCTTGGAAGTTTCCTTTGAGGATTAACAGTTTCCGTGATGATTCATAAATCTTGCAAGAAATAGAATAAACCATAAGTTAGGTTCCCTATTCTTCTCAAGCAACAACTAATTTAGACTTCATATATGTCAAGAACATTGACAGGATATGTACTTGAGAGGTTCATTACAGAAGAAAACATGTTTTACATTATACATCCAAAATAATATTGTATAGGCAGAGATATTTATAATTACCCACAGTGATGCTTCGCTTTAACAGCTGCCAGTCATGCTAACATAACTAAGTTTTCCCTTGTGCTTATCCATTTTTTTCGAGCTTATCTGTTCTGTCCTGGGTTTCATATTTGGATTCTTAAGTTCTTAGAGACAGGGACTATGCTGCTTTTACTTTTACATGGCGACTGATATGCAGAAGTCTTGGTCTTATATTAGAGCTCCTATTTGCTGTGGCAGTACAAATATTTAAAATTCTTTTCTCTGTGTTATTAATCCATTGGTGTTCATTTTATTTAAACAATTTTTCAAAGTTGTGGTTGCACTAAGATTAAGTTATGGTTTATTCTATTTGTCTCAAGATTTATGAGTCATCACAGAAACTGTTAATTCTCAAAGAAAACCTCCAAGAAAGTGTGGAAGTTATATTAAAAACTTATTTGATATCCTTTTCTCCAATAAGATCCTTTAGTTACTAAATGCAAGTGTCCAATTAGGATACCACTGTGACAAATAATGGGTAAAAGGCCTAAAGTAAAATTTCCTTCTATATAACTGCATGATTTTCAGAAGCAGTCTGTGTGATAGTCATAACTAATTTCAATTCCTCCTCTAATTATTTTGACCAACTTTTATTCACATCTACAAATGACAGAAATCAGCAATAAAGAGTTAAAAGCCATAGTAGTACATAAGGAATTCATCATTGGTCTAGAAGAAAAAAAAATAAAAATCTTGTTAAAGTTAGATGCATTTATTCTGACCTTAAAAATAGAAGTATTTTCCATGTCAAAACTAGTAAGTTACATGTCTGGGTTTCTCAGTCGTCCCTTATCTTTCCTATGTTTATCTAATTAGTATTTTCTGTGAAAAAAGATAGTGCTCTATACCCACTGTATACTTAGGTAAATATCATGCTATTATTAAATTAAATACTAGAAGTAAAATAATCACAGCCTGCCCAAAGCTGATATTTTACATTTGTAATACGTGACTTGTCATTAAAACAACTTTTTATCCTGTAAAAAAGCTTACCCATAGGACTATTTTGTGCTTTATAAATGCTTATAAACTGTCACTGCTTGAAGCATTTTGGAAACAATAAAACAATTTCATCAAAGGGTTATCCTGTTTCAATTTGTCAAAAATAAACTTTATGTGGGTTTGCTTAAGAACAGCTTACAAGTGTGTCATGCTAAGAGAAAGAAGGAGCCCAAAGATCAAGAGTATCACACGAAAGCTGGAAATTGAGGTAAGAATCTGCAGCCCTGGCTTTTGGGAAAGACATACCGTTGAACCAATGTGGATGTTAATCAAATGAGAATTTTGTGGTTATTAGTTTATACAATTATATTATGCTTCTTACTAAGGCACAATAACTGATAAGTTCATGCTCTTAAGAGGTTTTCTCACTCAGTAAACTAAAAAGGGACAGACGCATCTTATGCAGGGGGAAAGATAGGACATCTCAAGTGTCAGCAAACCAATAGTCTGTTGCACTAGTATCAAAAATATTACCTTGTAAATGATGTCTCCATACAGATCAACTTTGGTTGCTACCTCCTCATCAACCTCTTTCCCACAACAAACAGGCAATACCCCTGTAATCCAATATCTAGGGACAACTAGATTATACAAGCAAAATCACACAGAATCACACAGAATCACACAGAATCACAAGGTTGGAAAGGACCCATTGGATCATCGAGTCCAACCGTTCCTAACACTCCCTAAACCATGTCCCTAAGTACTTCATCCACCCGTTCCTTAAACACCTCCAGGGAAGGCGACTCGACCACCTCCCTTGGCAGCCTGTTCCAGTGCCCAATGACTCTTACTGTGAAGAATTTTTTTCTGATATCCAACCTGAACCTCCCCTGACGGAGCTTCAGGCCATTCCCTCTAGTCCTGTCCCCTGTCACTTGGGAGAAGAGGCCAGCTCCCTCCTCTCCACAACCTCCTTTCAGGTAGTTGTAGAGAGTAATAAGGTCTCCCCTCAGCCTCCTCTTCTCAAGGCTAAACAACCCCAGCTCTCTCAGCCGCTCCTCATAAGACTTGTTCTCCAGACCCCTCACCAGCTTTGTTGCTCTTCTCTGGACACGCTCCAGAGCCTCAACATCCTTCTTGTGGTGAGGGGCCCAGAACTGAACACAGTATTCGAGGTGCGGTCTCACCAGTGCCGAATCAAGCTGATGTGAATTACATTGAACAGAGGTTGAGAGGAGTACACATATAACCAGTTCCTATGAGAGATCTGAAATTTTTTTCATGTCAGCACTGAAGTCATTTACTTCTAGGTGAATACAGTGACACTTAGACATGTTTTATTCCTCTATGTAACAATTAATATATGTGAATTATTCTAGTGATAAGGCAGAGAAAGTGTAAGTACTCTCTGGCCACTTATGACTTCCAGTTATGCATATATAATACTTAAATATATTTTTTGTAGCTGCCTTTTCTGTCAAGTTAAGACAGTGCATTTTCTATCTGTTAACTAACATTTCCTAAAGTTTTACCTAGCTGGCAAAATTTATTATTCAAGATAGTCAAGCATATTTATCATACAAACGTGATCAAGATGACAACGTGGTAGGATGCTAAGTTCAAGAATTCTTGAATCTTCTCATATGTACAACTGAAGATCTCAGCCTTTTCTTTATTCGTGAAAAATATTGGCACTGTCTAGGTTTCTTTAAAGGTAAGTGAGGAAATAACATAATAGAAATCTGCTTATATCACCATAAGGATAATAGAACATAACATTTTGCACATTTCCAAACCCACCTCTTTTTAAGAAGTCAGTAGTCATTGAAGCAATTGATTTCTAGAAATAATAGCCTCGTGTGAGATTAAATTGTTCTAGCTACTAAGAAAGGTAAAAAATATCCGTTACAAAGGAAACATGACTCAGGTTTTACTTTCATCTGGGAGGCAAAACAGAGAATGTTGCCTGTCTTGGAATTCAGAATTACTTGTCCTGTTAAGAAAACATATAGTATTATGTCAATCACTATTTGTCATAATTATAGCTTTTATTTTTTGTCAGTTATGACACTTCAGTTACTTCTGATGAAAATTTAGAAAATTGAAAATGTTCTGGAATAAAACCAAGCATGTTCTAAATTGCCTGAAAGTAAAGAATTTCAATTCTTTATAAAATTATAATAAAAAATACATTACATTTTTCCACAATTAATGTAGCGAGAAAAGCTTGCCTATATTTCCTCTGAAAGTATGATTTTATCTTTTGTTACCAAAATAAAAATAAAGAAATACAGGGAGAAAATGAATAGAAGTGTTGCTGCTTATCCTACAATTTCAGAGCCAACCATAACTCAAACACAACTCAAATAATGTATTACAAAGGCTTTACAAGATCAGTGTATTTTCAGATATTTCTTCCAAAAGGACAAAGAGTGGGAGGAACTTCTCTCCTGAACCTTTACATTTTTTCAAGAAAAGTTGATAATTTCTCTTGAATCAATAAATTTTCTCTGAAATGTGGTCAGAATTATAGTGAGTGTCTGTCAGATAACTGCTCAACAGCCTGCTGAAATGTAAATAAAGAAGGGATAGTGACAGTACAGTAAATTGACATTTTTTCCACAAAGAAATAAAGAAATATTGGAACAGTAAGTTAAGTTATTGGAAAGAAAATTAATTTTAAAAACTTATTTGGATCTTTTTTTAAGATATTGGGATAAATGCTGCAAACACCAAAAGAATGTAGAACTCAAGAAGATACTGAGAAGCATAGTGCATTTTTATTGTTCGTGTGCTGGAAGTCATGAGGAACACATAAGCCCCAATGAAGGTCATTGTTTCTAAATACAATGGAAATTTGTGCTGGAATTTGAGCTATTCAACATAATTAACCTATGTGAAAAGTGAGGTAAGGATGTCCTCTTAACACCTGAAGCTTGCTAAGTTTCTGACTGCATTGAAAAAGAAATTCCCAAGCTATCTGCAAAGATTTTCAGCAGGCTTCCATAATACTGAATAGCTGGGCAATAAAACCGATCAAAAATTCAATGCTGGTGAATTACATGTAATGCTTATATGGAAAATAATATTGCTTACCCTACCTATGCACAGTGATAAACTCAACCATAGCTTCTTTCACTGAAAAAAATTCTTGGAATTATTGTGAGGAGTTGAGTCAATTCTCAGCAGCAGTCCAAAAATTAAGCTGAGCGTTAGGAAAGAATGTAAGAATTTTAGGCATTGAATGAGCATTGAGGAACAAAATAAAGCAGCAGGAAAAGAACAGAGGCAAAGCAGAAAACAATTCCGTAATGTATACTTTGTCCTGAATAATATGAATGGGTACACCAAAGAGGGAAAATCCCCACAAAATGAAAACAGAATATTTGTAAGCTGAATCATAGAATCATGGAAATGTTTGGGTTTGAAGGGACTTTAACAATCACAGATCACATAGTTTCAAGCCCCCTGCCATGGACAGGGACACCTCCCACCAGACCAGGCTGCTCAGGGCCCCATTAAACCCAAACCAATCCTTGAACACTTCCAGGTAGGGGGCATCCACAACTTCCCTGGCAACCTGTTCCAGCGTCTCATCACCCTCATTGTGAAGAATTTCTTCCTAACGTCTAATTTAATCTTCCTCTGTCCAGTTTAAAGCCATTCTCCCTCATCCTATCACTGCATTCTTTTGTAAAAAGATCCTCCTCGGTTTTCTTGTGTGCTTCCATCAGGGACTGGAAGGGTGCTATAAGGTCTCCTCAGAGCCTTCTATTCTCCAGACTTAACAACCCTAACTCTCTCAGCCTGTCTTCATAGCAGAAGGACTCAATCACTTTGATCGTCTTCATAACCCTCCTTTGGAACTGTTCCAACAGAGAAATAGAGGGGCAGAATCACCCCCCTTCACCTGCTGGCCACGCTTCTTTTGATGCAACCCAGGATACGGTTGGCCTTCTGATCTGTAAGCACACATTGCCAGCTCGTGTCAAGCTTCTCATCAATCAGCATCCCCAAGTCCATCTCTGCAGGGCAGCTCTCAATCATGTCATCCCCCATCCTGTATTGAAACCACAGATTGCCCTGACCCAGGTGTAGGACCTTGTACTTAGTCTTTTTGAACCTCATGAACTTCACAGAGGCCCACTTCTCCAGCTTGTTCAGGCCTCTTTGGATGACAGCCTGTCCTTCTGGTGTGACAAGTGCACTATTCAGCCTGGTGTCATCTGCAAACTTGCTGAGGGTGCACTCAGTCTCGCTGTCAATATCCTTGATGAAGCTAGTTAACAACACTTGTCCTAGTACAGATCCCTGAGGGACACCACTTCTCATGGATCTCCATCTGCAAATCGAGCCATTGACCACTACTCTCTGAATGTGACCATTCAACTGATTCCTTACCCAGCAAAAAGGCCACCATCAAATCCATATCTCTCCCATTTAGAGAGAAGGCTGTTGTGGAGGACTGTGTCAAAGGCTTTCTAGAAATCCAGATAGATTACATCCATTGCTTTTCCTGTGTCCACTGCTGTGGTCACACCATCATCGAAAGCCACTAGGTTGGTCAGGCAGGCCTTGACCTTGCTGAAGCCGTGGTGGCTGCTTCTAATCACTTTCTGGTCCTCCATGTGCTTTAGCATAACTTCTAAGAGGATATATTCCATGATCTCCCCAGTCACAGAGTAGAGGCTGACAGGTCAGTAGTTCCCAGGGTCAGCCATTCTACCCTTATAAAAAATGGACAAAATGTTCCCTTTCTTCCAGTCAACATGGACTTCTTCTGACTGCCATGACTTTTCAGATATCATGGTGAGTGACTTGGCAACCACATCAGCCAGTTCCCCCAGGACTCCGGGATGTATCTCTTCAGGTAGTAGTCTGAGGACTGTACTAGACCAGGAAGTTTCCTAGTGTTATTCTTAACCTTGGCTCCTGGGAGGCAGCAGAACTCCCTATGTGTGGGGTCTGCCTGATGTATTGGACCTTCTGTTCCCCTCAGCAGGGTGTCCCCTACAACCATGACTCACCTTTTCTTCCTTATGGTGGATGTAGAAATATGAGGAATTTGCCATTCTTATCTTGGCTCCTCCTCAGGTGTAGGTGGATTGCCACCCATATTGACTACTGATTGGTCCTCCACAGCTAGGTCATCCTCATATCTGTTGTGCAAAGGCGCCTGGGGAGGAGTGGGCAAGGAGATGTTCACTTGCAGCCTGGTTTGTGGACTAGCTTCCACTTGCTACTTCCCTTTAAGTCGCTGCCTACATCCTAGTGGGGGAAGATACTGAATCCCTTTGATAAGGGGCTTTGTTTGGTGGTTGTGTCGGTTCATGTTTCAGAAAGCTCAGGGTGTGTTTCCACCAGTCAATCTCTTGCTCAGACTCCCTGATGCTCCTTAGCCTATCTACTTCTTCTCGAAGGTCTACGTGTTTTCCTGGGAGCTCAGTCTGGGCTGAGGTGTGCCTGCTGGCAGGTGCAGAGGATGCAGCGTCCCGCTGGGTGGATACCATGGCTGGGCTCCCTGTCACAGATGGAACTTACCTCCTGAGCTCAGAGAGACTGCACCCTCCATGCTCACCCTGCCTGCGTGAACTGCCTTGCAAACTACCACACCACGTCCTTCTGACACACCACACCCCAGTTTGCCTACTCTTGTTCTCCACTCTCCTTTCACTGGCATTCCTTAGGGGCTGTTTTAATCTCCTGTGGATGCTTCCAGGAATGTTCCCTCTGTGTCAGCCACCCCCGTGTTTGGTAGTTGTGAACTTATTAGTCAGGTGTGTAGAAAGACAAGAATAATAGGGGGTTTGCCACTTTTGAAATGTTTCTGCCAAACTGAGCTTTTGAAAGTGTAAGTTATCTGGCTTTTTAGTGCATTTGTTATATGCAAGCAATGCATTCATTAAGCTTTTTTTACATCAAGTTACATAACAACTGAATCCATCCAAAAGAAATTTTGTCAGAAACATAATTATATAAAATAATTGAATCAGCAGGTATCCTATATTCTTACTGACTGTGTATAAAAGAAACATACAGGGTGTTTTGTAAAAGTAATTTACTAACCACACAATTTTCTAACAAGACTGGGGGCTGTAAAAATAAACTAATAATAAAATAAGCTGAAAGGAGATATTTGCATTTATAGCAATGAAGTTCTAATTTTATAATCATCTTAAATCAGGACTTATGAAAATGTAATGAAGTCCAATTTACTGTTAATAGTTGTTTCATTTCTTTGAGAATAAACTTTATTTTGCATTTCAATAAAGAACACTGATAGTAAATAATTTAACCAGTATGGTATAACTTATAATATACTATTATATATATTTTAAATTAAGCTGTTTAAAGAAAAAACCCATAATGGCTTGAAGAACAAAGCACTTTGGGAAGAATGAAACAGTAAAAGCCGCCTTAGAGGAAAAATAAACAAGATTTCTAATATTTTGCAAGTAAAAATTAAGTTGTTCACAGCTTCATATAAACATTGCGTTCTCTTAAATGCTGTCTTTGCTCTGAGGAAGTGCTATGGCTGTACCCAGGACTGAGGCTTTGTTTTAATCCTAAGGGCACTGCAGGACCAACTGTTCCTGTCCCTCTGCTCCTTCACCCTGCCCACAGCCCAGGATCCCATTTCTGCCCCTTGGTGCCACCAGCCCCTGCTCCAGCAACACTGCAGCAGGGCTGGTCTCCAGCCCCCATCTCCTGGCTGGTCCTTGGCACATCCTTGTTTCCAGGGAGCTGTCAGATGCCCAGAGCTGGGGCTGCCCTGTTGTCCCTCAGCTGCCCTGCTCCTGGCTCGGACAGCCCCAGCATGGTAGGCTCAGCCCTGACATATTCTGGTGTGCCCCCCATGCACCTGGACCCCAGGACACTTGGGGCTGCTGAGCCTTGTGGCACTCTGACTAAAAACTTATTTGCCTAGATATAGGGCAATATCTATGGAAACTTGGGACACCTGTGTAGATTTTCTTTTTTTTCTTTTTTTTTTTTGGTTGGTTGGTTGGTTGGGTTTTTTTTGTGCATCATTACATATAATCATTACTCTATTTTCTCCAGCTGCAAAGTGAAGATATTTATGAGGCATTTATTCTTGCCAGAGCCTCCCCCCCGCCTCCCAAAGAATTCTTCTATTTTTCATATAAAGATAAACTTTTTTTATAACATTTGTTTTTGCACATTTCTTCCACTACTCTATTTGATCTATTTGATGATCAGAGGTCTGGATCACCTCTGCTATGAAGGCAGACTGAGTTGGGCTTGTTCAGCCTGCAGAAGAGAAGGCTCTGTGGAGACCGCATTGAGACCTTCCAGTACCTGAAGGGGGCCTACAAGAAAGCTGGGAAGGGAATTTTCACAAAGGCCCGTAGTGATAGAACTAGGGGCAATGGCTATAAAATGGAGAGGGGCAGATTTAGACAAGACAAAAGGAGGAACTTCTTTACAATGAGAGTGGTGAGGCACTGGCAGAGGTTGCCCAGGGAAGTTGTGGTTGCCCCATCCCTAGAGGTGTTCAAGGCCAGGTTGGATGGGGCCTTGGGCAGCCTGATCCAGTGGGATGTCCCTGCCCATCCAGGGGGGGGTTGGAACTGGATGAGCTTTAAGGTCCCTTCCAACCAAAACCATTCGTGATTCTATTTTTTCAGTTTATAGGAGGATGGATTGAGATAGGTACCACTGATTTGCTTTCAGAATGGAAGTAGTATGTAAATGACTACAAAAATCAGGATAAACAATAATCTTGAAAGCTGCCCTAACCACTGAAAAGATCCAAGATATCTGGGAAAATCAATTAATTCCTCACCCCCTTGAAAATGAATCTTTAAAGACATTTCTAACTTGCATTTCTAACTTGCATCACTTTCTCCACAGAGTGACATGCAGTTTAGTATGTCTAATAAAAAAAAAAATTCCACTGTTCTTTGTTTTAAGATAGAAAAATGCTGAATGGAAACATGTACACTATGTTTAGGTCAAATGAAATTTAATAATATAATTTACTTGTTTGGGTTTTTTTTCCTTTTCCGTGGTTTATGAAAAAAAAAAGATTTTGTTTTTAATTATAAGCAATGCTCAAAAATTGTGTTCAAAACCATATGTGACAACATTCACAGTCTTCTTTTAGAACCTTGTAATTTTTAATTATCAGGTAGATTCTTAAGAAGTAGAAAATGTATTCACTGTCTCCTTGTCTGATCCATATGTCAGTGTGGCTGGGCTGAGACAGTTGCAAAATCGTATGTTAAATTTCAGCTTTAAGAAGCACAAGTAGTTTGAGACTTGTCACAAAGTAACTGTGAAATCAAACTGTTGTTTTCATCATCCAAAAGCAACACTAGTATTCCTGTAATTATTTAGCTACTCTGATATTTCAGGACATGTGGATATCCCTGCATTTAAAACTTTCTATGCATTCAAGTTATTTTGCAGTCATACACAGGACTATGTTTTGATGCTGACAAAAGTGCTTTCTAAGTTCTAATGTTTCTCCATGTGTCTCTTAGAACTAAATATATAGACATGATCTGGGGGAGAAGGTGGAATTATATATGTTTGAATGCATGGTAAAAAAAATAATTCCATTTCTGAGTCAGTAATCAGACCACTCAGGACACAAATTATGTGGGTTTGCCATATAGAACAAAGAAACATTGAAATGTGCTGTCCTTAGTAGCATTAGACATAACAGCTGGCAGAGGGAAGACCACTGCTGCGATGTACAAAAGTGCAATTTTTTTTTTTTTTTATATTAGACAATTTTTGTCCCAGACACAGGCTACGGTTCTGCTGCATACTGTGGCAGAGGGCTATGGAAATATGCTTTGATCACAGACATTTGTGAGTGTACGGCGGTCATCAGGAAGGGAATTTCATGCTGCTGTAAGTTCTTTATTTGATTTTTTTTCTGGTAGCACAAGTATCTCAGGGTATGGAAGCTCCAGGAGAAATCATCACCTGATAACGTATAGATACCTTTGAGGATGTGAATAAAAGTTTATGTGAAGGAAAACAGATCAGACAAGAACTTATTAGTGTGTGTGTCCATGATTATTGGTGGCATAGCTTGTGCAAGGACTATAGACTGTACAGATAAATCTTCAGGAAAACAAATCCTGTATGTTTGGGAGCAGTTCACTGAAGTAAATCTCTTTCTTCACTTTTACATCCCCTCTGCCCCTACCAAAATCAAACTTGTTTTTGCTGAACTTAATCATTTCTCAAACTATCAAAAGGGTGAGGAAAGGACCAAACATAAAGTGAGTGGGGAAAAAAAAAGGCCACTGCTAACTGTTCTTCTTCTGATCACTATTTATAGCTCTAGATCAGATTCTGCTGTCTATAAATTCAGCAAAGGTTCTGCCAGAATTCTGATGGACCAGAATTAAGCTCTCTAAACATTTACAGGGGAAAGAGTAATTTTTCAGCCAACTATTATGAAAATCTCAGGACACAGACAAAGTTTTAATTTTACAAATACAGAGAATGTACTTTTACTTATTTCCTATAATATGAGTTTGGAATCATTTCAGTCCCTCTGCAGCTCTGCTCAGTGGTTCAGCTTAACAAACAGAATTTCCTCTAAAATTAAGTGGCTTCACTGAGACTATTCACTGATTAAAGCCAAGAAAGTTAATACTTGCTTAGAAAAATATAGCCTCTCATTTTCTTCTCCCAGGACATTAAGCAGATTCTGTTAAACACAGTTATTAGGATTCATCTGGTTTAGAAACTCCTAGTTAGAGTTATCTATTCAACATTATAGAACACTCTGTGACTATGATCAGAAGAGTGAATAAAATATAAAATTTATACTGTTAAAAAAAGTTTAAAAATCACATAAGGAAAGTTGTTTTTTCCTGATGGAAAAACAGAGATTCAACACAGATTAGGGTTTTTTTCTGTCAATCTTTCAGGCAGACACAGCAGTGTCTCAATCGATTTAATGCCTATGTTTGTATTAATCCTGAAGTCTTTAGTGTGCCTGTGAACTCAGTACATTTAATCTTGACCGCTATTTCTCAGATCCTTTTGCTTCCATCCACTTGGCAACTTTGCACCAGAATATTAACTGAATATAGCTGGGGAAGGAAAAACATGGTATGTTTCTGTTGAAGTGAAATCCTCCAGCTGCAGCAATACCCTTGTAATCCTGCTGGTTTTAGAAATTAGGCTCTTTCTCTAAAAGAATGCATGGTGGCCCTTCAGAAGCACAGTTAATGGGGCCAGGGAAACTTGTCTTTCTCTAACAAATATCACAAATTAGGGCTTAAGTTTTTGCTGGAATGTCCTTTCAGACCAGTATTATTTTATTTTGCTTTAAACCTGCTTTTTTTTTGCACCAAATGACAGCCAAGGTGAAGACTGATTATATTTAAAATGGTTATAAAGTTATTAGATCCATGTTAGAAGACATTCAGCTGAAATAGGTAATTGTTTACATGACTTTGAATGCCAATAGCACAATAAAGACAATCCCTATAGCTAGCTTCTCTATACTCTGCGTTTGCTACCTACTGCATTTAGTTTGCTATTCAAGTCTCAGATCTCATACAGCGAACTCTGAACGTTATGAAATTTTTCCTTTTTCTTTTTCTTTCTTTTTCTTTTTAAGAGATTAAACTAGTCTCAGAGTTCTAGCTCTATTCTGGTGTCTAGAAAGTGGCCTGATAAAAGACTTGACAGTTAAAAACTCTAAGACAGCACCATACTATAAGTTTTGAAGACTTAAGTGCTGGTGTAACACTGATTATAAAAATCATTTTTACCAAGAGTATTGCTTTGCATTTACAGATTCTTTTAAAATTAAAAATCTACTTAGACAGTGAAGTTCTATAGACTTTTGATTTCATAAACATTGAATTAAAAACATTATTGGGATTTTTACTATTATTTTCCTTGACTAAAAAGGATGTTTACTTTTAATACTACCCCATTTCTGTAATAGGAAATTACCTATAAGGTGAGTTTGGCTAACAGGTTTCTATCTTGATTTAATTTTTCTGTCTGTAGAATAACACAGCAAACAAAGTACTCTTAAATGTAGGAAAGTGGGCAAGAAGTCCTGTGATAATTTCATTTTTCATGAAGTGTCTTCCATTAAATATTAAATATTTCCAATATAAAAGAAAACTTAGGAGACTCATCAGGAGAAACCATGAAAAAAACATGCATTTTAGAATATCCAAGAGATAAGAAGAAAAGGATTTCCAAAGCTAGAAAAAGGTTTTGGATGATGCAACTCATATTTATTTTACCAAAGTTATCTGTTGCCAGCTTCTAGCCTGTTATGCAGTCTTAAGTTAGAGATAACTATTACAGAAAGTAGAAATATGTGGATTTTTGCAATGTTTTAGGCAGAGAACTAACAGTGAAGGCCTCAATATCCCAAATGGTCTGTTAAGAGTGGTATATTTGGGATTGTTTATTGCATGAATATGAGTAGAAAGAATGTTTGTTATTTCTTTTTAAATCTGGATTCAATTAAATATCCAATAGGCTACCACATGTAAATAGGCATTGATTTTAACAATCGACTGATACAAATATTACAGGAAGACTGTTAAGTAGGAGAAAATATTTTCTTAGTATTGGATTCAGAGCCACAACTCCCTCTGTGAAATGTACAAGGAATTCCTCTGACTTTGTGCTGATAGTTGGGGAATGTTTATT
This sequence comes from Cuculus canorus, assembly GCF_017976375.1. Taxonomy (NCBI): domain Eukaryota; kingdom Metazoa; phylum Chordata; class Aves; order Cuculiformes; family Cuculidae; genus Cuculus; species Cuculus canorus. Next base: position 72,062,847 of record NC_071402.1, read on the forward strand.
AACAAATACTGTCAGAGCCTTTGATTTAGTTTATGTTTCTCTGTAATTTCTTTTTTTTTTTTGTTCCATTGAGCTGATTTTGTATAGTGTTGGGGGTGTTTCTGTGTGATAAAACATATTGCCCTATCTATGCAGAATTCTTGAAGCATGATCTTTATGGTCATGGACAAAGACCACTGGTTGGCCAGGATAATGTCATGTTACACAAATAATATACCCAGAAATCCTTTAAAAACCTTTGAAGAGACAGATCAGTCTTGCTGTTGTGAAGGTAATTTTCTAAAATTTAGGGTTTACCCATAAGAAGTTGTGTTTTCAGATACAGAGCAATAGTACAGTAAAATAATTCCTATTCCATTTTACAGGCAAGTGTACTGGATCAGCAAAATTAAAAGACTACCTAAAGATGCAGTTATATTTTGTCTACTGCCATAGCTTTGGGTGAAGACACATACATAAAAGTCTTCAAGTAGATTTTAAGAAAAATGAAAAGCTGGTCCTGAAACCCATGAAACCAGAAATGTCTCATTTGGTGGCAACTTTCTGTAGTAGTTAAATTACATTTGTAGGTTTAATTTAACCTTTTCACCATGAGAAGATTGACAATAACTGTTTTCTAGTAAAAAGATGAAGATCAGAATTTCACAAAAAGATATTTCTCTACCAGCATTGAAGAAACACCAAACGTTTGCAGATTTGATGGCAGTAAACCTCCAGAAATCCTGCACGTATTAAGAAATTCCGCTAAAGATATCAACCCTTCCCCCCCTTTTCTTTGAAATAATCAGTACCTTTTAGAATCATATCAAAAGAACCACAAAATCTGCTGGAGAAAGCTACAAATAAAATAAAAGTTCAGCTGGAGCAGCTATATGTTTTCTTGGGGTTTTTTGTTGTTTTTTTTTTTCTCCTTTAAGATATGGTTAAGTATACACACATCGTGTATGTGTATTAAACTCCCTGAATTACCTCTTTGAAAATCCCTGGAGCAAAATATTGGCAATAAGCTTCAAAACTCAGTTAGAATAAGGAGGGAGACTATGGGAAACTGTGTCTATGAAATTCATGGTCAATATGATTTTTATTATTCACTGTGAGGATAAAACTTCAAATGCTTCAACATGTCTCTTACAGTTAGGAGGCATCAATGATGTTATTACATAAAAAAATATAGCAAGATTATGACCTCTTTAACCCATGATCAGAGTAAGGCCATGAAGTCAGTAGGATTTGGTTACTCACAGGAGAGTTTCTTGTTTCACAGGTGTTGAACTATAACATAACTCATACCAAATTCCATCACAATGAAACTCACAAAAAATGCAATATGGATATTTTAAAGATAAAAAATCAGGCTTTGCTTCAGCTGCTGACAGTAACTGTAGACAGCTAATACCTTTAGAGTTTAAGTTCTTTAAAAACCTGTGAAAGATTTTGTTTTCTCTTTTTGGTAAACCAATGACCTGTGGAATAATAGACTTTAAATGACAATATAAATATAATGTGCCAATGTAATGCATACAATATAATTGCCATAAATGTCTACTCAGTGTTTCTGAATCAAGTTTCAATATAATCATGACAGAAGCATTTTTCGATTACTAAAAACATTATCTATAGAACTTGTCTTGAAAATAGTTTACCTCATTAGAGACAAAAACTCATGGATCCTTCTCTCCCTCAAATCTCTGAAAAAAAACATAAACTTAAAACCCAACGGAACCCCTTAATTCACTTCTGTATCTTAGACAACACCAGAAAAGAAGGATTTAAAGTAGCATACCATCTGTGCTGCTTCACCTACACACAATGGAGTGTGTTGAAGATGGAATTTTATTTCAAGTAAAACTTTTATTTGCTCCCCTTTCATTATATTGTTTATGTTAAACTTTTCTGTCTGCTACAAAACACATGCAATTCCCATTTATGTGAATGGAAAATATGTGCATGTTAAGAGTTGATAGAATAACATATATTCCACTTTCTTCCTTTATTTGATGCTTAAATCTTACCCTTAGTCCTCCTTAGCATCTTTCTTGTACTCCTAATCTTTAAACTCCAGAGTTAAATTTTGCAAAATTCAATTAGGTTTACAAAAGGTACCACATTACTCATTTTAAAAACATCCTTATTCTAAAGAATTTTTAAGCAGATTTTATCTTCAGCACAATTTTCTAATAGGCATACCATTGCATATTTTAGGTAATTAGGCAAGTATAAGCACAGTAATTTTTAGTGTAATGTAATAAGGTTTTTTTAGAACTGTCAGATCTGTCTTCTTTTGATGGTCATCAATGGTAAAAAAAACCTCTTGACAGGTGTAGGAGAGTCTCTGCTGTGGGCAGAGGTCCTTTAGTTTTGAAATATCTTTACGTGCATAAGGAAAAATATTGAGTATTCTGCTATAGCCTAGATGAACAAATGTTTTGTATCACTAGGATCTTCACAAGCACACCCACCAGTATTATGTTCAACAAGAGAGAAATAATGCAAAGAACGTTGGCAATTCTCAAAAACAACACAATGGAGAATATTATGAAATAGGGCTCCTTCAATAATTGCACAGCCATGAGTTTTTTCAAGTGGTTTTATTGTCCTAAGATCACTTGAATTTGAATTACTTTCACCTGCATCTATCCACCTCAAAGTGCCATTTACTGTAAGCTAATTGTCTAAGCACCCCTATTAGTTAGCAGAAAAAAATTAGCACCTCTAAAGGATCTCTCATGCATCTGAAGATGGGGTGCACATCTGAAATACTTTTCAGAAAGGCTGAGCTAGAATATATGACTGACAGTGTTAGACAATCTACTAATTGCTACAGATAAATTTTTCCATAGAACCTCAGAGTGAGTTGTGTTTTACCCACCTTCAGCTACCTAAAAGCTAAACAATTTCAGTTCAAGTAGCGTGGACAGATACTGGTTGGTGTCAGGAAGGATGAATTGCTTGGGAGAGATGTTATTTCTTGAACTCTTTGGATGGGATGTATTGCTTTCTGAAAGTAATTTCTTTCATTGACTATAGACAGATCTTAAATGGTTTTCTTACACTAGACATCTATTTGTTCATCTATTAATTTGGTTTTGGGGTGTCATACTAGGTTCTTTAACTGAAATTAAGAAAGAAAAACGTTTTCGAATTCTTAATCTTTCTGCTTCATTTTTTTTAGCTAGATAGGCTTTACATATGAAAGCATTTATCTTTTCTTGTCTTTAATTCTCCTTTCATGTATGCCACTCATTTCACCTAGCTTCAAAAATGGAATAAAATACTTTATTTACCAGACCTGTGTCAGGTGTCATAAAGATAAATACTTATTATTTGAAATCTTGAAGTGGGAATTGGCAGAGAAATACAAGGTATTAACATTCTTTTTGTTGAGAAACCATTTTTGCATATGATTAGAATTTGCTTATTAACATCTATTTTCTGGATGTGCTTATGTATTTGTGTCATTCAAATTTTAGTGTCATTCAAAGCTCTCCTGAAAATATAGTTTATTCTTGTCCTATGGTAAGTGATTCTGCTGAGTCTGCTCCATATGCTAAAATTCTGAAATTCTGGCATCCAAATTAAATATTTTATAATTACTTACAAATGCTTCAAAATTATGTAACTGTGGTGACAGTCTGTGTATTTCAGCAAGGGGTACCAATAAAGTTAGGACTATATTTTTTATTTTTTTTGTCTTCATTTCCTTCATTAGTTAGATCAATGTGTACAACCATTAGCGTCCTGTAACTAAATAAGTGAGAGACAGTGGCTGTATGTTTATTCTGCCTCGGGTATTAAAAAAACCCGAACATCTGTCTATAAACAACAATACAGAATTTTTCAATATATGCTTTTCTTCTTTCTTAAATTTAATATTTTGTTAAGGAATTAACATTCTATTCTATTACTGGACTAGACTAGACTACACTACATTACAGTATACACCAATATAAACTCATAGCACTGATCTGTGAAATAATACTTATTAACACAGAAACTTTCTTATATGCTGTTATGGGTTCCCAAACTCATTAAATCATGCTTATTTGAAAAAGCAGTCAATCCTGTCTTTACATCTAAGCTTTGGTATTTACAGATATCCTTATTTATTTATACACTTCAGCAGCAAGATTTTAAGGTTATGTTTCCTAGTGCTTAGATAATTGCTGAACAACCTGATTATTAAGTTGGTCAAAGGGTACTATTCTTTTCTGAAACTGTGTAAGCGTGAGGAAAGGATTAGAGTCAGAAGGGCTAAATCTGTTTAAATATATAGTAGCAGAGTTTATACTGGATTGACATGTTTAAAAGGGTAGTACTTATCAGCAGAAAACACTACATATTCACTGTGGATGAGGAAAACTGGACCAAGCCAATATTTTATTGCGGGACTGGATTGTGTGCATTTCGGATGCTGTCACGTGATGAGGAATAAATATGATTACTAAGGAAAAGGCTCTGACTCCTGAATAAATGAGGAGGTGTTGGGTCTCTTTGAGAAGCACCCTTGCCTGGGATTCTGTGCACCTAAAACTGCAAACTAGATGGAAGTATGTATGTACTTAAAAATCACGTACTGCATCACTTAATATATAGTTGTGTTCTTATTAGGATGCGGCTTTTAAAGACTGTCAAAAGGGAAAGACTTCCATCAGCTGAGTGGGTTTTCACACAGCGCTATTTATCAGAGTTATTTCTTTATACTGTATGCTAGAGGATACTAGGAAGACCCTAGTACTTTACAGTAGTGTAAAGACAGAAATTTTAGGAACAGAATTGCCAAGTGCTTCAGTGACTGGAAAGTATGAAGAAAACATGTAAGAGTTTAATTCAAAATTTAGTTAAATAGGAAGAAAACCCCTGTTGTTACAGGCCTATATAAATCATATTGTACATGTTACCAAATGTGATGCTAGCTGACACACCAGTACTCTTATTTAACTACTGGTTATATATTTATTTCAAATTCATTGTTGAAGGGTTTTCACCTTTTTTGTCATAAAACCCAAACAGCTGTATTTAAGTAGAGCATTTGAGGGGGGAAAAAAAAAGATATTAAAGGTGTAGTAGCGAACATGAATTAGAGAAGGAATATTTTTCACTTTCTGACTTAGAATCATGCAGTTTTTTTAGAAAGTTTCTTTTGAATTGGGTCTTGTACTAATAGTACTCTAATGTGCCTGAGGGAACTCGGATTGTTTAGCTTGGAGAAAAGGAGGGTGAGGGGAAACCTTATCACTATTTACAACTACCTGAAAGGAGTTTGTAGCAAGACAGGTGTTGGTCTCTTCTCCTAAGTAACCGTGATAAGATGAGAGGAAAAGACCTCAAATTGTACCAGGGTAGGTTTAGATTAGGTATTAGGGAAATTTTCTTCACCAAAAGGGTTGTCAAGCATTGGAACAGGCTGCCCATGGGAAGTAGTTAAGTCCTATCCCTGAAGGTATTTAAAAGACAGGTAGATGTGGAGCTTAGAGATGTAGTTTAGTGGTGAACTTGGTAGTACTAGGTTAAGAGTTGGACTCGAAGATCCTAAGAGTTTTTTCCAATGTAAAGGATTCTACAATTCTATGAATTCACACCAGTGCTGACAAAGCTCAACGTACGCTATATTAAATATATAAATATTAAATCAGTGGGTTCCAGAACTAACTAGATGTGGTTCTTTTCATGTAACATGGCAGTTCAAAACATTGAAGCAGTTCTTCATTTGAGCATTTTAGATGAGAGAGTGGCCATGTCTGGTGTGGGTGGGTTCACTGATGTCTAATACTATACAGATCATACTAAAATATTTCCAGCAATTGCAATACTTCTACATTTTTTTTACTTAGCTAAATACTTGCATTGCATTTGTAAGAACATAAGTATCTTTACAACTTTAACCATTCTGTGAAATTTGCATCATGATGGTTAATAAATTAGTATTATTGACCTGTGAACTCAGAGGTAGCACCGTCTTAGAGGCTTCATTCTTTTATGGGAGCAGGCTGATGCCTTCCATATGGCAAGACTAAAATGCTGTCAGTGTCAAATGCAATTCTAAATTTAAAAAGGAAAAATCAGCTGCATCCAGTGTTTTCATGAGTTACAAGGTGCATAATCTTCAGCATTGTTGTATTATTGTTAAAAAAATGAGATTATATGAAGGTAAGTGAATAAAAGTATTGTTTGTTAACTGCAAGGAGTTATCCTTTATCTAATATTGCAAGACTCAAGGAATACTGGATCCTACTTTGGTCTTCACAGTCTGGGAAATAGCCAAATTGCTATATCTCAGAGAATGAGAGTATAATACTTCTGAGTGCTTTCAGAAGTATAGAAAATACATCTAGTTGGGGAAAAAGGTAAAGAACAGGGAATGCCCTATCTGGAGCAAAAAATCCAAAGGATATATGATGGTAGTCTTCTCATAGTTAAAAAAAAAAAATAAAAAAAAATTCAAGACAAAGACAGTAATCAGTTCTCCAGATCATTAGGACAAAATTAATTGCAGAAAGAGAATTTAAATAGGCATTCAGGAAAATGACGGAGATTAATAAGTGTTCAAATAGATTATTTAAAGTTTGTAGTATCTTTATCAGAAATTTCAAAGAACACACTACATCACCATTTGTTGGAAATGACGTTGGTATGATTAATCTGGCCATAGCGGATGGGTGAGGTAAAAGAAACCTTGGTGTACTGTTCCATCAGATTTTCTATGAGACGCTGGATGTGGTACAGAAGACAATGGAGAAGCTGCCAGAAATTCCAGGTTAAATATCCAAAGGTTAAATATAATTTTACCTGTGTCTAAGACAGTAGAATTTAGTCTCAGTCATACATTTCTTCTGATAAATGGATCACTACTTTTACGAGACTCACCCTTAATGAAGTGTAAGACACAAATTGAAAATAATGGAATCAAGCACACAGGTCACATGTAGATGTGTCCTTGATGACTATAACTATTCAAAATGGTGATGAAATATCTTTGAAATTCAGACTAAAACAAATTTCCTCTTTTAAAAAAAAACAGAATAAGCAACAAGAACGGTAAAGGTGTTTTGTATTTTTTCCAGGCTATGCTGAAATAGTAGCTCTTTCCCAATTTGTCATGAAAACAATTTTCCAAATGCTCTTATTTCAAACATACAGTGTATTCTTGCCTAGACTGAGTCTACTTTGGATTGTCCATGCTTGTGTCCTTGTAAACAAGGAATGGCAGCAATTACACAAAGCACAAAATAAAAACTGTTTACAATTTCTATTCTGTGCCTTTTTTCTTTCCCTTCAACTTATTCAGCAGTCACCTTCCAGCTACCAGAAGAATCAGTTGGATTTGCTGTGCTACATTTCCTTATGCAGCTGATACAAAAGCTCAACCTGTCCTTCCAAACTTAAAGTTAATATAACATTTCTGTTGTTCCAATATTTGGTCAGGCTCAGCACATAGATTAGGAAAAGCTGCCTGAGCTAAACCATAGAAAAACAGAGATTATATAGATAGGTTGTCTTCAGCACTTCAAAGAGCTGTCATCATAGTGCTGTCTGCTTTAGTGAAGACATCTATGTCTTGATAAAAGCAAAAGTCTTGTAATGGAGATTAGCCAGAAATACACAAAATATCTAGCTATGAGGAAGGAAAAATTTCATACTAAGGTTCACATTTCTTGAAATATGATAGCTTGAAGTCAAGTGTATTTTATATTTAATGTCTATAGAAAGCAATACATTTTCTACTTTATTTTTTAAGTGAGAAGTCCCAGCGGCTTGCACTGATTTTTGACATTACTTGCTAGATGCTCAGCATTTCAGAAAGTGAGTCACTTGCTAACAAGTCATGTAGAGGCTTTCTTTGTAAACATTCCCAGTCCTTAGCCAATTCCATTATTTTCTATCAGTATTACCAGAGGCCAAAGTCTGAAAAATTTGTCCTGCAAATCTAGAAGTTAGGAACATCTGTTCACAGTTCTACCCACTATATTTTCCTTACATTTTACTCATAATTGAATAGCAAGCATTTAGGGGAAAACAATCCAGTCAACCTGTGTTTGTAAATTTTTGTCTATTTCACTGTGCTTCAAGACCAGATGATGCAGATGGAGTCAAGAGGCATATATTTGGACAACTGAACTTTCAGTCAGAAAGCACATAGACCAGTTTTGATTTCTACTCTAAAGTAAGGTATGGGCAAATCAATCCCACTGGCTCATGTGCAAGCATCAGCAGCCTAAAACTACCATTCTTCTTCCAAAGTGTTTTTTCATTCTTCTACAGTGGACAGCAATGTGATATGGTTTCTCAGAATAAAAGTGTTATATCTCCACAAATATTTCATTTAGATGTCATATTCCTTGATTCCGATGATAACACTGTTACAAGAGGAGGCCTTATTTCAAATGTAACAAAAGCAGCAGATAGCTAATTCCTTGAAGGTACTAACCCTGTATTTGCATACAACAGAGCTGATGTGCAATGTTACCCTTTACCAGACACATTACTGTTAAGAAGCTACTTATAAGAATGTCTCTTTTTATTAACTGTAATATGACTGTGTGCCTTAGAAAGAAAGGCAAGCATTAACTTCTTTTCAAATAGTCCTTTTGATAAGATGGAAAGAAAAGACTTAGATTTGCAGCAGCAATCTGTTTCCCACTTATTCACATCAGTTCAGATGTTTTACTATTGTTTTAATAACCATGACATTTTGAATGAATGGCTGTCTAGGCTTATAACTGAGAATGTTGCCAAGACACTGCTGTGCTTTTTTTTCCTGACAGTTTTGCAGCTTAAATGTCTGCTATATTACCCTGGCCAGATACATGGAAATCATCTTTCCTCCACCCTCTCCTGTGTCTTTGTCTTAATGGAGCTTTTATATGCAGGTTTTTGAAATACAAAATGCCTAATCCCACCTATCATTATTTGACAGCCCCTTTGGTGTTCATTTTTGGAAATCATTCACAAAATATCTTAAAGAAATGGTGCAATCTGATTAGCCAACACTTGTCAGCCACGTAAACATCTAATTGAAAACTATATGGTTTACTTCCTCTTTGCCTAATTCCTGAATTAATATTCTGATGCCTTCTAAAAGTGTGTTTTATGGATTATCTTAAATATTTATTGTAGAATTTTTTCTATTTTTATCACAAGTAATGCAGATTTATTTTCAATTATGATTAAACATGTCCAATGTCCCTTATTCTTCCAGTTACCCAAAAAAACCTATTCACAGTTTTATGAGATACTGAATAAGTTTTGTTTCAGTGGCTGTTCATGCCTTTAACTAGTTTTTCAGAAAACCTTGCAGCTATAATTCTGCTTCTCTTTATCCAGTTGTGATGCCGGAGAGGAAACTTGGAGGCCATTATAAAAATTGTAAAGTAGATATTATTCCTGTGCTTCCCCACTCTTGTTTCTCCACTAGCCACCTAAGTCCCTCCTTTGTTCCACTTTTGTTTCCTCTCCTAAATATCCCCTAAGTCCTGTGTGATCCCAAACTGGTTTTGCCCCACACTCCATAATATAGTTCATTCCTAGGCAGCATCTCCCCTTAGTCCAAAAGGTGACTGGACAGCTGCTCCTTGTGATTCATGGGGTGGGTTTCATGCCTGGACTGGGGCCAGTAGCTCTGTTGGGACAGTCTGAGGAGGGGTCTGGGCAAGGCTGCTTTTCCTCAGGACTCCTACCTTTGTATTGCCATTCATCATTCTGTGTTGCTGTGCTCCTCTGAGCTCTTACAGATGGGCCTTTGCTGGGCTGATGGTCTGTGTGATGGGCCAGAGAGTCACTAGGCACGGATTATTTAGCTCCTCCCTCGTACAATTGTCTCTGTGAATTCTTTTGTGGATGTGCAACTGAGCTTTTTCACATAATTTAGCAGATTAAGCCTTGTACTTGCTTAGTTGAGAGGTTAAACTTAAATCTGTTTGACATGTTAACATTCAGTAACAGTGGTCTTATGTATCTTCTGTGAATAAAGAAAAAGGAACACTTAAAATTTATCACAGTCTTTTTTACTAAGTTGTGAGTGTCTTGACATTGTAACTTAAATATATTGTTCTAGGATTTCTTTCCAAGCCTTGACTTGTCGTGCTGTTTTTTTTAGTTTCTTCAGCCACGAATTTGACTCAGTACTTAGTTATCATTTAAGATTGCTTGAGCAGAATAAAAATGAGAAACCCACAATAATGTCATACTGCTAGCAAATAATAATGTCACAGAATCTAATTTTGCAGTCACTAAAATGAAAGTTCAGATTTTATGACTTTTTATCTATCATTATATTAGTTAGCTAATGGGTTAGAAAGCCTGGTCTTGCTTTTAACTCACACTCGCAGACCATCTGATCCCTTTGTGTGTTTTACACCTGCCATCCATATGCTACCCATATTGTCAGTCAACTGCACTCATATTATACACTACTGAAATGGACTGATACCATTTGTCATTACTTGTGCTTCACAAAATTTTCTCTTTATGTTGCAGGTAAAAAATCTGTCTCTCTGTTTTGTTCCAGTGTGAACTGGGCTCAGTACATTTTGAATGCTCTTAGACTAAGCAGAAAGAGAATTGGTTGAAAATCTAAGTGCAACTGACTCAAGTTTGCCTGAGCAGTGTGAGGCTGTGTTCTAAAGCTAGAAACGTGCTTCTACTAGTCTTTAAAACTAGATCAACAATTTTGATGCAGCCCAAATATTGTCTTCAGATAATCTTAGTATATATGTTTAGCAATGTAATTCATATTACTGTAAATTCATATATTTCTATAGGAAAATAGTTAGAGATTGCATTGTGACATTGTTAACAAAACTCATCCTTTCCACCTTTAAAGGAAATGCAGCAGATTTTCAGTTTTAAATGTCTAGAAAAACATATTGCATTGTATCATGAACAAAAACCCCAAATAAGCCATATTTTCCCAAACTTATACTCACAAATGATTGAATCTGAAGTATGCTTCGTCCATTAGCAGACTTTCCCTTTTCATAGTTCATCTACACAGCATCCTGCCAAGATGCTCTTAAGTCAGTGGATCATAATGTATTTGATTACAAATGCAGGAGCTTAGTTGAGAATTCAACATCCTTTCAGTTTGGAAATGCATTATTATAATGACAGGATTGAAGTAAATTATGAAGACATAGGAGTCTCAAAGAAGTGACCTTTATCAAGAAAGACAGATAATAATTGCAAACTGAGACCCAGTTTCACAAATTAATGGCTTTTCTGCTGAGGCTTTACAGGCTAAGCAGTCTTATGTTTAGGAATATATTCTTCAGGGCATGTCTCAATGACTTTTCTGCACAAGGACTACTTATGTGTTTATAATATTCTAATTAAGTCAATGGCCACTCAGGCATAACTGAAACTTAGCAATCAGTGATTAAAAATTAAGTGGTATTTGTATGTGTCCGGTTTGCTAGTGCCTTAGCATTCCTCTCAAATGAATTTTATGTCTTACTTAAAACTTTCTGAACAAACAGTTGTGTTGACTATTAGTGATGCTCTTCTTGCTCAGTACGTCTCCACAGTTTCATGTATAGCTTGGGTAGTACAGACTGTGAATTAAATGACTGTAGGCACTGCAGTACAGATAAATGACAGGACCAATGTAAAAGACATGTAACGAGTTTCTCCCCATTGTAACCACATTTTCTTTTTTCCCCCAGAGTAATTTCTCAAACCTGAATTCACTTTAGATACAGCCTTCGGGTGATTATAAGAAAATTGATAATTCTGAGTCACAAAATTAGTGAAAACCTGACCTGTCGTAGGCTTCCTAGAAAAAACAATAACTATGTTTAATAGGTAGGGTGTGGTTTTTTTTTCTTTTCAGTGTGATATACTGATTTTATGTACTACTAAGCGATCAGACTTGTTTGCACTCTTCACAATACCTGTCAAACCATAACAAACATCTGCAAAATTACCTTTTTTAATGTTTTCAGCTGGCCCACTTATTTACAGAAGAGTTACATGAAGAATAACACCAGACAGAAATGGATCTGTTTAGAAACTACTTTTAACCAGAAATACTAAACTTTGTTGGATAATAATAATAAGGGAATGCCTTTGAAATGAAAATGAGGAAAAAAGCCCCCGAATTAAAAAATAGTAGAAAGATTTAAAAAATCTAGGAAAATGCAACACAGACACAGGAAGTTTAAAAACAGTCACAGTCTCAAAGGAATCATAGAGACTGAGTATAATAAAATGCAAAGTATTTCTGGGAAGGGAACAGTTTGTAGTTTTTTATTATGTGGAATACAAAAGAAAAACAAAACAAAACAAACAACAAAACAATTTCAGCTGCTTTACTTTCTTCAAGGGTGAAGATGTTGTGTATCCTCAGTTCAGCTATGTCTGGGAAGTAGTTTTTAGCTAATAACAACATCACTGTGCTTGAGGACCCACCCTATTTATAAGACCTGGCTCCCACTCCCCAGATATCAAGCTGGTGCTCAAAGGAACACACCTTTTGTTGGCAAAAAAGATTTGAAAGAAAAATGATGGAGATCCTCAACAGCCTTTCAGAAAATGATCTATGGAATTGCTTTGAACATTGGCAGCATTGTATGCAGCTGTGTGTCAACTCAAAAGGGAACTATTTCGAAGATAATTGTAGTTGACTTTCCTAATTTGTTAAATTGAAAGGTCGACAGGCACAGTCTTGGTGGTTTTTTTTGGTTTTGTTTTTTTTTTTTATATTTTTGTGTTGGACCTTGTACTTCTGTAAGAAAATATTTCAACCAGGAACAACTAATATGCTTCTGTGTCCTCAGCCTTGCAGGATAAATTTATCTATATTTTTTTACTATTGTAACTTTTTCCAGGTTATTCTTTTTTGAGCTAATTTCATGGACATATCTATTTTAAATTAGAATAGTGCCAAGACAGCTATGCCTTTTGTGACCAATTCACTGATGAAGAAACCCATGTGTTATTAGCCAATCACTTGGTGAAGTTTAACGTCGTCTGGCAGGTGTTTGGCAATGATTTTGGTAGGCTTCAAAAAAGGCAGTGACTTCTCCTGAAAGCTGTTAGTGCACTTCTTTCTTGTCAGTTCATGGCTTCTGCACTTCAGTGACCTTTCCACCTTTGAAACTTCTGCATATCTAGTTTGATGAATTTCTTCAAGATTGTGGTTTTTTTTGTTTCTGGACTGCTTATCTACCACTATCTTATTTCTTCAGGCATTCCTCTGCTGCCATGCAAGAGTGTTTAAAAAAAAATAAATCAAACGCTGACACAACCACTCACTCACATAGCTGATCTTTTATTGATGCTCTCTACAGCCATTACTGCCAAATGTCCTGTAACAATCCAGCACCTAATGGTTGTCATCCCTTCTGACTGAGGCACCATCATGAACAGGGACATTATTCTGTTTTCTAATCACTGTGCAATGATTGTTTCTTGCTGCAGACAGCTGATATATCATTATCTGTGATGTTGTACTACATGGATCTTCTTACCAATTGAAATCTCTTTCTGCAATGCAGTACAGAGTCATTTGCTAAGGGACTAATGGAAGAATACCTTACTGGACTAGTTAAAATTGTGTACTGTGATAGAGATGACACCAAGAAACTGTATAATTCCATCTTTCTCATGTTTCCATACATCTTGAGAGCACTAAAGGAATCTATTTTACAACAATTTTCAGCATATTTATTCGATGACGTTCTACCTAGAAGGTGAAGATCTTTCATTAGTCAAACTTTTTTTCTAGTATCTTAATGGTACGAACAAGCTTGGGAAGATTCAGATGAATCAATCTTTTTTTCTGTCATGCCACAATATTTGATATCTGAATGGATAAGGCATACACAATTTTTATGGCAATAATTGATACCAAATATTTATGCTATTTATCCTTTGCATTGTATTGTGTTCTTTCCTTCTTCAGCAAAACATTCCCAAGTGCTTCACCACTTAGTGGCTTCTTTCCTGTCTTGCTTACACTAAACTTCATCACCATGATACACAGCTACCCTTTCCCTTTTTTGTGTAATTTTTTAGTGGCTAATACTGAGGAATCCATAATTGATACCAAGGTCCTAAGCGGTTAGTGTAAAGTAAATGTATTAAATTGTGATTATTAGGTCTGGAATAAAATCCTGCTAATAAATCCATTATGTATTTAATTTTCTTATGCATGCACCAGAAGATGTACATACACATACACATACAAAGAGAAAGAGTAATTAAATGGTTTCGTATCATCACAAAAAAAACATTTAGCATTTATTTATGGGTGGAATAATACAAGGTTTTTAAACCTCAGTCTTTAAACACTCTCTGTAAATTGTTGAAGCAGCCAAAAAGAGAATAAATATTGCTTGTTAATCAAGTCCTTCATACTAGGGAATTCAGCATCCTAATGAATGATTGGTGTAATTACATTTTCCAAAGTTCACACATTTCTGCATGTCACTCTGAAATAACATAGAATCCCACAGGTTTACTTGTTGCTATAAGTTTGTTAGCTCAGATCATACGTGTAGATAGAAACATTTTTCATTAGTTTAGAGGACTAAAAGGGTCAGAATTAGACAAAACATTTTAACCTATGTTTTTTACCCGTTTTTCATCTAAAACATACCTTTTCAGAAAACGGATCTTGTTACAACTACTTAGAATACTGGTGTTTATATTTGGGGGTTTTCTTCCTTCTTCTCTTTCTTTCATTCTCTCTTTTTCTCTTTTTTTCCTTCTTCCTCTTTTTCTCTTTTTCTTAAGGAAACATATAATCTGTCACTGATTAACTTGGTTGTGACTCCTGGAAATATTATATAAAGCGCCATTTACTTCCAGTAACTTCCAGCTGCTTTACAACACCTCAGTGTCACAGAGCAGCTGTAAAGATGGCTAACCAGCTAATCAGACTGATTTTTCAGCTGCTTTGTATCCCTGAAGAGAATGAAAGCAGTTGGTGCATAAAAGGTAATCTGGCTCACTTCCTTTATGCAAGCTATTTGAGTAGATGTCTTAAAAATCATCTGTTGCCCTCTCCTATGAGCTGGTGAATGTGATGATTCAAGCTTATATTTGAATATTTTGGCAATATGTTACAAAACTATATATGTCTCTGTCTGTGTACAGGTTTTTGTTTATAGTGGCCTAGAATGTTTAAGGTAGTTTAGATAGATTCTAGTCAAGAAACTGTAGAAGATTTTTTCACCTGGCTTATAACAGTATTTTTGCTCCTGATTCCAGAACTGTCACTTGGTTTGTCAAGTACTTAGGTTTGCAAAATACAAATCAAGTTTTAGAGTCTTTCTCTGAACAGACTAGCTTGTGAATAGATTAATATCTGTATTTGTCCAATCCAAAAAGAAACAAAAAAGTCCTACAAATCCCACTTCAGAGACTTTGAAAATATTGTAGGTTAGCACATACTGGATTCCTCTGACAATAGTACAAAGCCTAGTTTGTAACATTCTGTAAACAAGCATAGCTATCCCATGGCTTAAGTAATTACCCAAAGCTGAAAAGTACGTGTGTGCTCTGCTTGCAAGGCTGAGAATTCTATATCCATGCCTTTACGATACAACATGAAAAATAGACAATTCAGCTCCAGCTCAGTCACTGAGAGTAGGCAGAATTGAAGTGCCTGAACTGCACATCAGGAACGCTCACTCTACCTCTGCTCATTGAGCAGCTCCCTGTTTGATGGTAATTCTGAATGCTGAGAGTCCTGCTTCTGAGCATATGCAGAAGAAGGAGGAAGTTCTTTTTTCTCCTAAGGTCTGATTATTATTTAGTACACAGGCTTTTATTTTTTGTCTTTTTTTTCTCATTTCTTTTTTTTTTTTTTTTTTTTTATCTCAAAACATTCATTGGCCTGATCTGGCCTGTGATTTTAGAGCAAATCTGTCATACAAATAGTATTGGACCTGTGATACAGAGTGCTAGGTGAAGCATAGTAGTAGCCACCTTATTTCAAAACTGTTTATTTTCTTACTGGCTCTTTATAGAAAAGCTGGCAGGGGAGACAGCACAAGGGAAAGTGATTTGTGGTGAAGGGAAAGCATTTGTACCACGAGAAACATGCAGACTGAAAATGTTGTCTTCTACGTGAAGTTAAAATGTGCCGTCCTATGGGAGAACTATATGTCTCCTTCTCATTGAAGCTATGTCACTGTGAAGAAGGAATATAATATTTCTGTTTAATGTTACAGTTCTCGAGACCTAGGTTTGAAAGACATTTATTCGGACAGGAAAATTGTCAAAAAATGGGTATGAGGGACATATATTAGATAATGGAGAGGTCTTTTTAAGATGGGTCTAAACGAACTTGGCTTATTATATCTATCTAAATGAAGATTCAGAAGAATAACTTTGCTATCCATAAATACCCAGAGAGAGTGGAATTCAGCACGAGAAAGAGAGAAAGCTAGTTGAAGAAAAAGGCAATATCAGAATCACAACACATAGGTGAGAAAAAAAATATTTTTGAAAAACAGAGACAGGGATCTAAATAGTGAAGATTTGGGGCTGCCCCCATATAGGAAAATAACAGAAGCTGAAGAGGTTCAAGAGGAGCTTAATTTCTTTTATTAGCCTGTAAAAACAAATTATTTGATTGGAGAACGTTAGAGAATTTGAAAGTGCATTTTGCTGAGATGCAAAGCAAATATTTAATTAAAACCTTCTAGCTTAAGTAGAATAATGGGGAAGCATAGTGCATAATACCCTTGCCTGGAGCTGGAGTGACTCCAATCTAAATGAAATAAAAGAGTGTCTTTTTTTACCTCTTCTGCACATATATAATATAAAAGAATATTGTTAAAGGTGTGCTCAAAGCTTTAAAACATGCTAGGATTGTTTGCTTGTGCAACCTTAATGTGCTCTTTCAAGTCCATTGCACAATATTAAACAGGTTTTAATTATATAGCTATGAATTATATTTTTCTGCAGGTCACCCGCCTGATACCATATGCAGGATACAAAGAACTTCCTTATTCATCATCTATTCAACACTGTTTTTTCTTTAGTTTTCCTGCTATTTAAACATCAAATTGAATAACAAATTAGTAATTGGTGATGGGGGTGTCATGCCTTACAATAACATTTCACCTGTCTTAGTGAAACAATATTTCTGCTAGTCTGAGGTGTACTGTGTTTTAATGCAGTTCTTAGACAATATGAAGTGAAGATAAGAATATATTGTATAACAAATTTACGAGGCATTTCTGTATTAAATTATATAGTAATTATGACTGACTAGTCTGAGTTGATGAGCATATCATTCTACAAAACATTTAACGTAGTGTAGTCCTTCATACATAAAAGACAGGCACACAGTAAAAGAAGAATGCACCACTAGCAGACATATTTAAAATGGGCTTTCTTGACAGAAGATTTCACTATAATTTTCCCAGATGGCCTAATTCTTTCTACCTGCTTTGGTTGCTTTTCCCCATACTTTTCCTAGTCTTAATCCTCTTGTTCTCACGTACTGATAGGCCCGCTCTCATAATCTGTAGTAGCTCATATTCTCTGTAAACAGCCTATTCCATTTAACTCTGGCCCCCATGTCTAGTTGGTCTGGCCTTGCTCTGTAGCTAATTTCGAAGATATTGCCTGCTATTTCCATGAAGGAAGCTCATCTCTTTCCTGGCTTTGTGTTTCAGAATCACTGGTGAGCCCTTTTTTTCAGTTCTTCATGTTAACCTTAGTCTCTTTCTTCTGTACAAGTTCAACCTCTTCATTTTCCTTCTGATCCAGTGTTTAATTCAATCGTGCTTCTCTGTTGTCTTTCTCTTTTTTGTCACAATTTTTTATGGGTGTCTTTTTTCTGCTCTATTCACTTCTTTCTGCTACTAGCACATAAAGCACAGTGACAGGGTCGTTTCCTTGCGGTGCTCATGTGTTACCAGGCCACACCTGTGAATGGATTTTGTAAGTGAACTCTTGACTTCACCTTGTGATGCTGGATCGGAGATTGTGGACTCTGGGTGATAAAGCGTGTTCAGTGTGGCTAGCTGGGTGAAAAGAAAGGCTGGGAAGAAAATATTAGCATTTATTTCTTCAGCAAAATAAAAAGCACTCTTCATACCTAGTATAAAAAGATTTAATGAGGTCAGATTTAGGTTCATGCTTACAAGTTGGAAAAAAACATCTCAAATAGTCTTTTGTCCTCTACCAAAGAGAAATGGTTGTGTTTTTCTTAGCGTCATTGTTGGAAATAGGTATACTAGGGGCTTTCATTAGGCCCTGAGATTTTACATCATGTAGAATCAAATCTTAAATTCATTTGATGAGCAGACACCTAAATTCTTACTAGCTTCAGTAACAAAACAGGAATTAGAGATGGGATTCTTCTACTTTATTTAGTCAACAACAGTGTTACTCTCTAAGCCAGTCAATTTAGGATCTTATTTTTTTAATAGAAATTCAGAAAAATTCAAATTTAGGAAATTTAGTCTGAAGCAGATACTCAGCATGAAATAGTATAATGCTATGTAATTAAAAGACGGTCATTCTATGCAAGTGAAAGCTGGGTTTTTTTATTAGGAGGTTGGAGAGTTTTATTCAGATGTAATACTGCCAAAAATTATATTCCCATAAATGTCAGTCCAGTTTTCAAGAGCTTTTTATTTGGCTTTTAAGAAAAATACAGCCACTCATGCCTCTGTTTGTCCTGCGTTGTTTTTCTCAAGTTTTTCTTTCTGTTATGCTGTACTTAAAACACCTTAGAGGAATGGTACCAATCCCAAAAATGCCAAACGGGTATTGTGATGGGTATTGGATAATGTAATTATAATTCTACTAAAGAATTCCAGCACCCTAAGAAGTCGTTAACCCAAAAAGATTAGCTGCGTCGGTGATTTTATTCGTGTGAATAAATATTAAGAAACAAGTGCACAGAATAAGAATGTAAGCATTCCAGAAAAGGCTTTAACACAAAATTGTTTTGCTTTCAGGGGTATTAGTTATGTAACTGTTTCTAGCAAGGAAGTGACCTTAACCTTAAAAATATTGGGGTATAACTGTTCCTAAGGCAACAGTGAATGAAAGCCAGCTTTCACTTTAATCACTGAAATAGTGAATAATTTGTTCAGTGATTTGGTAAAGAATGATTATACATTACAAATATTGGGAAGACGGTAAAATGGAGCTTTATGGCTCAGAAATTATTTTCAGTACGATTTGAGCTTATGTAAAAGTCACTAAGGATTTCAGGTGCCTAAATTTCTATGAATCTCTAACAGTAGTAAAATAGAAGTTAGGGTTGGGATTCATCTAATGTTATATTAGGTATTCATAACAAAAACTTCTGAGCAAGTCTTCTGAGACTCCTTTAATAACCAGTAGGGAAAGCTAGACATTTTTGGAGCTCAAGGCTGGTGCCCATTGTTATTCATTTAGAAACATGGAGGTTGGAAAGACTTCTCAGAAGTCTAACCCTCTACTCAAAGAAGGTCTAATTATATGAGGTTGCTGAAGCTCATGCATGGCCCAATCTCCAGGGACAAAGATTCCACAGCTGCCCTAGGTAATATATTCCACTATTTCACCACCATAAAAAATGATTTCCTAACATCTAATCTGAACTTCCCATGTTCCAACTTGAGCACAATACATCTCATCCCACTACTCTGCATCCTGGAGAAGAGCAACAGATCTTTCCTGCTGCTTACACAAACTGAACAGGCTCGCTTATCTTAGCGAGAACCATGTTGGTGGCCCACTGTTGGACTCACACCAAGATATTAATATTATTCTTGTACAGGGAAACCAAAACTGCATATGGTGCTCTAGATGCAGTCTTAAAACTACCAAATAGCGGGGATGGTCCAGCCCTGCACCTACTGGATATACCCTTACTAGCACAGCCTGAGATGCTGTTGGTTTTCTTTGCTGCACAGATGGTGCCACAGCCAGAGCCCTGGCTGCAACATCATGCATGTACAGCCAGTTGTTAACTTGCTAGATGAGACCACTTCCACCCTAGACTTTCCCCCTCATTGACAGGCTTGAGGAGGCACAACATGGGCCTCATTATGACTTTCACCCTTGCCTTCAGAGTTTCCTGTTTTTTCAATACACTTTGCCTTATCAGTGTATCCGCAGTATCAGCGGTGTTCACGTGGAAAAGGAGTACCTCAGGGAGTAACATAAGCCTCAGCAGTCCCATCCCCCTGCAGCATCCCGGACCTTAGCTTGGATCAAGCAATGAATCTGAGATACCAGCTTGAGTTAAGCCACCAGACCAGTGTCTTGGTCTGCAAAGGGGGGAGTTTTCCAGTAACTATTACTTGCCTCTTCCCTTTTCTGTAGAAAAAGATTTGGACTCAGTAAACTGTGATAAATCCAATAACTCTTTTCTGCCCTCACCAGCTCCCAGGGCATGCAATTAATTTTCAATTTGCAGATCTGTAGATGGAGAAAGAACATTTTTCCAGCCCTCTTCCTCTGGTGTGACCACAGCCTCCAGCTGTTCCTCTTTGCTCTCTTCTCTTGGCTCAGGCTCTTGTCTCAGATAACTTTTCAAAGATGTCAGTCAATGGCAGCAGGTCCTCACCCTATGTACTCTCACAGTAGATGATTTGACATGTTCCCTCAGGGCTGGCAGAAGATGTATGCCCTTCTGGAATAACAACTGAGGGTCATGCTGTTTGCCTGAAGGGTATTTGGAATGCTTGAAGGCACAGCAAGTGCTTGGGTGAGTGACTCAATTAATCCTTGTTTTCCTCTGGAAATCCCTTTTCAACATCACATTCTTCAACAGAGTTCTTTCTCATGTTGTATGCAGTATTAATTCATCCTCTGTATAAGATAGCGCTCCTTTCTTCTGAACAGTGAAGTAAACTGAAATTTTCCTTTGAAGTATATTTGCCCATTTGATTCCCATTAACTCACCATTTGAAAGAATAAAATCTTAAATTTACACTTCCTGTAGCACATCACACATTATGTACTGTGAGACTGGTTGGGACTTTCAAAGGAGCTGCAAAGTGTAAAATGCTTTAATCCTATTGGTGTTTAATGGGTGTTTAGCATCAAAAAAAATCTCTGCCAAAACAGGACTTAAATAGGTCTATCACGTGTTTGAAGTCAATAAGATGTTATTAGCATTTCATCATCATAAATTAAGTTTCTCGTAAGATTAAAAGTGATGAGTTCCATTATCTTTTGTTGTCAAGTAAATATCCTCAACTGCACATTCGGACAACACCAAAATTTTTGTCTATATCTATGATCATTCAAAAGTCAGCTTATCAGTTGCTTCTCTGTCCTTCTCCCACTAATTATAATGTGTTTCTGAACTCAGAAACATAATTGTGTTACATATACTGAATGTAAGCATATTTTTTACATATACATAATGTTATAAATGTGGGTAATTGAAAACAGTGTGTATTGTTATGATACTACATATAAGGAAAAGGGAAAATTGTATTTTGGGTTTTTTTGTAGTGTTTTCTTTTTCTTAAGCTATGTGAAATGCAGTTATATTAATAATAATCAAAAAATGATTAGTCGTGACAATATTTTATTTTTTCCTGGTAGCTTTCTAAGGGAAAAAGGACTAAAGTGAAGGAGATTTAGCTTTTGTTCCTAAGGCAGTGATGTATTGCATCATCAACACTCCATTTGGTCTGTGCTCCTGTTTTTTGGTATCCAGTGGCAGATTTCAGCTACAGAAAGAGAAGCCTGAAATATTACATTCCCACAGATTTATGATTTTTTTTCTCTATGTAGGGGAAAAATATCCTGTTAGTGATTTCAATAAGGGAAAAGTAGACAAATGTCAGCTGTTATCCTTTCTGTTTAAGAGAAAACACTTGAGTAATGAACCTCTGCATTGGCAGGTCGATCAGTTGTAGATGATTTGGACATAACCAGGGATATCTATTACTGGTCTGTGTTGCAAGGCATATGTTCTTGTAGCCAAATGCTGAATGTGTATTTTACTTCCACTGTGCCTTCTTTACTTCCATATACTGGGCAAGGTGACAGTGGATAAGAGATTTGATGTCAGTGAATATTACCATTATCTCCTCAAAACAGAAAAAATGTACAGTCCTACACCAGAATTAAGGAGTAGTCATGAAATAAAATTACTAGTAAAATTTAATTAATTTTAATTCCAACTAAGAAAAAGTGTAAGAAGTCGCCTGCACTCAACTCCTTCTGTAACACTGTTCTGTTCTTTCATGAAGTAAAAAACAGAGTTGTACAGAAGTTTGGGTTTTTTTTTTTTTTGTTGTTGTTATTTAGTTAATTAGTTTGTTTTGGGGTTTTGTTTCCAGGGGGATGTTGGGAATTTAGTTGGTCTTTTTGTGGCTTAATGTTGAGTTAAGGTGTTGTACTACTTATCAGTGGGATGGTGCAGTCATGAGGTCCTTCTGTATAAGCTAAAAGGCAAGTTAGACAAGTTTATAGCATAATGTGTAGTGTGTATATTTTTAGGAGCAGTTGTTGTATTATATAGAAAGCAGGTGGGGTTGTTGCACTAAGTTGTGGAAAGTTTTGTGGAAGCATTGTAAATTGCTGCATTTTCTCTGAGTAACTGGGCACAAAGAGTATTTCTCCTTTCTCAGCCTATAAGGGTACAGTCATTACAATTCCTGAATAACCTTAGATCAGTTGATGGTTTGAAGTGGTATACAACAATTGTTATTTGTTGGTTTCTTCCAGTTCTTTCCCTCCAAGTCAGTCACAGCCAATTTCTACTTTACATTTTTAATGTGGTCTCCTGCATTTGATGATACATAGAATTAAACAAAGAAAGGATTAGGTACGTATAGTGGCTTGTCTCCTCTTGCTAGGTTAGGAAATGATATGCACTCCACTCCCAAGAAAGGAGAACAGAGTGGTTGTTCTGAAGGCAACTGCTAATCAGGAAGGAAAATGTGACTCTTCTGAAGTGTTGCAGTGACTCAGGGCATTGAATGGCAGGGTAGGGACTAGGGATGAATTAAACAGTATTTAGTTTAGTAAATTGTAATATAGCAAACAGATGTGCACAGGTTACTAAGTAAAATATAGACTGGTTACTGAAAATTCAGGAATAGCTAGTGCCAGAGGATTGTAATGAGAAGGTAATAATATTTTTCAGCTCCTTTGAGGTTACTTAAACCAGAAAACAAATAAATTATATAGTCTATAATTATAAAATTATATAGGAAGCTACATGTCAACATCTCAATAGTTCAAAGTATTTAATAATTTATTAATGAAGTATGTAATAAGTTTTAAAATGCACATGGCCATATTCTACTTAATAGGTCAATGTTATATATCATAAAATGTTTTAAAAGAAGTCATTATCTATCATGTAATATATGAAAAGTCTATACATACTATTACTTCCACTGCGTACTGGCAAGCAGTAATGTATTTCATGTCAAAAACCACTTCTGAATGTCTCCTTATGCTGCAATATATTCTAATCGCTCAAGTAAAAATGATGTCAAAGAAACGTTTAAGAACATTTCAATAATCTGTTCTGACTTGTGAGACTTTGTGATTTAGCAGCGATTTTAAGGATATGTCAACTCATAGCACAGTTCAGTACTTCACAAAGCAGTATGGCTGTCTAGAACCATTTATCTTTTCTTTTATTCAGCCTTATTTAAAACTAGCTGCAGTGATTTCTTGTGTAGCACTGAAAATGCAACAGAAATTAACTCAGAAGAATATGGGCTGGGATGGTACAGACAGAGTTTGAAATATATTAAAATTGAGATGTGCCTAGAGGTTCAAAAATCAGCTAAAATATTTATTTTCATGTTAATTAGAGACAGAACACTTCCCAGACTGAGTATTAACTCTGGTTAGTTTGGGATATAGAATGAAAAGTTTTAGTATTTTACTTACATGCCATCACAGTTCAAAGGTTCATTCATGCTCAGTCAGAATAAGCAAAAGTCCCCACAGTCATAAGTTTGCGGTATAGCCTTTCTGGAAATTGATTATTTAAGCACTACTTTGTAATTACTTATAAGAATGTCTGTAATAGTGTGCTATTATCTTATGAGAAGGCTGAAGTGGTTCATAAAGGTGGTGGGTTTTATCTTGAACCAGATGCATTTAAGCAAGAAAAACACTAACGTAACTGTATTAACATGGATCATACTAGATTAAAACCTGTCATTTACAAAATCTTGTGTTCTATAAGAAAGAAAGGGATTGAGGGACATCTAGGAAATCAATGTAATAAACTCCCTGATCTGTAATTGAAACTCTGGTCTTTTTGTTTGTTTTGGTTTTGATTTTTTTTTTTTTTAAATTTTAAAGCCACATAGAGGATGAATGCTTAAAAATAATTGTCTATGACTATTAATTGTAATAACTGCCTTGACAGCAGAATTTATCATTAATTTTAGTTTCTCACTCATATTTCTACCCACTGAATCATCACTGCCATGATGAATACCAAATATCTCAGTGCTGAAACACCTACACAGTTACATGATAAATCTTCTGTCTTTCCATTCAGCAATTGGAAGTTTCCCCCTACCTTTTCGATTATAAGAGAGAAAACAACTAGAACTCAGCCCTGGACTAGTGGTCATTTTAGCGGTTTTAGTGTCTAGGATATATGATCCACTCTTTCTGCACTTGTGGTGGAAACAACAATTGTTACTTTTTCTCTTTTATTCTCCTCAAAAATGGACTGGAGAGACAGGTCAAGAATATTACTTAGTGATACATTTATTGTTTCGGCTTTCATGATATGTGAAAGGCAAATGCTGAAGATGTGGGTTTCCTGAAAGCATAAAGGCAGTAAACTTCCTTCTGCAAACCATAAAGCAAAGAGAGTGTGTATGTACCTTGTAGTGCCAGAGGTGCAGTGCTCTTCATCAAGTTTCTAAGCAAAAAATAGCATTTGTTTCAAGGAGACCTAGAAGCACCCGAGTGTGTACTTAGAGAAAAGGAAAATAAGTTTAATGAAATGATTATGTTTGAATTGTCTTAGCTGGAAAGAGACTTTTTGGTCCAGTGAACTGCTGAGGCTTCTTGTGAGACTGGCCAGCTACAAAATTAACAATAAAAAATTGCCTAGTCACCCAAGGGTAGGTGAATGATGCTGGGAAGGTGAAGGGATGTGGAGTAGTATTTGCATGTGAAAGCTGATTACAGAAGCTGGAGAAGAGCATGTCTGATGTGGGAGCAAAAGTGCAGAATAGTAAACATGCAGGAGAAGACAAGAGAGTGTCTTACTAGAGTAAGTGAACATCAGATGGCAATGGATGTCAAGAGTGTGAGATGTGTAGGAACAGAGGTTTATATTGACAATTACTACAATGTGTACACAAATATAACCCGTCAGACGATTTTGCAGCTGAACTCTTATCTATTGAGAACATATATACTGTTGTGTGTGTTGTAATTCTATCTTCCTGATAAATAAATCATAATAAAATTGTATTAATTACCTCTCAAACTATTTCAGTGTGTTTACTGTGCAGTCATGTGCCTTCCTCAGAGCTGCATTCAATGGTCAAAAGTCTCCTTAGCAGTTTCAGACACAAATATACACTTTTTAAAGAAAGCCTTCTATTGAAATTTATTTTATCATATAATACAAAAAAAGTGTATCTTCTATTAATGTAGGTTAGCTGCATGATGTTTAACTTTTAATTGTATGATGTTAAATTCTTACTAGTCTTTGCAACAAGGAGCATGTAAACCAGTACTTGGTCTGTTACCCCTCTGCTTCATTATTCATTTACTAAGGAATAATGTCAAAATGTAGACCATACAGTGTCTTTCAGGTGCATGTAGATTTAAAGGATGGTCAGTTTCATAAAACTAAGATAAACATCCTGGATTTTTTTTTAATCTCTACTTAAACATAGTGCTTTTTGTATCCCAAAGTCTTAAAATTATTAACAAGAGTTTTTAGACTGAATGCTAATCTATTTTGCAGAATAGTTTCATCCAGTGAAATGGGGGAAATAAAATCCTAAATTTCTGTGGAAAATTAAAGATAATTATTAACCGATGAAATCAATAGCAAAATGGGTTTGAGTGCAAAAATAAAGGCACTCAGCACTACTATTTCCTCAGGAGACATGAAGAAAGTACAGGACATTGATGTCAGATTGAGACCAGTAGAGTTAAATAGCTAACTTGAACTTAACTTGAGCTTATTTATTTGCTAGTGGCAGTGCCTATTCTATCCAACCTAGTTAGTATTAAATCACATGATTATTGTAATTAGTACGTATTTCTACAAGGTCCTGTGTACCCAAAAGACCATACATTCAATGAGATCTGGGAAAATGGCAGTCTTAATATTATACTAAGTAAGAGAGTTATGAAGATCCCTTGACCCAAGGATGTAAATCAGAATGAAGGTGCTCTGAGAACACAAATTAGTGCTGCCTACAACAGAGGGGAAATAACATAATCCTGGAAATGGTTCATCAAGGAAAAAATTACATTTTCATATATTTGAAAAGATAGAAATCTAAAAATAAGCAGTAAATTTAATCAATGAGAAATGTTTCTAGTCTTAACTAAGTCTTCCACAAAATACCTGTCTTTTAACTTGAAAAGTGATATCAATTCCTGATATTTGGTGCTGCCAGACATATCTTCCTGGTGCTGACTACCTCGCGTTACTTGGATTTGTGCTTTACACCCTAGGTTGACAGGTAGGAACAGCTAGCTAATACAAATTTTATTCCTGTCATATTACAGATTATTTTTTAATGCAGCACAACTTAATTTTATAGGCAGCTTACCAAAGTTTATTTTATGGCTTGGTAATGCTATTTATAATTCTGATGAACTACGAAGTCTTTGATTATTCTCTATTACTACTGTTATTTTGTTTAAATGAAAATTCTGTTGGTAATTTAAACCATTGAGAGAGAAAATTTTATCTTGGACAGGAGATGTTATTTGCCAGTCTTTAAATATCTGTATAGTTTCTTCTGAAACAAAGTTACCTGGTAAATTATGAGAGCCAAAATGGGAACAGATGAAGTTGAATGGCATAAAAATTTTACATATAATAAAATTTACATAAGCTTCTTATAATTCCTAGAGCAAGAAAAAGCTTTAAGACTTCAAACATGTGACATCTTCCTGATATAAATCATATTTGACGCTCACTTGCATTGAAAGATGGTTATAAATATTCTGTTTATTTAACAAAAAATTAGATCCCATGACAGAGAGAACTAGAAGTTCTTGCTGTAGATATTTTCTAGGATATGTTATTTAGTTGGAACTTGAGATCCCAGGCTATGATTTGGATTATTACATCATTTTACCCTTCAAACCAAAGGTGCCAGCTGTACTGTTCAGTGATGTTTTTGTGTTAGTTTTTGGATTTAAGGTATTCAGAAACAGAGAAACCTCATGCAAAAAAACTAGATTTCCCCTTGCTCCTTGTAATCCAGCCACTGCATTGCAAAAGCCACATGGCACAAAGCCTTTTTCCTAATACGCTGGATTCTAACCTGCTATCCTGTGCATTGTCTTTAACTTCCAGGATTTTTGTCTGCCTTTTCTCAGAATAACAAGCCTCCTGACGGTGAACAGAGATGTCTCTTTAATCAAAACAAAAAATATGAATAATTTAGATTAAAAATCTTGGTCTGCAAAGTAGGTTTTGTGTTCTATACTAATTAATATTTTATATCACAGTTATTAAAGGCATAAGCATTACTCTTTCCTTTTTCCATTTGATTTATGTTTCAGAGGACAACATTTTTAGTAATATTTAAATTAAAATACTATTGAAAGGAGAAAAAAGATAGTGGCATATATGGTGTACCTTTACTGTTCAAAGCAGGATAGGTTTTAACTTTCCCAGTAGCACTGCCCTAGCTCAGCATATGAAAGTAGCAGGTAAGTGTTAGAAAACAGTATACTGTGTACTAATCTACAACTTATTTTTAATAAGATGCAAATAATTCCCATAGTTCCTTCTGTCTATTACGTATAACTATCGCCTTTAAAAACACTATTTCTATTGATTTTATAAGTTTCTTGAAGCAAAAAATGAAAACTTTATGACACCATTCTTATGGCTTGTGGATAGTGATTTAGCCTTTAGTTAGTCTATACAATCTGTTCTCTTGCTTCTTAATTCTGTGCTATGGTGAGAAGTTTCAAAATATAATTGGTACCATAAACAACAGTTTCTTGCCAATCACAAAAAGAAGACACTGGTACTTGAAGTTTAGACTTGCCTGCTTAAAGTGAAGTATATTTTCAGATATCTTCCCTTCAAGATAGGTTGTCTTTCCAGTAAAGAAATGTAAAAAATTAATTTAAACTGAATTATACCAACATATATTTTCGGGTAATTGCCAGACTTTCCAGGCTGTACTGTCTTTAGATCTTCTAAATCGTCTTTGATATCAGTCACACTTCTCTGTTGGCTTCATGATCTGCATTATGAATCATGTTTACAGTAACTCTTTTTAATGAAAATAGTAAAGAAAGAAAATTTAAAACAGCAGGAAAAAAGCCTTCCTGCTCCTTCTGTCCCATTTATGATTGTTTTCTACAGCAGTTCATACTCTAAATCTGTCACTTCCCTAGAAAGCCCTCTCTGCTCTGTTTGTTCCTCCTCAGTCCGTTGCTCCTTGGTCAACAGCATCTTAATCATCAGAACAAACTTAGTTATCCAGTTATAGAGCTGGGTTGTGAACTTTGTGGTGTTCATTTGGCATCAAACAGAATGGGAGACAGGGCTGTGTCACAAGGCTTCCTGGTAATAGAGGACCACTACTGCTGCTTGCTTTGACTTCTTAGTGATCCCAAGAGGCACTTTGCTTCTGGGAATTAACTAATTAACTTCTTTTGTAAACAAAGCCTCTTTAGCTTCATCTGCTATTTTTTCTCAATAATGTAATTCTGAGATACTATGCAGGAAATAGGATGATCCTTAAGTAACTGTGAGGAAAGTTTATCTATCAGAGTGGAAAATGCATGAACTAGTGGGTGCTTCACCTCCCTTACTCTAAAATTTTATTAGATATTTCAGAAGCAGCTTTTGTTCCAGTGCAATCAATGAGTCAATATCTTACAGCAATACAAGGAAAAGCAAAGAAGACGCAAATTTTTCTCTTACTTTTTAATGGAACAGTGCAATTTTATTAAGCAGAAAAGAGATATCAGTGAAGAATCACGCTCAAAACTCTATGATAAATGATGAATCTCCCTCCTCCTCCTGCCTCCCACCTGAAATTAAGTTCTTAAAAGCTCATTACTCTATCATCTGTGCTAACTCTGTAAAATACCAAGATGCCTAAATCTTGGGAAGACTTTATTGCTTTAGTTTATTTTACTGTAAATTTCCTTTCTGAGATAAGCAATGACAGCTTCAGAAGCATAAATGCGAGGAATGTTTTCTTTGACTGGCAGAAAGCTCAGTAGTTAATGTATATGTTCAAATTGTCCTTTTAACAGAGCTATTGCTATCAAACACTTAAAGTTAAATTTTTGCATGCATTTAATTTTTGAAAGACATCCTTTTGGTTTTCTGTGCTCTTAGAGGAAATAGGAATTTGAAGCTTTACATTTTTTATTATGTTGAAAGTCCATTGTTTTATCACTTAGTTCTCAGATGCTTCTGACTCAAATAGTCAAATTACACAAGAACTCTTCTGTTTTATCTTGTAACACTTAGTATAACAGAGATCCCCAAACTGATTGTATTGAGTAAGCTGTCATTATAACTACATGGATGAGCCCGATTCTTGAATTATCATCCTTCAAAACTAAGCACAAATTACTAATTCTGCTTAAATGTAGGAGCCCTTAGCTGCCAATATTTACGTTTTTATTTGTGCTTATCTTTTTTTCTTACATTTTTGCCCGTATTATTTAAGATCCACATCTGTACAAAACTTGCAGGGAAGGGGGCTCATAGCATTCTTTCTTAAAAACCTAGTTAACTAGGGAATTGTTGCTTTTTATAGTAAAGTTTTTTGCGCCGGCAAATAAAAACTTGCTGCAGCAAAAAAAAATCCCAGTCCTCTACACAGATTAGCCACTTAACGATAATGGTCAGTCTCTGACTGTTTTCTGTGAGAACATAGCCAATTTTCTTTCCGAAAAGAGGCCAGCCTTGTTTGCTGTCAGGCTGTCAACAAGTGCCATGGTCAAGCTAACACTGGAGGAGGCTGGAGACACAATGTGGGGAGCAGGCAGCTGGTACAGTTAGTGGAATTCGCTGGGTAATGTATTTATGTTCTACTATACTTATTCCAAAAACAGGAACGTGAGAGTCTGTGTATAGATTAATCAATTTTAGTTCATTCCCTTAAAAAGTCACACTTTGGAGCCCTGAAGTTTGTGCTTTACAAAACACTTCCATTATGAAAATTACACTGTATATGTGTATGTTTCAAACACATTTTATGAACTGCAAGAATATCTGACTGCAGGCTAGGTTAATTCTTCGTAATAAATCTAAGTGCTATGAATAGAATCATAGAATCATAGAATCACTAGGTTGGAAGGGACCCACTGGATAATCGAGTCCAACCATTCCTAACACTCCCTAAAACATGCTCCTCACCCGTGCCTTAAACACCTCCAGGGAAGGTGACTCAACCCCCTCCCTGGGCAGCCTATTCCAGTGCCCAATGACCCTTCCCGTGAAAAATTTTTTCCTGATGTCCAGCCTGAACCTCCCCTGGCAGAGCTTGAGGCCATTCCCCCTTGTCCTGCCCCCTGTCACTTGGGAGAAGAGGCCAGCTCCCTCCTCTCCACAACCTCCTTTCAGGTAGTTGTAGAAAGCAATAAGGTCTCCCCTCAGCCTCCTCTTCTCCAGGCTAAATAACCAATGAAATGCAAAGACTGTGTCTTATATCTGTGTTGGCAAGTGAAGATTTTATCTTTTCAGCTTATGATATCTGGTTTTATTTGCTGTTTAAATGAATATATTAATTATATGAATATTTCTGAGTCTGCTTTCAGAACTCGTAAGATAATATGTGGTCATAAATGTATAGTCCCTTTTCTTTTCAGGTATATTAATTACCAGAGGAAGACTGTATTATGCTGCTTAAAAAATTGGAGAATGTAGATAAATATTTGAAGAACAGCACTCACATCTAGCAACAGCCATTAGACCAAGGGCATATGCACAGTTCAAGAATAATCTCTAGCTGAATGGGATTCTCAGCCTTGAATTCTTCTTTACACAGAAACGTGCTTTTTTCTTAAGCATGCAGGTCTTTCACCATCTTTTGTGAGGCACATAATTACACCACTTCTTGAACAGATTGTTATGCATGATGTGCATGAATTAGATACCTATTATCTGTTTGAAATAACTCTTTTATTTTTTTCTTCAATACAGTTGAAACTAAAAGGTATTTGGTCCTGAATTAAGGCCTTAATTTCTATTAATCTAACAGATCTTTATGGCTTCTGAAAAATTTAGTAACTTTATGGTCATGAGATTTTAATATGACTTGTCTAACATCTCACTTATAGATCAGCTCTTGCTCTGATTTTCCTTGTGCTTTGTAATGTTTAATTAATCTTGGAAAATAACTTATGATCAGGAGAATTTAGATGCCTGTTTTTTTCACTCTAGTTAATACAGTGCACACAGTGTCCACTGGAATACACTAGAAGGGCTACTTTGAAAGGTCGTAACAAACAGTGCTTCCTTTGCTGTTCTCAGCTTAGTCAACTAAGATATTTATTTCTTTAAAACGAAGTCTGCTTTTCTGTAACAGAGCTGGAACAACCTGGCATTAGCAAGCAAATATCAAAGGTTGACCTGTAACTTATCATACCACACATAATATCAATCCATGTCTTCCCTGGATCATCTGTCAACACATCGAACTATGTCGCTCTTCTCTCAAATCTGGCTGACAAATACAAATATCAGTGGGAAAAAATAATTTGTTTAGTTTCAAAGGTAAAATGAACTTAATACTGTATGCCATCTGCTAATACATTATTCAGTATTGAAGTAGAAAAACAGTCTTGAAGTAGGACTAAATCTGTATTTAAAAGTAACATGTCTAATATCAGTTTTCATGCCCTAATTAAAAAAAACCAAAAGACAAAAAAAAATAACATTGCACTTTTCTGAGAGTTCTTTGCTCAAATATTTCTCTCAATAATATATTTGTTATCTAGCTTTTCTGTTTATATCTTTATTTTTATAGAAGCCCATAGAGAACTGAAGCATGATTGTCACAAATGTTACTCCTACTTACCTCTCTCTTCCAGGTACCTTCCACAATAGTCCTCAGTTTCCTCATGACACAATATGTTCCTGAGGATCAAGAGACATGTGGTGACAATAGAAATGCCTCCAGACCAGAATAACTTCACTCTGTCACCTCTTAAGAAGATGTTCTTCAAGGCTTCTATTGAGATAGAACCACCAGCACTTCCTAAAAATACTTGTCTGAGATTCATGGCTAATATATGCTGTAGGGGTGTGATTGAGAGCTTCGAGGGGAGGATCAGTTGTCAGCTATCCTGATGTACTTCTGACAAACATGCTTGGTAACAAAGGTGCCATGAGAGTAGATATGTTTTGTAGACAGCCTGACATCATCCTGGTTTCAAAAGGCCTATGAATGGCAGTATGGACCCTAGGTGCTGAACCCAGGGAAAACTCTAGAAAGGTTTACAAATCATTCTTAATGCTGTCCTAGCAAGTAGACTGTAGAAGCAGTATTTAACAACCTAAGAAGTGCTAAAACTCTGCCTGCCTAGTAATCGGAAGATGCAGTGCTATGTGGCTTAGTATTCACAAGCTATCTTTCATCAGCTTTTTTTTAGGTGCAGAGCCAGAGCTTCATCAGAAGAGATGGAAGTACACTGTGTGCCGTGGTTGAACTAAACACTACTCTGTCTTCAGTGCTGTATGTGAGAAGGAGCGACTGAAGATAAATTGAGTGTAACTACATGCAGAAGTTATGCTCCGAGTAAAAGAGTAGACAGTTTGAAATTAGAAAATGTTTATGCAAGCAGCTGTACGGCCAAGAAAACCTTTCTCATACATTTTCTTCCTGGGTTATTTGCTATTAATGTTCCATTCTGTCACCCATCAGTGCTTATTTTTTATTAATAACAAAAATGGTGGCATTTTGTGAATAAGGACAACATAACTGGGTATGTAATATCAGACCTTTGCTGAGATATGCCAGCATTCTGGATGATCTTATGAAGAGTCTGGATCCCAAGCTTAGAGACCTTACATTACTAGTGAATGCCAATACTACAGATTGGAGAAAGTTCTTGTAATCAAATGGCCACTCTGTAACCATGCGGTAGATTTTTGGGGACACTGGTGACTAAATCACTAGGTTTTTTTCTGATTTTTCTGATTTTTTCTTTCTTCAGCTGTTATTCATCCCAGCTAGTCAGCGACTTCTTTCTTTCCTTGCTGATTAGTTTTGTTTAACAAAAAGCATCAGGAAGAAATATTTCAAATGACACTCCGAGTTTTTCCTTCCTCCTTTCTCTCAGGTCAAACTTTGTTCTATGTACAGAGTTTATACAGCAAAAAAACCCCCAAACAAGCAGACAAACAGAGCCAACAACAACAACCTCCAAATTTCCTTCCTATGGCAAAATGGTTGCACAGTTGTTTTGGCCTGTATGCCGAGCAAGCCATAATTTTTTTCATGAGGAAATCAAAATGCCTTAGTATTCCATAAAGTACAAGAGAAGAAAAGTAGTATAGTGTGATCCTTGGCAACAGCCTTCCTTCCATTCCCATCAGAATCTGTATGGAAACTATATCAACATTCAGGTATTTGAAACTGTCTGAGCGCATCAAATCTGGGAATAATGTGGTATGACAAGAGATCCTCAGAAAAGCTTGGCCCCCATTCTATACTGCAGATTACTCTGAAACTGAATTGAGTTTATTGCATTTGCAGATTAGAAGAAAGGGTACTAATAATTTGTTATTTAATAGTTAATTAATAATTCATAATGAAGGTTTCCTTTCCTGTATCACTTTCAAAAATTTTGTAACTTTGAATTGCATGCTTAGAAGGGAAAGTAGAAATAGATGATGTGTTTTCCTTCCTTCTGCCACTTTGAACCTGGTCATAGTCTGTGGAGCTCTTCTTCATAAACCCTGATCCCCAACCTCTGCTACATTGCCAGTGGGAAGCTTTTAAGATAGCTCCACAACCAACTCACAGAATCACAGAATCACAGAATCACCAGGTTGGAAAGGACCCACTGGATCATCGAGTCCAACCATTCCTAACACTCCCTAAACCATGTCCCTAAGCACTTCATGCACCCTTTCCTTAAACACCTCCAGGGAAGGCAACTCGACCACCTCCCTGGGCAGCCTCTGCCAGTGCCCAATGACTCTTTCTGTGAAGAATTTTTTTCTGATATCCAACCTGAACCTCCCCTGGCGGAGCTTCAGGCCATTCCCTCTTGTCCTGTCCCCTTTAACTCGTTAAGCCCTCACAGGGTGTCACAGGCTGACAGAAGTGACAGCAGGGTTGGTAGCGCAGAGATATCCAACCTAGTTTAATAACTTGTGAATAAGGCAAGCTGAACTCTGGCCTGAATTAGAAGGAGCGTTGCCTGCTGATCAAGGGCTCTTACGCTTGTTTGTTTTGTGTCGGCAAGGCTGAACATGAAATGGACTCGACGTGGACTGTAGTTTTTTAAACAATTCTGACACTCTTATGACCTCCATCCCTCTTTTACTCTCTTTTTAATGATATGAATTGGTAAGGGCTGGAACGTGCAGCTTCCCTAAGTAATTTACACACAAATATATATGCTGATTTTAATCTACCTAAACAGCTTCCTTCTTAGAAAAAACTACTCATCTTTGTTCATTCATGGACTGTGAGGGATTTTAATGTTTCTTCTAGAAACATGAGACTTGCAAAAACAACTCAAGAAATATTGTCATACAAGTTCTACTATGTTCAAAAACTAGGGTAGTTTGTAAATGCAAGGTTTATTGACAGCAGTTGTGCCGGTAATAAATACAAAGCACATCAGGGCAAGAGTTTGCAGTCACCATATTATTTTTGATTGGATGTCTGTTCTTTGTGAATACGGACATAGTAAATTTTTCAGTGTTTGAACTGCTTGATATACAGAGATAACAAGTCTGTTGAGTGCTATAAGCTGTTATGAAATTTAAATAATTATCAAAGAAGATTCCATTGCAACTGGACAGTTATTAATATTATATAAAAATCTCAAATACATAACTTTAAATGCATTTTCATTTTATTTGCAAATCTGGGTTGGGCTTGTATTCTGTATTACCTGAACACAGTAATGGAAATAGCACCACAGCATTGTTAAAAGTTTGGTTCTAATTTTGTCTTGCTATAACAAATCGACCAGAAGAGGCTCAACTGCTCTGGAAGAAAATAAATCTTGCCTTAAAAACATAAGTGGAAGTCAGATTTATCTGAATCTATTGGTACTGTGCTTTGCAAGTCCTGATAAACTATTTTTTCTACAATGCTTCCTGACATTAGTCTTCTTTACAGGAGGTACAGTGTTACATCATTAAAACATCAGCTCCTGCTGGGAGAAGAATTCAATGCCTTGGAATGATGGAAGAAATAGGTGTTTTTTAAAAGCTGTTTTTAGTCAGTTATTTACTAAGTGGGAATGTATTTAGGTATCAATGGCAATTAATCACTGAAGGTGTTTTTTCTTTTAATTAAAGCTTACACTTTAAAATACTAAATTAAGACAACTCATTCTGAAAAGGAACACTTCGTCCCTCACATTCCCTACCAGGCACAGATATTTTCAAGACTCTCCAAACAGTAGGCAGTCTTTCTTCTAATCTGTTAACTTTATGTGCTTCAACATCAAAGTACCACACCTGTGCTGTGGACCAAACTGATGTCATGTCTCTACAATTATTAGGCTTTTGTAAATTTAAAGTTATACATAATTTTAATTATTTATTTTTAAAAGATTTTTTTTCTCATCTGGTGGTAGTATAGGTATAGGAAATATCTGTCAAGGAATTGTTTGAGCTGACTGTAAATCAGGTCCTAAAAAGGAAAACTCTTTTTAAGCAATTGTAGTCTATAAATGACTCCTAACATATTTGAACAGTCATGAAATGTCACAATTTACCCCTCAGAACGTAAAGGACTTGGAAAGAGACTTTTGTCATGTAAGTACTGTGAGTAAAAGAAAAGAAGAAAATCTGTCTTTATCAATTTTATGTAAATCTGAAGATGAAAGACAAGAACTCTAGAAACTACTTTCTTGGTAGTTTACCACACAGCTGAGGACACGTCAAATACACATCAGTAACAGAGGACTTCAGCCTTTTTCAGTGACTTGTACAACTCACAAGGAATTTATCTGTTTTCTCTCAGAACAGTGAGTTCCGAGTTTCTGAGTTTCACTCAGAACAGAATCTTCAGGTGAGAAATGCAAAGAATGATCTTCAGTCTTTCAGCTGGGATGCTAGAACTTTCCAAAATCATCGTGCTTGTTGTTTTATTATTTTTTTTTCTCTCCACTGAGAACTAGGGAATTGATATTGGCGTTATACTAGAAGCATATTCAATATCAAGATGAAAGTATGGCTGAGAAAAGAAAAAGAAGTAAAGGCAATTTGGGAAAAAAAGAAGTACATGCATGTCTTTTCTCTAATGGATTATTCAAGTTGTAATTAAGCAACTGTAAGTGAGGGTAACATCTACTTTTGTTCTAGAAAATACCTAAGTTGTATAATCAAATTTTATTCTATGGAAAGTAAATAAATATTCCATCTCATTCTTAAAAACCATTGACTTGTATTTTTGAAAAAGTATTTAAGGTTAGTAAATATTGTTTCTCTAGGAATCATTAGTTATATAACATCCCTCAGTCACATTCTGAGAAATATATCTTGGATAAAACTGTCAAAAATTTGCAACAAAGTAGCAACACATTTTCTAATAGCCCTCATTTTCTAAACCTTGCCTGTATTTGTGACAGTAAATGTACGTATTTATCAAATTGGCAGGCACAGATAATGCTTTAAAAGAATGTTCTTTCTCGTACTTTATGAAAGCTTCAAAGTGATCTGTAATAGCTGGATATGCGGTTAGTCAAATGAACAATAACAGACTCATTGCTGAAGTGCATCTGCAGGGAAGAAGCAGCAAATTGGTAGGAATATGTTAATCACCAAAAGGACTTAAAACACTGAATTCTATATTTTGAAAACTGATTATAAATAAAAAATTACAAAAGTGCCAGTAAATTCTCTGGGCTTTTTTCCTCTGAGACCATAAGTATTGTAGCCTGTTTAGTTTATTTAGTGATGCTAGTATTTACTGTATATATTTTTTTTTGTAAATTAACTTTTATTTTGCAGACATACAATTTGGAAAGTCAGCCAAGTAAAACTGGATTTTGTGGTTTTGTTCTTTTCTTCATGCTGGATAGGGTGATTTTATTTTTTTCAATTCATTTCACATGACTGAGCCAGTGTTTAAAGCCACATTGAAATTAGCAGTCTATGGGTTTCAAAACAGAAGGAGCATGGAAAAGTGAAAGAAGTTGGTATTTTTGTAAAAACTTTGAAATTCTTTACTTGTATTGAAGGTGTCGCTGTTCTAATTTGGACCTGATGTGAGGTTTAAAACTAGAAAAATTTTGGATGTGTCTGTACTTCATAATGGAACACACTGTAAATATGTCTAAAGTATTGCTGGTCAGAACTGGTATGTGCACGTGATACAGTGAGCACTAAACAAAGATACTGATTTAATCTGGAAAATAAACATTAAACCAGTTAAAATGGATTAAGGACTTTCCCAGATTCACATCTAGTATAATATTCCCTTTTTGCTACAAAAAGATAGAGGTGATTCTATAGCAACATAGGTGAAGTATTTTTAGTACTAAGGAGAAACTGGTAATATTATTCTGACTAATTTAGGATAAAAGTTGAAAAAATCTTGCCTTCCTAAGATATCAGAGGAAGGTTTGATATAATTTCATAAGTACCTAAATATCAGAGAATCTGAAAAGATATTCTAGGACAGGATCACATTGTTATAAATCAAGTCAATCACAACCAAAAATTAGAAAAATCATGATGCACATAATGAAGATCTGGAATACTCTCAATTAAAATAGTATGGCACAGAAGCCTTAATGGTTTTGTGGAAAGACTTGAAATGTTTTTATGCCCAGGACTGCAGAAATGGAAAAAAATTTCCTGTGTTGTGAGTGCCTGGGTATTTTACATCTTGATATCTCAGTTGAAAATCAAAACATAATGAAGAGGATATACTTTTGTTTTCACAGTTTTATATTAATTTATGCTTCAGAGCTTTTACTAGTCACCAGCTGAAGTCAGAATAATTCCCTTCATGAATAATTTAGCTTCAAAGTATGTATTCTACAGCACTCAAGACTGCCTGTACTAAAACCAAGAGGTGACATAGAAGGATTCATGTGTGTTCAGAGTGATATTTGAATCTCTCAGTTACATTCCAAGTAATAGGTTCAGGTCATTGGTTTGTGGTACACTGTTTGGAAATACACTGACAAAAACCCCCCAAAAAATTAAGATTTTTATTGCTAGGTTGCCTGAGTTTGTGGACAAACTTCAATAATCCTAATGAGGTCTTCCAGTTTGGCATTTTTTCCATTTTGCTGAATCAGATGCAATGCTGAAAGTTTATACGGCTTTTAAGTCTGGAACTAGTACTGTCACTGATATGTTGAACATTTCTTTGGTGTTTTCTTAGCTCAGTATGTCCTCCGCACATAGCTAACAGTGATACTCCCAAAACACTCAGGGCTGTTGTATGGTCTTGTAGATGCCCCAAACTCTTCAGAATTTAAGATTATGTATATAATACAGGGCAGATTTCCCTCATGCTGTCATCACTCCCGCTCTGGTCTCCTACTCATCCACTGAGGTGATCTCATTTTACAGTGCCATTTTTCCTGCCTGAAAACCTTGGTTTCATTTTGATGAAAAACAGCAAAGCAAGAACATGTATGTGATGGGAAACCAATAAGCCATACTTCAGATTCTAAATTGATCTTTTAAGTCCTATAGTATGGATATAGCTGAAGATTGTTTTGTGCACCTGTGACCAGCTACTAAGTCTTAAAATTGCATACAGTTCGAAGTCGTACAGCAGCTGCTGAAAATTTAGGATTGTTTCTACTAACTCAGGAGGGATTCTTGAAGTCTGAAAATAGCCACAAAAGTAAAAAAAGAATTAATTTTTTGGGGGTTTTGGTTATGAGAGCACTTTTTATCCACTCTTTCATCAATTTGGATGCTTCTCTGGGATGCAAAAGACTTGCTATTATTCCCCCTTCAATAGTCTTGAAGCAAGTGCTTGTCTCCAGAACTCCACCACCACACTGGAGTGCAATGTTTTAACCATCAGGAGGCCGAGTAATCTTCTATGTGTGTCACTCATTGTGAATGGCATTACAAATAAGTAACTGAAGCAGTTGTTTTAAATGGATTCTCCTGGTTCCAGAGCCAGAAAGGTAGATGCTGCTCTATGGAAAATAGCTTGGCAGTGCTATCATTATGTAGGCCCTGAGAATACAGTACTGGAAGACCTGAATGATGCAAAAAGCAACAGCCTTTGAAATACTGAGGAATGGATAAGCTTTCCTACTACAAACAAGGAGCTACAAACAAGTGGAAAGAGTACCTTAGTATATATAAAGAGATCACCTAATGTTTTAATTAGTTTATAAAGGACATTATTAATCTCATTGTGGAAGGCAATGGTTAGACTTCAACTAGTCAGACCACTCTCTGAAGTGGGAGGCAGTAGCTGCTACAAGGCAGAGGGAGAGTCTGTTTGTGAAGACTTTAAGCAATACTAGATTTAAGCAATGGCTGAAGCTAGCAAAACCCTGACTGAGGGAGAAATTGAGTACTTTCTGTAAACCTGTGGAATATGTAGAATAGAGACTAATAATAAATACTGGAAAGAACAATTAGGACAAAAAGGCTGTCAGAACAGAAGGGTATAAACCACAGAATACTATGTTCAGATTAG
This sequence comes from Cuculus canorus, assembly GCF_017976375.1. Lineage (NCBI taxonomy): Eukaryota > Metazoa > Chordata > Aves > Cuculiformes > Cuculidae > Cuculus > Cuculus canorus. The sequence goes on from NC_071402.1 coordinate 72,102,800, forward strand.
AAGTGTAATGAGAAAGAATAAGGTTTTGAAAAAGATATTGTGCAGGAGTAGATTAATGCATGTAAGAAAATTCAACTTGAATATAAGTAACAAAACAATTCCCTGATACAGTGATAATTAAAGGATGGGATTCAGTGACCCAATAAATCTTCTCCTCTGCTATTAACTTTTGCCATGTACTGAATAGTAAGCATTGTTGTTTATCTAAGATTGAGCATCCCACAAGATGGTAGGACACTTAAAATTTGGATATGGCTGTCCTCAATGTTGAAGTGTTATTATGAGCCATGTGGATGGTCTTCACTGTCAGTGCCTTAGACGGATGTAGATATCTTTTAAAGACTTTGTTATCATCCCTGTGTTTAGATCCCCTGCTAGCCATGTGCCTGCAGATATGCCTTAAAGATTATTCTGACAAATATGACATTCCAACATCATCATTTCTTTCATCCTTAATCATTTCTAGAGAGCTGCCATAAGATTTATTTGGGCCTATAGGAGACCTATCATGAGTAACTTCACAAGAAAGTGAGTTTTTCACACTAACTGATCTTTTTAAATGTTTGTCCATTAGGTAAATAATAAAAATACAGTACTGTATATTCTGATGTCCTTAGTTACTGAAAAGTAGCTAAATAAAAATATGCTATAATGTAGCTGCACAAACAACTATTTAATGAACTGAAATGTATAAATAATGTAGAACCTAAATCCCATTATTATTATCCTAGTGGCTAGATACCTCAATTGTCAGAAAAGATTCATGTTGCTTCACAATAGCAACTCTCTACTCGAACCAAGAAAATATGAGGTAGAAAGGAATAAAAACTAAAAAAATGTTTAGTTCTCTTTATTTATGTTTTTTATTGCTGAATTACACTGAAAAAATGTCATAATGCAATACACCTGAATTGTTCAGTGAACTTAAACACTAAATAATATAGATACTTTTATTTTTAATTTCTCTAAGGTAGTAAAAACTATGTTAACTGAACGATTAAAGGAAACTTGAGACCCTTAAAGGGAAAGCTGATTTAGCTGCTAGTCAGGGACATACTACTTCTGTCAAATTAGCATACATCAGCAACAGACATAGCAAGTCTCTTGTCTTGATAACAGGAATCTTCCAAACATATTACAGGTGATTCATAACATAAATCGTTATAGTATACTTTAATGGTAAACTTTAAAGAAAACTTTAAAATTTTCTTTAACAGTATGTGTTTTAAACTACATAAATCTAGGGAGACTATTTTTTTAATTGACTGAAAACATAATAATAACTCATGCAAAATGTTAGAAATAAGCCTTTAGTAAGGTAATATATGCTGCTGAAGAATAAACCTTCATTAAAAACAGAGCAGCTTATGGATCCAATCCCAAGAAACTTTAAATACTTGTTTTTCGAAAGTAACTTTAGGCAATATTGAGAGAAGCACTCCCATAGAGTTCAAAGGAACTTTGCTTATGCATTTTAGACTGAGTGAAACTGAGATAATCCATTGATCTTAGACTCAGCAACAGATAAAACCAAAAATGTCATCAGCATTCTTATAGAACAGAACTAACAAAATTCTTATTTATTTTCTGATAAAAGACATTAAACCATTTCTTAGGGCATGGTTTTCTAGCCAGATGAGTCTAGAACACAGATGAGGTTGAAGCCTTTATTTAGCATTCACAGTAAATTATTTCTTTTCTTAGTTCATAAAGAGGAACTTGTTATATGTACTTAGTTTGTTAACCTTGGCTACAGCCCAAACTCCCAGGTAGCTACTCACTCCCTCTCCTCAACAGGATGGGGAGAAAAAATGGTGAGAAAGCTTTTAGGTTGAGAGAAAGACAGGGAGATCATTTACCAGTTACTGTCACAGGCAAGCAGACTTGACTTGGGGAAGATTTATTTGATTAATGGGCAATTAAAATAAGTTTGAGTGGTGAGAAACCAAGATAGACAGTAAAATATGATCCTTTCTCCTCCCTTCCAGGCTTACTTAATGCTCCATTCTCAAACTCTCTTCCCACTCCTACTGCCTGTCCTGTTGCTGGGGCAGCACAGGGGAATGGGGGATTGTGGTCAGTCCATAAAGACTACACTCTGTCAGTCGTCCCTCCTCACACTGTTACCCTGCTTCAGCGTCGGTCCTTCTGGAGGCCACAATTCCTTCAGTAAACATCCACCTGCTCTCATGTGGTGTCCTCTCCTCATGGTGGAGGGGAAAATCTACTCTGATGTCTGGAGCCCCTCCTTCTTCTCTGACCTTGGAGTTCGCAAGGCTGTTTCTTGCTCTTCTTGTGATCTCTTCCTGCACTTTCTTACATGTTTTCCCCAAGAAGCCCCACTGAGGGCTGATGGGCTCAGCTGTGTCCAGCAGTGGGTCTATTGTAGAGGTGTCTGGAACTGACTATGTCTGGCTCAGAGCAGTCCCGGCCTCTCCTTATAGTGGTCACACCTGCAGCCCCCCCACTGTCAACACCTGGTCACCAGCACGTAGACCATATACAAAACTGAGCGGGTTAGTAAATAGTAAGGTACTAATTTATCCAGGTAAAACAAAAAAAAAAAAAAACAAAAAGAAACCACCACTCCCCTTGAGAAATGTATTCTTTTAAGATTTTTAATGCCAAATATAACCACAGAGTTTGCCACCTCATCGTATTAGAAACAGAAGAGTTTAGGCAAATCACAAATTCAAGTCATTTAATCAAAAATATTAGGAAGATTGAGCGGTTACCTTTCTTTTGTCTGAACATCCATTTTCACGTGACTATTCTTCCTGAAGCATCTGCTAATCTGCAAAATAAAGTATTCTGAAATCATCAGGTATAGGAAAGAATCACACACCAAGGATCAAACTTTCTATAGGAGTTCAGATCATGGGCAGAAAAAAGATGCATGTTCACGCTAAAGCTCTTTTGCAATATGGTAGGTGTTTGTGGGAGAACAAACAGGGAAAAAAAGCAATTCTTGTTTCCAGATGCAACCCTGCCTGAGGCTGTAAGATTACATTACAACTGCAGTAGTCATGGCTGGCTAGCAGGACAGTAAAAGAAAGAACCAGATCAGTGTTAAATTACCATGAGACTTTGGCAAGCCTGCAGCTTCCCCTGAGTGGTGTACACAAGCCAGTCAGCTGGAGGCTAGTTTAGTTGTCTGGTAGGTAGGTTGCTTTACTGAGACCTCATGTAAAGGGATTCTATTATCTCTTGCTTTTTATTATGTCTCTAGGCTGTGTTTCCAAAGCCTTGACTCTGACCTTGTAACTGTTTTGTTTAATTGTGGTCCTGAATTCCATCCTATGATTTGTATTATTTGTTTCCTGATGATGCTCTGACTGCTGGTAAAATGACTTGCTCTGCATACTGGAGTGATAAGCTCCTTTTTATTTTCTTGACCTTGTTTTTACTCACCTTATGGTCCCAGGTGCTGTGTTGCATTCCTGAGGTTTCCAATACCCTTCTACAGCATGTCTTCCTCAGAGTACAGCTATGGGTGGAATACAACCTAGTAAAATGTTGGATCAAAATTTCTCAGCTAAAGGTTGATTGCATCTGGGGTTAAGGAATCAGTAGAGGAAAGGACAAAATTCTTACAGGTAATTAGCCCAAGCTGAACCTTGACCATAATTTCTAGTCTAAACCCAACTTTGGGGCTTGAAGCTTGAGCTACTAGGGCGAAGGTGTGTTTAGGCCCTGTGATTTTTCTGTCTTTTGCAGTTGGATTGGACCATATAATGGATGCATTCCACCTTCCTCCTTTAACCAAACTGGCAACCATTTGGTTCAGGCTCCAGAGGAGATAAAGGCCACTCCGCAGCTGGGCCAAGAACTCTTCTAGGAAACCCACAAGGAGCATAACAACTCAGTGAATGCAAACAAGGAGCGCTACGCACAACTTTCCTGTTGTATGCAATTTGTCTATGAGACAACTCCTTTATCCCATATGTCCGACAACATATCTGAGCCTTTTTTGAGGCTCTCTGCTAAGTAGTGTGACTGCATGGCAATAATCTCCTTTCATGGCAGGACACATCTCAAGGTTGCTCCATGAAGCAATCAGATCACTTACCATTGACAGATCACTGGCCATCCCCATTTGAATCCTCCCTGGATGGCACCTGTACTGCATGTCAGGTAACTCTCCTGTCTAGCAGGGATTAGTTGCTTAGCCTGCATAAGTAACATTTTAAATAGAATAAATCATTTAGAATTAAAATATTCTGTGATTTGGTATTAATGATTTATAAATGATTTATAAGCTCTTTCATAAGTATTAGTGACCAATAAGCTGTTTGCTTAACTTTTTTAGCATGTTTAGCAAGACTTGCTCTGAAGCTCTAAGCTACAAGCTGGGAGCATCCAATTAAAAACTTTCCCAGGATGTACAACCCATTCAGCCAAAACAAGACTTCCAGAATCAACGAAAACAGGGAAATACAGAGGCTTTGAGGATACACATCATAAACACAAGCTGCACTATGACAAAAGAACAACCTGTCTGAAAGACAGTGAAGGAATCCAGTGAGAAATGAGAAGACTCCACAACAAAATATTACTACTGGACTGAACTATCAAGTGACGGGTGTGTAAATAGTTTGTAAGGGCATAGTCAGTCATGAATTACTTGATTCTTGTCTTGCCAGAGTTGACCATGTTGCTATATCCATCTATTAAATTATTTATGTTATACAATCCAATGCCTGAGAGTCTGCTTTGTGAAACTTCAAATTCTAAATTTGATGAGAACTGACAATAGACATCCAGATGGAAAGACCTGATGCCTGGGAGTTTGTTTAGTGAAATCCCAGATTTGAACTCTGGAGAGAACGAATGTTGGACACCCAGATGGGAATGTAAGTGACTGTGGATAAACATTATGAAACTTTGAAATCTTACCTAAGTGACATAGATAATGAAGTGTGCACATATAATCCTTTGGGTATAAGCACATAATTTTATAGCTATAAACACATACAACCTAATTTTCTCTCATGTATTTCCTACATGGAGTAAATAACAGTGTGTCCTTGTCGTTGAACTGTATTAATTTACACTTTTATTTAAATACAAGTTTTATCTAAAAAACTAATTCATGACAGTGTCCTGAGAGGTTGAACGAGATAAATGCTAGAAGCTTGCAAAAACTTTCAAGCAGTCAAACTGTAGAACTCTTCGGCAGTATCTTGTATCATTGGAGTATCTGTGTGAACTAAACACACTGAATCAAATCAATATTAGATCCTCAGATAGGAAAAAAATGTTAATGCTGAGACACTTTGTGGAAATATTGCAGCCTGCTGGACAGCAAATTGGACTGTTAGTGTAATGGTCTTTTCTGAGATTAATCTTTGAAGTATGTGACAGATAATGATAGTTGTTTGAGAAACAACTCTTCAATGACTTCAGTGGTATTACTCATGACTGAATTAGAAAATACGTTTAGTAGATAGAATTTATGTATCTGTGCCTTTGCTCTCCTTTTGTCTAAGTTATACCCCTGAAACTTCATTAGGACATGAATTATAGTTTATGTGTTATTCACATGAAATATTTTTTCTATTGGTAGTACATTATTGCAGTTAAGTTGAAGACATTAGGGTTGGAAGAGGTGATGTTCTGTTACAATTTTCTGTTCCCCAAAAATTCAGAAAATAATTCTGACTAAACTTTAATGTCTAAGTTTAATTAGAAAAGATTGATCTTTACTCCAGGTAAGAATCTAAAATCTTATAAATGTTTCTTGTCAATACATTTATTCCCAGGTAAGAGATGGGAGATCTGCAGAAAATTTGAGCCCCTGAAACCAATTCCAAAGATACTAGGCTATCAAGACAAAGATTTTAAAAAATCAGGAAGTTAAGAACACAGTACTCTGAGTAAATAAATAAGATTAGCATCCACAAACATTCAGGTTCTGTACCAGAATAACAATATCTAGGACAAAACCCGTCTTTTACTATTTCTACTTTTAAACACCTTAGGGTATTAAAAAAAGTCTGGTAATGTCATACTGCCAATATATGTTAAATAAATACATGTGGGCTAATTTGCAATTATACTGTTTTTCAAATGTTTACTCTTGGAAGGAGCTGACTACTTCTTGCATATGATATTTTTTCTGATTTTATTGTCCACTAGGGTATTTAAATCTTGCTCTCATTTTTAAGCACATCTCATACCTTTTTCGGTATTATCTTATCATACTTGCAGATCTACTGATGACTTCTTCAAATTGTCGCATAGGAGGATACTTGGTACGTTGTCAGGAAGTTCTCAGGACTTGTCATATAGAAATAAACTGCATAGTGTAAACAAAGTATGGATTTTTCACTTTGTGACCTGACTTTTTGAAGTGATGAGAACTGCAGAAATGGGGAAAATAAATTTAAAGGTTGTATGACCTGGATTTTGGGTGTCTTGTAGTGCTGGATATAAGGTCATTTTGCAAACCAAATGCATATAATGATGTCTTCTGGGCATGAAGATATGTGGGTTTTGGCAGAGGTATGAATTATGGGTGTTAAAAAAGAAGATAAAAAGCCACAAAAATGTTATTGGAAAACTGATCTTTCCCACATTCTGTAAGAAAATGGTAGTAATCATATTTGGTCTGAATCACCGAAACCACATGTGCACTGGAACTGTGATTTCTGGAAATTAGTCCTCTGAAGAAGGCCTTTACATATATCACATGACTTGGTAGTGGAATCATTTCATCTAGGTTTGCTATTTTTAATAGAGAAAACGCACTAATTTTTTTTTGATGTGTGCTAATTCTGAATGACGAGCAGGATGCTAACTTTTTTAACCAATATTATCAGTAAGTATTTAAGAGTTCTGCAAGGCAGCATCATAATATATTTAATCTAAATATAAGGCAAGTATAGATTAGAGTATTTTAGGGTTATTCAGGCTAATTCTATACAGTCAAAGTTTTTATGTGAATGGTAAGATAGTAAAATGTGGAAATAAATTTGCCTCTGAGAACTGGACAGGATGGAATTTGTAAGTCTGTAACAATATAAAGGCTGAGATAAGATAAATTACCTATAGGAAATTGTGACAGTGCCTTTGATCATAGAAAATTTTATTTGATCAAAGTTAATTGTTAAGTATGACAACAATGCACTGCACAATGAGCTTTTTAGATGTTAGTATGTATGTGACTTGGTACTAGTAATGCATTTATTTCTTAGGCTGGTTTCGAGTGTTACATATTTGAGTTTACTAACTTCTGTTGAAACAAAATCTATTATCTTATCAAATAATGCGTTAAAAATACGAACTGGACAGTGACCTAAATAAAACAATTTTTTTCTCATAGATGTTGCAAATATGACTTTCTATATCCAGTAGATACTTTCTTGTTGATTCATGTACTACTTGCAGTATAAATCAGGCCAGTCCTTGCCTATACCCAATATAAAAGTAAGAGAATAAAACTTCCCTATGTTCCATCCTTAGAATCCCATTCCTACTTTTATCTAGCTTCATTTTGTGATAATGGCTGTACCAAATCAATCTGTGGTTCAATATGTTTGAATAAAAAATTAAATTAACAGCAGGTTTCAGCAGTATTCACCTCTAAGAAGGATGACTTTGTGTAGTTCTCCAGCATTCAAGGAGTAAATGTTCTGAACTGTAAAGAAGTCTATTGTGGTATTTAATTACTTTTTTTAAAAAAAGAGTACGAGATCTGACACAAAAAAACCCGCCAAGACTGTGCCTGTAAGCTTTTTATTAAACAAATTAAGAAAATCAACTAGAATCCTCCTCAAAATAATTCCTTTCTGCCTTGACAGATAGTTGCAAATGATGCTGCCAGAGCACAATTTCACAGATCATTTTCTGAAAGTCTGTTGAAGACCTCTATCACTTTTTCTTTCACATCTTCTACCAACAAAAAATGGGTTCTTTTGAGCACGGACTTGATCTTTGGGCAGAAATCACAGGGAGACAGGTCTCAGGAATAGAAATGGTGCTCAAAGACACTGATGTTGTTATTAGCTAAAAACTGCCTCACAGACAAAATGCTGTTGGTTGGCACCTGACTTGGTGCAAAATCTACCTGTTTCTGCACAATTCTGGTCATTTCCTTCTCATGCATTTGCGCTATTTCATCAAGACTTTAATGTTGGGCTTTATATCACTGTGACAATTTAGAACATGTTCTATAGCCATCTCTTTGTTTCTCCCTTCCTACTCTCAGTTCCCAAACTACAGGGTCAGTCTCAGTTTTTTTCTGTCAGACCTCTTATTTTCAACTCAATCTCAGCTTCCTCAGATTCTGTTTCTTAATCTATATCATAGGATGTATTACTACATTTATCTTTCAAAAATGTTATGCATTTTCAATTAAAAATACTAGGGAAACACGATTAAAGCCTTAGATAGTAATTGGTGGGAATAGAGTATCAGAAGTTCTGTGTTTTCTTCTAATGGATACTCCGTAACTAAAAGAAGAGAAATAAGAAACCTTTCCAGAGGAGTCCGGTAAAAAAACCGTATCATTTAACTGTTCCTAAAGCTAAACCACTTTGGAAAAGAAAGCAAGCTGTGAGCTACATACAGGATTTAGAGTAGTATTTAAGTTTTCATAGGATATAGAATTTGTATTTTCCATGTTAGAAAATTCTATTCTATGAGCTACATGCTATTTTAAGATGACAGCAAGTATGATTCTGGGTTGTATCCTACTGAGATACTTTCTTTTTGTAGTGGTGTTCAATGCTTCCAGCTATTTATTGTTCACCACTAAATTAACCTCTGGGCACAGCAAGATTAGTTAGACTAAGAATGACTGGTGTGGGGGATAGCTTCATGCTCAACTATTATTTGACTAAGGGCTTTGTTCATGAACTAATTAATCAACATTTGGACACATTTCCTGTGGTTCTGTTTTAAAAATTAGCACAGAATGAATTTTTATTCTATTACTGTTCTTGTTCCCATCTATTTGTTTATTTTGTCCCTTTTAGAAACTGCCTCTGCCCAGGTTTTGATATTAAGAGGATGCAATTACACTACACCCCTGCACATCAGGGTTGGAAAGCTAATTGTGCTTAAGACGCACTTGATTTCAGCATTATGAAAACTAAGACTTCTTGTGCTTCCTACTTTGCTAAAGCTATTCTGTATAGTGCACTTTCAAGTGCCATAATTATTTATGTTGCATCTTCACTTTTAAAAGGATGCTGTGGTGGAACTGCCAAAGACAGGATGCGAAAAAAAATGAGCAGTCAGGGAACATTAGGATCTGCAGTAACCTGAAAGACTCTAGGTTACAAATTTCACAGGAAATACGATCTGTTGTCTTGAATGAAGGCTGGATTCTGCTCAGCAGGCAATTAATGCTAACCAGGGAGTGCCTGCCTCCTCCTGAAGTAGCTTACCTCCACTTTAGTATTTGACAGTAAAGGTCTCTTCCACTGATGGTACCTGTCAGTTCCAAGAATTATCAGAGGATGTCATTGTATTCAGTTATAAAGTCCCTCTGACTGCAATTTTAGTTGGAGTAATTTATGTATAGAAATGTGAAAACACTGCATTTAGTATGAACTCTAAGCACAAAGTACACACAATAGGCAAGATACTATACCCAACAAGATTGGCAGAGAATGGAAGAGTTGGAATTTTGTGAGAAGAAAATGTAACATTTAAAGTTTGCAATGTTTGGCTCCAGGAAATAGTGGAACTTCATGCAGAAGTAAGACATATAAGGTTTGGGTTGCCAAATGATCTGCCCTGAGGTTGAGACATTTGTTTATATTGCCTGGAACAATAGCAGAATGTGTTGGGAATGTAAATAGCCTAGTTAAGAAAAAAAAAAAAAACAACTAAAAAACTAAAAAAAACCAGCAGTAATTCCAGGTAAGTCAAATAAACTGGGAAGCAGCTTAGATACATCAGGACATCTGGCCATAACAGATATCTTTTGCCATACTTAGTTAGGAATGCCATAAATATGAGTTAGTGCCATTTTAGCAGGACAAATAGTAAAAAGCAAAATAAGAAAGTCTGACTTTCAGTTTAGGAAATCATTAGGAAAATCTTAAATGTCATTTCAATGAAAGGTGGGAATGTATAGCAGAATATGAAGCAGATTAGGTAGATGAGTATATAAATGCCTGCAATTGCCCTTCATTGGGGGACATTTTTACTAGGCTATGACATGCACTTCTGAACAGATATGTTGCTAAAATCTAAGTTGAGCGATTTAGCACAATCAAACAGGGACTGGTTTTGTTGCCTCCAGATTTAAAAGTCCTAAATTCAGTAAAAAGGTTTTTCATGTTTTAAAGATGTTTTCAAAATATCATATGTATAAAAAAGTTATCAGTGTGGATTCCATCCTGGTTATGCTTACCCTTGACAAAAGCTTTGCAACTGACTTTTAACAGGAGTTGGATTTTTGAGGATTTTAAAAAACTCTAACATCTGTTTGATATAATACCACAATACTCGCCTGAAGCCTTCTCATGATTTAATTTGGAAGTAGTTTTGATGCAGAAATGGTAGGTCAGTCAACCAGTGTTTGTTTCCAACAATCTTGTCAGGATAAAAAGTGTGTTGCGTTGACAATAAACATACCTGCGTTATAACTCATTTTTGGGTTATAGGGTTTGGTTTCACAAAATACTATATTGTTTCTCTTCCTACTAGCTTCAGAAAAACATCTGATAATGATGTCCTTTCTAGTGTTTTCAATACACTTATATTAACAGATTTTCATCTGGTCTTAACTGCCTATACAAAGTACTTGCAACTTGTGCTGGAGATATGAATGACTTCATAATGTAAAAGGCACATCTTCCTTTCAGAGGGTAAAGCTGAAGAAAATGTTCCTGGAACATGATATTTTAGATGAGATCATTAAGGCCTATTTTAGATCTTTTGTTACAAGCATTATGTTTTACTATCTATCTGAGATTGTCTTGGCCTTTTAAAATATAGTTATTATAGAAAGCAGAGTTAATCAGATTTCTTTTCCTCATATAGATCAGGAAAAGTTGACGGAATGAAAATGTAAGCCCTTGTTGTAACATTTATCTCCAATACAGATGGACTCTAAAACTGCAACTCAACAACCTCCCCAATGTCCATGATTTTCTTACATTAAATACAGTTATTAATAAATAAGTAATGAAAATAAAAGTATTCTTTTGGATTAAAAATATGATGAAGGTACTAAAAGTTATCTAATATTAAGTTTAGTGGGAGGAAAATTGCTTTGATTGACACAAAGGATATAGAACAAAGACCTTGTGAGGGGAAAAAAAAAAATAAAAAAGCCCATGAGCCACTACAAATGGAGACTGAAGTAAAGCTGCCATAGTTGAGAACTGCAACAGATTCAAAAGCAATATGGAGTGGACATTAGTGGGAATTCATAGATAAGCCTCTGACAAGACTATTGCCTGAAATGTTATCCCTCCAAAATAAACCTCTTAGGAGTCACACTATATCCAGAGCTGAATTTTGGCCAATGGGATAATCAAGTCAAATATTCATCAGAGGCAAAGATTAGAGACTGTACTCATACGGCAGTTTTGGTTTTTTTATCTCCAGTGATATCGGAAATTTTACACATATGTGGAAAAGTATCAAGTTGAAAGGCACATGAAATATCTTTATTATAGGGCTGACTATCAAGTCTGAAGCCCTCTCTGTAGGGCAATGTCTGTGCGTGATACCCTGTAGCTCTGTTGTGACAAGGTTATATTTTCCAAGTATGCAGCTTCTAGCAAAGGCAGTGGGAGAAAAACACAACTGAAGCAAGAATGTAAATATTTAGCTTCTAGGTTTGTTCCCCTCTCTGACAAATTGTTTTATAAAGTTCTAGGTGAGGAAAAGAAATTAACTCCTTATCTGCTTTCCATTTTGAAAATAAATATATCACAGGGTGTGCATTGTTGTGTGGATTTGTGGAGAGAAAGGAATGGGATCTAGGTAACTGCAGATTATAGCTGAAGGTTAAAGCTGAAACTCAGTGGCCCTGCTGCTCTTTCTGTTCTATCCATCAATGGGAAAAGTGGTCATGGACATACTATTTTTCTTACATTCTCTCAACTTAAAAGCTCCCTTCCTTTTCATGAACTGCAACATGCTTTATATCATATAGCGTGTGCCATAGTCTTCAAAACACTCATTTTTTCATACTTTCTCTCTTTTATTGTGTAACTATTAAATATATGGCAAAATAGTCATCCCATAATAATGGTTGTAATAAGATCATACCACCCTAAAGCGATGTAGTTGATTAATAAATTCTTCTGACCTGCAATGTAATGCAATGCATATATTAATGTACTGAGTTTGGCTTTGGGTGGGCAAGATCTTGGGAGGGTACATAACCAGGAGAGCTGAACCAAACTGAATGAAATTATATTCCATAACATATGATATCCACTTGGCAATAACAGCTAAGAGAAAGGAGGATGAGTGTGGGCAGTTGTTATTATAACTTTTGTCTTCCAGTGCAACTGCTATGTGCGTTGAAGCCCTACTGCCTGGGAAGTGGCTGGACATCACCTGCTGATGGGAAGCAGAGAATAAAACCTTTGTTTTCATTTCCTTCTGCACATGGCCTTTGTTTTTGCTTTGTTAAACTGCCTTTATCTTGACCTATGAGATTCTTCCATCTTATTTTCTAATTCCTTGTCCTGCTGAGCAGAGGAGTGATAGAGCACCTTGATGGGCACCTGGTATCCATGTCCTTTTATTTTTGACACACAACATAGGGCATGAGGAATTGAGATAGGATAGGAATTGGGAGACATAATTGGCAAAATATGGACTGAACAACTTTAGTGGAACAATTGTGGGAAATTTCGGTTGTTTCAATTGTGGAGAAGGGACAAGTGCTGGATTGTGTATAAATTGTCCACTTTTGTCAGTGTTGTGAAGATGTTATTTTGGTTTTGGCGTGTGGAATTATTTTCTTGTTCTTTGGTTCATGTGTGTTAAATTTGTGCATTTTGTGTGATGAATGCATTTTTTATTGATAACAAATATACAATTCACAGAGACAAAAGGAGGAATTTAGTAGATTCGTTTGGCAAGGTTTTGGTAGCATGAGGGCTGCAAGGCTGGCTTCTCTCAGAAGCTGCAAGAAGTTCTTCTGTGTCCAAGAGAGCCAGTGTCATGGGCCTGCCCCTGGCCAAGGCTGAGCCTAGCAGCAGCCAGAGAGAAGAGTAAGAACGGTGAGAGAACTCTTCAGACACCAAGATCAGTGAAGAAGGAGAAGTAGGAGGTGCCCCAGGTGCTGGAGCAGATATTATCCCTGTAGACTGTGGTGAAGACCATGGTGAGGCAGACTGTGTAATTATCTTATTCTGATTTGATTGTTAATAAATTAAACTAATTTCCTCAAGTCAAGTCTGTTTTGCCTGTGACAATAATCTCTGAGTGAGCTCTCCCTGTCCTTATCTCGACCCATGAACTTTTCATTATATTTTCTCTGCCCTGTCCAGCTGAGGAAGCACAGTGGTAAAACATTGTGGTGGGCACCTAGCATTCCACCACAACTAAATCAAAATGGAAGTGTGTGCCGGTAAAGGGTTCCAACATTCACAACTCAAAGTTTTTTTATAAGGCAATGGAATTCCTAAGTATAATAGGAATACTTTTAATAAAAGTTAATACTTGTTGGAGTTTGAAAAAGAACACATACAGCTACAACAGCTGTTGACAGAACAGCCGTTCTAGAAAAGCTTCATTATCTGTCTGTCAAATTTAAGGAGGAAAAAAGATCTGAGAAGACATTCTGAGGAAAGATGCAAATGGCAGGACAAAATAGCTTAAAAATGCCAGAATATAATAGGCAGTAACCACAAAACCAGTTCTGGAGGAGATATGAGTGTACTTCTGAGCATCTAGAACAGTATATTGTATATAAATCGCTTGCAAATATTTTTTCTTTATTTGAAGAGTATTTATTTAGACTAAAACAAACAAACAAAACCCCCAAACCAGACAAAACAAACAAACAAAAAACCACCACAAAGCCCATATTTTTTCCTCTGTTGTACACACATAAATTACTTCAGAGACTGATATTATTGTGTAATTCTACCAGATGGAAATTTACGTTAATTGGAGAAGGTAATATGCATGGAAGTGACCTATTAATTTAAGAGATGCTATGGAACATGAGAGCCATCTAGAACCCTCAAGTTAAAAAGACTTTTCAAAATGAAGTATATATATTAAATAGTTTTACATAATAACAAAGAGATATTTGATGTTTATATGATATGTGCGATGTGCTCACTAATAAGTGCAGCCAGGGTTCTGTTCAAATGCTTAGAACAGTTGTTACTGCACTCAGAGAACTTTGTACTAAAGACATCAAAATTCTTGTGATACAGGGTGAAAATGAAGTTGAGACCAATTCTGAACCTGAAAAATAAAATAAGCTGGACAGAGCTTTTTAAATAATATATCCTTTGGCTACACTTATTTTTTTTTTTTTTCTGACTTATTTATTGTGGTTGTATTGAACTATAAGAACATATAATTAGCTTATTGGATTTTTAGGAAACATGCAATCAAAACTTTTAAAACAAAATAATGCATTGTAAAATGTCATATTTGTCTTCTTCATGCCCTTCCTTCTCAGTTGTGCATCTGTCACCTATGCTGTACCACCTGGAATGTTTCAGTTATTTTTTCTACCTTTATGTTAAAGTGTTGACATGCATCTGCTGACATATTTATCAAGTTACTGGAACAAATATGCCTACTAAAGTTTATATAACAGCAGAGCAAGAGTTCTGCACAACAAATGCATATGGGTGGAGACACACAGAGAGAAACCTATTGTGATATGATTAAAATGAACCATTTCATTAAATTTTTAATGAATTAGAACTTTGCCAAGTTTTCAAAGAACTATGGGGAGGAAAAAAGTTATCAAACTAACTTTCCTTAATTATTCTTTAGTAAAAATTATGGAGGCTCTGTAGGATTTCACAACAAAAACAGCTTGTGGAGCTACCATGAAAAGAAATCAGTGGTGCATCCAATAAATCTAGACAGAGAAGATGACCTGATTTTCTCTACTAGACGACAGTGATTAATGCATGAAGCTCCTCAGAAATGAATCACAGTGTGCTATAAAACTGAAACGATGTATAAAGCGAAAAACACAGAGAGCCCTGAGGTGCAAAACACTGAGAATGCATAAGTCCTCTTTCTTTTCCAGGAGATTGGGGCCTCTAGCACCAGCCACAGCATTCTGTCAACAGATCGATTTGGGTCCCAAAAGGATACGGAATTGATATGGAGCATCTTAAAGCTATTACTTTGAGATTCTGCCCATGGTAGAGAGGTTTATATTATATTATATGTCAAATGTTTCAGACATCAAGCAAAGCAGGGCATTTGCTTCATTTGTGAAGTCAAATACTGGAGCAACTTTTGAGGCATATGGTACTTCTTGTTACGAAGTAGGGACAGAATCCAGCTTATAGGGATCAGAGAATTTGAGCTAAAGTCCTTTGGCAAATTTCTTCATGCATATATGTTCTGTGGAAAACACAGATATGACTCTAGAACCAGTAAACCCCAGAAAACCAGAAAAACATGTTTACTGTGGCATACTGAAAGCAGGAATTATCACATAATTTAAGACCTTTAAAAAAAACCAAACCAACCTCATAGTACTATCACTACTACTCTTTATGCTGCATTGTATGTCGAAAGTATTGCTTCATTACAGTTCTTCTGAGCAGGGAATGACATCTAGCATCAACTGAAGAAATCTGCTCTCTTTTGATTTCTGGCCAGTGTCAGATGTATAAAAGGTACCTAAATTTTCTATTTATAACCCTTGGTCTGCTTTTTATATTTTGGTCGGAGCTGTCTGTTAAATCTTACTGCTGAAACACCACTACTGTTCAGGCCTTCTTTCGACCTACACAGTCGGAGAAGGAAGGTTTGTTTGATATCTGTGCAGCAATCCAGGGGCCAGAATAAGAGTGAAATAAAAAAAAGTAGGATTTATTTTTGATGCGCCCAAAATAAGCAGACCAAAAAACTTCAGGTGCTCTGCTGAGAGGGGCAACTTCTCAAAGTTGCAAAACCAGACTTCAGTCTGGTCAGATTACAGTCTGATACCTTCAACACAGACAAAGTCATCATAGCGCCAGTTAAAGAAAAGAAAACACAGTAAGATAAGTGAGAGAGCAGAGGAAAAGGAGAAAGAAAAGGGGGAAAAAAAATAAAGGGGGGAGGGAGAGTGTCACCACTCCCATGGACAACAGCCGTTTCTTGGGAATGCGTGGTCTCTTTGGCAACAGTTCCAGTTTCCAGGCCACGTGGTTTGGTCTTCCAGGCCAGTCTGGTAGGAGTGATGGTCTCGTTCACTTCACGCCTCTTTGCAATTTCTTTCATAAGGGAAGTCCGTGCTCAATTAGCATGTGAGGGGTGGTCTTGCTGTGCTTGTGCACCTCAGGTACACATAGCTCTGCACTCAAGACAATGTTTAAGACACAGACAGTATCTATACATTGTCTGAGTTTGTAACTTGGAGACACCTTCTCCAATGTCTGCGTAGAATAGAGATCGCTTGCAGTTATACAAGAGACATAACTAGAAGTAACTAGTTATCTGAGATCTATATCCCATTTGAGAGAGTTCTAAGTGAACAACATAAAATCTTGTTGCAACTTTGAGGTAGTTTTACAGCAAAAGTTTTGTTTAACTCTTATTTGAGCTTGTGCATTTGGGGGCAGAGTACAGAAACTCAAGGAGAGCAAGACTACTTCTAAGGTTCTTACAGTAAGCAGCTTAGAATTTCAAAGTGAAAGTTTGGAGGCGCTAGGTTTTCTTAATCCTCTCCTACTGTGCTGCTTCAGACAAGTGAGCTGAGAAAAGGACTCATGATTCACCCTTAGCTCTTCAAAAGTAAGTGCTCTTTCCTCCATTCCCACAATTCGCTCAAGACTCGTGCTTTGAGGGCAGTTCTGCGATACTCATGAGAACATACTTTTACTCTTTATAAGAAGTAGATAATTGGCACAATAGATGTAATAATTTTTGGCTTAAACCCATGTATAAACATGAAGGAACAGAGGTGGCTTTTGAAGATTAGAAGTTAATTAATAGTTAAGTGCTACCTTCAGATAGTCTAATCTTCATCTTTCATAGACGGCTTTACATTCTGAATAGTAAAGTTTAACAGCTTGTCATTTGTCAGCTGGCATTCTCACAAACCTTTTGTTTGCAGTTTTACTGACAATGGGCAAGGCAAATATAATAGAACTTGTTTGGTGTTTGTAAGTATAGGGCAATTCTATCTAACAGCTGTATTTGACAAATACTTGAAAAACGAGTTATTGATAATCCCATTGAAATGAGAAGCATTCTAGGATAGAGGACACAGACTAGCAGTATCCCTGGAGTAGTGGAAGTATTGGAAGGAATAAATGCATGATACAAACTAGATTATATTGTTTGATAGGTAGGAAATACTGTCTTGTCTATGAATAGCTGAGCAGGTAACCTTTATATATGAGAAGACCTGAATAATCTAGATTTTCAAAACAGCGCCAGTTCTGTCTTCTTACAGTTTCGTCCATCATTTATCTGAACAGAACTGTATGATTTATGATTTCTTTTGGAGCTGATTTATATATTTACTGTGTTCATGACATTTTTTTTGGTTGTTGACAGACCTAAAAGAAAGGCAGATGCTCTAATGTCTTCCATGAGTATAATGAATCATTAAGAATGAGGTGGGTTTGTTTTTTTTTTTTTTTTTTAAATGCCTAGGTAATGGACACAAATTAAAATGAAACCATAACACCTCTGGTTCATCGGTTACTTAATTACATGATTAAAATAGCAAAGCGTTTAACCATTTCCCTTGGGAATGAAAATCCATTCTACTGGTATCTGTGTTATTCACAAAAGAAGGTGGTGTTTGGGTGGAGATTTTTTAAACAAAACAAAACAAATAAACATAACAACTACTTACAAGATAACTACTAAACTGTATAACTTGGTGCTGTGATCAAAGGAAAGTGTTCAAAATTTCAACACTGATTACCACGCTGGACTTCAGAGACTAAAGTAAGCAAGCTTCAGTTGATATAAGTACAATGGCTCAAGACTCATTATTATATCTTTATTTTTACAGTCATTCGATTATTTTGCAGATTAGCATTATTTAACACAAATTGTGATCTTTTATTGATCTAAAGAAAAAGAAAACTATTTTGATATTTCAGGTTCTTGTATTGTTGCACAAAAAATAAATTTGAATTTTGAGGACAACGAAATAAAAGAAAAAGGTCTTAATTTAAAATATTTTTCTTACTTTAAATTTCAAATGCACAAGCATGTTAATGTAATTCAGGATTATGGAAAACTTTGCAGGCCATATTTACAAAATATAGCTGTGAATGCTTAAAAAACACCGTCTGAGTGGTGTGAAGATAATCAGTTATTTAGTAGAACATCAGCTTTTTCTATGAACAGTTCCTTAAAACATCTACGCAATCACTAGCAATCAGTACTAGAGAATACTGAGTAAGAAAACTAAGTGTTTTGGGTATCCTGCTTGTGGGAATACTCTGAATTTTTGTGTCTGTGCTCAAATGAATGTGCTGAAAATTTAGAAGGTACAGAGAAGAGGCATGAGTTCAAAAGAAAAAAAACAATTGAAGACTCAGGGAGCTCAAAGAGCATGAAAGCGCTGCAGGATGATCAGTCTACAAGTAGCTCAGTGAGATCTGATGAAATATTTCTTTAGAAAGCCAATTTAAAAAAGTAAGATCCCATGTTTGGAAATGAGACTTAGAATAATACAGAGTAGAAGTAAAATATAAATATGATGAAATAGATTTTAACTATTTTTCTGATTTGGGCAAATGCAGAACATAGTCTTTGACTTTTCAGCTGAGACTGTTAGCTCTCACCAAGGTATTGAGCCATTTGTGTGCAGAGGACACTGCTCACATCTGTTCCTAAGTAAACTGAGGCCATACCAGAGTTAGTGGCAAAGCCAGTTGCACCTACTGGGAAGGGCGGACGGGACAGGTGACCAACGAAGTATTCCATGTCATACACATCATACTTAGTATAAAAGATCATGATGTAAGAGATCATGGTATAAGAGATCATGAGGGTCAGCCCTCTCCTGAGGTGGTCGACAAGACCTCTTCTGTCTGTCTGCCCCTGAACCCATCAATGTGTTCCTGACTCCAGCTCCTACCTGCCACTGCATCCAGTCCAGGACCTTACCCATGGAATTCTGTCATCCAGGGAGTTTTAATTGTTTTTTTAATATATTTTATTAGTTTCTTATTAATATTATTATCTTCTTTCTATTTTTATTGATCCATGAAAGCTGTTTTAGTGTTAACTCCCAACCCACAAGTCTCTTTTTCATTTCTCTTTTCTCTTTCCTGGGGGCAGAGGGTGAGTGGTGGGACTAAAAGCTGTCCAGTTTTTGCTACTGATGTGGCTCGCGGGGGTGCTAAACTGGGACAACTATGAATCATGAATTGAGTATCATTTTGGTGTATTCCTCATCACTGGAATTCTTGAACTGAACATGGGATATTTCTCTGCTACATAGTGTTTATTCCAAAGAGTAATTACTTGTTTTATTTCTGTTACAGAAACTCTTATCTGTGTACTAAAACAATATTAATAGGTTGTTATAACTGTCTAAAGTGAAAGGCAGGTACTGAAACAGGACCAGTGATATTGTATTAATTTAAGTTTAAATAAATCAATATAAATCTTTATAATTAATCTTGCTGATTAACTTTGCATGAGTTTCTTTATTGCCCTGTACAGCATTCATAAGTTGTAGTGATGTTAGGAATGCAGAGAAAGATATTAAAAAAGAAAGTAGTCCAGCTTTCCTCTACCAACATTTTAAATCCTTACAAAAATTTATAGGGACAAAGCAGACTGATATGTACTACCTAGAAGGAAGCTCTTCGTATAGATAGAGTTAGTGTGGATTTAGTCATTACATCTGCTTTGATGCTTGAGTGTAAAAAAGCACTGTAAACACACACACACACACACACAGAACAAAGCTTTTAGATGGACTTCTCTGTTAAAAGCTTTATTGCAGTGCTTCTGAACTGCATTTTTAAGAAGAAAAATATATTACAAAAGAGCCTTCTCATTAAAAAAAATAATGTGCTGGGTCTTCTGAAGAAACTTGTGTGGATTATTTTGCAGAACTGGCCAATTTTCAAGGAGCAGTTATCACAGTGGGAAAGGCTATAAGTTGTAACTGTAATAATATCTCTACAGGCGTGATAAATGTATCTGTGATTGGACCAATTGGGGTTTCATGGTCTGAAGCATTATGAATTTGTCAGTTCTGTTCAATTGTTTCCAGCAAAGTGACTCCATCATATTGCACATGCTATTAGCAAAACAAAAATCAAAATGAAAGGGTTTAAAATTAGATTGTGTACTGACTTCAGGCAATTGCTCCTTGTCCAGAATCATTTTCCTATCTGTTGATAAATTCTTGCTGTAATATTCACAATCCATTTATGGCTAGTCACAGCCCATTAACCATCTGTTCCTCTATATAGCAACTTTCTTTTTATAATGTAAGTATTTAATTTTAATAAACTTTATCTACTAAGTATTTATCTTACACATAATAAGGAACAATTTCAAATGTGGTCATTGGGCCATATAAAAATAAGTTGTTTTTTTACAGACTTCCTTGGATATAAAAGAGAAAGACAGTATTAGAATTGTCTGAAAATCTGCAGGCATTTAAAACAGATTATTGTAAATAAGTACTATTTATTTAAAGTGTAATATGAATGAAAAAATTTATATGCTGAAATATTTGACCAATATAACAACATATGAATAGAAAGTGAGCTGTGGAATGTTTCTTTTGTTTTATAGATTATACCAAGCAGCAAAGGTAAGATCTGCTAACAGAAATGTGTATAAAACACTTCAAATATGAAGTATAAATGTTTAGGGTGTTTTTACAAATCCACATATCTGTCTTGTTTAAGATGATTTGGCAAATGTAATGGAAAATATCAACCAACATCCATGAAATTACATTTATGAGGTTTAAGAAGCATAGAACACAGGAGGCGGAAAACAGAATTTGGACTGGCAGAGTGACTTCCAGTTTCAAAATGCACACATATTATGGTAATCTTTAATTACCTAACTGTAATTTATTTCTGACATAATTCTGAATGAGACAGAAATTCACATACATGCCAGTCTGTATGACTACGGAGGAACACTAAGGCTTGCTGTATTTGTATTTTCCTGTACTAACAAAATTACTAGTTTTCTTTTGTGGCACACTATGTTTTTGGGTTTTTTTTTAATTTAGTTATTTAGACTATGCTATTCTACTAATAGTAGAATAGCATAAATCTAAATATTGTGTTCACGCCAGGAAAATGTTTGACTTCCTATTTTGAATTCTACAGGAAATAGTAAGGCTATTGGACTAATTGTCTTGTTATTGTGTTATATATATAATATTAAAATTTGGACGAAAATTGTTTAAGTAAAACAATGTCTGAAAGGATTGCCATAGCAACATAGAAACTCCGAGTCTTGCAGAAAGGACTGTGGAAAACATGACATTCATATTCACTAGGAACTTCTGAACATATATATATATTTTAAATTTTCTCTTTAAATAATAAAAAAACTTTCAATGAGATGAATTTCCATAAGCTTCTGTGTGTAAAAGTGAAAGCATAGCGACTTTATGGTTTTAAGTATTTGGATACATCTGGAAAAAGTAGCTACAGCAAGATTTTCTGAATAAATGAATCTTGTTCCATTCTCTTGGTGGCATGGACTTTATCCCTCTGTAACTTCTGAACTCCAGTATCCAACCTGGTTGAAACTGAATGAGGGATAACGTTCCCAAAGACTAAGTTCCATGACATTTTATAAAATAAAGGGCTGGTGGAGAAGAGAAGCTTTGACAATGATGTTGCTAAAGGATCTTAGTTCTCATTAAAAATTAAATAATACGGAAGTTTAGCCGTATGCCACAGAGGAAGCCAATCTTCACTTTTGTGGCTTATGGAATTATTAGATTGATTCAGCTCAATTTTTCATTGTTGTCAGTTGCAGTGCCTTCAGAACATCTTAACAGAGAAATTAGGTGGAATTTGAAGGAGCTATGCTGTCAGCTGTGCTACCATTTATTGGCTTAGAGTCTTTCACTTCTTAAATTTCATCTTGTGTATAACTGAACTTCCAGAACAAAATGTCAGTAGTTTAATGCTGGAATTTTATATTTTTTTTTATTTAAATAGACTTCCTGTGGAGTTCCAGCAGTGAGACATTTGTGTAGTCAGATTTAGAGTTTTAATGGCAGACAGAAAATTCTGGATTCATAACAGTACGAGATGAAACCCATAATACACTAAGAAAAGCACCATATGCATCTAGATTTCATAAAGCATTCTCTCCTTCCGTTGTTCCTGACCCCATTGTAATGTGGGGTTTGATTTATTAATGTCTCATGTCAACCCATTCATTTTTCTTCATATATATAGATTTGTGAATGCAAAACATTCTTCTCAAATGGTTCGTCTGGTAATCTTCAGCTCTCTGTATTGGTGGCCAAGAGTTTGGCACTAATTTTTCACTAAAGGAGAAATTATGTTGCTAATGAAGTTTTAAAGCTGTTTTTAGGTCAAGCAAATACATGCAGAAGGAACATGATAAAAAGGGAGATAGAAATTGCAAACCATTTCAGGCAGAATAAAGTTGGATG
The DNA here is from genome assembly GCF_017976375.1 of Cuculus canorus. Classification (NCBI taxonomy): domain Eukaryota; kingdom Metazoa; phylum Chordata; class Aves; order Cuculiformes; family Cuculidae; genus Cuculus; species Cuculus canorus. The sequence continues at coordinate 72,125,559 of NC_071402.1, forward strand.
AACTCCTGAGTACTCTCACAGCTCTCTTTTTTTATTACTGTGGATTTCAATTCACCAGTTCAAAGGGGGAAATGCTGAAAATTGAAAGAACAGTGAATACCGTGTATCTGGAATTAAAATCCATAGCTGATATGAAGCCCACTTCCTAGACAGATCTTGGTTCTGAAGGATGATGTTTTCTCACAAAAACATAAAAATATGTCCTAGTACCAGTTAGAAAAAATGCAGATTCTGGGCTAAATACAGCCAAGTTAAAATAAAATGTCAAATACATAGGCTTATTCCCTTTTTTTAAAAAAAACCTGTGTACTCAACTATAGGCTTTGCCATTTTACATCACACTCTCAAAACTGAGCATGTAAACATGCACTTAATACTATCGGGACAGGGACTTCATCTTGAACATTCAATGAAAAAATGATATGAACTACATACAGTTTTATTTGGGTTAATATTGATTTAAACATATTCCAACTTCTTGCTTTTAGAGTTGCCCATTCACTTGAGAAAGTATGATCAAAAAGTTTTCTCATCCTGAACAAAAGTACTATTCTTTTCATACGATGAGGGCCTCAGCAGGTATAAATTGGCTTTGCTGCGTTGAATTCAGTGAAACTGTGTCAGTTTTCCATGACTGGCAATGTGGCCTTTTTAACTTACAGAATAGGTTAAGTTGAAACAGGTCTTCAATCCAAAGCTTTAACGAAGAATTAATCTTACATCTGAATGTTGCCCAGATTCCAATCTTGGCTGTCCTTCCCCTGAGCTCTGTAGGCAGCATCAATCTCACGGTACAATCAGCTGTATTTTATTGTTTTATATAGCTGTTAAAATCAGATACTTATCAACTAAAAAGATAAGGTTTTTTTTTTTTATTTCATTTCAAGAGTGTTTATAAATTAAATAGACTTGTTTTTTTGTTGAAGGTTCCTTAGCATACTTTCCCTGGGAGTTGCTATAGTAACACAGTACAATAATTGAATCTTAAAGGCAATGTCTCATTTATGTCAGAAGATGATGCATGCAAAGGGAAAGAATGTGGAAGTTCTTCTACTAAATTATTTAAGGTATGTTTAAGAAGGGATGTTAAAAACGGCAAAATTCCTGTATTTTTGGGTTTTTGTTGGGTTTTTTTCAGGTTCAATTTAAGCAAAATGTGGAAGATAAAGGCCTGATCAATCTTTTTTCTCTCAGCTGTTCAAGTAAAAAGGAAAGTAAACATTCCTTAACTCCAATACAGAATTTCAAATATATACTTAGGCTTTGAATGTAATTCAAATTTGACTCCCCAAGAATGAAATCTGCTTTCTCTGGAAATGCTGCCACTCCAAAGAGCTGCACTCCCATGCAGAAATTTGTAGTCATTCACTTGGGCACAAGATCATGAAATAAAGAGGTTTATTGCACACAATGATGATCAGAAATAGTTTGGCTTTAGCATATCTGGTACCAGAGACAAAGCTTGATCGTCAGTCGTGTTTCAGCTAGGCTAGCTGAACTGAAAAGGTGTATATTTTCCAGGTTTGACTTGTATTGTTGCACTGTGTATTATCATCAATATCAAAACTAGGTAGATAATGGCAAATTGCACTGTCAACCATTTTTCCCCATCTGAATTATTGTCGTCTATACATCTAGGAATATTTCTTTCATATTAAAAAAATTCTAGTGCAAACCATTACTTGATCTATTTCCATATTCTCCACTATATAATGATATCAAATAATATAAACCGATATGAAATAAAAATATGTCCTTTTATTTTATACTCCTTGCCAGGGACTGTAGTTCTTCTCATGCTGCGCTTTGTCCGCAGTGTCCCTGTAGCAGGAGTCTTAACAATTACTGGTGGCAGTGACGCCGCAATACTCTTAATTCTTTGTATTTCATGTTCAGTTTTGCATGTGATGTCTTCAGAATTGCATGTTGAATTGAATTAATTATGTCCACAAATTGGTTCAAGAAATCTGTCTGGCTTTAGTTTACCTGCTGATTAAAAACATTTCTGCAAACTATTCAGCAATGACAAAAGGAAAAAAAATCTTGTAACGCAAAGAAGTTTGACTTGATAGACAATATAAGCCACTGAAATTTTGGCAAAATGTTCCCCAGAATACAAGGTTAGGATTGTTAAGTATTTCAATGTATAATCCAGGGCTTGAGGATACAATAAACAGAAGATTAAATGTAGCTTGTTTACTGATGTTTCACCCGCTTGAGCCATTGTTGAAACAGAAATTGCAGGTTTGGTTTCATTTAACTTTAGTTCAGAAGTGATGTTATGGATCTGATGGTGTGTTAAAGCACATGGCTATATGATGCACATCATTTAGGAAGACAGTCAGAGCAGTGGGTTTTTCTCTCTTTCAAGCTATGTAACTAAGGATGTGAATTCAGAGGTATGCCAAGTCACAGCTAGAAGGAAGGACAGAGCTGAGATACATTACATACTGTTAAAGTTGTGAAGAAAATGAAGTATAAAGCATCAATTTATGTCGTTCTAAGCCTCTTTTTGCATTCAAAATTCAGTCACCCAGCTTCAAAAAAGAACTATGATGCTGGAACTTGTAAAACCGGGAAATATACAAGTCTTCTGAGAGAAAAATCACGAAGTGCTTTACTGTACTATTACATAGATTAAAGGTATGTGTGGATTCTGCAAAGAAGTTACAAGAAGTGGAAGGAATAAAAGTACATCCGCTGACAGAAACGTAATGAAAAAATAGTATTTTTAGGTCAAACCTTTATCATTCTGTAAAGTTATTTTATACTTTGGATATGGATTTTTAAATGAATACAGGAAGATATGAGACTTTTAATAAGGCTGATGCTAAGGTGAAAGGATGCATACTGATTTTCAGCTTCATAGAAGACTCTTAAAACTCATCCTTAATAATGTGACAAAATTCTCAGTATTTGTACAGCTTCGCAAAAAGATGATAATGTATTTTGCTTTCACATTGGCTGTGATGGATGTTGTCAGAATACAGAGAAAATTTTTCTTTTCAGGAGAAGTCTACAATTAATTTTATGATTTTCAGAGTTATGTGTGTTTGTCACAATTTGAAAACAGATCCAATCAAACTTTAGGAACAAATTGCAGGAGTCTGGCATTTAAAATTTGGCCAGTGTAATTTATGGCCTCTGTGGAATTGTCTGGCTTCATAGAGTTCAAGTTCTTGCAGTTTTTTGACCAAAAGATCAGCTTTAGAAGTGTTTATCATTGTAAGAAGGAAAAACGAATGTGCTTTAATGTTGAAGTCTCCCACAGATTCTATTCAGTGATTGGAAGCTAATTGGATTTTTTTCATTGTTAAACCTCTAAAAGCCAAATTGATTTGTATTATTCAGGGTCAGCAAGTATAAGAATGCTAAGGCAAATAAGAAACAAGATCTACCAATATTTGTAACTACAGATATAGATACCTGCTTTGCCTGAAACAGAACCCAAACCATAACAATAACGCTTGGCATGGACAGCAAGAGAAGCATTAAACCAGCACTAACTTCATCTGTGTTAGAGGATCCCTAATTCTAATAGGGAATATGTGGTGTGCTGGATGCAGAAAGGTAGTGACCCTTTTCACTACTATGAGTAACTCCTCCCATTGCCTTTTTAGCAGGGCTTTTAATAGTTCAGCTGACATTGTAACTGGATCCTTGGAAAACACCCCGGAACTAGAATGTATGGTAAATTCTTTAATCTGAAGGAATCTATCAATATTCCTTAATTTTGAAACTTAGGGCATATTAAGTTTCAACGTGGTTCAGTAGATTTTATTCTGTTGTCCATTTCTGATCAGCTTGGCTTCTATTAAATCAGATAAATTTTCCAATCGAAGACGATTAATAAGAAATATATTGCCAGAAGTATTTAGGTACATGCCTTCTATTTAAAGTTTGGTTACCATTGATCTCATTTTTAATGAGAGTTGGGCACCAAAATTGGAGTAAGTTCCTCCAAAAGCTCTGGTATAATGCATAGTACTTTAGCACTAGCAAGGCACTAAAGATGTCGAGGCTGTGACAGTGAGTCAGAGAGGTATATAGTAATTGAAATGCATTGCTAGATCAATGCATTGCAGAATTCTTATTAAATTGAAGACCCAGATGTGGGACTGCAAGCTGATTAAACAGCAACACTCTGACTACCTCAAAGGTCTTCTGTATAGACACCAAGAAAAATTTAACCAGATGTATTGAAATGTGCACGAGAAAGAAAAAATGAGGAATTGTGTGTGTGTGTGTGTGTATTGTTTGTTTTTTGTTTTTTTTTTTTTAAACATGTACCTTTGTCTTAGCATATGCACAACAATAGAATGATTAGGATGTTGGAAATCTCATGTAGCTCAAGAAGGCAAACCCTAGGCAGCTGTACAGGCTGAGTTAACAGCCATGCTGGTAAGCCCTTGAGGTCAAACCAAATATGAGTGACACCCTATTATATACCTATAATATACCCTATTATCATTCCATGAGTTGCTTCATTTCTTTCTTGAGCTGCTGTGCTACATCTGAAAGGACAAAAATACCACTGTGGGGAAGCTGTCAGGAAGGTAAAAATGGGTGAGGAAAGAGTAGCCTCTCCCTATGTCCTCCCACTGCTTAAGCAGTACTGCCCAGAAGGGTGTGGTTTTCAATCAGATAAGAAGAAAAGTGTATATAACCAAGTGGCTTTACTGTATATATTTTTGATTGATTGCTGACTCACCATCAAGGGGTTTGTAGACATGTGAGGCAAAACACAAATGAATCAGTTCTTCTGCCATTTCCTCTGAGATGGCACTCAGTTGATGTATGCGTGTCACATGAGCTAGGAGAACTTATCAGAGAGAATTTAAGCTTCTTTCAATATTTCAAGTGGCCAATGGCTTTAAGATACATGTGAAAGACAGGGAGTGCATGCTTGTTTATTGCTTATTCCAGCAATTTTCTTACTGCGAGACAAGTGGATTCATTTTACAGTAATTTTACTTTTGAATATTACACTTCCCGTTTAGAGAAAGAAAAGAATTTGAATGCAAATTTCTGCTTCCCTCTTAATTAAACTCTTACATTTTTGTTAAAAAAAACCCCAAAACTAAAAAAAAAAACCCAAAGTCCAGCCCTAGTAGGCTGTGTTTGCCATGTGTCTCATTAATCTGGGCCAGGCATTACCTGGGTTTAACAGTTAAGGGAAGCACAAAATATTTACTTCTCATACACAGTCAGTTGCAATAAAATGAAAATGCAAGTATTCTTGATGCTTGCAGTTCAACTGCAGCTAAATGTGTAATTAAAGGCTTTCTCTCAGTAATTCTGTAACTCATTTTTCTAATTGCACAATTAGTTTAAAAAGTTTTTAGATTTCATTAGGTTATGTCTTTACTATCCGGTCAACATAAAAGGTGAAAGAAAGGAGAAAAGGAGTCAGCATGAGATATAAAGGGATTTGGGGAAAACTTACTATGAGATATCTTAAGGAGATGTTGGGAATGCAGGAAACTGATTATAGGATTCTTAGCGAGAGGAATAAAGGCAGGGAAAGGTATACTTCAAGGCAGATCAAGGAGAAAAAACACAGGACAATATATAGAGAAAAAAATGTAGGGGTCAGTTGACTGTAAACAGATGACCTGTGATTGATGGCTGTAGTGTGTCCTGTCTTCTTGATAAACTCTTTTGTTTTTTTCTGACTGGTGTATTTGGGGTGTTTCCAACACTACTAAGATAAATAAGAGACCATAGATGGGAGAGTTAGCTGCTGAATGGGCCATAAATCCAAGCCAGCTTGCAGAAAGACCAGGGTATCTGAAGGTGAGCTCTAGATCTGGACAACCTACTGCAGATAATTGTTGTGGGAAAGGGTTATGTAAAGACACATATTTGCGTGTCATGAGAAGCGATCTGACTACCACCAACTGCTGTAGGGCTGCAAACCTCAGGTGCTTGCAGCTAGGGAAACTAGAGGTGTCTGGGGCAAGCTACTTAATAGACTTGAGTACCTAAGACTAGCTAACTGGAATGATCCATATTATCTGTTTGGTTTTGTGTATACAGTTTGCTAGCTGATTTCAGTAGTGAACAGAAGGAGAGGAGGAACAGAACTGGCCCATCTGTGCTGTTCACATTTGTAGGAGTCCTACCTTTTTTTTTTTTTTTTTTCTGTGGGTTTTGTTAAGGTAATGTTTTCTGCCTGTAATCTCTGCCCAGCTGTGTATACACGTGTATCCACATATTATGTGGTATGTATGTTCGCATTTATTTACTCTCAGCCTCACTCTTGACCAAACCTGGAGACATGTAACTGCAACATCATTGTATCAATCTGTATACTGTATTTTTTTAATAAGGTGCAAGGTGGCAAAGTAAAAATAATATGCCCATATTTTCTCAAGTTTTAAATAAGTTAATATGACAGATGACAAAAAAAATCCATAAAATTAGCTTGTGAATGTTCAGAATAAAATACTAGTCAAAGATTACTGGAAGACTTTGAAACTCCTGAAACTTTTATGAGGAAAAAAAATAATAGTGGTAGAATCAGAGGAAAGAAGTCAAACTCAAATATTCTTCTATTTCCCCCAGATATATACACTATTTGTGAACACTGGTAGAAGGAGGGAAAACCTTAAATATGTTGCATACTGCATCAAAGGGAGATTTTAGCCATTCCAGAATATTGTTCTAAAATTATTTTGACCATTTATTAACCAGCTATGTTAGGGATAAACAGCGGAGCAAATTATCTTTTCAGAGTCCCTGGACAGATGAAAGTTCACCATCAGAGATGGGAGTGGAGAGTATAGCTCATGTTCTCAAAAACATGTGGGTAATGCTTAGTGACTTGTAGAAAGTTCAACGTGTAGGTTTAGCGAAGAGTCAATGAAATTGCCGGTCAGACATCACTGGGCAATTAGGACTGCAGATGGAGAATGATTCAAAATATATTCGACTTCCTTAAATGTGTGCTTAACAGACACACATATATTTATGACTCCAAAAGCTCACACTGCAGTTCTTCTTCTGTTTCACTCAGTTCAGGTTTAATTACCTGCTTTTCATTGTCTGAAGGTGATACTGGAAAGTGATTCCATATGCTGGTGCAGACTTTAGCAAAAGCATCTTGTCTGTGTGACTCCATTTCAGATTGACAATTTTGCTTGTAGTAGTTTGAGTGTTTGCTGTTAGAACTTCATAGTTTGAATGCACCTCCTCCATCAGCAGCCATATTAACCAAGCAGTGCTATTTCTATCTATTAATAAAAAAGCTAAGAAAAAGAGCAAACACTTCTTGTCTCTGACTTGACTGACTGCTGAAGTCCCTTCCTTTCCCTGTCCAGCTCCGCTGACTTGGTCTCCTCATTTTCTGCCTTGTGGTACAAAACGGAGAGCCATGGCTACAGGGATAATTCTATTTGGTTTTGGGGTTTTTTTTATGGATTCAAGTCACAACTATAGGTTCAACTCCTTGACTTATTCTCTAGAATGTATTAAGTATTTGTCAAAGTCATGCTAAAAGTATTGTCATTGACAATTTCAGAACTATCAGTTATTACATCCTTCTAGGAATTCAGCTCTATGATAAACCACCGAGCAAGTTCCGCTAGTACCTTCAGAAAGTAACCTCATAAGGATCCAATTAAAATGTTAACCTCTCGGACAAACAAGTGCTCTCAGAGCATATTTCAGTCTTATCCAAAGATGCTGTGGCAGATTTCCATCATTGCATCATCACATTATTCTTGATTATTCTTTTCCAAAAAAATAGTCTTATCTCTTATGTCTCTTATGCCTAGTTCCTTGGTAGTCGTACCCATCATTAACACATAATGTTGACTTACTGCCTCTACCTTTTTACTGGTCTCCAAGGCTAAAATAGTCTCCTTCAGTACCTCCATTCTGTCACAATTATTTCACAGCGTGATTTGTCATGAAATGTTGTCGTGAAATTTATAAGCTAAATTTTACCCTGTACACTTGACTAACAAAACTCTAACATAATATTTCCAGTAACATTACTTAAGTTTTACAATGTCTACTTTTGTTCTGTCAGCTGGTGTCATAGAAAAGTGAGCAATTGTTTGAAAAAGTAAACATTTTGCATAAGTGACTTTAAAACTGATATTATTTGCTGAAAGTATTTTTCTAATATCATGTAAGTTTCAAATTTAGTACACAAATGCACTTGACTTCTCCAATTATGCAATTCATGAGGAATACTAAAAGTATTGTACTGGTAGCTAATTTAGCTGAAGGTAATTGCGTAAGTGTTTAGGTCAAATATTTGACATGAGTATAATTTTGCTAATTAAGGAGTTGTTTCTTATCCTATTAATACAGGAGGCTTATATCAAATTTCCTTGGATCATGAGCATACCTAAAATGCCATTATACTTGGAAAAATCCCGATTTATGTTTTTGCACCACATAATGCTTTTTCTTCGCTTGTACTATTTGTTTGCCAGAGGCAATAGCTGTTCACCTACAACATTATTTCAATCAAAGCAGCAAACTCACTTTTGCTGGTTGTGTGCACCTCTTCTAGAAGGAATTGCCCTGTATATATGTGTAACATCTGATTGCCTACACAATAAAATAAAGAGAGCTTATAAAATATTCTGGGAGAATAAGAAGATTTCGAGAATTATAATTGAAAATGTGTGAAGTCGTCTACTACAGATTTGGAATTTGCTATAAGTGTTTCATTATATTGCTAGCTTTGAGCATTATTCTTCAAGTAGCAATTTCTTAAATGTCTGTAAATCACTCTTTCCTAATGCAGCCATACCACGTTTGACATGTATTTCACTTTGTTTTTGTCTTGGAGAAACACAAAACTCTAATTAATGAGATTTATAATTCTAGTTCTTATTTCTTAGTGGGACCTGTTGAAAACTGCAGTTTTCAGAAGAGTTTATAGTTAAAATGAAAAATAAATGCTGTGTGGAAATGAGAAGCAAGGTATTCTCAAATCTTTGAAAGTAAACTGATTCAGAGCAATGACATTAACTTAAGACATCATTCATTTTTCAAAGCTAGTGGTCAGTGGTGTGGTATGCAGTTTCTTTTTACCTCTGGAGCAGAATGTCACAGAAGCATCAAGAAACTTTTATACCAATTTCATTATTGTATTTCATGTTTCTGCAGTGTGTAAGCCTTTTGTCACAATGGTATTTGTAGCAATAAACGGATTTTAAATTTTTGGCCAGTGCTACTTGAGAATAAAAATAGTCATGTGGTTCAAAAAGCAGGTTCTTCTGTCAAACTCAAAACCAGTAACGCAATTTAAGCTTGCATTGTTGGTTACTTTTTGAAGAGCATAGAACTGCATGCTTTAAAAATGGGTTGTAGGTTCACAGATGTTTATCTCTTACTGAAGGATAATAGGATTCATAAGTAAGTATCATGATGGTGCCTTATAAAAAGCTTTAATCAGCATTGCAAATACGTGTTATCTGACTATGGCTTGTGGATACAATGAGACAGAAACCACAGTTTTAGGCAGAAGACCTGAAATGGCATATGACCTGGTTAGATCCTTTACGGTGACTGGTGACTGACTTATTCCTTTACCTGGAAACAGAGGTAGACCCTTCTGGAGCTGAGGGGTATTCAGGCTTTGTAGAGTCCCTTGCCTCAGTCTGAGCTTGCCTACACCAATGGACCCACTTGTTCTGATTAGCAGTGTGGGCAAAATAGTGCTAAAGGTAGAGTGGAAGATATTGCCAGAATTCTCTCAGCTGGCAAGAAAGCTCTGATTCAAGTGTATTACTGCTACACTGCTGGTTCTTGTCCTAGGAAGGTATTGCTAGTGGCATGACTCTAGCCGAGACTGCAGCTCATTTGTAACCTTCCCAGGAAAAAAGAAGAGCCATAGTGGAGCAATTGGATTTCAACCCATGAATGTACTACCAGCTGAGGCTAGGGCTTGACTGGCAATGTTCCTCCTCTGTTCCACTGCTAGGAGATGCCAGTCACTCCATGCTCTTCTGCACCACTTGAGATGTCTCCCTGTAAGATCCAGGGGAAGAAGAAACTTTGTGCTAGGACACATTCCTTCCACTTGGGTCTAGTGCTAGCAGTGATGACAAGGAAATGCAGTATTAAAGAATTGTGTGGATATCCCAAGAGTAGATACTGTTCTAACTGAGCAGTTTAACAACAAATAGATGTTATGCAGTGGCATATAGCACACAGTCTCATGCTAAAACTGGGTTACTGTCCCATTATCCTTTGGACTTTTGCTTCTCCTATTCCTTTAGCAGAATCTGGTAAAACCCTCTCAGAAGAGATGGCAAGATGCTCTTTCTCCTCGGGAGCTACTTTGCTTGCTCAAGGTGAAAAGATTTAAGAGATTAGAGGGTAAGGCTAGAACAAAATTTCATCTTGCAGTTGGAAGCCTGCACCATATGCATAGTGACAAAATGCTGCATTCTGTAAACCAAGACCCAGCAACACTGGAGATGTAGGAGCTCTCCCAAATGGGAGCAGCTCAGAAAACATTCTTGAGTTGGCTGGAAGAAAGGCCTCCCCTCTGAGGCTACCGTGTGGAATGCTTATCAACCCTTCTCTGTTTCCCCCACACTGCTACAGTTATCTCGATTTGAAGGCTTCGAATTTTTTTTATTCAAATAAGATTTGAAGTGTCATACTTTAAAAACCTTTCAGTCATGTGGGGGAGGTCCAGTCACAGTCATCAATAAACATGTCACGCTCTAGGGAATAAGTCATCAGTAAGTCTCCTTGTACTGACTGTGTATGTGGGTGTAAGAAAGCTTTGTAGTTTCTAAAGCTTTGTCATGAAGAATAACCCTGTTGGATGGAACAAAGCTAGAGATAACATTCTTTGTCTCAGCCATAGACCAGTGCACAGTGCCTGGAAGTAGAGTTCAAGTGAAGTAGATGATGAGGAAGGAGAGCTGCAGGCAGGGAAAGAGGCTTTATATTCCCTATTCACGCCCGTTAACCAGCTGCTCTGTTATATCTCTGCTACTGTATGTGATCCCAGTGGAGCTGAAAGATTAAAGCCACTGAGATGGTGAATATGAAGGGTGAAAACTTTCTTACATGTCACAATAAACTGGAATCTTAAACAGATACATAGAAAAGAATATCAGGGAGGAAAGGTCTTCTCTATCAATGATGAAAGGAAGACAGCAGGAGAGATTTCTAAATTAAATTATTACATTTTTAGTTTTAATTTTGCTTTTTTCCTTAACTGACATTGCACTTACTTTCTTTGAAAGATATTCTGCCATTTACAAATGGACTTTGTAGTGTAGATTTGTTTTCTCATGGTTCATAGTACAGGATTAATTAATAATTGGTTAGTGCTATGTACTTTACATATGAGGTTTCTCAAGAGCGTTTCCCTAAGTTGTTCTATTCAATCATCTACTTTGGAGTAAGAAAATAATTTTCCATCAAAACAATAAATAAATTGCATAAATATTTGTTTCATTCTTCTGTCTTGTTTAGTATATCATGGGATTTCACTTACTCAGGTTTTATCCATTTACTCAAGATCTTCCTGCGTATTTTTCAGGCATTTTAGATTCTGGGTGAAACACTAAGGGTGAAGTCCTGCACCTCCACATCTCTTAAGTGAGCCTCATTTTCTAAATGTTGTAAAAAATCCTGTATTATCTTAAGCCTTGTATATTAATGTGCAGACAAAGACAGTTCAGTTTGATGTTTATTATATGGCTCAGTGTGTTTAAACAGTAGCTGTGCTTGTGGTGGGGAGCTGTTCAGCGAACACATCCAGAATGTGAATTCAGTTCTTTTCTTAGTCATATAAATCCACATATTATAAAGACACACTGTGTTTTTCACCTCCTTAAATTGACATATAGCATTGATTTTTCTCCTTACTTTTACATGTAAGGTTTCATTAAGAAAATATTATCTGACAGTTGGATGTTTATGGTTGTTCAAAAAAGTTAATTCTGTGCTTCTGTAATGTGACAGGCTTCAGTAAAAAACTTTCAAATCCTATCTTTGCCCTTTAGAAAGCGTTGCATTCCTAGGATCTAAGGGACAAATCATCAAAGTTAATTAGGACTATAACTGCCCTGGTTTTCTAACAGAGTTAAGGGCTTAAATTACTTTCAAATCTGCTCCTAACTGTGACAAATTTCAGTCCAGAATGTGTAAGGCTCTTGATAGCAAAAAAATTCGGTTACAGGGAGTATTAGCAGCATTTGGCTGAGAACAGCCATGTTATGCTAAGTAGCTTTCAAACCCTGAAGCAAAGAAAAAGAAGTTAGGTACAGAGTTTGTTACAGGAAGGAGAGAGAAAAATAATGAGTAATGATAAGTATCAGGGAAATTTTTGCGATGTTAAGAGCTAACATATGTTGTGAATATAATGAAAATCCTTTGATTTGGATCTTAAGTCAGAAAAGCTATGGGAAACTGTCCTGTGTCTACAAACAAATTGACCAGACTTGCTAATAAACTGTTCCATATTCAGCTTCTATGATTAGATAACAATCCTATAGATCAAAGAAATACATTTGAACTTCATGCTATGCAAAACTGGACTAGTCAATAAACCAAATAAAAAAAAATTCTGGGTTTAGGGTGATCATTAGTCTAGTCTATTTATTTTTATTGTGGAGTACAGACCTTGATTTCCTATGTAATAATCTGGAATGCCCTCTAGCTGATTTTCAAGCCTGAGAGTAATTATATTTTAAGTAATACATTAGAATGGAAAGAAAGATATCGCTTCTCTGGCAGGTTTACATTTTTGTAATTTAGAAAAGAGTTTATAAAACCTTTACTGAAGCAGACTGCTCCCAGCAGAACAATACCAAGATGAACAGATATAATGCTATTGACAGCATACAGCCACAAGACAATTGCTGGTGATAGGTTAATTTCTAATGTCACTACCCTGGGAAGCTAAGAGGCACTTATGCATTCTACATCTTGTTACTACATCTTGACCTGCAGTTTCCATCCATCTGGCATTGTATTGTTTCATTTTTTTATTCTAAACTAGTTATGGTTACTTTGTAGAAACCCCAGATAGCGTGATTTTGATTTAACTATAGCTTAACAATGTAAGCACAAGTTGGAGTAATGTAACCATTGTTTGTTCTGATTCCTGTATTGAATCTTTTCCAGCTACATCTCAAGTGTGCATGTATCAGCTGTAAAATAAATTCTTCTTACAAATTACTGTCTTCTGTGGTCTTCTAGGGTGTACAAGCAAATCAGTAGCTGTCTTCAGTTTATTGAAAATATAACTTAGAATCTGTGTAATCAATCTTGAGGTAGCAGAAAGTACCTGTGCCTATGATATCTCATAACTTCAACGAGAAGCATAAATCTTCTACTAAGTATATTGGCATTGACAATTGGGAGAGATTTGGAATGACTCTACCTGTAAAGGCAGTCTTACAAAAAGCAGTCAAATGTTCCTTCTTAAAAATATGCACCTGGTGCTAGATATCTGTTTGTTTTATGCAGCTACATGACAATTTTATATCTAAGGAACTATTTTTTATCAAGTCGTATTAAATTTTTCAGTCATTTTTAATAGATAATAGCATTTTTTTTTAATTTCATGTCTGAAACTCTGAAGAAATTATTTGTACAGTGGTGATCCAGAGACATCGAATATCTCCAGAAATGCTTCAGTCCAAGTGGAGATAACAATTTGTTGATTAAGGAAAAGCAAGGAAATGTTGGGAGTAGCCTTCGTCATTTTGCCAAGCAGTAGGGTTACAAGTAGGTTTAAGCCTCTTTCAGAGCCTCTTGATGCTCTGAAATCTCAATCTTCATCAAGATGCTTGAGTATCAAGAGACTTTATTAGCTAAGGCAGTGGGAAGGGCATCTCATTAGATTTTAATTTTCCATATTCACAGAAATTCTGCTTCTTCAATCAGAAATTTTAAAGGAAAAGTGAGAAATGCAGTTTTCATATTAAAAAGTTTGTAAAGTTATACTAACATTTTGAGGGCATTTAGAAGTATAAACTTCCATAAAAATAATTCTCCTTGCTTTCTGCTTCTTGTATACATTACACTTAACTGTGTCACTTGTTCTTAATATACCATTTAGTTCTTGAAACTTGAAATTTTTTATCTAGCTAAAATACTCCTTAAAGTAAGCATTAAGCATGCCTGGTTTTAGAATGTGGCCTTCAAAGTAATACATTTTTATTCAAATTAAGAAAACTGCTTAAAGTGAAAGTTCAAGAATATCTAATGTGTTTAGATAATGATGTAATTTCTATTGAAATTTTTAAAATGTGGCTTTCTAGAGCTTTGAGGTACATGCACAAATCAATTTAAAAGCATACTCTGCTCCTTTTGGCTATGGGGCTATGTGCTGTATTTGTGCTGGAAACAATGTTGATAGCGCAGAGATGTTTTCCCTGTTGCTGAGCAGTGCTTACACAGAATTCTGCTTCTCACACCACCTTACCATTTAGTAGGCTGGGGGTACACAAGAAGCTGGGAGAGGACACAGCCAGGACAGTTGACCCCCTCTGACCAAACGGGTGTTCCACACACTATCAGATCATGCTCATCATATAAAGCTAACAGGCAACCACTCCATGTGATGGAGCCCTACTTTCCTGGAGATGGTTGAACACTGCCTGCTGATGGGAAGTAGAGAATTAATTCCTTGTTTTGCTTTGTTTGTGTGTGCGGCCTTTGTTTTCCTAGTTAAACTGTCCTTATCTCAGCTCATGAGTGTTCTCATTTTTACTCTTCTAATTCTCACCTCTAGCTCACCAGGGGTTGCACGAGCCAGTGGCTGTGTGGGGCTTCACTGTTGGCTGGGGATAAATCACAATACACACAGAATCTTATGTGAAAGTATGGAAACGGAAGATCCAGAAGAATTATCAGTCTGAGGAAGACATATTATCACTAGCTAATTGAGAAAAGTGTCATACAATATGAAACAAATGCTTCATTTATGCTTTTCTTTTGCAAACTTAAAAATGAAAATGGAAAGTCTTAACTATATTTGTCAGAAGTAGTATAACTGTATAGAAATGCATTGCTAAATTTTGGTAACCTTTTTGATAATACATTTTCATTCATCCGGTATGATGCATTGTAATTAGATGGCTTTTTAGACAAAAACAATATTTTACTTAAAGAAATATATTTTGTTGAGGAGAACTTAGTGAGGATAGTATGCTAGGAGAGGGTAAGACCTTAATTTGTTATCTCAGTTCAGAGTGGAAGAATAGCTGTAAGGCTGCAGCTGTGAGGATACCATGTGAGGCTTGTCCAAATGTCCTTGTACATCATATCTCACTGAAGCCTTCTAGGGTTCAGAAGACAACTGATATTTAGAATGGAAACTTCATCTTTACTCTGGAAATACCACCTTCATCCAGAATCAAATGTTGAGAAAGTTAAGCAATGGTTATCATGCATTGTTCCAGATCATATGTTCTGTTAAAATATATAAGATTATTTTGTCAAACTTGAGGTTACAGATATTTCAGTATTACTATCCATTTCAAAAACTGTGAAAGTATTCAATTAAACCAATGCATTACTACCAGAATTTTAAGACATTTTGTTTGACATGTTTTATTGCCACTTGATGTTAGATGATATATACCTAAAATAACTTGAAGCTTGCAGTTTAGCTCGTGGTGAATATGGATAATGTCCATTAATGTATTTCTTTTGTGATACATACTTATACGGTCCAGAGTCACTTCTCTGAATTAGTTTGATGACTGGCATATTTGAGTCAATGATGTAAAGCACAATGATATAATTTTTCCTTATTGCTGAATAACATCCCTGTAGGTCTCCCATTACGTGCTCCAAATAAGACAATCAGTATATGAGGAACCTGATACGAGGTTCCAAGTTTCCTATGGCGTAATATGGAGCTTTGGAAAGTACATCTTGATTAGCCTGCCTCTAGAGTTAAGTTCACTTTTTAATCCTCTAAGGCTATGTCTATGCTAGGAGATTAATCAGCATCAACAAACATTTCTAGGCACTGGAATGTTATTGTCTAGTCCATTAAATTTTTCCCATGTTCTCTGAATGGACACTAGAAAATCCCAGTTTCTTGGCACATCACTTCAAGGGCCATTCTCAGTGCTCAGCTTGCCTGTAGCAATCCCAGCTGTGGAAACTAAAAGTATTTACTATCACAGTTTCTAGCTATTCAGTGCTACTTGTATTTAGGGAAAGTTCCTGGGCATACTTAGTTGACTAATGTAGCACGTACACAGTCCTGACAGTTTTCCTTATGCAAGACATTAAAAGTGAAAAAAGTACTCGTTCTGTGTGAACTTTACCTTTTCTAGAAGGCATGGTATCTAAATAGCAGCCTTTTCTACATTTTCCATTAATTAAATTGCATTATTTTCTACATTTTTCATCAATTAAATTGCATTAAAATATTATATATTTCTACTGTTAAAATAAAAATTATTCCTTTTAAACAAGTTGCCTCCAGAGTGTTACAATAGCAGCAGACTCCAAATATCCTCAAATCCAAACACTACCATTCCTATGATGTAATGAGTACAACTGATTAAATCAGTTTGATGTTAAACTATGCTAATTAAATGACATGCAATAAGATTTGGATCAGAAGAAAAGGAAAGACAGTAGGTTCCTTGTGCTTTCTTTCCTCATAGACAGTACAAGACATAGAATAAAATCAAAGCTTCCTTCAGAACATCCTTAGCTCATGGAAAGCATTTTTATCACAAAATCATTCTGATTAGAAAACTCTCTTCCAGCTCTTCCAGTGATGCATATGTACTGAACACACTTATCCAAATAAAATTCATAGTTCAAAATCTGTCTCTCTTCAGAACATTTTTGTAGATAACAGATTTACAGACTATCAATAAAATATATTCATGGTGTATTATCTGAAATTATTACTGTAGGATTATTTTTTTCTTTTGATAAGGAAAAAATTTTGATTAGGACAAAAGTAAAGAGCGGATGATTTAAAGACAAGATTACCATTATTACATGTGTGTGTTTGTATGTGTATTCATACAGAAATTGTGTGCGTGAAATTATGTGTGTGTTTATATTAATCCAAAAGAATATATTTTAAACATCTAGTTATATTTTCCCTTCCAGGCCAGAAATGTAGCTATTACCATGCAGTGATCAGAACACACAACTAATTGCTGATCTTCTGAAAAAAATACTATCCTTTAAAGATGAATTTTGTTAGCTTCAGGAACAGAGAAATGCTTTACATCACATACATGTATAAATAATTGGATGCCAGTAGATGGTGCTCACTGTGTAGTATAGTCCCTGGGGTTACTAAGACCAATAAAATTTGTTGTTGTGCAATGAAACTGATGTCTGTGCAACTCTTTACAGCTACTCTGAACAGATGGCAGGAATGTTCTGCCTAATTTAGTGTGTAGTACTAACTTGAATACAGATTCATATACTACATGAAGATTTTTTAAGGGAGTCCTTTTCCTGGCAAAAGAAAGAGATTGCTACTGCTGTTGTGGATAAGCTTGAAGTAAACATGGTGACACAAAAAGTGAAGGTATATTGGGAGGAATTCAAAGGAGAAAATATATGAAGGGGCACTCGAAATAGGTGACGGAAGGGAAGGGAAGGGAAGGGAAGGGAAGGGAAGGGAAGGGAAGGGAAGGGAAGGGAAGGGAAGGGAAGGGAAGGGAAGGGAAGGGAAGGGAAGGGAAGGGAAGGGAAGGGAAGGGAAGGGAAGGGAAGGGAAGGGAAGGGAAGGGAAGGGAAGGGAAGGGAAGGGAAGGGAAGGGAAGGGAAGGGAAGGGAAGGGAAGGGAAGGGAAGGGAAGGGAAGGGAAGGGAAGGGAAGGGAAGGGAAGGGAAGGGAAGGGAAGGGAAGGGAGGAGAGGAGAGGAGAGGAGAGGAGAGGAGAGGAGAGGAGAGGAGAGGAGAGGAGAGGAGAGGAGAGGAGAGGAGAGGAGAGGAGAGGAGAGGAGAGGAGAGGAGAGGAGAGGAGAGGAGAGGAGAGGAGAGGAGAAAAGAAAGTAGTAGGCAAAGGGTTACAAGGTTGAAGCAAATGCTTCTAAACATGAGACAATACTACAAAAACTGAATAAATTAAAATTGAAAAGGAAGAAGAGATATTAAAGAAAATTAATATAGAAATATGAAGAAATTAGATGGTGTTAAGAGAGAATAATAGGTGCAGGGAAATTGTCAATATGGGATAATGCAACATACAATGAAAGGACTATGTATATTACTAGGAAATAAATATTATTGATCTTTTAATCTCACTTTTGCCAATACCGCATTGGTGTAAGGTCTGAACAAGAAGAATGAGGCTCAAATGCCTAGCAGCTTTTGAATTCATCACACTAACATGTGCTCCTAGTTAAAATTTGAGAATATTAAATTTCTTCATTTATTCTGACCGGAGTATCTTGGGAAAATTCTATCTGGAGCACTGTTTTGTGCCTGTATCCTAGCAGGTTGCTATCTAGAGAGGTTTACTCTAAGTACTGCTCTTATTTCTGTACGTTAGTTTACTATGCTGTTATCTTTAGCTGTAATGGTGGGCCCAGTGGCACTGCCTGGTGTTGAACAGAAAGAGTCTGGTGACTGGGTTGTGTCATGAGACGTGTTCTCAGACTAATATTGCCTGACTAATATTGCTTAGCGTTGAGGTTAATAGGTCTAGTACATAGCAGACAAAGTCCATTACCCGTTCACTCAGCAGGTCTCATTGCACATTTATTTAATTTTTCTATGACACACGTGTAGGCAGAAGGGTATCGGTGGGCCCAGAGGACTTGCACATATAGTTCCTACTGAGAATGTAAACAAGTGAGGCCTTCTTGCTCTCTCCTGGCAGTTCACCAGCAGATGATGGCAGAGGCCCTTCCTTGGACCATCCACAGCTAAGCTGTGGTTCTTCGCTGTGGCCTGCGGAGCTGAGTTTGTGACATAGAGGCAGGAAAAATATCTTTGCATAGTGGCATGGCAGAACAAGTGGTGAAAGAGAGAGAGATAAGATCTTGGAGAATAACATTACAAGATCTAAGAAGGTCAAAGCTGTTTTACAGAGTAGAATTATGGTTACAAGTTAAAGAAAAAGAATTTCATTTTTTTGACAGCTATTTCAATCTATGTCCTGTTTTATATAAAAAGAAACTAAGAATCTATAAAAAGAAACTAAAAGCTAACAAACCAGTGGAGTAAATCAAACCATAAAATGCCATGAATATTGCTTGTTAGAAATTCAGATATTAGAATACCTTTAAACCTATTTTATTTGCCAACTCATTATTTATTAAGCATCCCCGGGGACCTTAGTTGTAGAAACAGAGTAATCCTGCTCTGTATATGGAAACAGTGTTCCAAAGATATAACCTATGGTTTGTCATCTCTGATCAGTTTCTACATCTTACTAATAATTCTCTTATTACATTATGAATCACAAATAAAATATTATCTTTTTTTTCTTACATTCTGTTATTTATTTAGCTGTCTTACGGGTTTTGCACAATTTTGTGCATTTAGAGATTTCACACAATTATTTTGAGTAGAGATGATCTAGTAAACACGTACCACAGCAGTTAAAATAATGGTGTTTATTTGCTTAAAAAAGCACTGCAGCTGTCTGGCAGTCTGTTGTAGGCCTAGTTATTGTTTTGAGGGCCTGTAACTAGCAGCCTGCTCGCCGTTTCACTCAATCCAGGCAGGTGTTATGAAACAGAGTCAGACATTGCCCCTCACACTGCAGAGATGTTTAGGTGGATGCTTGGTGTGAAGTGCCAATATCTGGGCCTGAGAGTCTGACTCTTACTTCGGTTAGGATTCAGTCTGTCTTTCCCAAGTGTACCTCTCATTAAGGACGTAAGTGCTTTGAAATCAATGGGACTACTCACACACTTAGTAAGACACATACTTTAAGTAGATTGCTGAACTGGGACCATTCTGCACCATCTAAATGACTATATGCTCTTCAGAACAATGGAAAATCAGCCTCGCAGTTATTTTAGAAATGATTCAGAAAATGATTATATTTGCCTTCAACTGTCTTCTGGTGAAAATGAACGGTTTGAGCAAAATATGGAGAATCACCACTCACAGCACTGGAAAAACAAATATAAAAAAGATTTCTTGTGTCATTTTGATGATGTTATACTTGATTTGTGATGCTGTCCCAATAAAGTTAAAGAAGTGAATGGTTATTCTAGCACTGCTTGTTTGGAGTACAATATAGAGACTGATTTTCTGTTTATGAAGTGCTTGAAAGAAAAATAAGTGGTGATTATTCATGTCTCATTCTTTAAAAAGTCAAATATAACAGAGGAGAAAATTCTGTGCTCTCTGTAAATCCAAACACCTGCTGGTTTTCAGCACTAATTTTCTTTCCTAAAGAATATACAAGTCAGTCTGCACAGAGTTCTGCTGTCAATTCTTGTGATAGGGACTGTATATTAACTCTTAACAGGGATAAAATTTGATGTAGTAAAAAACTATGATATTTTCACAACATAAATATTTGTCAGTAGAACAAATATCAGATCAAACTTAAACATAAATATAATTTAAAGCAGACCACTCATATTTGCTTAAACAGATCAAATGATTGTTATCAATGGTCCTTGACCACCCTTACCAAATCTAGCCTAAAGCAATATGTTACAGGAACCTGGGAAAAATAGCACAATGGAAAATATCCAAAATTAAGAACCAGTGTGGTCTGTCTGTATGTACTGGGCTTGAGCTATGGTCTCTGTCGTCTTGGGGTGGCAGACTTTACTTACTAGTTTTATAAGCCTGGATTTTTATGTCTCTGCATTAATTTTCCTGTTTCATTCCAGCTTCTGTACTTTTCTCATCCAGCAAATCAACCTGCATAATTACTGAACAAAAAAAAAAAAAAATTTTGGTTTTCTTTTACCATGTCAAATATTATCTTTCTATTTGTACTATTTTATTTGATAGCTAATGGTTTCCATTCTACTAGACAATCATTATTTATAAAATCCTCTTGACTTGTTGTTGACTTGCTCCCCTCTCTCTCCTTAATTGTCCAAATACAGTTAGAGGTCTAGATGAAATTAATCACCTTGGCAAAAATTCAACCAGTTTATTGCCAAATTCAAGGACTGACTGAGTGAGAAAAATAAAGAAATGGTATGTTGGCACACTTGAGTTTAAAAACAGTTCCAAATGTGGCTGTGTGCTATTAATTTCAGCTGAAACTCTGGAGGGTGATTAATTAAAATGTATTGTTGTAAATCCATTGTGATATGCTCCAATATTACGTATGCCTGGCCAGACTGTGATTTAGTGTATGTATCCAGAGTAAATGATCAATGGTCTCCTCATATGGCCTTCTACAAGGAGGAGAAAATAGGACAGAAGTGGTAAACCTCTACTGTTTTTTTTCCCTTTTTTTAGCAGGGGCTAAACAGTTACAGGGAAGAAAAAGTAAAAAACTACTAACCAAGATGTCTGGGTTGAGGAGAGAGGTAAAACTGCTACAAAGTGAGATCTATGCTACTTCAATTAACTGATAAGAAAGAAAGACAAGCAGGTCAGAAAACTTACTACTTTTTTTCTGTGTGTGTCATTCTTTCTGCCTTCAGGATGTCCCACGAGAAGGTTTTTTAAGACTGTGCCTGAAGTTTCTACAATACTTTTCGGAGCAAGGGTCCAGTGTTCAAATTTGAAAGAAGAGTGAGGTGTGTTAGCTGTAATTCCCAGGTAAAAGTTGGTGCCTACTGGTGGAGATGCATGGGCTCTGCCAGTAGCAGAGGCGGCTGAGAACAGAAAGAGCTTAGAACCTTTGCCTAATACGGTGGATCTGTTTTAGAGGATGTGGGGCTAGGGAAAAAGAAATAGGTAGGAGGAGATTTGAAGGGAAAGGAAATCATAGCTTTGGAATAGCTGGGAGAGCCAAAGCAGAAGGAAAAAAAACCTCTTGAAACTCAGAGATTTGTGTAAACGGCAGCATGGGGGCATCTTTGGGAGGAATGACAAGATTCACTACAGTGGATTGGGAGGCATTTGGGACATCTCTTTAGCTATTCAAAGGGGCAAAAGAAGCAAGTTAACTGAGCATTCAGATAGAAGGATCTTGGGATATCACTTGACTTGTCCTGCAGAAATATTCATCCTGTGGTAGTATCTCCTTCACCCCACCTCACCCTCTGAAAGAAATATGAAGTGGTATTTCTGAAAGAAATATGAAGAAAAGAGAGCATCTTTCAAAACCACAGTTGGTTTCCTGAGACAATACAATTACGTCCACATCTACCGATATGGTGCAGTCTAGCCCCCTTTACTGCATTCTAACCCCTTTCTGGAAATGGAAGCCTTTTTTTTTTTTTTTTTTTTTTTTCTGTTTTAAATCCATACTTCTGCATTTGAGTAACCAAAAAGTCATTTTTCAGTTAATATGCAACACTCTATCTTCAGGTCAGACACTGATCTGGGCAGATAAAGCTAACAGCACCCCTAATCCTTGAAATACCACTCACTGAAAGGTTCCCACTAAATTCAGATTAATCTTTAGCGGGATGTGTATGGGCAAGCTAGAAATTTTTAGAAGTGCATATCAAATCAGGAAAGTCAAGCCATGAGTAGCAAACATAATAGTGTTTGCAGGATGCTTATGCAGAACAGGTTCAAAATAGGCCTTCAGCTTTCAGTAGGTTTGACTACATTTTTCTTTAATAAATGTGAACAAAAATGTTTTTCATATCTTCTCACTTTTTAGCTTTTTCTTACAGATGCTTCTTTCACACTTCTATTCATAAACTTATGATGAAAAAATAAACATATAATTTGGTAATTTCCAGAGGGTGTATTCATTCTGACAGCTTCCTTAGAATCTACATTCATCTTCCATCATTCCTGTATTCACAAGCTAAATGGTGATTGTAGAAGGTGTTTTGACTGTGAAGAGAATGTTCTCCCATCTGCGGCAGTATACAAAAGTGTCTTCTTATAGAAGGGTTGTTTAGGGTTCTTTCCGGATAGATGTGTAGTTTTATTGATGGAACATCCAAAAGTGAGAAGAGTTTGCAGCATAACTGCACATCTTTCATATCCTACATAAGAGATATGCTTC
The DNA here is from genome assembly GCF_017976375.1 of Cuculus canorus. Classification (NCBI taxonomy): domain Eukaryota; kingdom Metazoa; phylum Chordata; class Aves; order Cuculiformes; family Cuculidae; genus Cuculus; species Cuculus canorus. Next base: position 72,148,608 of record NC_071402.1, read on the forward strand.
AATAGTACTCCACCTGCTCTTGGGTATGTTTAGTTTCCTATGAAGATTTCATCTACAGTTTCTTTGTGAAGGGTATGCATGTAGAATACGACATTAAGTTCTAACATTTCTGAGTTTCAATTAGCTCTGTTATCCATCAGTAAAGCAAGATGCTACTGTCTGCTCATTTTTACAGAGTTAAGATATGAAAAAAGCTAATCGAAATAGACCAGAGGAAGAAAAAATCCATAGAAAATTTAACATTTATCTGAATTCACTGTGAATTCCACTTACCCTTTAAACAATTGTGAACAAAGTAATGCATAACAGGAGGAGCAACAGAACAAAACTACCTCATGTACTCTTTTGTAAGGGTCATTCAAATAATTTAAGTTGCTATGTACTTTTCTTCTTCTCGGAAAAGAAGGAAAATAGCATTATTCAGATGTGTTATTTTTCAATAACTTTAGGTTAATTTCTTGATCTGACTACACTACAGGTGAAAAATAATGTTCTATGAATCGAAAAAATATTCTGTTCCTTAGGATGGTAAAAACTGATGTAAGGTCATTAATTAAAACTTGAGCATCTTGTTTCTTTGTATTAACTAACCCTGTATATTCAGGTGAAAGGATGAATGTCCAAATGGTTTAATTTCCACAGTATAGTGCTGATGCAGGGACTTCAAGTTATTAGTTTACAAAATTTGTTTCTGTGATGAGACTCTGAGTCATGTATGACAGGGATTTACATGGGTGGCAGAAAAGAATTCAGAATAAGATTATAGCAACAAAGATTTTGCTATCCTTTTTCCCATTCAGTTTTTTAGAGTTTTTCATTCCAGCGTTTTCCCTCTAGTCAATGAGACTGCAAAAGCAATTAGTTGGACAAGATGAAGACATTGTTTTGATTTACAAAAAAATTATGGTAGCCTAGGTAAGGCTTGGAGAGAAAGGTAGATTACAGGGCCATTAAGGGAGGCAGATAACAATATTTGACCATAGAGATTAGAAATGTCTTAGAAGCTAGTGTCGCTGGATGTGTCGAGCAATGGTGCAGCCATTCAACATGAATCTTTGGCAGACACTTAGGCAAGTCAGAGTTGGGACTTCTGCATAGTGTCTGGATGACAGGTTTTGCAATGCTGCTGTGCTTTCAGAAAGCTGAATTTCATCTACAGGGGAAAGTGGGGAGAGGCACCTTTAATATTTTGGAATTAATCTATCATAATGCATGTACTCTGTCTCCGTCTTCTGAGACCTGAAGAATTATCTGTTGCTTCTGTATTTCCTTTTTCAGATCTTTCAAGTCAATAGAACACATATCAAGGAGCATCTTTATATTTAAATGAAGGCTTCAATACTGATCACTAGTTTTGCAAACAGATAAGCTGTAAAAATGTTACCTGCCTAATTATTATACGTGTTTCTTGTGTTAGCAACGAATTTTAATAGGAGATTGTCTGCAGGGTGATGAGGCACAATGAAAGCTCTTGAATATCTAACTGATCACAAACTTATCTTCCATGGCTGCAAATAAAGAATAATATATTCAGTGATATTAACCAGTCTACTGTAGAAAGAAAGGACACATATAATCTGGTACTTTATGATTATTGGTCACCCAGTTGCAAATATAAGAAAATCACAGAATAAGAACGCAATCAGAAAAGCTTAGAATCAGAAAAGCACTTACTACTGTTGTATCTAATTTTGAAAATTAAACAAAAGGTTTCACGTTAAAATCCTTAACCTATATTTAGATGGCTACCAAATTTCCTCTATTAAAAATGCATTACCTAACTGTGAACTAGACTACTCTCAAAGAGATGCTACAGTTAATCAGAACTATTTGAATCAGAACTACCTGAGTCTATTTCATATCAATTAACAGCAGTCTAGGCAATGTTCGTGTTGTTCAGAAATCTGCACTTTTTCTTGGTTTTACGACCGTGCTTCCTTTGCTAGTGTTGTCAGCCTTTCAAATTAGACTACCTCGACTTCATATCCAAGCCACTTTCTTTTGTCTGAAACTAACATCTCCAGTTGTAGCCAATCTTTATCTTTGATGACCAACCTCTGGCAAGGTAAAACCATGAAACATTTCTCCTGGTATAGAAAATTTAATTTCATTCAAAATTAAATGTGCATACCTTCTACTTTGTTCTCTCATCTGTGAGAACATCTTAGAATAAATAGAGGAGCAGATTTGTTGCAGCATTAATAGTGACATCTAAATATATTTAATGACAAAGCAGAATGTTGAACTTCCCCGACAGTCTTAATTGTCTATAAATATAAATAAAATAACTTGCTACGAGTTATATTACAAATTGCATGCTGAAACACTTCATAAGCACCATTATTTTTAAATGTAGTCACAAATGTTTTCTACTTAAGCAAGTGATTGATACTAATAATTTGGATGTGTTTCCAGTAGTAGAGGCATCTGGCAAGTTTCATACAGCATATTATTGCAATTAGCCACACTTGGAAGGCCAACAGGACATTATTTTACAGTAGTCTATAAGCTAAACACTCCAGTAAGTCGGTAAAAGAATGCTTACCAGACTAGAATAACTACTTCTACAGACCTGAAGAGACTGGGTCCTGTCAAGACCTGGTCTGGAGTAAGGAGCAGAAGTGATAGAGCTATGGTTGGACTGCACATGTAGTATTGTAAATTAGCTTATCAAGTCAAGGATCCACAGTCTCAGTGCTGTAAGTAGTAGAGAAAATCAATACTTGAGGAAGATTCTCAGCAGAGGATGAATTGCTCCTTTGAAGTGACTTTTCCTGACTAATTGTAGTGGGAAAATTAATGAGCGGACATTTAATTAGTGAAAATTAGGTGATATAAATTTCATCCTACTCAGAAACTAAGAATAAAATAGAAATAAATGGGGGAAATTATGATTTATAGTGAGAGAGCAAGGAAAACAAGAGAGATAAGACAAGATATTCTGTATCGTTTGGGAGCTTTGTTTTTACTTTAAAAGTTCTGCATTTTTTCATATAACTTTCATTTTATCAGCAAAGTGATAATGGCTGATGTCTCAGGACTTCAAAGTCTGTAACCTGCTACACATTATCTAAGGAGGATAAACAGTGCTTAAAGGTCAGTCCTAATGGGATATCTAGAAGCTGGATTTTCTGTTGGCGCTTTTAAAAAGCGCTGATATTGCTTGGATTTGTCCCTTGTTTGACTCTGGTTCATGTGTAGCTCTTGATCTCTAAATTTGGTTGTGTCTGGCTCTGTGGCATCCTGAGCTTAGTTTTCCATGAAAGAGGGTCTTCATGGAAACTTATAGTCCTGAGTGATTTCACTCTTCCTGCAGTTTGCATTGATACAGCTTAGAGCAGAGAGAGCTATCTACTCACACAGGGAAAGAGATCAAATCACAAATGAGATCATAAATTCTGGTATTTATTCAAGCTCTATAATCTGACAAAAATCAAGATTGAAATGCTCCAGTAGTTTTTATTACTGGTAGAGATGTATTTTTCTTGTTCTGTACTCATTAATCAGAGTGGGATTCCTACAACATTCGTGGCAGGGGAAAAGAACCCAGCCCATTCCAACTCAATATAGGTGTCAGGTGTTTGGGGGTTTGGCTGAGGGGAGGAGGAGGAGTATTGGGAAAGAAGTGTCAATTTTTGGATCATCATTGTTTGTTACCATTAAGACAGCTGAAACAGATTATCTTAATTCTCAGAAATATCAATTCTCTGAGATGGCAGAGAAGAAATTGTCAGTGGCACTTAGTTTGGATATATGTCAATATAACCATACACACAAAAGTCACAGAATTCTAACATATTTTAAGGGATAGAACTATTTTGAAGTCAGTCACATTTATATGAATTAATAAACAAGAACTGTTCAGACGTTTTGAAAATCATAACATCATTATGCTTGGAATAATAAATTTTACTTTTGCTACTCTATTTGATCTATGGAATAACAAATAGCTACAATAAAGTAGGAAAATGTCTTGCTGAGGACAGCTGCAATTAATAGTGCAAGTAAAAAAATTTGGAAATCTATTTTCCAAATCCTCATTTGACCAGCTCTACGGTGAAGCATAATTTGATTTTACTGTATAACATTATAAAGCTGCAAGTTGTCTTCCCTTCTTTTCTGTATACTTCATCAATTCTGAGAAACTGAAAGAGTGATTCAATATAATTTAAAAATGTTTAAATACTGGCTTGTCTCTTATTGGCCTTAAAAAAAAAAAGAAAGAAATCTTATGTTACTTCTGTTCACACTATCATAGTATGTTTATTCCTGCAGCTTGTGTTCTAAAATTCAAGCAGCTTGGTGGAAGCTCAGCATGTCATTGATTTATAAAGAAGGATTTTCAAAGAAATGTTACTACTGTGAAATGACATAATGCTTTCTTTTAGAGTAGAGGATGGCAAATAAGAATTGTGATAGGATTAATCCTGCTTGTTCCTTACTGGTTACTTTAATAGATTCTCTTTGGAAAACTAAAAGGTATAAATATAGGGGAAAACACATAAGAGCTAGTGATACAGCATAAGTCATGGAGATTCTTGTACAGAATGACCTGCCACCAGAGATTAGACTAAGCCAAAGTTTGTCCAGTTTTATAGCCTTTAGTATGGTCTATATAACTAATAGGGGTTTATTCTTCTCATTATTTGTGTTAGTTTTATATTTAGACTCCAACTGAGAGTAGGACTTTACTTTTGTACTCTAGAAATGTGTAGTACATCATTGTACCTAAGACCAATGAAGTCCCAGAAACATTCAAGATATTTTTCCCTAATTCTGACTATTCCTAGAAAAATCTTTATCTGCTGTTTCAAAATGACATTTGAAATTACAATTTTACAAAGAAATGTCTTCTACCCAGTAGTTAAATTACTGCTTTCAGTAGTATAGAACAGAAACCTACGTATGAAACCTATCTCTGAAACATATCACACTGTTACAACCTTTCATAAAACTCTGTAGAAAACTAAATATTGACAATATGCTTTAAATATAATTTTCCAGGGAAAAGACTCTTCTTTTCTCTTAAGTCTGCACACCACGGATGTTACTCTTATACTAGTTTTCCAATAGCATCATTCTCTTTCATGGAAAAAAATGAAATCAATCTCAGCTCCTGTGACAAATGTTAAGTGCAATGTATGGTGTGTTTGTATGGAGGAATTGGTTGATACCCAAGAAAGTCATGATTAGCTCTGGTTTATAACTAGCTTTCTCGTCTCTGTCACTTGCTATTTCTTGTCAATGCCCCGAGATATAACTCAGGTCATCTTTGATTAAAGTGTCTTCACACATGCTGCATAAATTCATAGCAAGGCTCATTAATTGTGTGAAAGTTACTACTATTTGGTATGTAATATCTATGCTAATCTTTATTTAGCAGATCTTCCATGTTTTTCTTTGATTAGTCGGTAAAGAAAGGAAATACTTTCAGCTTTACCACCTATCAGGGCATGCTCATGACAGCACTATTGTTTGGGCTCCCACTAGATCTGTACAGTTGAAGAGGGTAGGTTTTCTCATATCTGCACGGCAGCTCAAAGACTGACAACACACCCAGGGTAAATTCAAATGCAATAATTTTTGGACAAAATAACAAACCAGAAAGTTGTGTGTACTCCGAGTTGCAATTTCTCTCATTCTTCTCAGTTCTTCAGGAATACGTGGTCCAGTAGTTTTTCAGCAACAATTCTTCAGGTCGGTTCCATGGGGGTGATTGGCATGCACACTGTGCCTTCTAGGCAGGCTCTATGTATAGGGCAAGTCCGTGCCCTATTAGCATGTGAGGGGTGGTCTTGCTGTGCACTCTCAGAAGCTCCTTCAAGAAAGGTTCTTGAATTGAGGCTGGGGGCTCTAAAGCAGTCAGATGATGGGGTGGGGGAAGAGCGCATGCTGCTGCACCTAATTCCCTCCACTCTCTGCACCAACCCACCCAGGACAGTGAGTCCATCCACAGGAGAATAGAGGGGTGGAGCGGTGTCAGCTCCTACACCACTCCGTCTTATTGTTAGACAGGAGCCACAGAAAAGCACCTCAGCCATGCACTCACAATGTTTAAGACACAGGCAGTACCAGTAAAGGATTCGGTCTTTACACCACCTGAAGCTGAGAACTCAAGTTGTTGTGAAGAAATGAGTTTTCTTATGTTTTCATGCCTGTTGTAAAACATACCATGCAATTTTAACTTGTTTTTTGAAAAGCAATTTACATGTCCAAAGAAAATAGTCATAGGTTTCTCATAGAGGAAATTCAGTTTTAAAGTAGTATTGACTAAACAGTATTGACTTGTCTGAATATCTTGAGTTGGAGAAATTATCACGATTTTGAGGTTAAACATTTCTTGCAATATTTCCAATATTTATTCTTTGGCACTAGGGTAGAGGGAATAATTTCTCTGCTTGTCTTTGACTGTTGTCCTATCTGTCCTAGCAGAAACAGGGAACCTAGCAGAATGTGAAATGTCAGTAATGCCAAAAGACAAGAGAAAAAAACAAGATTCAATTACATATGGAATATGTTCTTATCAAATTGTATCATCCAATTGTAGCTAAAATACACTGTGCCATGTGAGAGGAAAAAAATATAATACTTCAATAAGGATTACATCTAAGGTCTTGTGAAGATCTCAAACGAATCAGTGTTAACTTGTATGGAAGCAAATGAGCATATCCCTGCAGTCATCGTCAAAGATTCAACTACTGTTATCAAAACAAATCTATATTAATTTATTCAACTGCTTAAAGTAAATTTTAACAATTCACTGCAGCTGTTTCCCTCTAAATAGAAACACTGATATCAGAATGCTTCAAATTCTTTTCACTTTACACAAAGTAAAATCAAGGTATAGTTGAAAAATTGATTTAATGGATAATATTTTCAATCTTAAATCTCTCAGTACAATAGTATTTTAATTGGCTAAATTTTTTCCACTAAAGATAAAAGCTTTAGGTCTTGCATTTCTATCCTGTTGCCATTGCTAGGATTGTCCTGTTTGACTAGGAAGAAGAACTTAACCACAGTTTCCATTCTTGCAATCATTTGCATAACTACTCTTTTGAACATTTACATTTTTACCTTTAAACACCGAGGTTTGTTTTTTTTTTTTTTTAATTAGGAGTATTCAATAATGAAGATATCAAATATTTCTATATATAATAAATATTTCTACTATGAAATTTGATAGCATATTCCAAACTGAACTACTATAATTTTTGAAAAAAATATTCTTTTACTTTTGTACACATTTCAGTTTTTGCAAATTTCTTTTCTCCTTTCTTATCATCCACTATAATACCTTAAGGTACATGTACAAAACAGAAAGATTTAGCTGCCTTCAGCCCTAATAAATGAAGGAAACACTTATATAAAAATGCAATCCCTCTGTTCCCAGAGGTAGTGGTCTGTATAAAGCTTTGGCCTGTGTTCTTAGCAGGAAAGGGTTTAGCCTGTCAGACCAGGGGTGGCATCAAAGAAAATCCTTATTTTAAAATTATCAGTTTATTCTTTTTGGGAGGACATCTGAATCAGTTTGTACACTTTAATGTTTTTTAAATAGAAAATCATGGCTGAATTTCATCTGCTATTGCATTGCTCAGTCTTGAAATGTCCTTCTTGAGGTCATCGCAGTCAGCCTCAATTTTCAAGCTCAGGTTTATCCCCTGACTACTTACTCTCTTTTCCTCATAATTTTATGAATATTCCTGACTGCAGAAATCAGTGGGCATTCACTCTTTGATTTGTGAAAATTGGCTTATATTTCCTATTTTTTGTTATCCCATTTTCAACAAGGATGTGGCTATTTCTTTATCTTAAAACAGCTTAATATTTTTTAAAGAATGTTCTAAGCGCCCTGTGCATATTTAAGTTGATAAAACTCACCAAATTTGCTCTTGTTGTATGCTTATTTGCTATTCTAAGGAACTTTAATACATCTGTAAGACAGGAATGTCCTTTGCAAAAGCAGCTTTCCTTGTGTCTGCCTTAAAACTCTTTGACAGCAATTTAAGCCTGTTTCTTCTGCATATTGCCAGTGAACACTGAGAACAGTTTCTTTATTCGCCACTTGTATGACCACTTTGATTTATCTTTTTTATTACTGTTTGGTATCCAAAAGGCTTTTTTTTATTAAAATATTTCCTCTCCCTGCTTCCTTTTCTGTATTCCTTTGTTTGCCTGTTTTCTCATTGCCTTTGTCGTGGGGAAAGCAATGGGTTTACTGCATACACATTCTCTGTTGTCTTTTATCTGCATAGAAGGGAATAACTCAAACAGAAGAGTCATTGTATTCCCTTACGCTACTGGTAGTTAACTGGCTCTCAGTGAAGTCAGTAAAGAAAGAGAGCAGTAACCTAAACAAGTTCTATATTTAATTTCCTCCTGGTCAGTCTCCCATTATGAGTGTATGACTATGTCAGGTTTTCTACAACATCTAAAGAATACTGATCCATTTAACGATGTAATAGTCTATAAAGCAGCTGCCACAGCAGTAAAGACAGCCATTCTAAAATCTGAGTTTGTGTATGCTGATGTGCCATTAGTCTTTCAGCCCATTTTGTAGGAACTAGTAAGTATAACCTCAAGTTATCTTTAATCGGTGAGACTGCAACTGTCTCTTTCAACATCCTATCTCTCAAGAACTTGCACAGATGCTTCACTTATTTGCTGACCTTACTCTGTGCTCTATTTGGAGCTATTTCTGTCTTCAGAAGTCAAGGGAAGGGAGCTGAGTTGCCAGCACCTCAAATATTTGGGCTTGAAGTAATACTTCTCATTCTCTGAATTTACCTTTTATTCCGTGCTAATGATGTTATTACTGAATAATGAGCACAAAACTGTTGTATGAAGGCAATCTATTTTTCTTTCTCAGCTGAGAAAATACCAGTAGCTGAATGTAGAGCCTGGACAGCAGCTGATCATACGTGCTGTCTGCTGCCAAGCTGTACCTCAAGCTTGAGAGAAAACAGTTAATTAAGCTGTGAACAAGTATTATCCATTTTCACTGATCCAGGAAGTATGTGTTTAATGGGTGAAGAAGTAACAGAAGACATATATTAGGATTATTTCCTCCTTGATTCCCTGCCCTTTTACATCCAATTTAGTGAATACTATTTTCCTAAATTCTAATTCTATGTTTCATTCATATAGTTTTTAGTAAGTAAAAATTTTCTAAAAAAAATTAAAGAGAATCTATCCTTTGTACACATCATTGGGCTACCAGGGAGATCTGATATATTCTGGGGCATCCCTAGGGAACTAAAAAATGCCATAAAGAAATGTTATCATTAATGCGATTCTAATTTGCTCCCTGTTTGGTTTTAATAAGAACTGTATAGTTATTGTACCATAGCATATTAAATGAAAATCTGCTGCGTACTTCACATTATACCACAGCAGGAAAATATTATCAATTTTCATAAAAATAGATTTTATTTCATTCATTCATTAAAGATGTAAGTAGTTTATTTATTTTGCTTTGCTAGTGTATTACTTATTTATCACATTTTCAATGAGACCTCAGGGATACCCTTTCATTAATGCACATTTTATTTGGAACAGAACCATTTAATTTTCCTCCAGGATAGGCTATTCCTAAACACTACCACATAAAATGGGAAAATGTTTACAGGTACCTTCAGAACTCTGCTTCTCCAAATGCAGTGTTTTTTGTAGCCGAACTAATATCTGTCACAAGTAGTTGTACTATCCTAGATCTTACAGCATCCAGACTTATCAGACAAGCAACATCTGGCTGTGCAAATGTTGGGTTGGGAAATCCTTAGGATGGTTCAAGGAAAACAGAGTTGGGATCGTGACTGAACTGTTATTGAACATGGAACTGAACCAATATTGCCCTATAGCTCTAGAGTTTTTTACTTCCTCTGTAGTATATACTTAGAACACTGCAACAGTGACTGTCGATACGGTCATGGTGGAGAGAAGAGGGGAAAAAAAAAGAAAAAAAGAGCTCCTCAGCCATTAAATCAGAGAAGAAAAACAAAACAATTGCTATAATACATAGAAATTCATCTGATGAGCAGAGTATAGTGGCTGTAAGGAGAAAGCACTATTAGTGCCAGTTGACTTTCAGACTTTTTATTATGGACATTCTTTCCTTTGTGCTGAATTGCTACTTGATCCAGATGTGTACCATTCTCTCCTTCAGAACCTTTACATCATCATCCTTCCATTTCCCCTATCTGCTTCCTTTCTATTGTTTCATAGGATTTTTATGTATTTATCTTCTGTTATTTTCCCCTTTTCTGTTTTAAATTAATCTAATTTCTTCTGTCCTTCCAAAACCTCACCTCAGGAAATAAACAAGCGTGCACAGCTACCAAACCACATCAAAACAGAAATCGCACACCTGTGAGTCTGTCAGTCTCCTTATTCACGTAACAGTAAAAAGCAGGTAGACATATTTTTCTAGCTGTGGAAATCATGTCATGTTATTGACAAACAAAACTTTGAGGAAAGTAAGCATTCCTTGTACAAATTTTCTTGGTAACTTGGTTTCATTGTTTTCCACACTTAAGAGCAAGTAATCTGCAATCATTCCCTTTAAAGCATATTTTTGCTAAGATATATTGAATTCTTCTTGGCAAGCGTGTATTTTTTTACTTGGTGGCATAGACTTAGGTTAAAAAGCAGTATTTATCTACAAGAGTTAATCATTTCTACAGTTTTATGGCCTTCCAGTACCTCCACTGTGGTGGTAGAATGGCTATGGAAGGTAGGCAAAGTCTCCAACATGCTTTTTATTCAGGAAATACGTCAGTCATGGATAAAAATAAAATGGGTAGCTACTGGTTATTTGAGTTTCACTGCTAAGGATAATAATATTTTCTGGCCTAAAAGGGAGAGAGAAGACACCTGCAAGCCAGTAAGGCAGTCTTCTGGCTTTGAATAGGTTCTGCTGGATTGAATCAGGTTGTATTATAGCACAGTTCATTGCCTTGAGCTAACAGAGAAGAGCTGAACTGGACGGAGTAGTGAAACAGTCAGACTCAGAGAGCACTCTTGACCTCCCAGGTATTAATATTTCACCTGTATAAGATTGCGCTTTGTTTTGAAGAAAGTATTCCTGGAGTCTTCTAGTTTTTATTATTATGTCTTAATAAATATTAAATGCAATCTGAGATAAAACTTACAGAAAATGTTAATTATGAAGACTAATCGAAAATTATCTTTGAGCAGTAAGATACAAAAATCTCTTACAGACACAGAATAGTTTATTTTCTATTCTATTATAAATTTTACTCAAGTCTTACTGTGGAAAGTAACAGTTCCATTATTTAGACAATAGAGTCCTGTTTCTTGTGACTCTTTGGTAGGGTGTTTATCATCTGAGAAATAAGGTTTTCCAAAGGCATCTTAGTATTCTGAATAGCTCCTCAGCTGAGCCTCACTTCAATATAATGTAAGTTAATATGTGCTACCAAATATAGGTTTGTACATGCAAATAATTAAAAATGATTGCTGTAATCAAAGCCAGCTGTACAGCATGCTCTTGCAAGGGCTAGACATGTGTGCACATTTTATATATATATAAATATTAAAACATTAACTTCATGTATCTATAACATATCCATTTTTGTGTATTTATGTGTAGAAACAATTTGTTTTTTAACAAAACAAAAAAGTGTGCACAAGTGTAACAGTGATTCTTCACACAAGACACAGCATAGTAGTGATATTCCTTCCTTTTTATTTGATTCCAATCCTTTAATCTCCTCATTTATAAACCTCTAAGATAAAGTAATGATATTTGATAGCAAGTAAATCAGCTTTTCTTAAACTTGTACTATGTATCTGTCATTCAGAACTTCAGGACACAAAAATTTAACACAAAACCATCATGAATCTCGTAATGGAAAGCAGCCTTGACTGTGGTGATATGATATGACAAATAAATAGTAGGTCTAGAAAACTGAAAATGGTCATACAAAGTATATTTTATATCTTAATCCTAAAAGTAAATAAACCACAACTTCCTTTCAACTTTTGGGAATGTTCTTTTTACAAGACTGTCAAGTTTTCAATACCTTTCAGATTCTCAGTTTAGGGCTTCTAACCATTAACTATGTATATATGAACAATAGCTTAATTTCTGCTCTTTCCACCAAGTTCAGCAGCCAATACTGTATGTCAAGGTGCTCAGCAGTATGGAAGATCACTTTACACTACATATGCGCCTAAGTATGATTGATAGTAACCCAGGTTTAAAATTCATATACTGAAAGCATTTTGGCTTTTGTTTCCATTTATGCACTATTCTGTTTAGTGGTTTAATTCAGAAGTCACTCAAGAGATTTGCCCAGATTTTCAGTGTTTCTAGAAAGCCTAGCCTTTTCCAGTGCTTAATTAATAGTAACTGTTGATGCTTGGCAGGTCGAAGGACTGAGTCCAAGAACTACAGCAAATGTTTATGCAAACATACATTTATATTTAATTAGATCTGTGAACCATAATTCTGGAGGGAAGATATAATTCTGTTCCACCTTAACATATGCAAAATGCAGGAAGCATTTTCTGAGGTATGGTAGACATCAGGAATTTTTCTGTCTAGTGAGAAGGAGGTGGGGGTTGAGCATGAATTATGGTATAGTGGATATTTGTCCTCTTGTATATCTGGAAATGAATCTTCAAGTGAGATTTTTTTTCTATGCAAGTGGAACTCAAGAAGTTATGAAAGGGATGAATTTGACTTTCTCCTCCCCCAAATATTCTAAAGTACTTAAATAGGAATCTGCCTCAGGAGCAGAAGAAAGAGTCAAGTTCTGATGGAAATAAGCAGAAAAGAGAGTAGAAAACTTACTTGACTTTCAGTGTTGTATTCATGTGTTAGCTGAAATTGGTCAAAATAAGAGGAATCATATAATATTTCAGTACACAGTTTGCATTCATTGGCAAAATCTTGAGAACTGATAGAAAAAAAGAGAAAATTAAATGCAACATTCTATTCTGAGAGTCACCTCAAAGGAGGCAGGGAAATTACTAAAGCTTAGGCTTTAGTATAATTGATCACTTCCTAAAAAATATTTTATTTTACTTACCCAGTAAAGATCTAATTTTAATATCTTCCTATTTTGACATTTACAGAACTATTTGTTTGGACTCTTTGACCTTCTAGTGAACTGAACTACTCTTATTTATAAGAGTAGGACATTTAAACTCAAAAGATGTGAGCCAATCTTCCATAAGAATTGATAAGCATAAACTTTCACTCGTTTCTCAACGCACATCTAAATGTGTTGATGTTTTGAGTTAACCCTGGTCAGTAGCCTGATGCTAACCCAGTGGTATGGGGTGGAGGATGGGAAATAGGGTTACAGTCAGTCTATAACCGCACTGCTACTCCTTCCTCCTCATGTTTTTGCCTTAATCCAACATGGAATCTCCACAAGCTGCAGTTCTTTCTTGAAATATCACACAGCACCAGTCTTGGGTCCTTCGTGGGCTGCAAGATGGATATCTACTCCAGCATGATCAGTTCCATGGGCTACAGGGAAGCAGACTGCTCCACCAAGGACTACATTGGAATCTCTGATATGGCACTAGGAGAACCTCCCTACCCTCCTTCTTGTCTGACCTTCTTGGATTCTTGTCTGACCTCATAGGACTATTTTTCACACTTATCTCTCTCTGCCTTTCCCTGCCTGTCATTTTTTCCCTTTCTTACATGTGCTATCCCAGAGGAATTACAAACATGGCTGACACCCTCAGCTTTTTTCCTGTGATGGGTCCATTGTGGAGGAGGCTGAAAACAGCTGTGTCTGATCTTCTCCCACAGGAGTCACTCCTACAGCCTTCATGCTACCCAAGATCTTGCCAGTACAGGTGACATTTCAGAGACATATTTAGTTTTTAAGGCTTTTTGCTTTTTAATTACTTTAAATGGTTTGGAATTAGGAGAAGGAAAAAATGTTTGGGTACACTCAATCTCATGTGCTTAGATACATTGTGTGAGCACACTTTTCTTAAATTGAGTGACGTTCTACCAGCTTATGTCCTCTTAAGAGTGCGTTCAGTGCTTTCAGAGATGGCATCTTGCCAGTTTGCCCCCAGGTACTTTGCCCAACGCCCACAGTTCTGAAGGCCTGTTTGAACATAAGAATCAGTTTCACCTTTATGCTTGTTTCTAGTGATTGAAAACATTGAACAAGTAACTCAATTACTAGAATATGCACTTGATGAATATGAAACCGCAGTATAAACCCCAGCTCTAATTGCAGCAAGAATCTGTTACAATGCTATGGGCTATTTTGCAGTGAATATCTTTCCTTCCTTTTTGTATCTGTTCTACTTTTTATCAAATATATAATCTTGTGTGTGTACAGAATCAAATAAAAAGACAGATATTATTCAACAAGATGTTTAGAGAATGTGTTTTGCAATTATTTTGGGTACATGCCACAATCAGTAAAATGTATTTTACCTTCTTCTTTATCACGCATACTGATTTCACATAGATTCTAAGGAGACAGAATGTCCTGAGCCTGAGGGTAAATGATTCTAATGGATTTTGTTGATTTAGTATGAGAAAAAATGAACAATATGTAGAGCATTATATATAGGGAATGACCCCTTATTTCAATGCTTGCAATCATCAGAGACTTCACAAGGTCATTGACAGAAACGCTAGATGCTTTGAAGCAAGGCCACTACTAAAAATACATTTGTTGGAAGCAGTTGTTAACGAAGACAATCTTACCAACAATTTAATCCTAAATTAAGGAGAAAATAAAATAATAGGATGAACAAGAGGAATCAGGTTGCTACACTAAGAAAGGATTTCTGCCTAAGCTGAAATCACTAAACTCTGAAACCTACCTTTTCAAGGTCTTCCATTATCTTTCATTCTCCTGTGGTACCACAAAGATGTCAGCTTGATGATATATTGCATATAACAATGCCATTACATTGGCATAACATGACAATTGGGAGTCATTTGAACTTTTAAAAACTTCTAATCCCTAAAATAAATTACAAACGGAAGACATTTCAGACATAGAAAATAAGTCACTTGTTAGAAAGAATGGGGTTCTCCGTATATTTTGGATAATTACACTTTTCTGAGCCTTTTTTTTCTTTTCTGTTTTTTTTTTTCCCCTGATACATATAATACACTTAGTGGGAAATTTAGTCCACAGATGTCCTTTGGCTTCTTTTCTTTAGACTTGCTGAAGTATTAAATCCCTTTGTAGATGACAACTCATCTACAGCTTTTAATTAAATTTCTCAGAATCAACCTAAAACATCTGCTATAATTTTGATTTTATCTGCATCAGTGTTTCCTAATAACTGATTTTGATTATTCAGAGAGACATGTAGCAGTCAGGAAACAGTAGGTTAAGGGATTTGGGATTAATTGAGACCAGATGCATCCAACCTCATTGTTTCCAGCCTGCTTACCACTGGTATTTGCAGACACAACTATTAACCATTTAAATCATAGAATCATACAATAGTTCGGATTGGAAGGGACCTTAAAGATCCCTAAGTTCCAACCCCCCTGTGAAGGGCAAGGACATGGTCCAGTAGATGTAACCACATGCCTTCTATCCATCTGCAGCAATGGAAGATACTTATCTTGAATCTTCTAGGCATGTTTCACTACTAAAGTAGAGCCTCTTCAGGCAAAAATCTAGTTTCCTTCCCCCAGGAAGGAAAGCCAAATAAGACTGATTTCTCTGTACACTTAGTGAAGAAGGGAATTCTGTGGATCAGCTTCAGGAAGAAGACATGTTAAGCTCCTGCTCTGAAATGCTTTCTGGAGTAATATCTTTAACAAGGATATCTTGTCTTTGGAGTGGTGCCTGGAAGGTCTCTGAGATTTAAAAGGCAGAGGCTGTCTATAAGTTGTTCTCATGTTTTGGAAGCACTAGAACTTCTTTTGAGCTTGCTAGTTGCATGCACTAATTGGGTTTGGGACAACACTTGAACATGTTTTTGTAGTTTCTGCCAAGTTTATTTTCTTGGTAAAGGAGCTGGTTAATATGTATCAGAACAGTGGCTAGCTGCATGTTAACATTTAGGGATCTTGGGTGTTCGGAGATTGAAAACTGAACATGAAGCTGGAAGTGCAATTTTAGACATTTTTTTTCAAGTCCTCTGCAGCTGGAATTCTGTTTCAAACAATGTGCATATTTCTTTTACTTGCTACTTACTAGTGAAGCATACTTTGCATGTCTCTTATATTGGAATGTGAACATACTTAATAGCTCCATCAGGAAATGTATGCTATCTCTGCACTTTATAATAATGAGATAAAATTAGAAGGAAATTCTATTCTGAGTAGAATAGTGCGAACCATACAGGTTTGGATTTTTTCCTGTTTTTTTTTTTTTTAGTTTTTCATATTAGAATTCTTACCCTGTAATGTATTGTAAAGTTCAGCAGATTTCAGGAAGATTCAGGTTTTTAGTCTCTTGGCTTTATGAATAGATATAAAATGTGTATTCATTTTGCAGCTAGTATTTTAAAGCTTCTTACAGATCTGCATGATGATTCAGCTCAGTTTTAGCATTTTTGTTGAATTAGCATAGTCAGTAAGGAAATAACTACTTGTTTCAATCAAAACCTATAGTCTTTCAGATTTCCAGATCTGCTTGAAGTAACAGTAATGTGTATACAAAAAAAAAAGTGAAAATGAGTAGTTGGTGGATGTCTTCAGCTTTGAAATGTGTTGCATAATGTTAGAATAGCTGCAATCTACCTACTGTCTGCTTGCTTGGTAGAAATTTTTTCATTGTGGAAACCATATTCTAAGTAGTCTCTTCTAATGTTTTTACTTACATATGACTGTTTCTTAGTAGCCCATAATCTTTGGCAATGCATGGGGTATGTACTCCCATTATTTTACATTTCTTGGAAAGGGCACATGCAAAATGTTGGCTAGAGGTGTTTGTTTTCACTTGGGGAGGGATGATCATAGAAATGTACTCATGTCTTAGTATGCAGTTTGTGCTGATACATTTCCCACTTCACAGTTTATGAGATCTGTTCTAGAAGTAGCCAAATTATATCAAACTTTTCTTCCATTCTATGTTATTTGAAACTGAAATGAGAAGCATAATCCAAACACCAGACCTTTATGTCTCTATTCTACACCATTATGTTAGAGCCGTGCATATTTCATTCTACACAGAATAACTACTTGTTACGATTGTATGCAGGGAATTACGGCTGTACAATACAAAGATGTACAAAAATAAGACAAACAAAGCATAGCCACCAGATTACTGGGGGAAAAAAAAAATGCTGTTATAGCTAATCAAGCTAAAAAAAATACTCCAGGAGGGTCAAGAAATGTTCGAAGTAACCCTGACAAAACTCAGTTCTGAGGCCTTACAACATCAGTACAAAGCCCATGGCCTGTACCTAGCAATGCTGTGTGTAGTGGACTATAGGACTGTAATGCTTTCAGTGTAAGGGAGCTTGAGGGGAACAATGTAATTTCTGAATTCCAACAAAGGATTCTCAGGTTGTTCTTTTTAATGTCCTTAAGAGACAGAGATCTTTTACACTTTTCAAGTATCTTTTCTTTTTTATTTTTTTTCACCTGTAATATATGCATTTCCTGAACTTCTTTTGCTGGGATGAAATAAACTCAGTACCAAGGATGTTTTGTTTCCATAACAGTGTTATTTATATTATTACTTGCCTTCTGATCAGAATGATTCTTGAATTTATAAAACTGTCATTCATTGATACATTTTGCTTGTAAAACAATCCTCTGTAAAAAAACTTATACAACACACAAGCTACAGGAATGAATGCCTATATAAAATATTCCCTATCTAAAATATTTTAGAAAATAAGACAAAAGCTATAAAGGGTATTTTTTTCAGAACATTTAACTGACCTATCTATATTTATGTATAATTACTTTTACAGAAGTTTTAGCCAGTCCTTGAATGACTGACAAGCAGACACCATTTGGAACTCCTTTAATTAATATGAATTCTTTTTCCCAGTATGTGCACCAAACATCTAAATCATAATAATCTCCATGTACCACATATATCAGAAAATTGTGTATATGTTTCTTATGTGTGGCTATGTGCCATGAAAAGCAGCAATAATTTGAAGTTGAAAGGATGCATCATAATTTTCTAATTCACTCAATAATTGGTATTGAAAATACACTACTTCTATTATAATTGCACCCATAAGATGCAGAGCAGTTACAAATTGGTTTAGTTCTTTTGGTCATCTATTTCTGTAATAACAGTGTTTAGCCAGAATAATTGTTCTAAGATGAGACTGCCTTCAGCCCCAAACAGAAGAACTAGGTTTTTGGGCTTTCAAGACAGATATACTCCATGATTAATGCTTTTAGATTTACATGTGCTGCAATTAATTAGATACATAAAGACTATGCCACATACTTTACAACTGCAAACAGGACACAAGCTGTCTTGTTGGGAGGAAGAAAAAAATGGCTCAGTCTTGCAAACTAATCTGGATTGCAGTAGGGTGGCGTGTAACCTGCTGATGCAGAGAGCTGTTATCTCCATAATGGACCTTCCATGCCCACCTAGGTCCTTGAACTGATTTAAGTCTCTAAGCTGGGATTTGAGGTGAAAAATGTAAACTGAATTATATACACATATATTATGTTTTTATGCATATATAGTTGTAAATATATATATATAAATATATGTATATTTATATATACTTAAATAGTAAATATTTCATTTAATCTTGTGGTCACCTTGCAGAAGATAAATACTTTACATGATTTCCTCCCAAAAAATGTGTAAATACATAGTTAAATGCTTGACCACCCTCATTTATTGAGGGAAATAAATCTGGCATTGCAAAATTTCTGAGTGCAGCATGGAAACATACATTCCATAATTAATTTTGTTTGCCAGATCAGCCAGGTAAGCTGAAGGCAAATGTATATTAAAAACCTCAGACTGTGGATGATATAACCTTATCTAGTGTTTAATATTAGAACTTCTTGTCTGAAGGCCTAGATGTCTCTTTAATTCTGTTTTTATGACTGAGTTCCAACCATGGTTTTTACTCTGCATGTAATGTATTCTATTTTGCACTGAAAATATGTGGCCAGCTTACTTGCCTTTTTTCTGAATTATGTTAGCAGTCCTTAGATATACACAATATTCACATTTATTCCCCTCCCTCCCTTCTATTTTCTTTCTTAAAAAAACAACATTAAGCCCCCTGCAATCTTGCTTTGGAAAGCAGAAATTTGAGGGTTTTTTTTCTTTTTTTTCTTTTACCTTTTCTTTCTTTTTTTTCTGAGTGCAGGAAAGCCGGTAGGTTGCTGCCAGTCAGTGTACATTTTATTACACAGCTACCCTGTGAGTCTTAAGTGCCCATTAGGGATCTAAGAGCTCTCAATGAAAGAATTGTGTTGAGATGTGCTGTGACAGGGTAAAGGAATAAAAGATGTTTTGGATGCTCTAAAGTTAAATTGGTCTTCACAGTAACAAGTGACAGCAATAGATAAGGCTGCTAAAAATTTTACCTTATTTAGAGGTAATGTCTGGAAGGCATAAGTTAGTATGGAATTTACCATTGCTTCTTTGACCCAAGGTAATCAATCATCCTTCCTCCCTATGCGAACTATTGACACAACCTAATTTTGATCTGTGGCAATGGAGACTCCAGCACATCAGTGATGACAAGGCTAGTCTTTTCACTCTTCTATACGTGTACTTCTCAGTCAGTATTCAGTTAAAGTGGTAAATGCTCCAGAGAAAAACTAAAATTTGCCAGGTAAGCATCTGTGAACGTGAGTCAAAATCAATATTCATTTGCAATAAGGACATAGGGCTTCTTTAGGCTAGGCAGTAGATTTCACCAAAACACTCTAGAAAAACCTAAGAAGTTCAAGTACTCTATAAGTATATTTCTTACAAGGAAATCAGTACCCTAGCTTGTAATTTATATTGCAGAAAACGCCAGGTAATGCTCTTCAGGAACTACTACTTTAGTCTAATTTTGGTTATAACTGATCTTTTGAATACTTGCAATTCTTCATAGACCACCTAACAAGACATGAACCAAAGCATGAAGACAAATATTACAACAGTGCTCTTGCCGATTTTAATGGCCGAAAATATTGCAAGCAAAGAAATAAAATTCAGAAAGTCTGTGTCAAACAAAATAACACTCGAAAGAGCAGAAGCTTTCTTGATTTTCATTTAATTCTTCATTATGGGCAGTACTTGATAAAATATTTTACAGCTATACTTTATGTGTATGTTAAAGTCTTTATTCAGCAAAGCACTCGGGCTTTGCCAAATTTAGGTTGTTGGTACCCTGTAGTAAATTCTGTGTCCCACAGTCCTGGAAGAAGTTTAAATTCTTGATTAAATTCTTGATTAAATTATTGATTGAATTGAAGGTTATTATATTGCTATATTATGCTTTCAATGTGCTCACAGAAAACCACATTGTTAAAGTAAACTTGTACTTCCCTACAACTCTGTTTACAAGCAGTGTATGCAAAGTTTTATGTCCAGTTATAAGTCCAGAGGTAGTTTGTGCAACTCACAGCTGTTTATTAGCAGTCAGATTGCTTCAGTTTTTAAAGTATTTTGGGGTAGAGCTAAAATAAGTATAGGTAAACAGGTACATTTTTTATTTCGGCTCTTCAACATTCTGTATAAATATGTATTCTGCTGTAAGCAAGTGCATTTGCATTTTATGCATCAGAGGAGTCCAGCCTGCCTGTTGAAATGTCACGTGCTGCACAATTTTAACATTGTGCAAGATGCTTGAAAAACTGAATGAATAAATTAATTAATATTTAGTACTTTGCGTTATGTTTCTCAAATCTTTATTTAAAAGTAGGCCACTAAATGTTCCTTTTATTGAAGTAGAGCATATGATACCTATATAAGCTGAAGAAAGAATGCTTACAAAGGTCTTTCTTATTCTTTAACATGCACAACTTACTTATTCTGCCCTTTTCATGGCTCTGAAAATTCTGTCATTCATAGCAGTGGTTTCTGCTAGGAAATTAAGTGAAGCAAAGCTGTTTTTTCATAAAACAAATAGTTTATTTTCTAATATGAACATGCAATCTACTGAGAAACATCATTATTTAAGGGTAGAGTTTTAATAATTTGAAAGATTCTTTCAGTTTACATTGATGGAGTATATCTAGTTTTGATTTTTTTAAAACTTTCAGGGTTTTATCATTAACAATTAAAAATATTCCATATTTTAATTAATGCATAGGTAAATCATCAATATTTTTAAGCACAACTGCAAGTTACAGAACTTCACACAAATGTTCAAAACTGTAAAAAAGTATATTTTTTAATATTACTGGTGATTTTAACAATGAGATAATTTAAAAATTGTTTAGAATAATTGAAATAGCATGCGGGATTGTCTAAGATTAGGCAGAGAATGAAAGTGTTTGTCACAGACATATGCTACATGTAAAATACTAAATGCTGGTACCTAGTTCTGTGTTTTATGCACACACATGTAACATCTGTTCTGTTTATGAAAATTTCCTTTTTTCTTCATTCAGTACTGTGACTATAGAAGTATTTAGCACTTTCTGACTAAGTAGACTGACCGTATAGTAGAAAGACAAACTTACCTTATTTATATGTTTTTTATTATGCTATTTGGATTAATAAGTAAAAGAATCCTGTAGAGAATTTTGACAGTGTTCTGGATTATAGAGTTTAAGAAATAAGATAAAAATACTTTGTTTAAATAAAATGGCACTAGTATAAGGATCTATTTTGACTTTTCAGAGAAGGCTAATGTAGAACTGTTACAGAAATCAATAAAATATTTCATTTACTAGGATAGGTCTTATAATGTGTTGGCTGAAGAAAATAAGGACTCATTTAAGCACAGGGATGATTAAATTTTTGTATAATTCTTCCTAAACAGATGTTTTACAAATGTAGTAAATTAAAACTGAAATTCTGTTTTATGTATGATAAACAGTAAGAAGATAGCTGGGGTAATTTGATGTTGCAGCTGTGTGTAGGAAGTAGCCTAAAAATGTGAAGCAATGTAAGGCAAGATCATTTTAAACTGTTTTAGTAGTGGAAAAAGAGAAAGCCTGCTAAAAATTTAGTGAGGTATTCTTTAAAGAATATTGTAAAATCACGTACTAGGACTACTGTCCTAGTGACAAGTATCCTTAATAAATGATGTTTAGAGGGGTACAATACAAAAAAGTAATTGAGACCATTAGCAGAGAGATTGTACTTCAGTTTTAACCATGTTTTATTTACCCATTTTTTTCCCAAACCTGCACTTCATTCATATGCTTACTCCTCTTTTTATATCTTATTTGTCTCTCTGTGGTGCATCTTCTGAAATATCTCATCTTTGTCCATCTCAAGGTTCATAGAATCATAGAATAATTAGGGTTGGAAGGGACCTTAAAAGTCATCTAGTTCCAACCCCCCTGCCATGGGCAGGGACATCCCACTAAATCAGGCTGCCCAAAGCCCCATCCAGCCTGGCCTTGTACGCCTCTAGGGATGGGGCAGCTGCAATTTCCCTTGGCAACCTGTGCCAGTGCCTCACCACTCTCATGGTGAAGAAATTCTTCCTTAAATCCAGTCTAAATCTGCCTCTCTCCAGTTTATACCCGTTCCTCCTCGTCCTATCACTACAAGCCTTTATGAATAGTCCCTCCCCAGCTTTCTTGTAGGCCCTTTTCAAATACTGGAAGGTCGTTCTAAGATCTCCTCTGAGCCTTCTCTTCTCCAGGATGAACAATTCCATCTCTCTCAGCCTGTTCTCATAGGGAAGGTGCTCCAGTCCTATGAGTCCACAGAATTCACATAGTTCTGTCTTCCTATTAGTTTCTGTTCTCACTCATCAAGGACAAATACATGCCAGACATTGGTAGAAATTATCATTGAAGAGAATTTCTGTCAGATGGGAAGTGCTGAGATTTAGGTGTATTCTTCTTGGCCTTTGTCTGCTCAAAAGTGAAAAGAGAGAATCCTCCTTTTTTTAGGGGAAATATTGCAATAATATTTTAGTATACATCAGAATATGTTGCTTGAGTAGCATTAACATTAAACTGCATGTTTGCCAGAGATACTTCTCATGACTGTTGAATGCACTGGTTCACTGACTCTTTTATTCCATTCTCTTTTATAGTTCCTGCTTTCTTTTGCCCCTGCTCAATCAACAGACTGTACTTAAAACATGCTTACTGTTCATTTCACCTTGATTTTCTAGTGGGAAACATTCTGTAGGATTTCCCCTCCAGAAACCGCTTTCAAATACTGGGTTTGGATGAAAACACTTTTTCTTTGAGCAGAATATCCCGTGAATGCAATGTTGTTACAGTGTTTAGAAATCCCTGTGAAGATTAAAAAGGAAAATAGGTTCTCAAGTCTGGTTATGTTCCCTTGGCTCCACTGAGATTCTGTAAATTACTTTATCCAACCATAAATAACCAGAGGAACATATTCCCTCAGGCACATCTGCGCCACTGCTGAGCCATTACTTTTTCCCCTCAGTCTTCTGTGCTGGTAGGAGGCATGTTGAGAGTGATGCAGCTGACCTTCATTACCCCAGATGAATCCTGTGCTGGCATTGGCCTCATTAAGGACACAGTGTCATTAGCATTAAAGTGGCCATGGAACAGATTGTCAGATGAGGAATATCTGTTCTCTAAACCGTATCATAATTTGAACTGAGTGGAAACTGAGTAGCTTAATTGTAGCTTGATTCAGAACCCTTATATATGCAACAGTTTCTGGCCCCATCTGTAAAGTGTAGTTAATTTAATATTTCCTTGCTCAGGACTCTCTCAGTAAGGAAATCTGCTACTACACTGTTACTCCATGAGTACTTGAACATAACCACTCACATTTATTAACAAAGATTTCTGCTTAATGTGGAGAATGATTTGTTTTAATGAAGAAATTTTCAGATTAAAATTGCAGTTAGGTCTGTGGTTGCCTCAAATGAGACTGACTCTGTAGACTTACTTTTCTAAGAGCTTTTTGTCCTTCCATCACAGTAATGCAGAGCAGTGTATGCCAAACCAATGTGCCAAATGGCTCACATCCGACTTCACTGCTGTTCTTTATTCCCTCTCACAGTACAGAAACAGCCCTTCCTCAGAGAAATGAAATCATCTATCAGCACAATTAATTTTGAAGCTCTCCAAATAATCATTCTTTTGAAATGTTTTTTTGCTAACCAAGAAATCCTCTTAATGGAGTTCTAGGCTAACCTGAAGGATTCAGAGTGTTAGATTTTGCCCAGCAGTCTCCATTCTCCAGCCTTCCTGAACTTTGTCAGCTGTACATTTTGCAATGTTATTTCCATTACTAAAAAGCAACTATGTCTGGAATTTACACTGGGTACATTCAGATAACGTCAGAAGCTGGACACTTAAGCCATCTTCCCTCTGCTCAAATTAAGTCTTTCAGGAATAAAGCACCCAGTGAATAGTTTGGTTTTGAAAGCTGGATTCTGTAACATTATCTTGTCTATTAGCCCATTGACTATTGGAAGAGTGTTACTTTCTAGGTTGCCAAGACTTCTTCTGGATGAATTGAGGGTTTCTCTCAATCCGATTGTTTTTGTAGACTTACAGTGAACCGGATTACATTATAATCTGTATTACTCACTCAGCAATAGTGTAGTAATACGCTTTATTAGGGAAATGAGCACCAAATTCAAAATGTTGGGTCTGAGAGTGACTCAGAACTCAAGCTGTGAAACTATAGGATTTCTGACCCTTTTCTTAGGGAAAAGGGCTAATCACCCTCATAATATTTTGTAAATCCATTTCTGTTTTAAGAAGAAGAAGTTATAAAAGATAGCTGAGTCAAGCAGCCCTGAGAAATTGTTCTGCATTTGGGAGAGAAAAGGGGTGTATGAGAGAGAGGAAATAGTGCAGGGTTCTTTCTGGATCTCAGTAAGAAAGATCTGAGAGAAAAAAATGGCTTAAGAAAATATCTCTTTTAATAAGACAGTGTGAAAAGAGGAGTATAGACTGCAAATAAATTTTATATCCCTCTAGATGCTGTGAACCTCACTTTTGTGCAGCATTGGATAGATCCCAGATGGATTTTCACATGGTATGGTGTGCAGATATTGTTTATGGTTGAACATCCTCCTTTTTGGTCATACAAGTAATTATATAGAACATTAAGTCTTTGATATGCAGTGGTTTCCCATTCAGGATCACTACAGACATACTTTCATAAGAGCTAGTACTTTCAAAAGCAAACTAGAAGCACTAGAAGGAAGCACACAATTTGAGGTTATTCTCCCTCTGTACTCGGCACCGGTGAGACCACGCCTTGAGTACTGTGTTCAGTTCTGGGCCCCTCACCACAAGAAGGATGCTGAGGCTCTGGAGCGTGTCCAGAGAGGAGCAATGAAGCTGGTGTAGGGGCTGGAGAACAAGTCTTATGAGGAGTGGCTGAGGGAGCTGGGGTTGTTTAGCCTGGAGAAGAGGAGGCTGAGGGGAGACCTTATTGCTCTCTATAACTACCTGAAAGGAGGTTGTGGAGAGGAGGGAGCTGGCCTCTTCTCCCAAGTGACTGAGGACAGGACAAGGGGGAATGGCCTGAAGCTCCGCCAGGGGAGGTTCAGGCTGGATATCAGAAAAAAATTCTTCATGGAAAGAGTCATCGGGCACTGGAACAGGCTGCCCAGGGAGGTGGTCGAGTCACCTTCCCTGGAAGTGTTTAAGAATGGGTGGATGAAGTGCTTAGGGACATGGTTTAAGGGAGTGTTAGGAATGGTTGGACTCGATGATCCAGTGGGTTCTTTGCAAGTGGTGATTCTATGATTCTGTGATTCTATGATCCAAGATGGTGCAATTACTGCTTCTGAAACACAAGTATTCATGTCAAAAGTCTACAGTATACAGATAAAGAGTATTTTATAGATTACTGAAGATTTTATGCATGAAGAGAAAAGCAGTTTTGAATTCCTTATGGTCTAATAAATAAGAAATTTTTAAAGTACGGTGTGGTTTTATTTCTTCTGGATACAATGACAAAACTCACATTGATTTATATAAGGGCATTCAATTTTTTTTGTGCAAAAGGCTGAGTAGCACCTCCAACAAAACATATTTCTTAAGCTTTGCTTAAGATTAATTCTTTAATTCTTAAGATTAAATCGTCCTAGCATTTCTCAATTGGATTACAGATGGATTCTTTTCTGATGCCTCTTCCATTAGCAAATACACAAATATCTTTCAGAAAGCAAAGGGACACAATTTCGTACTGTGGTGGTGGGTTTAATACTCATTGTATATGAAACAGTGAATTATTTCATATTACCTGGGAACAGCTTGAGCTTATAATAGGTGATGAAGCTGAAGCTTTCATGACCACAGCATATGCTGCACATTAGGGAACTTGACCAATGACCTTCCACCCCTTGGCATTCTGTGACAGTGTATAACCTGCATAGTAGAAACAATATAATACAGCTTCAGATGATGTAAAATACTTCAAAGGGAAAGGATCTGCTGACAATAGGCAGTAGTGTTTGCTGACCTAGACAGTATCATACTTATCTTCTGAATTATTCCAAGTGAAAATTGTTTTGAACACCACTGAAGCCACACATCAGAGGTTTTTTTTTTTGTTGGTTTCAGGGTGTAGGGAGCCTGGGTATGTGTGTTGAGTCAGGGTACTTGGGATAAGAGTGCATATTTTAAAAAGAATTGCATAAGACTCTAAAATCTTCATTTCTAAGCCAAATCCCTAATTTTTTTTTTAGTTTCTTTAATGTTTTAGATCCCCATGTTTACTTCGTGTGCTTTTTGTCCCTCAGCTTTTCCTGTTGACTTTGGGGAGACTGTTGTAAGAATTGTGCTCCTTCTAAGTATCGATAAGAGTATATTGACATTACAGACTATACTTGCTTGTTGACCGGACTCATATGTGTTGTTTCCTGCCTATACGTACATAGATAAGTGTTGTCATCTGCATACAAACCCCTCTGTGGTAACTGAGTTTATGAGGACTTGCCATTTAAAGAGGGATAACATTTCTGTGCTCTGCAATATGAAGCTTTCTTTTGTGGGTAAAATACAAGACATCACGTCTTCTTCTCACAGCTTTAAAAGCTGAAGCGATTTTACGATATTACCACTCAATGATCTTGAAAGCCTGCAATTTTTTATTATTGTTTTTTATCAAATTTGTTGGTCAGACCATGGAGCCATTAGATAGGCTATTTGTTGGACAATCATTAAGCAGTCAAAGAGTTAGAGAACATTTTAGATCTTTCTACCTTGTGGAAGTATGTTTAACACTCAAGACAAATGTAATACATTGATTAAAATTTGGGTTGACATAATAACTCAGATCTTTGCTACTTATATCTGTTTGAACACCAGCTTCTGGAATTGCAGAATTAGTGTAAACTTGTGAGAACTTTCCACCTTGTACTTACGTAATGATTATTGGCTGTTACAGAATTTCTGAACGGGAAAGCAAACCATCATGAAGGGTCCTTAGTCATTGCAGTGGCACTGCAAATTACCCCATACCTGTGTAGAAGTTGTTCACTAATCATCAGAAAGCTGGCTCTGCTAAATGTTACATGTGCTATTTCATTGGGTTAGTGCTCGTGATATATACTTGGGCAACTGTTACTACCAATAATTTTGTTGATCTTAAATGGAGCCCTATAAGTGTATAGAAAGAAAACATGAAATAAAATCTTATTTTTTAGGAAACATGGTTTCCATTTCATGTAGCAGCTGTTAATAGAAGATCAACATGGAGTTTTCTTCCTGAAAAACCCAGGAAAATTATCAACCACAAAAGAAATTATTCTTTCTTTTTAAGTGTACCGGTTAGATTTGGTGAACACAAGGGAAATACAGGAGCTAAGAAGTAGATACTTACTTACTAGTTACATACTAGTAACAAAATGTTGACAATGATCAAAAATGCATTTAATGGACTGTGGGTAAGATGTCATTGCCTGCCAAATCTATGAGATACCAGTAGTTCCATTCAAATAGAGGATGTTCAAGTTTTCAGTGGAATTCCTGTTCTTAGGAAATCATGCTGCAATGCAAAGGACTAATTATACTTTGCAGTAAAAATGTAGAGTCAAGGGGAACCTCCTATGAATAGATTTTCAGGAAAGTACCAGAACTTCTTGCTCTAGAATTAAGAATGTTGCCACATTGAATAGAATAGACAGAGCTATTATAGTCAAAGCTTTTGTAGCAAAGAAAGAGAAAATGTCATATAAGGGTGCAACTGATTAGCAGAAGAGCAGTTTTAAGCAAATATGTAAATTATAGGCAAATTGTGTAAAAATATAATGAAAACTGTGTTTCTGTGTCTAATTTTTTTTTTTGTTTGGTTTGGGTTTTTTTTTTTGGCTGTAGTTGTTCATATAACTTTAAATGTTTGAGATCAGGAGGATCTTGAGGAAGAGGAAAAGTAACCAATGGATTTGCTCTATATCCTGTGTTTTACATAAGGCTGGATACACCTTGGATATTTACTGTGACTGTGTCAGTTATTCATGCCTTTCACAGTTTTAAGTGAAGCTTGGTACACAGCTGTTCATATTTTAATTCATATAGAATGAAGTTTATCACTTAGCAGTTCTCTCAAAGTGATAATATCTATTTTGTATTTTGAATAGATAATTTTGTTAATATAATCAGGACCTGTTTTATTTTATATATTTATTAATTCTTAATGTCTTGGACCCTAGGGACTTCCTTAGTTCTTCTTCCCAACCAGATCTCCAAAACTGAGATGATGTACAAAGAGACACAATGCCTAGAAAAATAAAATTTGATATACATTTCCTGGAAATAAGATGCATGAGGTTTGAGAATATGGATCAAGGCTTCCCTAAACACTAGGGCAATTTAGCAGTAGCTGTAGTCACTAGATATTTTGTTATCCAGATTAGAGCTTACGTCAATGTTATCAAAAACTAGATTGTCTGCAAAATCCAAACTATAAAACCAAATTAGGAGAGCTTTTGCTTATAATGATTTTGTCAACTGAGCACCTAGGGGGTTGCAATTTTGCAGCTGTACAAAAAGACACAGATAATAGAAGCAAAACAGAGTTTGAAATCAATCTGTGTCTTTAAGGTGAAAGTCTCATTCTAAACTCTAAATGATTAAGAGACAATAAGCCCTCGAGGTTGTAATTTGCTATCGTTCAACTGCATTCAGAGTTATACCTGTTTAAAGCTGAGGACTAAGCTTCTGACTCATAGGCTGTAATATTAGTTTAACAAACTCCTCTTGATTAAACCATAGGAAAAAAAAAAGTAAAATATTATAGATCTGTTATAGAGTAATTTGTAGTATATTTTTACAGGTAAAAATAATTCCATCCATTGCTGTCTAATGTATACGTTGCTGACAAGTTATAAGAAATCACATTTGCTTTAAATGAGCACTGTTGAACTCATTTCAATTAAAAATGGAGAATTGGCAGAGAAAACTGCTATTTGTGTAAGCCTGAATTCTTTAAAAATAATTATATATTTAATATGTAACTTCCATAAACATCATAATGAATGTTAGCCAAGGTGAAATAACCTGGTCTTATCATTAATTAATCTTGTTATTTAATAAATAACACTGGTGATGGAGTTACAGAGATCATAACAAAGAAATCACAACATGGAAACAGCAAAAGAATGATGACCCTTCTCTCCTTCTCATCAGTATACTGCCTTTGAAAGGCTAATGTAATTTCAGTCCATGGTTTATGGAATTACAAGAGTTGTGGGAATATACTTCAGATGGAAAAGAAAGATGTGAAGAGATTAATAATACTTCCTTGAATACAAAGCTATTTATTTTAGATATTTCTATTCAGAATTGTTTTCTGAATATGATTTGGCTTCTCATAGAGAATTTTCTGCTTATTATTTTTACATATTTCACTTTCTGTAACATAATATCCAGTAGAAAAACTAGGAAAAGGTAGTACTGGAAAATAAAATAAGTATTCTGGTGACATTTGAAATGTTGCTGGGGTCCCTCATAGTCAGCAAAGGTCAGTGAATAACTCATTTGGAGAGTAAGAAATAATGCCTTGCCTCTTAAAAATGTTTTTCTTGAAGGGAATATAAAAGCTCTGGAAAAATTTGCTGAGATATGCTGTCAGGGATTAACTTTATTGTATTTAGCTACTGTCTTGGCAGATGGTAGAAAATTCTTGAGTCTGTCAAGCCAAATGACCTACATGCCTGCTTGATTCTCCTCTTTTACCATCCTGTCCTGTTGTTCCATTTTTCTATGAAAATATGTCCTAATAATTATAAAATGTTCTATAAATGTTGGAATTCAAGGCCTATAGTGTTCAGAGATGAGGTGTAACAGACAGAAACACAGTGTCATCCAACACTACAAGGACCCACAGATTCTTTTGGGGATCCTTGGCAGAATACTACTAGAGATCAACAACAGGGGTGCTGGTCACATAAAGAGAGATGTTGCTGGTTAAAGAGTACAAGTTCATTTTACTTGGGAAAGAACAGGAGAGGAAAACATACCTTTACTACATGTGTTTGTGTAAAGCAGAAGTCTGCAGAGGCTTTCTTCCTTTATGTGCTGAGTAGCAGAGCAAACAAAGAATATAAGAGCTGGATTATTGATTTTTGATAAAATTCCCAAAGTCAACTCTGCTATTTTACTTTCAGAGCCAAAGTGAATAACATGGCATTTCAAATGTCATTAAGTTTATAAGTTAACGAAGATCAACTTCTTTAAATAAGACAAAGAAGCATAGGGTTAGAAAATGTTGAAACAATGAAAAAATTGCTTTATTTGTGCAGGGAAAAGCAGTGGTGTTTAATTGAGTAGCCCAGTAAAAGATGATGTAGTTGGCTCAACAGGCCTTGTATTTCAGGATTCAGTAATATGATACAATTTGGAAGGATTTGTCAAAGTCAAAGGGGTAAGTGACAGATTAAGTGAAGTTTTATCAATACTACAGGTAAAAATAAGAAAATATACTCTTTATTTTGCTGGTGATTATGAGTTTGTTGGCTTTTATTCTGTGTTTAACAGTCCAGGAGACAGGCATATGCTGAAATGAAGAGAGTAATTTTCTGAGGTCTCTAAAAGAGTCAGAAAGGTCAAGATTTCCTTCAGGTTTTGCCCTTACATTACTGAAAAGTTCCACAGAAACCTAAGCATATTTTCAAGATTTTTTTCTTGGCTCAATACAAGATAAGTAGCAATAAAGTAAGTCATTAGAGTCACCTCCCTTAGTCTCTTAAAATTCTACCTTTCTCAAAATGCCATTTTTTTGCCACTAGTGGTGAGCAGAGCTCAATAATATTGGAATAATCATTACACAATATCCTTGCAAAACAGATACCTCTAGAAATTCTGTGCCATCTTTTCATTAATATGGGAAGCAGTTCCTCAACTGTCTCCAAAATTGTTCCCCAAAAACATGGCTTCAGCTCATCTAGTAATGTCTGTTAGCCACCTATATGTACATCTGTGTAGAATAAGTTGGTCATAAAAGTCATCATTACCAAGTATTCTTTAGTTTTATGTTTACAAGGATTTTGTTTTGAACTGTCTTCTCTTTCAGTTTACATTGCATGCAAATATTTTACTTGGTAATACTAAAGTTAACAGTGAATACAGCTGCCATATGATTACAGTCATTCCACAGGGTGGATGGAATCTATCACATTTATTGACCTGAACTGGTTACTTGAGTACGGTTTTTTTTCAGGATACCTAATTGTAGTTCTGGATTAATATTAGAAGTGCCCTTCAGTGTGAGAGTTTAGGGCCTTTTAGCCCTGTATTCTATTTCTGAGCTTGGCTTCTTTCAATAGTTTACATTCTAAACTGCTGTGCCTGAAGCCGGGTAGGTTATAGAGAAGTTTGCTAGATTCTGGGCAGTTTTAAGCAGTATTACAATGTACAATGTTGTGTTACCTCATAATATTCTGTACTGAGGATAGATTTGGCATTGTCTGTAGAGATTTAGGCAGTTGGTGAGTGTAAGTTTGATAGCTGTTTAGGTTCTTAGGACACTAGAGATGAAATGGGCCTTACTTTATTTAAAAATTAAAGAGAAGGAAGTGATGAAATAGCTGTGAAAACCTATCATCAAGTCTTTGATGCCTCATCAAAGTTGCATCTGCAGCCTTTCTAGTTGTGAAACTGTAGGTTCTGAAGGGCTTTTATGGTGTCCTCACACTTTTTTAACCGTTTAAGGACTATGTACTTGGGAGGAAAAATTCCTGTTGATAGCTTTTACAGTGAATTCACATCTTTCCGTATTTTGTCTATGGGTCCTTGTGTATGGAGTAGTGGTGAGGGGGAAGCAAAATCAAATAATATCCTGAAACTTGAAGCATACTGTTGGAATAATAGAATAAGTCGCTCATTGCATCTGAACAAATGTGATCACAGAAAAGCAGACAGGTCTGCTGCAGAAAACTGGGAGGCAAAGGAAAAATATCTATGCATTTAAGGAAAGAAAGGGAGGGAGATTAAGAAGCTGGCAGAGTCAGCAGAGAAATAAGCCAGGAAAACCAGATGCCAGATCTAAATATCAATTTTGTAAAGACTGAATCACTTATTCAGCAGCCATACATTGACTGTCTGCAATAATTGACATGGGTATGATGCTGTTGTCTGCTTGGCAGAGTCTTTGCATAGTCAGATTGAAATTATTCAGAGAGGTCAAAAATGGCTGCTAAATCAACTCTATTTTTTGTTCATACAGATATTATAATGATCCAGATGTCTGCCCTTCAGCAAATCACTGAGCGGCTCTCTGGGTTATAAACATAGTTTTCAAAATACATTTGACAACTTAGATTACTATCTGATACTCTGTAATATATGTACATTGCTATTTTATACTCTGTAATGTATGTATTTGACCAAATATATTTTAAAATCTATTTGCAATATCTATTATCATAAACTTTTTGACAACTTAGGCTGTAATGGTAAAATATACAAGAGACTGTAAAAACATGGATTAGAATAATCATTATTGTGTTGCTTAATCCTATATAGTTTGCAATTGATTAAAAAAGCTATCATTGATATGATATGGCATTGGTTCATGCCCAAAGCTGTCAAAGTCATCTCTAACATTTGATTTTGTTGCTAACTTTTCTAAAAACCTAGCTTGTAAAATAAAGGGACCTTGAGACTCAATGAGTTCATTCCTCTGCTCCAATACAGGATGAATTGTACAACAAACATTCTGATAACTGTTTGTCTAATCTGCTTCCGGGAACCTCTGATGAAAGAAACTCCCTAGTTACATATGGTAAAGCAGTGCTAAAGTCAAAGAACACTGTGAAAAAAAGGGTTGTGAGCAATTAAATTTGTGCAGCTAAATAATGACTTAGAAAAGCCTTCATCACGTAGTTCATACTTTATTCATTGAACCATTTCTAGTCTAGCTGAACATGTAGATAGACGCAGAAATAAAAGATAAATTCAGAGTGGTCAATGGACAGGTGCTATTAAGCCATAGTATTACACAAAGCAGAAAGTAGAAATAAATTGTATTGATCGTAATTTTTCTGGATGATGGATTTTGAAGTAAGAGTTTTTTATCTTATTTGGATTTTGACATATTGAGTAATTTTAAGAGATACTCCAACATTTTAAGATTATTTTATGTACAGTCTTGTGTGTTTTTTACAACGAAAGAGCAAGTTGTTATGTCTGTTTATTCTAGTGGTGAACTTCAATGATTTTAATTAACCGTATGTTGTTATTACAACTGATTTAGATTCTTCACCAGTAAGAAGTAAGCAAGCTAGTAAACAACTCTGAATTTACATAATATATATAGTTGGGTGCTGTCAGTGAAGATGATGTAGCTTTATAGATGTGCAGAGATAGGTACTGTATGACCCAGGACTATAGTTATTGTCTTAGTACTAAACAAATATCCAGTCATTCTGATCTTAGATTTAGGGATATGCTGATGGAAACATGCCATGCCTGCCACTTCAATGCTGAATGCTGAAAGCTGAGTTTGTTTTTGAACTGGTGCTGCACTTCTTATGACAGGATGAATCACTATTTTCAAAGTTGCTATAAGGCAGTATCATAATGCCATAGTAAGTTCTAAACTTAAAGCTGTTTTAAAGTGCTGTAAAGGTGTTGCCGAGTGTTAACAGATAGTTATGTTTCGGCTGAGATGTGGATGAAATTCAGTGCAAGACAAAGTGATTCTAATGTATAGTTTATAAAGTACACCAGGACTGAATAATAGAAAGGTAAATCATTAATATTTTTAATAGAAAACAGTATTAACACAGAAAGAAAAATAAAGAATTGACATGTGGCTGGTAATAAATTGCAAGTTAGCCAAATTGGATACTAAAGTCAATTTCGTCGCCCTGGAAAGCAATCAGAGGCTGTTCATGATCTTATTCAATGGAAATCTTGGTGTTACTTCATCTCATCAAGATATAGGAAAAATATCATATAGAGGAAAACTTTCCATGTGAGAAATTACATTAAGACACTGGCAGGTTTGCACAGTTATAGAAATCATGTTTTAAAATGAAGGAATTAACGTTGCTTCTCTGTGGATAAAAATAGAAGATTATGACTACGTCTACCTGGCCATTTTAACTGGATTCCCGTTGCTTAGCAGGGTCTCAGTTCATCCTGTATGCACATGAAAAATTTTCTAGAATCCATTCCAGACAAAAATCCTGTCATAATAGCCAGCTTGATGCATGTGACAAGCGAGATTAAGTGTTAGCCAAGGATATATCTTCGAAACAAGTCATATGCAGCAGAATGGTCAGTGTTGTAAGGAAAAAACTATGAAGATAAAACTTTTTTCATTTTATTTTAAAAACTTTACCTGTAGAACTTTTAAGAGGTCAGCAAATCATTAAAATATTTCTCTCTTTCTTGCTATCTTTGTAGAGACTGGCAGGTTTCTCCTCTCAACTGCCTATCTAAAACTGATTCTATATGATACAGGGGACACGATTAAAAAAAAAAAAAATTAAATACAAGAAAACCTGTTCACAAATGAAACCTAATACCTGACTGGAAAAGTACTGCAGTTTTTCAGTTTACAGGTGGAAGAAAAACATCAGAGGAGAGCATGATTTCAGCACAACTGTAAAACCTAGTGCACATATGACAGAATCTCTGAGAAGCTGAGATTGGTAGGAGTAGCAGAGGTGGAAAGCTTTGTCAGAAGAGATGGGTAGAAGGAAACATAGTAATACAATCATAGAATGGTTTCGGTTGGAAAGGACCTTAAAGATCAAGTAGTTCCAATCCCATGCCACAGGCAGGGACGCCTTCCACTGGACCAGATAGCTCAAAGCCTCATCTAAACTCTCTTTGAAAACTTCCAGGAAGGGGGCATCCACAAATTCTCTGGTTACCTGTTCCAGTGCTTAATCACTCTCACTGCAAAAAAAGTTTTTCCTAATATCTAATCTAAATCTCCCCTCTTTCACCTTAAAACCATTAAGGTGAAAATCTTATCACTGCACTTCCTGTTAAAGATCCCTCCTGAGCCTTCCTATAGACCCTCTTTTAATACTGGAATGCTGCTAGAAGGTATCCCTGGAGCCTTCTATTCTCTCTACTGAACAACCCCAACTCTCTCAGACTGTCCATATGTAGGAAATGGTCCAGCCCTCTGACCATCTTCGCAGCCCTCCTCTGGACTCACTCTAACAGATCGATGTTCCTCCTGTGCTGAGGACCCCAGAACTGAATACAGCATTCCAGGTGAGGTCTCATGAGAATAGAAGGGGAGAATCACTGCCCTTGACCTGCTGGTCACGCTTCTTTTGATGCAGCCCAAGATACGGTTGGCTTTCTGGACTGCAAGTGCAAATTGCCAGCTCATCTTGAGCTTCCCTTCCACCAGCATGCTCAAGTCCTTCTCTTCAGAGCTACTTTCAACATATATTCTCTGCCCAACCTGTAATTGTGTTTGAGATTGCCCAGACACAAGTGCAGGACCTTGCACTTGACCTTATTGAACCTCATGAGTTTCACACAAGCCCACCTCTTAATCCTGTCAAGGCCTCTCTGCATGGCATCCTTCCCTCTAACCTGTCAACCACCACACAGCTTGATGCTGTTGGCAAATTTGCTGATGCTGCATTCAATTCCACTGTCCATGCCTCCAACAAAGACATTAAACAACACCAGTCCACATACCAGCCCCTGTGGAATGTGTGAGTCTCTACTTGGACATTGAGCCATTTACCACAACCCTTTAAGTGCAGACATCCAGCCAATTCCTTTTCTGCCAAGTGGTTCATCCATTAAATCCATGTCTTTTCAATTTAGAGACAAGAATGTCATGTGGGACAGTGTCAAATGGTTTGCACAAGACGAGGTAGATGACATCAGTTATTCTCCCCTTATCCATCAGCACTGTGGCCCTGTTGTAGAAGGCCGTCAAGTTCATCAGGCATGATTTGCTCTTAGTGAAGCCATGTTGGCTGTCACCAATCACCACCTTATTTTCCATGTTCCTCATCAGAGTTTCCAGAAGGATCTGCTCCATTATCTTGCCAGGCGCAGAGATGAGATTGACTGGCCTGTTGTCCTTCAGGTCTTTTTTTTAGAAAAAGGAGGATATATTTCCTCTTTTCTGGTCAGTGGAAACTCCACCAAACTGCCAGGACTTTTCAAATATGAGGGATGGTGTCTTAGTAACTTCATCTGACCGTTCCCTCAGGACGTGTGGTTGTATCTAATCAGATTCCATGGACTTGTGCACCTTCATGTTTCAGCCTTCTAAATAGTCACTATAGAGGTCTTGGGTAATACATAATCATAGATAAATAAATAAATCTCCCTTATGGAACCAGTACAAATAGAAGGAAAAGCTGTAGGTCATTTAAAAAGTCTTAAGAAATCCTGGAGTAGTTATACAGACTGTATGAAATGAATACACACAAATAGCTTTGAAGACTCGTTCACAATTTCATTTGGAGACATTAGTGGGTGAGAGCAGTTGGAGAATTTAATAAAGTTTTAATACCTGCAGTGGATCAAACCAAAGACCGAGTTGTGTACTGTATACAAAAACATTCAGATGTGAATGATTTGGAAAAAGGAAGAGCAGGACAACGTTAAAATATACTACTTCTGCCTAATGCTAATTTCAGCTTCTAGCTATTTTCACTTTAGAAATTTCCTGATTTTATATGGTTTTATACATTGGTAACCCACAAAGAATTTTTCTTCCATAAACCTTTCCAGCCTCCCAGTCAACCTCTAAGAACTTCTAAGTTTTGGTTAGGTCTTTTTTGCCTGTTCTTGTTTGTCTTGAAATGTTTTCATACTGGCTTAATTGGACATGTCCTGTTTCCTGCACTAGAAAAAGAGAGTGAAGATTTTCAGTCCACCTTGCTTTCTGCGACTTGTAGTTTCATTTTCTTCTATCATACCTCCACTCAGTTTTCTCTTTTCCACAAGGAAAAGTGGCAAATGACTTTATAGTTCAGTATACAGGAGTAGTATATAGGTACATTTTCTAGTAAGATAGTGTTTAAGTTTTCTAGTATGTGAGTAAACTTAAATTAATTGCATGATGTGATAACCAATTTAGCAAATACCAAAATAATTAGAGAGAGATGTGACATTTTCATAGAGATTTAGCCAGATCAATATACTGACTGATTTTATTGGTAATATGTAAAGTTTTATGTGATAATTTCTGTTCCTTTTACCGTGCCAAACTGAGTAAATGATTAAAATTGCTTTCCATAATCACAGTTTTCCTTTGTGTGTTATATAATTTAACTAGTGCCAAAGAACTAGGTTAAATACAGAGGCAGTTGATTGTTGAGCTAATTATCTTTCTCATCAGATGAACTGCAATATTTTGGGTTTCATTTTTCTTCTGTTCCAAACCACTGCTAATAATTTCATTGTTATCAGAATTTGCCTTATCTTCTGCATTTTTTTCTCTTCACTGCAAAACTACTAATAAAATTTTCCTATTCTTTTAACAGTCTGAATTCCTTCCTTTTAGACCTTTTCACCTTTGTCCTTATGAGGCCATTTTAGTGATTTCCTCCATGCTATTTAACACTGTTATTATCACCTCTCAGAATGACTCTGGAGAAAAGTTGAACCTCATGTTACAGCAACATGGGAGACAATTCACCGTGCCTGTCACTTGTCAACACAAAAATCAGCTTCAGAACAGATTCTAAGGGAAGAATTTGAAAAACTTCCTACCTGCTGAAAATTTCTCTTTTATCATTCTTGAAGCTCTTGCCTAACTGAGGAAACACGGTGGCCCAAGTATATAGTTATTCAGACTTCAGAATTTGTGTTTTCACCACTAAATTCTAAACATAACCAGTTCCCTATTTCTTCTAAATGCCCTTTCTCAGCTAGTGATATTTTTGGGGTTTAGTAACTCTTTAATTTGGTCATTATATTATTTGAAAGCTTTGAAATACCATTCTTCTTTCTCATATCTTTTTTCTTCTCATAACGATTAATGAA
The DNA here is from genome assembly GCF_017976375.1 of Cuculus canorus. Lineage (NCBI taxonomy): Eukaryota > Metazoa > Chordata > Aves > Cuculiformes > Cuculidae > Cuculus > Cuculus canorus. The sequence continues at coordinate 72,187,075 of NC_071402.1, forward strand.
GGAATTGTTTCTTATTGACATCATTCTCTCATTGATAAAGAGCTTCAGTCTCTAGCTGGCTTTGGAGCTCCCTGCTCTCTCAATCTTAGTCCTTGAGAAGCTTCTAGTAAGCTCTAGTATTGTTATTCTCTCATTTTTAAAAGGCAGTGTTTTAAGGAAAAATAGTCTTAATTTCTCTCTCCAACTTGACACTATTTGTCTTCTCACCCCAGCACCCCATGCTAAAAAGCCCAACTCATTTTCATCTGGGGACAAATATCTCTAGTTAAGAGATACATTATACCTTCTTTTTCACTTTTCCTTTTCTTCCTTCCCACAAGAAACATAAAGAACTGCAATTAAAAGTAAATACATGAATAAGTAAACATTCAAAAGACGCAGTAACAAATCAGTCTGAATGAAAGCAATGAAGAGAAGGAAATTAAAAAGAAACACCATTCTTACCAGCAATCAGTGACAGACAGTGATCAGGGAACCGCTAGCCCCTTTGAGGCAGTTTGCTTCTAGGATAACTGCTTATGAAGCCTGCGTTTCATAGATGATCAGTTTGTTGACCAGCCAACATGATATACCTTTTGCCATTTAACTTTCTCCATTTTTAACACTGGCAAGTCTCTTGAGATATTTTAAAGAGGTATTTTAGTGGGATGAAGAGGACTGCTTTATTTCCAAAGTTGTTGCAATTGAATGTAAGGAAACAAGAAGCCAGAACTTGTGAGATCTTCTATTTGTGTGATTTAGAGTTGGGTGATCCAAAATTCTTATGTTGATAAAGGAGGAGGTTGCCTGTTCTCTTGCTGTCAGGATGGGGACTAGGTCAACACAAGACTGCAATTGAATTTAACTTCCAAGACTCCTTAAACAATGACTGCATTTTGGGTTTCACTCTAATCCGGTATGAACCAGGCACGAACACATAGTTTAGGAAGTGTCTCACATGACTTTGAGTCTCTTGCCTCTGACATACAGCTCTGCACCCAAGAATATTTATCAAAACCTTTAGACAACCAGAAATATTTTGTTGAAATTGAAGAATCAGCAATCACACATCAACCCAGAATATGTGATAAGACTAACATTTTTTTTTTTTTTTTTTCAGTCCTCTTCTTGAATGCCAAGAAGAGCTGTGACAGGTTTGTCCTGGCTGGCAACCAAAATCCCACTCAGTCACTCTCTAATTCCCCCTTAGTGGGACAGGAGCAGAAGAAGAAGAACGGGAATGAGAAAACTTTTGGATGAAGATGGAAATAGGAAGATTACTTACCAATTACCATTGTGGGCAAACCAGACTTTGTTTGCAGTAGATTATTTGTTGACAATCAAAAAAAAAAAAAAAAAAGTCACTATTCATTCCATATTGAAATAAAGGAACAATAAACCAAACACTTGCACATCTGAGGAAAACACTTTTCCTTCCCTTTTTCCTATGCTCAACTTCACTCCAAATTCCTCTCCTTCATCCTTGTTATTGTCATAGGTTACACTCAGTCCCTTCAGAGAGGCAACACACTATGCAAGGTTATTGAAAGGGGTGGAGTTACAGTCAATACTTAGTAGTTTCCATCTGCTGCTTTTTACTTCTCACTTTTTCCCTCTGCTCTTGTATAGGGTCTCAGTGGGCTGTAGACCCTTCAGGGATGTACCCGTTCTTCCGCGGAGCACCTTATCCTCTGACTTTGATGTTCCCTTTGTTGTTTCTACTCTTTTGTTTCCTCTTCTTTTTTCTCTCTGTGTTGTCTGACCTTTCTTAAATATGTTTTCCCAGAGGCATTGTACATGTGGCTGGTAGGTTCAGCCAGAAGTGGATTTGTTGCAGAGCCATCTGGAACTAGCTGTGTCCAGTGCAGGGCTGTTCCCAACCTCTTTCCGCAGAGCCTGCAGACCACAAACTACCAAAGCCTTGTCATTTACACTGAGTCTGAGAGCAAGGGAAAAAATCTATATCTCCTGATGTGATAAGAAGATACTCTTTATGGAAGACAGATTAGGGAAAAAGTAGACAGTAGGACTGTACTGTCTTACTTTGCCCTTACTGTTAGCAGCAGCAATACAGGTTCTCCTGTTTCTGATTTCCTCTTTCTCTCAGAAGTGGTCTATATAGTTCTAGAATTAAAAAGAGCTTTTTTTGTTCTTAGATTTAATTGATGCTGCACTGGTGACCTATTAAATAATTCGTTCTTTTCCAATGTAGAAAGAGTATTTTAGCAAATTCTTATCAAGCCTCTTCAAGCTGGCCACCCAAATGTAGACTATGATTTAAAGTTTTGCTTTTTTTTCATCTTAATGTTGGTCACCTCTAATCTAGGCAAAGCTAGGCAAAGGAATCCTATTGTTTCTTGACTTTACATGCAGTTTCAACAGACAATAGATTCTTTGTACTAGTGCACCAGAGGAAAGCACCTGAGTTTTGGTTGGGCTAGCTTCAGTCATTCAGTTACTTTTTATTAAAAGACAAGTATTTCTTACAGTTAGTGAATACTTACAATTCCAGCTTGGTACTTCAGCGATAAAGGTCGACAGGATACAGCTGATACATGAACCAGATATTTTTAGGTAAAATTCCTGAAGTCAGATTTAAATCTAAGCTTTCTCTGCATTCTTATTTATGAAGCTGCTTGCCAGGCTTGAATGATACATGATTAATAAATGAGCATATCATATTTATACAGCATATTTGCAATAGATGCATGAGAAGAAAACAGAAAATGAAGGGAGCGGGGGAGGAAAAGAATTAGCAGCTTTGGATACTAAAAGGCAAAAATGTGCTTCCATGGCAGTTCCTGCAAGGAAGACATGAGATGGAGGTGATGATGACTTGCCTGCCAATCTACCTATGTTTAATTTTCACATATTAATTTCTCGATTTTCATATATGACACTTTCTCTCTTGCTCAAGTGAATCAGTGCCAAGATGGTAATAACTGCATTAGGATTAAGGCTAGACTGTGTATTTCTGTTAAATATGTGCTGCATAATGAAAATGGAAATAAGTTTAGAAGTCAATACAAGGTAAGTTTCTCCTAGATGAGGTACTGTGTGGTTAGAAATATGACTCAATATCTGTGGCTGAATTGATACTTCTGTGTTTTCTTGGCATGTGACAATTATTTGCTTGTACCTCCAGCTGGAGCAAAATACTACTACCAATCAACTTCATTACAATATCTTATGAATTTAAAAATTAAAAGTCTCAGTTATGCTGCAGTTAAAGTGGTAGTGCTAAGACTCTGCTTGTAATAAAATGAAGTAACTGCCACATCTACATTTCTTTGCATTAAGAGCAGCTGGTAGCTAATTGTTATTAATTATTTTAAATTTATGAACCAATGAAGTCTTCCTTTTGGAGTTTTAAAAGTACTACAGTGAAGGCTATGGAAAAAAAATATTGGTTTTCACATTTCTCTTCAAAATACACCTCTTTGGGTGTAGAAATTATAGTGTAAAAATTGTGAAAATTTGAAACAATACTTTACTGTTGGGGAAGTTTAAAGGGCCATACTACGGTTTTACAGTGGTAGTCGTAGTCAGGGTCCTATCCATGCTCCCTGTCAGAAAAATCTCTGAAATCTCTGCATTGTTCATATCTACAGTATGTAATGGGGTCCACTTAGTTCAGCATCTAGTGCTAAGTAGTAGCTGTAACTATATGCTTCTCAGAGAGAGGCAAAAGAAATCTCATCAAATAACATGTTCATGGAATAATATGCCTAAAGATTATTTTATTCCACACCACTGGTAGAAATTTGTTACCTTCAGTCCTGAAACATGATGATTTATATTAACCTCTTTTAGTGGGTCTGTAGATTTTATTGCTAACTCTAGAAGTGTCCAGTTTCAGTCGGAATTTTTCTATATATCTTAAGTACCTATATAGTTACTTCTTATGATATAGTGGCTTCAGTCATTGTAGCTCCAGTTTGAGGTATGGCTCTATCTCACTGCCACATCTGGTACTGGTGCTGTGAGCGATAACGAGTTCAAACCTGCATGTAGTATTCCTCAGCATCATAAAGCAGAAACAAGCGTCAATATATTTTCTGCTTGTTTACTTATCAACCACTACAATTTTTTTCACTAATCTTGTTGCACTGAGCACGAGTATGGGAATGACTACAGTTAGTACAGACACAAACCAGTCCAGTGGTAGCTGCAAAATTATTAAGACCTTGCCTTATGTAATAAAGCTTCAAAACTTACACCCATACTAACATAAGTGTTAGTGGAGGAGCCCTTGGCAGTAGATGGAAACTGGACAGAGCAAAGGAGTTGCTGTCATATTCATCCTGCCTCCCCAGTGCTGTGTTCTTCCCTTGACATAGCTTCACCATTAGCATGTGCTTGGTGTGTTGGTTTATCAGCAGATCTTGTGCCAGTTTCCTGAATGACATTCCTTTGAAAGCCCCCTAGACGGTTTGTGAGTTTGTTTTTTTCGTTTGGTTTTGGGAGTTTTCTTTGACGTCTATAGATAGCCGTGAATGTTTTAAACCCTTTCTGCTATTCCACCTGTTGTTTATCACCTCACCACCCTACAGCTAGGAATTCAGATCCCTCAAATATGACCGGGTTTAATAGATAGTGCAGGTACCTTTCATCCACTTCAGCAATGTCCTATAGCGTCGTAAATTAAATTGCTGAAACAGAATACATACAATACAGAAACCCATGATAAAATGAGGGGAAATAGACTATTTTAAAATTTTGCAATGAGAATGTTTCAAGTAGATCCTGTATTGTGGCATATGTGATAGCAAATGTTTCTGAACACTGTCTCAGATATGACATGCATATACTAAATTATTCTTACAGGATAACATGATGTCTTTCTTTTCCTACAGAAGTGGTAAGTGTAATTTTGTCAGTAAAAATACTTGAAGGCCCACATACTTTCATACAACCGCTATACAAAAAAACTGTGAGGTTTGTGTGCTACATATTTCCAAGGACTATCAAAAGCCTAGTCTGATGAAGAACGAAAAATGGCTAATTTAAAAAAAAAAAAAAAAATCACTGTAAGTATATATTTCCAGGATAGACATCGATACTACTGCTGGAAACCACTGATCAGTAGGAAAAGTGTGAAGAAAATACAAGTTATCCATCTGCTACATCCATCTGCTAAGAACTATGTTACCATTAGCAGAACTGTCTGTATAATTCTGCATGTTCTGTGTACATCTTCACAACAAATGTCTTAGATATATATTATTTAACTTTGTAGTTAATCATATAAAATAGAATTTAATTTATCAAATTACAAGCAACTCTAAGGTCATTGATTTTGAAACAAATGAATAATAGAGCATAAATTCCCAGATGTCTCCTTAAAGTCCATTATAAATCAGTAGCTCTTTCATGTGTTCAATAAAAAAGTTTTACTATTAGATATACTTGATAATTTATATTTCATATTGTTTTGAATGAGAATTTTGGCACAATGTTCCAGTTCTCTTCTTTTTATTTGTTTATATTCTATTTAAATGTTGACATACCTTTCAAAAGTGAAAATAATAAAGTTAGGCTGTAAACTTCAGGTGTAACAGCATTCTCAAATTCCATCTGTGGCGGTTATTGCTGAGAAGAGAACTTTTCTTCAAATTCAATATTAGAAATGTCAACCACAAACACACAAAGTGAGGAAGACTCCTGAGGAATTTTGTTTAATATCCTTTATTTTTCAGTATTTTATATTTTATTTGTCCTGTGACTTAGGAGCCTTAGAAAGGGAACAATTTTTCTAGTTAGACAAATCCTATCCAGACATTAGCAGCCTATATCTAGCAGCTCCTTCTGTGAAGTATGATGTGATCTCCAGTACATACCAGGCATTCAGCATTTCTAGAATCCAGACAGTGCCAGATATCCTGCCCACGTGCACTGTGTAAACGTTATTACTGCTGCTGCATGTGCATAATAAGTCCTTTCAGAATTTATTCCCTTGCTGGGTCCAAGAAGCATACTGGAAAAATTAAAGACAAGTATCAGATTACCACCAAAAGAATCACTCCAACAGCTTTCTCCTGGCCATCTCCATTCCCCAGGTGATAAGAAAAAGTGACACCTGTTTTTTTAAGAAATATATCTGTCAATTATTTGAAGGGTCTAATAAATCATTTGATATTGAAAGCAATGAGCATCAATTAACACAATCTTCTATCAGAAGTAACAAAGGAAGTCAACATATTCTCCCTTCTCAATTTTATATACAAGGACTTCACATACATCATGTATAACTTCGCTTAAAAATTTAAACCCCATATAATTTAAAAGGTCATACTTACAAAAGCCTTTTTAATAAAGAAGGTTTGAGACTTTGCTTCTTCAAAGATTTAAATGAAATATTTTATTTTAAGCAGCTAGTTGTCAAACCAAATCTTCTTTCTTGTTTTTCAAATTCATATAAAAAGAAGAAAGGAATTAATAGCTGTTATGTACATTTTGGCTTCCTTATGAGCTATCACTGCAAACAATTTCATATACACATAAAAACTCTTCTGTGCTGTAATAACAATGTAAAGGAACATTTCAATAAGTGAAAATTTCACTGAGTCCCATCTGAAGGCCTTCTGTTATGTCAGCACCATATAGTTGGAATTCAAATGCAGAGTATTTATAGCTGTGCGGATAGGAGTGGGATACAATAAAACTTTAAAATAAAATCCCACCAAAAGCCTTTCTTTGACTAAAGTGTTTGTTATATTTTGAAGCTTTTGAGAAATTACTAGTTTGTATTGTTCCTCCAGACTTGTTTATGGCTTTATCATTGCAATTCCTTGTAAATTTTATACCTGCATGGAAAAATATTCTGAGTTGCAAGTATTTATAATTTCAGAAGTCTGTCACTGGTAGTTCCAGGGAAAATTACTGTATTTGTGAAGCTTAAGGAAGAGTCCTGTCCTTAAGCAGTAGGATGACAATTAACTGAGAACACTGTTAGATTTGGGAAATCAAGCTGAAACACCAAACCTTTTTCTGTTTCTCCTTCCTCTATAAACCCATGAGCAGAGATATTTTGAGGTGATATGGCACTGTAAACATTTATATTGTTGTTAAATGAAGGGATTGTTTTTCCCCTTGCATCTTTCATAACAAAGATGACAGTATTTTGTCCTCTGTCACCTTGTAAAAAGTGAGTAGTAAGAAAGTCAGCGTTGTCATGTTTTTCAGAAAAAAAATTCTTTTCTTTGGCGAAAAAAAAAATACTTCATAAGGGAAAAATATGAAAGAAGATTGCAATTACACTTTAGTCTCAAGAAGTCATGTTTCTCTTTCTGAGCAAGTAACTGCTAATTGATTGGATTTATTATTACAGACAAACTTTCTTCTTTGCTATTGTCTTCATATATTGTTAAGATGAAGAGTGCTAGTAAAACTATGTATAACCTTTCAACTCTGTGAATGTATGTGCAAACTTTATGACTGTGAAATCAAATAAATCAATATTTATGAAGCTCAAAGCAAAAGACTAAAGCCATTTCAGGTGACTTGTATTAAGCAATTTACTTTATGCTTAGCATTGTTTAGCTAAGTTAATCATGGAAGATTAACCTTTAAAAATTTATATTGCAAAGTATGTTGATTCCATTCTTGGTTCTTAATGCTTTTAGATCTGTAAACAGCATTTGACATTTACCAGTAGTAATGTCATGGACAAATGTTCTCGCATCCTGCAAATAATAAAGGTTTAAATTACTTTCTTTTCCTTTTTTTTTGAGGAAGGAATTGAAGATTGAAAGCAGTATAATCCATTTTTGGGGGTTTTTTTTTCTTTTTTTTTTTTTTTGTTAATGGTGAATTAAATGATGACATCACTCTAGAGATTGTTATAAGTTAAATATTTAACTCTGAAAATTATGAGGCAAGGAGTCAGGTTCTTTTGCAGTGGCCGCTGTTCCCTCATTTTATTTGAACAATGGTAGAATACTTTAAAAAATGAATGTGAGAATTCTGATCCTAAATCATAGCGGAATTTAATTAAATGCATAGATATAAAACTCCCCGCAGCCATATTGCTTTTGCTGTGATGCCTCATATGTTTAGATCTAGTTCTGATATTTACCTTCAGGTAGTGCTGTAATATAAATATTCAATATTGAGAATCAGAAAGAAATAACAATAATTCATGATAGATTTAGTGTTTACCACTCAAGTTTTCTAGTACCTGCCTTAACAGTTGTTCTGAGGAAAAAAAAAATAATCTTAAATTAGTCTGCCAAGCTTTTTTAAATCTCTGGTCTGAGCACCCCTCCTGCTCTATAAATGTCTTTGAAGAATCTACAAAAGGCAATTAAGAAAGAAGTTTCAAATATGTTATGCAGCAGCCTACATGACTAAAGCTCCAGAGATTTAAATATTTGTAATCATTGAACAGGAGGAGAATTTATGGGACAGGCTCTGTAGCAGAACTAATCCTTGAGAGTAGTACAAATGTGCTACAGATCTTTTTTTTTTCATATTATGAAAAAGCTGAGTTTGACATTTAACGGAGTTGGAATATGTTTCTTTTAGTTCCAAAAAACATAACATCTCAAAGTGTGTGAGTTGTATTAGGAGGGCATATACCTTGGAATAAAAAAGTATTTCATACTTGCCTATGTTTACTTTTCTATCAAAAACTGTTGGAAAAATCTGAAGGAAGCCATATACCCAAGGAGGCCTTGGGGATGCCAAGTGAGAAACAAGTCAGGTAAATGACCACCTTAAAACTAGACTACTTTTGCAGAATTGTCAACATTGGGTTTTGAGAGATTTTTCCACTGCTAGGTGTAAGTGGTCCTTTTAGATACATCACTCAATAGAGCTTTTAGGTACACAGTTAGGCCAGTTTTTTCTCTATTAGTCTTAAATCCAAATTAGAATCGGGCCACAGCAGAAAAAGGCAGTTGTTTCATTTCTGTACTAAATATTATTCACAAGTAAGTTCTCAGGAAAAAGGGGGGCTACTGCAGCTTAACTTTTATTTCAAGAATCTCTTTGAGCTTCAGGATGATTCCTGATTTGAAGAACAGCTGTTAAGACACAGTGCGAAATTTAGAAATACAAAACTTCCTCCTGTTAGAAGATGTTGCTACTGCATCCACACAGCTTGGTAGAAGCTATAAAGCTAGGCTGTAGTTCTGCAACCAGCAGGGCTGAACCAGCTTCATTTGAAGAATTTGGGTTTATTATCTCAGGGAGGGGGAAGGACAACAACTACTCTATCCCCTTTGAATCTCATGCAAGATTTGAAGGCTTTTCAGAAGTCCTACAAATTTCTTTTATCCATTTTTTATAATATTATCAAGAATAATATCAAGAATATTATCAAGAATAATATCACAATACAGCACTTTCTGTAGTAATATCTTCTGAGTTGTATCACACTAGTCCAAGTGGTCTAGATTTCTGTTTTTAATGTCAACTAGTTCTTTAATCTTACGTCCTAGTACATTGTGGTTTATGTCTAAGCAGGTAGCAGCATAAAGCAAAACACATTATTAGTTCAATATAGTAATCAGAGGCTAACTTTAACAACGTAAGGCTAAACTGCTTCTGAAAAATGCCGTATGCCACTGCTGGTTTACTATGTGCATATACAGAATATTCATACAATATATATGTATACAGTAAACATTTGAAATATGCATGATGTCAAGCATTTGGTTCCAGTCAAGACCAAGGGAAACTGAAATTTCCAAACTCCACATGGGAGAGTTTTACAGCATCCAGTCATAGCTATCTATTTTATAGGGAAAATGCAGTCTCTCCTCCAGAGCTCTGAAAGTTTTGTTCCACAAGTGTGTTCAGAAAATGAGACTTTGGAAAGCTCTGTCTCTTTTTTTTTTTTTTTTTTTTTTTTTTTTACATCCTCTTCAAACTATGGTTTTGATTCAGAATACCTTAACAGAGCCTGTTTTTAACAGGGACTGTTTCTATTTTCTTTGTCAGTAGACTGATAAACTGTTATTACTGTGGATCAAAACCTTTTCAATATACAGTATCAATAGTGGGTCATTAATTTTATGTTGAAATAAAGGAACCCTTTTCTCCTGACAGCTATTCCTGCTTTATCTGTGTTAAGTCAAATTTCTACTCTATTACTGCTAAAACTTTTCTAAAACAAAGACTGACTGTGCCCTGTCAAGATTATAGTACTGAATGTATCGTTAAGGGAAGTAAGATTTGCATAAACCTGTTTTCCTCTTCCAAAATATTAGTGTGCTACCTTTTCATTCTGTGCTACTATTTATTCTTTGTCCTTTAAAATTAATGGGAGAAGACTTCAGATTCATGGGCATTTTGAAATAAAGTATGAGGCCTGCAGACCATGGACTAGTGAAATATTAAACATTCTTTTCTAGTTCCTTCTACATTACTTACAAAATGAGGAGAAATCACGCAGCTGACCACACTGCATCTACTTATTGCAGCTGTAAATAGTTCATAATAAGCATGTGGTATATGTGATTGTGCTGATAAATGAAAGGGTGTGTATTGTTCAGAATCAGTGGAAGGAAGGGAACAAGAAAAAACCCTTCCTGATTGCAGCTGCAAATGGTAGCAATTTTTCCTTCCTGCATTAATGAATGTAATTCATGTAATGCATATTACTTCATTCAACAGCAAAATTCTCATGTTCAGTTCACAGACATAAAGTATTTTAATTAAGAACATCAATAATGAATAATGACAATCTACTTCCAGAAAAGCAAAGAAAGACGCTTCTTTGGCCATGTAGCAGGATTTGTGATGCAAATATAATTTATCAGTGTCATAAATTCATTTTCCTACATTCTTTACCAAAAGTAGATCCTTTAAGCAATTTTAGGTTTCATTCATCTGTTTTCCCCTTCTAACTTGCCTTTGCATGCAGTATTGACTGAAAACCTGCTTTTTACAGTCTCTAGTGATCAAATCACTTCGTCCTCTATAAACATTACAACATAAAAGAGCTTTGAGCAACTGAACCCCAACACAACATACACAAAACTAAAATAATTCATTGTCTAGAGACCATAACAAATTTTAATGTGCATTTACAGAGTAAACAGAGGGCTGAAAGGAGTCAAACCAGTGAAGTGAATGTATGTATTACATAATCCACACAGTACTGAATTACAGAACTAAAAAGTGATGTTTTGTTGAAAAAGGATAGATGTCTATTGGTGACACGACATATAGATAATATTAAAAACTGGATTGCATGAGGATCAAAGTATGTCTACTCTGAAGTTATATAACACAGACTGTAAGCAATTTACAGAATTTAAGTTAGTTTTGCATATACAGGAGTTGCAAAATTAGAGAAAACACACTGAAATATAGAAAGCGCACAAAAAAGAAGATGTATATATATAAACCTCCACACAGTCATCAGGGGTTGGCCTAAGTCAATAATTGCCACCATTGAACAAGAAACAACCAAAAGAAAAGACAAGGAAAAAAAACACAAGGGAAAAGGAATAATAAAATAAAACCCTGAGCAACTCAAACGATTTTTTTTCCAGAAACAACATCCTCTAGTTTGCTTCGCTGCTTTGTAAAATTTCTTGTCTCTTCCCTACTACTCATGCAAAAAAAAAAAAAAAAAAAAAAAAAGAAAAAAAGGCTTTTTGATAGTTGTAGGGTGATTTCTGGGTGTTGATGTTAAATCACTATGTTTTGGTTCGTTATTCGGCCTCTGTTTGCTTCCAGGCTGGTATGGTTCTTTCAGCATAGGAAACCAAATGTCATCCACTTTTAATTCTGTAACACTGATGACTCGCAGGCCAACCCCTGAGAAGTCAAGGATGAGGCTTCTCCTTGCCGAAAGAAAAGGAAACTATGTCTTGCTGTTACAAAACATTTGACTACATCACACCAGTTCTCTTCAAAGAAAAGATCAGTGATATGCCAAAGAAAATAAGATATATCAAGAAAACATGTGGTATCCTCTTCTTTTTATAATATTTTTTTTAATTATTTATTTAGTATTTTTGTTTGTACTTCCTGAAGAAGGTGCTCCTTGTGTAGAGATTTAGAGTACATTGGGTGCAGAGTGGTGGTTGGAGGTTAGGGTCAACTTTGCTGTCCGCTCCGTGGATTTTACAGGCGATTTGCTCTTTGCTTTAAGAAGAGAAAGTGATATTGGAAAAAGTCAGCACTTTTAGATTAAAGCAAAGCACCCTTCACAAAGCCACAAACAAGAAGCAGGACAGAAAGTCCATGGCTTGTAGCTATCCTCGCACCTGCGGAAGAAGTTATAAGATATTCGCTCATCTTGCAGATTTCCAATGCTCCTTATAAGGCTGTTTTAAACACATACATTTATATATTTAATTAGCTCGCCAGGTTGGCTCTGGTGCCCATGATTGTCTTGGCATGCACTGCAAATAACAACACATACAAAGTATTTCAGTCCCAGGGAGGATTTTGGGTTTTTTTTTTGCTTTTGCTTTTTTTGTTTCGTCTGTCTATTTAAACAACAATATTCCGTGAAATCAGGTACCAAGAGGAGTAAACCCAAACACCTTCAAACTCATGGTGTATTTACAAAATAATTTCCAGCATTACATCATTGACTGCTAACAAAAATGTCACCTAGTGGCAGCAGTATTTTCTTGTGAAACAGAGGAGATACTGGCAAATGGCTGCGCTGTTTACAAGGGAGAAAGACAATTGTAAAATATTTGAAGCATTTATTTTTGAGAAATTAGATTTTCTCAGCTTTTTTTTTGTTTTTAGAAAGCTGTAAGATCAATGGTACATATAATTATTTCTAAAAACATGACTTTATATTTTAACTATGTTATTAGTATAAAAACATTAAGATCTAGGCTAGTTGAAATGTTTGCACACCAAGGCCAAATATCTAGATATCTTGCTGACCAACTCTCAGTGCTTGATAACTCTCTATATCAAAAAGAATTACATTCAGAATCTGAAACATTACTTGAGGTGAAAAACATGTAATTTGGCTACACTATCAATAAGAGTTCCAACTAGAACAGGTTAATGTATGATTAATAGATTCTATAGCTATGTTGTATGTTTAAAAGGATTAATGTTATTGATGGTTACAAGCATCAAATTTATAACAAAGTAATAATGGGGCCACTAGCTGTCCATAATAATGTTGGACTTCTAATAACTGTTTATTTATCAAAAATTTATTCATTGTCTCTAAGTTATTTTTGTAAAGAATTTAATATAAACTGAATGCATCCTCAAAAAGCATATTTATCTTCCCATCAACAATATTCACAATAAAAAAACAAAAAGAAATCAAGGTAAATGCTCATTTTTTAAAAGATTTCAGTTGTTCATCAGTAAAGAATTTTTCTCTATCTGCTATTTTCATAAGTGTAGCAGGCAGTATTTCTTTCCCATATTTAGTAAATTTTTCCCTTCAAATATGGGGATTAAACTGAATCCCAGATCTCTGAACACTGCTTCCTTCTCTAAATACATGGTGCGAGATATTGCTTATATATTAATTGCCACAAAAGACACTTATTTCTTTGTCACATACACAAGGGCTTCTAAATACAATAATACATCAGTTACCCATGTGTGGAATCAATTTTCTGACCAAAAATTAACTTTTAAATATAAACATGGCTCAAAGACATTACTAAGATTTTCAAAGAATTTGAAGGGATCTCTGAGCTTAGTCCTTACTGAACATAGACAGTTGTGGGAAACGTACTTTTCTCTTGCCCATCTCGTGATGCTAGCTTACCTGCACTACATTACAGAATATTGCTGAGTTTCTTAAACACTTGTTTTTAATACAGAACAAAAGCAAATTTGCTGTAACCTCTTCCTGTGGACTGTTCTCATATAGGTAGCATTTACAAACTTGCACACAGGGATTGTGTTCAATTTCTGATTTTGGTTTTATTGTAGCATAGCTTCATTCTTTCTTTTATATAAGGTATAAAACTTGTCATTTAACAGATTTTTATAAAGGCTTTTCTTTCTCTGGTAGGTTACCAGAACTTAGTTAGAGCCTTTGTTAATGTTAGAACATTTCACAGGATCATAGAATCATTTAGGTTGGAAAAGACCCTCAGGATCATTGAGCCCAACTGTAGAATGATGTATTAAATTATTTTCACTTATTTTATTCAATTTACATATCCTTTTGATTGAACTAGAGAAATACACTACTCAAGAAAATTTCTAAGAGGTCTTTGGAGATACATTTCCTCTGCACAAAATATGTGCAATGCAAATAAGGATAAATATTCAGAAGAGTCTCATGGACATTTGTAAAAGAGCTTTTTTAATGATTAATGGCATTCTAATTTGAGAATTTGGAATCTGTTATGCGTGGAAGAAAAAACAGTGTGATACAAAATAAATTTGCTTTAATTATTTCACAGTGGGGAAAGCATCCTCACAATATTTGTAGGCAAAGATTTCTTTGATTTTTGTTTTGTTTCAATAAGACAATCTGTAGATCCTCAAATTATGGGTCATATACTGCATACACATTATAAACTTTTTATTTATAATGTTTAGCCTTTTTATAAACTACAGCCTGCCTCCAATTCATGTCACACAATCAATATGCATGTTCTGTAAACTGCAAATTTATTTTTTCTTTTTTCTTGTGAGGGATGTATGTTAGAGTATGAGTAGTAAATGCAAGCTAAAGCAATACTGAACACATGAGAAAAAAACTGGGGAAATAAAACTAAGTTATAGCTATAGTTTCACTATTTTTAGACTCAAGTCAGAGGCAAAGCATAGATCAGAATCCAAACTCTTTGAAAATACACAGTACCCAAATCCAAAGATTTCATGCAGATGTGTTTTGGTATATAGATCTGATCAGGACTTAAATATTATCACAGAAACTCTGAGCACAGTAATATAAGTGAAAACCTGTCTGTGGATTTGCTAAATCAATTACTCGTTTCCCTTCCATTTCTAGTATTATTTTCTACTTAAAATAATGACAACCAAAGGAGATTTTATTGCAGATCAAGAACACCAGGCAAAGCTGGACTACAATTATGTTACCCTCAAAGATAGTAGTTTGGAAGAAGAATGGTAGTATGCATGCATATATTATTTCTACTGTATTAATTAAACTTTGATGGATGTCTGGATCAGGGATTGTCATGTTTTGATCTGTCAGACAGTTAAATTCTTGCTGTGTGTTTTAAATACCAATTTGTTGGGTTTTTTTGTTTCCTGTCACTAACATACATCCAAAAGAGATAATGTCCACACAAGTCTTCTATAAATAGATGTTTTATCATCAAAGGCAATTTGACATAAGTTTCTCCGCAACAGCATGAAAGAGTAGTTCATGCCATAAAACTCTTTGAAACAGTGATTTATTCAAATATGTGGTTTAGTTAGATGACAGGAAAGCAGAGAATAAACTATATAAATAATTGTGATCTTAGTGTTTAAAATAATAAAAATTATCTCTGTCACAAATTCTGAACCATATTTCTTGCCTTATAGTGCATGGACAAAACAGATAAACATAATATTTTTCCTCTTCATGAAGTTAATTTTAAAGCATTTAAATACAAAATAACACCAGCACATCATAAATCGTTAGTAAACCCTAACTGATCAAAAGAAAATGTTACTCACTACATGCCGGAATGATCTCTTGCTTTCACTAAGATGTTGATCAGACGATATTTGTGTAAAACTACATGGAATTTTAGGTCCCAAGCAAAGAAAAAGAAATACTGATTTCTTAATTTTGTCCATTTGTTTTTCAGAACTGGAAAAAGCATTGATTTGTAAACTAAGCATTTGTCCCAGGCCTTACAATTTTAGAATATTCTGTCTGTAGGAGTACCTTGCATGCTTAACCACTTTGAGTCTCAAATGGTTTGCATTTGCAAGAGTTGAAATTTAGCTAGTTTTGCATTCCTTGTGCTTACTAAGGTCTGGGAGGTTTGTGGGATGTAATAGATACACTGTAATCCTCAATACTCATCAAAAACTTTGAAAATTAGATTCTTACAGTTTTGTTTAAAATGAGCAATGTATTGCCATATAAATAGCAGAATGAATCTGTAAATTCAGAGGAACTGTTTTCATATTTTACTAAACATACACATTTAGTGCAGGATCTCTTGAGTTTCCTTTAATTAGTAAGTCACTGAGGAAAGACTAATACCTAAGTAGATTCCTGTTTTTTATGCTGACCAGTACAGGGAAAATACAGCCAGTCACTCAAAAGTCCATCCTAGACTCTGCATGCATTACATGATGCCAAAATGTTCCTGTGTATATGTAAAGAGAGGTAGAAGGGTGAACTTCTTTTTCACTTGTGCTGAATACAAATTTTGTTGTACTACTGGTTTCTGAAATCACAGAGTTGTAGAAACTTCAGTAGTTTAAGTTGCTGGAATTTGTGATGAAATTTTCCATTTTTTAAGTGCGTGGTTTACTGTTTTACAACATTTGGCTTTGCTTTATAATATTAGATTTGAAATAGCCTTCTTGTCAGCTCTAGTTGAAACCACATGGAATCATAATTTTGCATGATTTCCATGTAAAATAAGCAGAAGTTTGTAAAATACTTGCCTTAATTTTACTAAGGATATTGATGAACTGTGAGATTTATTGGAAGGTGTTTGCAGCTTTATGTTCATAAAGGTAAGCGAAACCAAGTATGGTGGATTTCCTTTGGAGTTTTATTTGAATGTCTCACACAAGTTTTAAATAAATAGATTCTTCCTCTCCAGCCTACAAATTACTATCATTTTTATTCCTCTGAATTGCAGAAATCACGGTTACACGTAGCTCTCCTATACTGCTGGAAAATACATCCACGCTCAGGGAGAAAAATTCCCTTCCACAAATATAAAGTCACCCTTTCTTTCCTCAGGGAAATTACTTCTCGTATTTATATTAAGGCTCAGTTACCAGTGTTTGATTTTGGGAAATTGAATGACACAGGGCAAATGAATTCATCTTACAGGCCAGAAGAAAACTTCTGATATTCTGATTTCTTTTTGGAGAAAAATTACTGCTTCAAAAATGATGAAAATTTAGAATAGTCTATGTATTAAATTTCTCTGAGTCTACTATGACAGACTTGGGTTCATCATGTAGCTCTGTTCATTTGCTATGTTTTCTTTTTCTACAACAGATGCCCAGAAAAGCAGGTGAGGAAGAGGGAAGGGATGGATTGATTATTCCCTGGCTTTCACTAGGTAGGGTGCCCAGGCAAACAGAGCTGTTCAGTCATGTCACAGAGCAACAGAAAGTAATAACTTTTCAATCCTGAGTAGGGGAGAGAAATCTGCCAAAGGTTTGAATGACAACAACTCCTGGAGATCTTTCTGTACTAAGATAGGTCACAGCCTTTAACTTGCTGCCAGCTACATGTAACTCCACATTCTAATGCAAGCTTGAGACTGAAATACTCGTGAGAGGAAAAACCTCAGGAGACATCAAATATAAGCAGCATGTAGTAAAATGATATTTGACTTCAGGTAGTGGTCCAGAACAAGCAATTGTAGATATATAAAGGGACAATAGGAAGTAGCATGAAGGGAGAAAGAAAGAAGAGTGGGATTTTGGATGACTGCAATTTCACAATGCAAAGACAGCCACTAGTAGAATTACAGATACAGTGGTGTGAACAAACATGATATTTTACAGTCAGACCACTTTCAATATAATCCCTTACATCAATCCATACCTAGGGAAATATTTAAATCTTGATCTATCTCTGCAACAT
This sequence comes from Cuculus canorus, assembly GCF_017976375.1. Classification (NCBI taxonomy): domain Eukaryota; kingdom Metazoa; phylum Chordata; class Aves; order Cuculiformes; family Cuculidae; genus Cuculus; species Cuculus canorus. The sequence continues at coordinate 72,204,758 of NC_071402.1, forward strand.
ATAAGAGTCATGGTTTTCTTTTTAATTCTTCAAACAGTACTCTTAATCATCTGTCTCCTTTAACCCCTTGACTAGACTCAGGCTTGCTAATTGGGCCATCACACACTATAAAGAAGCTAAAATAATCTCTAATGTCATTCTAAAAGACGAAAATGAATCCATAAAAATGACCATCATCTTTTTACCTTGAACAGGCAGGAGGGAGGGTTGAGATCCTTAAAAATATAACTGAAACTGGAAGTGCATCACTTTTATAGATTTTCATAGTGTTCTTATAAAAATAGTCAAAAATCACTGTTGAGTTTGAACATAATTTTTCAGGAAGATGAATTGGACAGTGTAGTTGGCTTAGTCTACTTCTAGTGTAATTTTTGCTCTCTCCTATGTCTTTATCCTGTAATTCACAACTTACATTCTCATCAGTGTATTTCCTTCTGTTTAAATATGTACTTTTGTTGAAATTGTGTCAACAAGTAGTTCAGGACTAAATAATATTTTACATAGTAACATGATTAGGAAATCTCAATACAGTTTTTCATTGGCTTCATGAGGGTCATTTCTGTAGCAGTGTTCCTAAATTTTTTTTCAAATATTTATGCTTCTTGGAAACATATTTAGACTGTTTTAGTCTGAAAGTAAGTCTAGCTATCTGGGCAGACTATCCCATCAAAAATTCAGCTTCTAAAATTTTAATTTCCTTAGCATTTTCATGTGCTACTCTCATAAACAAGTTTAGAGTAGTAGCATAGCAGAAAGTTAGATACCCATTTGGTGAAATGAAGCGTAGATGAATTGTCTCCGCAGGTGATATGTGGGGTAGTGCGTGTCAGAGTCGATATGACTTTAGAGCCTGAGGCACACAGCTTTCCTCTTTAGATAGACTCAGAAGCATATTCCTACTTCTAGAAGCTTAAAACATTTTTAGTGCTTAGCTACCTCAACTTTCATGTGTTCTGCCAAGAATATATTGAGTTCTTGATGTCTCTGAATTGCTTAGTGGCTGTACAACTATGACTACTTCCATCACTATTTATTTATTACATTGTGGAACCTTTTTTGTCTTGGTACTCACACAGATATCCCTGACTGACTTCTTTTCTTAAGAGAATGACATTCTGACTGCCTGGGGCTCTCTGTCACAAATATTCAGACACTAGCCATTTGTAGCAAATATCCTAATTATCTTCCTCCCTGTAGTTGGTGTTGGAGCTGCAAAGTTCTTCTGTTTGTAGACTTGTTTTCTTTTTCTTTATATTGGATATGTTTTTAAATGTATAAGTAATGCATTGACTTCAGCTTTTTCTGTATCAGTGAGAGAGTACTTTTTGGGTAAAGATTTGCTAAAAGTGGTGTTTGCAAACAATCTGCAAAAAAGCAGTGTTAGCTATTTAAATAAAACTAGCGTGAGGAGCAGTCCAATATCCAGTGTCCATGCAACAGTTAAAAGCTGAGGAGGAAGGGGGGCAAGCTCAAGTAAATGCAGGGTCCAAACTGGTTAATTCATATTGTTTGAGAAACACTGGCAGCATGCTTTATGACTGCTCTTATCAGCAATGGGCACATTTCTCTTTCATCCTATCCCTGAAAAACATGGATATAAAATGTCTTAGATTTTTTTAACGTGTGACAGAAAAAATATATAAATTATTGCAATTCTATTTATTTGTAAGAAATGACCGATTCCAAAAGTTTTTTGCATCTGTCCTGTATTAACCCATCTCCATACTTGTGAATAATTATGCTCCATCCTGAATGAAGGTGGGAACTTAGGCTGTTAATAAAACTTCTTCTTGAATTCACTCTTTTGTTTGTAATTGGCTGCTGCTAAAACCACTAAAGGGGTCTCCAGCACAAGTTACTGAGGATTTTGATAATGCATATAAATGTGTGCATGTTTGACATATGTCACATTGCAGTTAAACTGTTAACAGAGCCATTTCTGCAAGATATCATAAAGTGCAATAAGAGTTTTATTTGAAGAAAAATAGAATTGAACTCATCTTTCTCCTCCTGCATGCTTTTTGCATCCTGTTCATCCTTTCATCTATCAGAAAAATATTTGAAGTGGGATGATACTTAATATTACTCTGTCATCTTCAACAGCACTGTCATACCAAGAAAAATATATACAAAGAGGGTTATTATAAAGTAGACAGAAGGAAAATTATCATTCTTTGTAAATATTTCAGCATGAGATATTCAATCCTTCTGCTTGCTTTTCACACCTGACACTGCTTAGGCTTATGTTTGACATACAGTCAACCTGATCTCCTTCTATTTATATCATTTATATAAGAGCTATTTTTCATGGAATTCAGGTAAGCTCCAGTTTGTACCCATCTGACTGGATGAGTCTGTTTTCTTCTGTCTGATTCCCACGTGGTAAGTGTTTTGAGGCTGGGAACATTCTTCTGATCCTTTGCCTGGTAGTTATTGCAGTAGTTATAGAACAATGCCTCTGATTAACAGAACATACCTCTGTCAAAAAGCTATGACTCATAAGCTTTTAATGGTTTTAGCTGGAGCAGTTTAAAATGATAGTACTTCCATCTCTCTCCCCCTCTTATGGAAATTAAACGCCTAATAGTAGGAGTGATAGAAGCAAATCCCATACCATCTCTTCATCTACCTCAAATTAACAACCCAATGTTCAAGCTGTCATGGAGGCTTAATTTAATGTTCAATACTGTGAACTGGGAGAGCTGAGAAGCAGGCACCTATTTCCTCTGCCATCCAGGTTTGGGGATATAAATTCTGATTGGGGTGAGACAGAGACTTTGGGTGGCAACATTTTTAAGTGCAGAAGTTAAATCAGAGTTGACAAGCCAAAGCCTTCACTCTTGTAATTACTGTTATATAAATTAAAAACCACAGCATTATCACCCCTAAAACCTCAGTGGACTAGTTAAAAAATGGTGGATTGTGAAAATGAAGCTTGAAGCATTTGTGCCAAATTCTGTGTTAATTCTATCTCCTTCACAGTCTATATTGTTAATATTTTCTAGTTTTATTTCAGATCTTTTTACCTTTCTCATTACAGTTCTGAGATGTAGGTTCAAGCATAGCCATGAAATGTCACTCATCGTTATTCAAAGGCTCTTCAGGTATGAGATGGTCACTGAATAGCACATATTGTATGCACACGAATAATTCAACAGAATACAAAATCAGTATTCAACTTGATATTTTGGCAGAGTTTCAGAAGACACAATGCTATATATCTACATAGTCAAACAGTATTATACTACTAAAGGGCTTTGCACCATCTGAATGTCTAGCAGCTGAATGTGAGACCTGTTGCTAGTTCTTGGTTTCATAACAGATTTATTATTGCTTTTAAGTCTTTTTTTTTTTTTTTTCAGTTACACAGCATGAACTGTAGTTTAATACACTGTCTTCTATAGTCATGTAGAAGTCACTTCTTATAATTAGTATGGCCCTATGGCTGTGATTTGATGGCCAAAAGCCTTAGTTCGGGTCATAGGCAAAAGCAGCAGATGAGAGAACACCAGCAGTGAAACAGGACTGGCAGTAAAAGTAGCATCCAGATTTGCTGTCTGTATTTTTGTTGCTGTTGATGAACACATAGATCCTATGTATGAAGCACAGGAAATGCTGGCTGTGGCACTTAACTTCCACATTTTTATTCTTCTCAGCACATTAGGCAGCTTTGTTTCAAGACAGTAGCATTTGTCAGCAGCTGGGGAACAAACTTAAGTGAAGTAGATCAGACTGGAAAACATGCAGATAGTATAGCAAGTTGCACTGCCAGAAAGTATGACTACAACTTCCTCATGATAAGGCAAAATAAAGGGTTTGGGGCAGACTTTTCTCTTCAAATGGCTAGCAGAAAGATCATCAGTTACTCTTCAAATGACATCTGGCTTTATGTTCAGCAAAGCAGGATTAATTGGTTAACACTGTGGCTGTAGAGAAGGTTATATGTCTAGAATGTCTTTGAATCTCATGGATTATTTAATCAAATAGAAAAATCCTGTCCAGAGAATAAGAAAATACTAAGAGTGTTGAGCTTTCTAGCTAGTCCAGCCTATGGTTTCAAAAATAAACAATAGAAAAAAGTTGATCAAATTTAAAGAAAAAATGCACAAAAAACCTTAAGCAACAATATCCACCATCAAGAATGTTCTGTCCCCCTGCATTTGAATGAGCAGTTTTCAGGTATTTTCTTTCCCCTCATTCTGTTCTTAGATAGCTTCACTCTCCTAAGCTTCATAAGCAGTACATGCTGGGTAAAGCTTGTATTCTTCTTATAATTCACTCTCAATTTATGAGTAGTAGAGAATTCATCTTTATCCTCATGCTTGAGCCTTTTTTTTTTTCTGTTGTGAATGAATGCCATTCTTTTGGCTTCAGCAGAGTTGTATCCATTCTAACCAGCAGATAATTCTACCCATCCACTTTAGTATTAAGCTATGCAAAATATTTTCATAACGAACTAAGACAACATAAATGGGAAATTTCATTCTTATCTGAAACATGTCAAAATGTCCCCTCCTTTGCTGTAAATGTGTCTAGTAACAAATGGATTGTGTTCTGAAGCAAGGAAATCCCATCAGTTATTTCAAGAGCAGTCCTTGTCACATGTGCTGCCATCTCTGATGACCCAGTGCAAGTTGCCTGATTATGTGGGAATGAAAAAGCAAGTTGAGTGAGCTGACAAACAATTCATTAACAGCTTCCCTCCCTCAGATGCCTGTTTTTCTTTTCTTCCTTTCTTTTCTTCTCTTTTTTGGACCATCTGCAGTCTTTCCAGTGGTTAATCACCAAAGAAAGTTACATCAGGCTTGTAGAACAGAATAACCGTGATTCTGCTACTCAAGGAACTCAAGTCTCCTACTAGATCTTTATATATCAGTTTTGTTCTAAAGGTGAGATGGGTCTGAAGATTTTATTTTTAAACAGCTAAAAGAAAGTAAAAGAAGTGATTAAGTGCATACGTATCAATGGCAGATGGACAGCAAAACACACTGGTAAGGCTACTAAAAGAATAGGAAAAATATCAGTCTACGTGTGTGTACTTAGTTACTGCTGTGTCTGTCCTCGCTGTTTCTAGTTGATGACATAGGAGACAAATACGTAGTGCAGTATCCAAAGACATTTTTTTGTCACGTATATAACCTGTATGGTACCCAAAAAAGCAACTGCTCAGCAGTTGTGCAGTCTATGTCTGGATAATACAAATGGAGATCTGCCATGGAGTCCCGCTTCCTGTAAAAGGCTGTTTCTAATCTACCATTACCTGCTTTCACAAATTTCCTTTTAACCCTGATTGTGATTAGCTAAGGTTATATAACATTTGTTTCCAAACACCACTTACTTTTACAGAAATATGAGTTATAGTGGAGGCATCATATATTTAAGGACAGAATCCATGATTATCCCAGCAAATCTGAGAAGACCATGATTTTATTCCGTGATTCAATATTAGTATTTAACCGTGGGCATAACTAAGGATGAAAATATTTCTGATTTCAGAGAGGATATGTTTGAAATTAAGGATACCCAGTACTCAGTCTGGCATGGGCATATGGGATTGAGCCACTGCTAAAACTTGTAAAATTACAAAACCAGACAAATTACTTTCTCGTCTTAGTTTCTGGGTCTCTGTTTTTGTAAGAGGAATAGAGGTGAATAGAAAGCTGACAGTAGGGTAGGATCAGTGACTGCCAATGGCAGTGAGGGATGGTAGATATTGTTTTGCCTGTGACAGGAGTTAGAACAGAAGACTGATCAAAAGCAGTCTGTTTATTACTCAATTCAGTTGGACTATAGACAAGTTTAAACCAGGAGTTTAAATACCAGTATGCATTTGGTTCTATGTGTAAGTATGCACATATAAGATAACAAGGTGTAGGTTTTTTGAAAGAAACATAAGGTAAGTTAATTCTGCATTGGAAATCTTGGCCTGATAAGAAGGGGTTTAGCTACTGTTAAGACTTTGCTTTGAAAATAAAGTTATTTGCAGCAGATTAGCACTTCTTAGAAGATGTTGCAGTTTCAAGGTCAACTACTAACTGACTAATAGGGCTACATCAGTCAACATTTCAAAGAATCTAAAAAAGTGAAGTGGCTTTATTTCAGAAAGAGAAGTAAAGTGAGGGTTTCAAGTAAAAATAGACATTATAATGTATACAAGCGCAAAATAAGAGAGTCCTTGCATCATCTTTTTGCAAGAATTTCTGAGAATAGCTAAATAGGGTTCAGAACAAGAAGAACAAAACTCTCGTCTGGCTTTTACTTGAATATAGTCCTAAGGAAAAAGAAACTCGACTTTTTGCTGTGCAACAATCACAGTGAATGTTAGTGCCTCCTAGCCTTATGGGTATTAACAGTCTCTAAAACAGAAGCCTCAAAAGCCATAGTCTTTCTCTTAGTGAAGAAAAGAGTAATGTTGGCTGTCACCTTGGTAGAGGATAGAGCAGAGTTTTTGTTCCTTCACTTTAAGAGATCACATAAAAGAAAAAAAAAATACAGAAGTTGATTTATATCCCAGAAGATTCCAAATTGGACATAACATTTTGCTTACTATAGGTTGATAATAAAAGATTCCTTGATGTCGTAGATAAAATTGGAAGCTGGAAATAACGTCACTGGTTTATCAGTATCAACAGACTGAAGAAATACGTTTTCATTCTCTTCTTTTCATTCTCTTTCTTTCATTCATGCCTGATGATCAACTTCTCAATCTGATTTATGATGCCAAGAACTCATGTTCTTTTGTCTTAGGTAAGGACCATGTTTTCCTCTGTGCTCCTTTTCAAGTCACTTGCTGCCACACTGCCATCATCATAGGAACAGTTTTGGCATGTAGTTAGGTCAATAGCTGAATTTGTTACTTCAGGAAAGAATAAAAAGTTGCTAGAAACGTGCAGGGTCTGTACATGAAACAGTCATAAAATGAATCTAACATCCTTTCTTCAGTTGTAACTATTCTCTCTTGAGTTCTCTGAGCCTGATCTTCTTGAGTCTGAAAAGCAACTAATGGTTTTGAGTGCTTTATCAGAGCATTGGCAGAACAAGAAGAGTTTCGTGGGTAAAAGCATTCTCAGCACATCAAATTCTGCAGCTCTTTTGTGTTGCTATAAATATTAAGTTATTTTAATGCAGGTATCAGAGTTTGCTGAGATTTATATCCATGAAACACTGAGATTTGGTGCAGCCTGCAAATTATTCATCTTCCTTTTACCTGAATTCATTGCAGATCTCAGACCTCAGTTAATCACAACATTGCTTAGAGTTACAAGGCCCTGTGATAACTGTACTTTTACCTTTAGAGTAAGATATGTAGTTATGAATTATGCAGTAAAAACAAGTTTGTCATTCCACCTACATAGGATATTTTCTGGATATACGCAGATTAGCCTGTCAGATTACTCAGATTCCTGTTAATCGGTGGTGATTTACTTCATTTGCTGGAGCCCATGAAAGTGAAATGAAAGGGTTAATCTGTGTTGACTTTGACTTCTATTTTCCTGGCTTTTTTGACTTTGAGATAGATGTTTAGTGCTTCTCAATATATTAGCTGAAGAGGGTCTATGGGTGATGTTGTCTCTAACTCTTTCTTCCTGTATTGAATCTCCATTATGATAACAATAACAAATATAATTTTTACACTCATATAACATTTTTCAGAGCAGTGCAAAATGCAGAATGGCCCTCATATCACTTTAATTTGTCAGCCCTGGTTATATAGCTCCTCTGTAGTTATGATAGATATTCTTACTTCTGAGTAAAAGAGGAGAATAGAAGAATACCTGTTCAATTAGGAAATGCTGATATTGTAAAATGGTAGTGACTGTAAACTACATTCCTAGAGCTACCGATTAAATATCTGTCATTAAGGAATAAATTAAATCCCACATTGTGCTTCAGGATAGAAGAAGTTAAGAAGAATGCTATCTAATTTTCAAAAATAAATCCTGAGGACAAAGTATTCGTATAATCAGAGTCAATCTTTCTTATACTATTAAGTGAGTTCTTTAGAAATGGCCGAATACAGATTTCCCAATAATCTCTCAGTGTAATGTTTCCCTCTGTTTTAGATGTATTTCACAATAGTCTGTGAACATGTGAAAATTTATTGCTTGCCAAACTATGCTCTGGCTTTCGAGTATTGGAGAATATTTCATACAATTCGCTATGCCTAAGAATAATTTCTCTCTTCAAAGAGTATTGTCGAAGTCAATGCATTACTCAACATGAACAAACACATCATAATCACCCCCCCATCTTTCAAACACAAACATTTGGTTAATAACAATTAATTTGTATTCAACCCTGTTTCCGTGTTCTAGGCCAAATGGATACACTGCTCACATGTAATGTAATGTAATCACATAGCAGTCTTGTTCATGCATATATAGTTAGCGTGGTGTTGAAAAAGTGAAGAGTTTCTAATTTGACAGTATAAGAAGATTGTGTTGATTCGCTATAATGAAGATCGTTACTGTCAATGACAACTCTTTTCTGCTTTTTGGGTGTGTCACAACTGATGTCTCTCCCTCCTCAGCAGAAGTCGCTCCTCAAAGATACATAGAGCTGAAAAGCTCTAATGCTCTGTGCTTCCGTGGCTATTTCTATTAGTGTTGACTGAGCGTAAAATGGAGTGAAAATCCAAATCACACTATAGACAGAAAATCAGGCCCAGATTTTCTCAAGTAAAGGAAAATAAAACTTGATTCTCAAAAGTTAAACTGATGTTCACAAAAAATATCACCAGTAATTACTGCATAGCATAACTGTTAAATTGGAATTAAGCAGAATATGGATTCTTGGGACACTGTTTTTTCAGTAGATGGGTTTCACCTCTGAATAATACGATATTAATCTGTGTTTAACCATAAACCAAATTAATTAAAAATCTAAATTATATTTTAATCTGTTTAATTTGTAAATTACTTATGATTGGAATTGTCTGTACTATATCTGCGGTAATCTTTTCCCAAGGAAAGTTTTCCCATAGTTTTGTTTTGTTTTGCTTTGTTTTTTCCCTGGGACCTTTTCATGTAATAACCTACTAATTCTCAAATAACAAATGCCCAGTAAGCAAGCAAGACATTGCCTGGACTAAAGACGTTAACAATATTATAGAGTCCATTATATATCCAAAATGATTTAGTGGATTAGGAATTCTGTGTACATTTTGGCTGCAGTGAAGTCTGTAGCTAACTTGTGACTATTTTAATTAATTTCACATAGAACTGAACAGAAACCAGTATTTTCACTTTACGGACAAATCTGTTACTTTTAAATGTATGAGTCCAATGGAAAATTAGTGGTTTACACAGTTATCTGAAAGGAAAGCCATGGTAGAGTGACAATTTTAAATCAATTGAAATGTTTTTTTTCTTCTAATAGCTTGAACATTTCTTGGAAGAACTAAAACATGAACGAAGGAAGAATGCAACTTTTAAATAAATTAAAACAAGTATGCAATGGCAAAAGAATGTACATATCTTTTTCTAACAGCAGTTAAGAATTTCTGTATGAATAATTATGTTCTTCCAATCTTTAATGGAATGTATTTTCCTTATCAAAATATTTTTCTAGTAGCATGGCTACTAGATGCAAGTTATTTCACAACAGGTATGCTATGAAAATCCTTGTATTCTCAGGTTTGGTTTTGATGACATGGCATTTTCTAGCAGAAAATGATGCAACAGAACAAACTAGGTTAGTTTCCATTATATATTTTAAGTTAGATTGCAATCTCCTGACTTATATTGAGCCCTCAGTGTTATAAGAATTAACCCAGACACCTTTAAACTTGCAATGTCTCAATTTTTATCCTGTCCATCTCTTTATTGCCATCATATAGCTGTATATCCTTTATATTCTTGTACCTTGGCATAAATGTGAATTTTACTGTATTATTGTAGAAAATGCAGGCTTATATAGTGCTGTACAGAATCTACCAAACAAAGTGGGTAGTATCTTAATTTCTATATGACAGACAATTGAGACATTGCTGTTTTAACACTTGAGTCAAAGACAATGGTCAATCAGCTGAAGATGTCAAACCCATACTCTTTGAAAACCCATGGTCTTTGTAAAGCCTATGCAATGGAAAAACAATCTGGTATGTCTAAGTCTGCTTAGATTTAGAAGTCAACTTCCTTATGAAAATAGGAGTGATAATAAAAGTAGATTAATTTCACAAAATGTTAGAGATATAAAAGTTAGGCAAATTAACTTAGGAACAAACACTTGAGGATTGGTGTTTTATTTATTTATCATGCACAGCCATCTTAAAATGAGTCATTCACTGACATGCTCCTCCCTCTCCACACACACTACAGGGAAACCTAAGCTTCAATTTGATAGCTAACTTTAGGTGGATAAAACCAGTAGAGATAAAATCCGCATACAGGAATTTAAGGCTTTTTGCTTCTTTTGCCCAGAAATTTACTCTTCAGCTTTTAGGTAGTGAGCAGATAGCAGGTGGAATAGAGCCAGAAAGAACGAGGAATAAACGAGCACCACACTCTTCCTAGTCACAATTCCTGGTTACCTTGTTGAGTTAGCCTCCTTTCACATGCTGGTAAGCAATCAAATGAAAGCTCAAAATGCTTTACCATACCTGATTGTGGACTTTGTTTGGGGATTTTGGCTGCTGCTTCAGGACTGGAGGTGGCACGCACACGTTGATTGGCAGAGTTATGGATGCTACTTGGAACAGCTGCTGAGATGTTTTTGCGAGGTTTCGTATCTTGCAACCACATTGGAGATGCCTCAAAAGCTTGCATTCGCCGGGAGTGGCTGTTAGCGTTGACTTTGAGAAATGCCTGGGCCTTGTACTCCTGAAGGTCTCCATAGTTGGCATCAGTGACCCTGCACTCATACAAGCCTTCATCCTTTTTCCTCACTTTTGAAATCTGCAGCTTGTGGGAGATGTCATTCCCTTGTACTTTCACTGTCTGCAAATTTCCCAGGAAAACACACAAACAAACAAACATATTACATAGTATTCTTTCTCTGGGAAGACTCCACTGATGTAGAGCCTGTCCAGAGTATTCAAGTGCCAAATTAATCAGTGGTGTGATTGTGCATACTGCAGGGAAGTTGCGTCAAGGAAATCTGGCATCTGCTTTCCAAAACAGTTTAGATGGTTTGCTCTGAGATGTTAATTGGTTTCAGACAAATAACCCAAATGATGGTGCTTATTCCAATTAATTGCTTAAGATCATGAGCATTCTTAATGACCTTTCTTACATAAACTTAATATTTGTGCACTTCATTTGTTAAATCTTTTCACTTAGTTGGCTCTGCTGAATAATTCAGTTTTTCAGCTGCCACTTATCAATTTTGTTGGACATGTCTGCCAATCTTAACTTCTTTAATAACAGTTTCTTACATTATTTTGTAGTCTTCACTGCATTGAAAATACATATTTGACATTCACTTTGTATCCTTCAGGCATGTCCAATAAAATTTTTGGTTGGTACTTTTTGTTTATTAAGCATAAGTCATATGGTGTCAGGTAGTTCCTTTTTCTCTCATATTAGGAAATTAGGATATTTCATATCCTAATTCATATCCTATTTCATATCCTAATTTATTTTTAAACACCTTTATTATCTGAGGGTAACAAAACATATTTTTGTTTCACATAATAAAATAATACGAGAAAATTATGCATCCAGAAATGTGTGAAATGTATTAAGAGGCACTAGGAAAGGTAACACAGATTCCTTTCTGTATATTCACCACTTTAAAGAATTTATATTTAATTAATTGACTGTTACTTTCTACATGGATTAATATCTCTTGCCCCCCATGAAGCCAGCTAAAAGGTACTAAGTAGGACAGAAAGCTGAAGCTTTGAAGAAATCCTGAACCTGGTTTACTTCCACAGTTATGTAAACATGGATGCAAATGTTGCTTTATGTCATACCAGTGGCAGGCAATGAGGAAATATAAGGGTTGTGAATATATGGTAGATCACAAAAATTCAGAACTGTTAGATTGAAACTAGGCACGTATTATTGGTGATTATATCACATATTACTTCTGATAGTCTGGCATGCTATAATTACCAGCGTTGGCAAAGCTCTTATTCTGCCTGCTTGATAAATTAAAGAGCAATACTTGTGAATATATTATTGGTGTAAGGTACTACTGGTAGGACTTGACAGTCCGTTGTGTTGTATCCAGCTCTGAATTTATACTTGGCAAACCGAGTTGAAAGTACGGACTGCATACTTTCAGGCATAACATATGCCATATTAATTACACAGAAAGTGCTGGATAGTTACTTAAATCATATTCAATAATGATATATTTCTATTGAACAGCTCACATTCGGCAAAAGGATTAAAGAAGTTTCATGTGAATAGAAAGAAGGTCATATTCTGCTTTCATTTGCTGCTATGCAATATCTGCAAAATCAACAGTGTTGCATAGTACTAATGAAAAACAGAATTTGTTTTGGGTTTTGCATTTGAAATTTAGATTTTTTTACAGTCAGCATAGGTGCAAGTTTTCAATTTATGACTGATTATCATTTAAAATTAACAGAAGTGGTGTATTTCAGCACCATTTAAAAACACATTTGATATGTTTTACCATTGCTTTATAGAATTTACTAAACACACTTAAAATTTGCTCTCCTCTTCATGAAGATACTTTCCAACCATACTAACAGAGACTCTGTGTGTGCCTTCAATAATGGGAAAAAAGGAAGGCTACATTTGTAATAGTGCATTTAGACTGTCAACCTAACATTGAATTTATTTTAATTGGAAATATAAAACATTTTATGAAAGCTTATAAAAACTCATATAGATAGACCATCGTGAATTATTATCATACTTAATGAAAGAAAGAGATTTTTAACATGAAAGATGGGATAAGCTTTACAGCCTATATTGTGTCACAGATCTTATGGATTACTACAGGGATTTTGAATGACCCAGTATTGATAAAGAATAAAGTGGCTGCTTGCACAGTGTCTAGTGGAACAGTATCCAAAGACCACACACGGGACCCATTTGTGAGATATCTACAAATGTACAAATGTAACTGAAGATGTAGTCGATGACACAAATCGTTTATAGTGTGGTGAGAACTTTCATAGGAGATGTAAGTATGACTAGAATATGTATCATTTGAATATAATGTATCTGAATTGTCATTTATAAATGCCCTGCCTAGCTGCAATTTCACCTGATGTAATTACTTGGTTAGCTATTTGTAGGCATTGAAAAGCAGCGCAGTAAAGGATTTAACAGAAATTATTCACATCTATCTATCTGGTTTTGGTTTAAGCTTTGCTGGTACTTATAGTCTTGGCTGCACCTAAAAGGCGCTTCTGAGGGATTGTGTCTGAGAAAGGGAAAACCCTTCTGTAGTCATAAGAAATAGTCATGCTGCAGTAACTGCTGAGTATCTGCGTCTTTCCACTGCAGTGAGCACCACACCATGACTCCACCACCATACAGTTCTTGGGATGCTGAGGGAGGGGGGTTTGAACACTTATGAGGTCAGGGGTTGTGGCTATGCCCGAGTCAGGATCTGGGTCTGCTGAGGGAGTTAACTTTTTGCTGGACAAGAGCTGGAGCAATGTTGCTCATAAGAGAAAACATTCTGTTTAATCTCCACACAGCAGATGTGCTGTATTTCCGTCCTAAGAAAGAGTCTCAGTGGCCAAGAGTGGAGATTACACTTCCTGAGCTTTAGCAGATATGAGCCTGGGAAAGCACCCATTTATACAGCTTCACACCCCACTGTAGGAAAGCACAGCTTCACAGCCAAATTTCAGCCTTAAAACCAGCTTTGGAGCTTTAAGGCAGAGTCAGGAGTCGCCCTGGGTAAATGGAAAGAAGAGGTACAAGGATGGGTGCAGGGAAATTAGGAAAAATTAGGAAAAATTAGGAAAAATTTCTTCACTGGAAGAGTTATCAAGCACTGGCACAGGCCGCCCGGGGAGGTGGTTGAGTCACCATCCCTGGAGGTGTTTAAAAGGCGGGTGGGTGAAGCGCTTAGGGATATGATTTAACAGCGGACAGGTACGGTTGGACTTGATGATCTCAAAGCTCTTTTCCAGCCTAGGGATTCTGTGATTCACGGGTGGGAACAGACTGCCGAGGGTGTGTTCCCTGGGACTCGTTTTCCGAAGCCTTCACACCCAGGAGTCTCAGGGGGCTGCACTTACGCTGATCTTCGTGCCGTCGCTGTCCAAGTCCCTCTCGGGCACGAGCTCCACCTGCAGGGAAAGGAGCGCCGCCGTGGGTCTCCGCGCCCCGGCCCACCCGCTGCCCCCCCCCCGCCGAGCCCGGGGAGACACGCGCCGAGTGTGCCACCTGCGGGCAGCGCCGGGGACAGCCGGCACGGGAGGAGGGGGACACCCCGCGAGCCTCGCGGAGTCGGTGCCCTCGCCCGTCACAACCCCCCCCTCCCCCCAACTCTCATGGGAGTCCTTTCGGGGCGGCTGAATGCCCAGACTGACGCGGAGGTGGCAGCGCAGGAGAGCAAGAAGCGCCCCTGGATGACGATGTAAATGGACAGTGCCCCTTCTGTCCCACTCCGAAGACTGAAATTGCGCTGTGGTATGATTTCTTTTACCCCTTTAGGGCATGGTTTCCGCCTTGATTCCCCCTTTGTCCCCCAACCCGAGTGCATGCCCTCCTGTGGCAGCTGCCTGCAGAGTTGGGGCTGACAACTCGACTGCACCAGCTGTAAAATTGGAGGGTCACATATAGGATCTCGCCGTTTGGGAAAGAAAACACGCACACAAGGAACAATCTCTGAACAGCTTCTTTCCAAAGGGAAAATGTGAGAATAAAGTAAAAAAAAAAAAAAAAAAAAAAAAATAGACTCTGGAAATCCGTATGGTTTTGTGATTGTCCCTAGCTGCATCCTGAGAGTGACAGGCACCAGAGCTATCATCCCTTCAGGTAGGCGTTTTTCTCTTCAGGTTCCTGTACTGTTATTTCATGGTCAAAATTAAATCCCTGGGGAGATCCAGAACCTCCCTCTACTCCCTCCTTCTTCCCCCCTTCTCTCCTTCCCTCCCTTCCTCTCCATGTCTTCTTCTGTGGCATTCCTGGGTGGTTTGGGGACCCCGTGGCAGAGGATCAGTACCTGAGTGCCTGTCACCTCAGCTCCAGCCTCTTGGTCCTCAGCTGCCCGCAGAAACCACCACTGGATTTCAAGGTACACCGAAGCAGAGCCACTTTGGAAAGCACAAGACATCTCCACATTCTGTCCTTCAGTGGCTGTGACATTTCGGGGAAACTCAGTGAATTTTGCTGCAAAACAAATGCATAACATGTTGGGATCTACTGTAACAACTCCTTGTTTATTCCCTGCTTTTTTAATTGCTTTTTTTTCCCTTCTCTCTCTCTCTCTGTGTTTTCCTTTTTAATTATTTCCTCTGTTTTCTTATCCCATTTCCCCTCATTTCTAATTTTACAGTTGCACACTGTCTCCCCTGGTTTCTCTCTCATCCAGGTATGCTTCTTCTCCCTTATGCACAAATTCACCTTCTTTACATTCTAAGCTCCTCTTGTGGGAAATGTTATAGACCCTCCTGCTTGCTCCTTTGGGCTAGCAAAGTTTCATGTAATTAGGTCCAAATACCCTTGGGCAGAATGCAGTATTCCACCATACTCACTGAAGGATTTTGTGCAAAAACTAATTTGGAAGAGGAAAAAAAGTCACACTGATTTATTGTATTTGTAGAGCTGAGCTGGAGGTATGTAAATTGCTAAACCTTCCACAACCAGCTGGATCAGCTGTTGGAATAGGCACTCTTCTGAGGTGCAGGTTGCAACCACTCATCAAAATGCCTTTCAAAGGCTTTACCTGAGTTAGTTACCCTTTCTGAGAACCTCCGCTTGCATAATCAGACCAAAAAGCAATACATCCTCTGTTTCTTGTCTTGGTAGACACTTTCTGCAATTAACCCTCGCTTTTGTATACTAGTCCTTGAACAAACAGGATTTGCCTATTACAGTCTACTACTACTGTTAGCTTTAAAATTTGATCCTGAGGGATGTACCCCAGTATGGCAATATTTCTTTAAGTCTCAGTCTTGACTTCCTTCTCATCCTTCACTATAATTCACTTTAGAATTGTGCAACATAATGAAACGTGATAGTTAAGTGAGAGGGACTACAGACAGACAGTGTAATTAATAAAACCCGTGTTTCCAGAAGAAAAGAATTTAGGAAGATCCTGCAGTGTTGTTTTCTGTTATACGTCGTTACAGATTGACTAGAGCATATTATGATGCAAGGGGAAAATTGCTCGCTGTCTCCTCCCCTCTTTCTCTCTCTATCCAGGCGTCCTAGTTGACCTGGAATTGGTGGGATAATTTGGCAATACACTCAACCAGTGTTACTTCGTTTTCCCCTTATGTTTGTGCATGGCAACAGATACTTAGCAAAGCTACTAGTTTTGTATTTCACTGTTTCCCTTTTTCTTTCCCCCCGCCACACAGCAGTCAGCAATTGCTAGTGACCGAATTAAACAGACAAAAGGACTGTGCATTTTGTGTATTCGCTGCTTGTGAGTTTGTTTTGGGTTTTTTTTTTTTGGTTTTTTTTTGGTTTTTTTTTTTTATCTTTCTTTGCTCGTTCTCTCCCCTCCTCTTCGGTGCGTGCGAGAGGTGCGGGGACACGGAGGGGAATATCGCCAGCATCTTCCCCCCCATCGCACCGCCAAGAGCAGCCCGGCACAGACTCGGCAGTTCCCGGCAGGGAACGGCGGGCAGCAGGCAGGGATCGGGGGGCGGGAGGCGGCGGGAGGGGGGCGCGGGGGGCGGCAGGCGCGGATCGATCGCGAAGCGACGGGCGGGGGCAGCAGGCAGCGGTCCCGCGCGATCTGTCCATGGTGCTGACAGCGTCGCCGCAGCTCCGAGGTCCCAAACAACTGGTTTCTGCAGCGCCGGGGCTGCTTGAAATGCAAGACGCGCCTTTTAGCGACGAGGGAGGAAGGCGATTGGGGGGGGGGGGGGGGGAAAGGAGGAGTGGAGGGGGGGGAGAGGAGAGGTATTAAAAGAAGTCGATTTTGTCTCCCCCCCCGTTTTTCTATTTTTTTTTGGGGGGAGGGGGTCAGAAATACATATAATCAAAGAATCAAAATTAAAGTCTGACTCAGGATTACAGGATAATGGGAGACGAAAGGAGATGCACGTGAAAGGATACTGCAATATTTTAAGGAAGGTTGTTGATTTAGTCATCCAGGACTTGGTGACTGCAATAATTATGCATGCCCGGGAAGGTGTTTATTGTATGCATACAGGCATATATGCAAACATATACAACCCAAACACATGTATGTCCATTCACCGACACCCCTTTACTCTTCTACAAGGTGCCTCTTATTTCCCTCTTTGCAAACAAGTAAAGGAAACCGGTTTTATTCACACTTTGGCTAAACTTCTCACTTCTGTTCCTATTTACAGATAATTTTTAAGCTAAATTTAAACCTTATGCTTGGTATCCTCATCTCCCATAAATTGTAGCTATTTTCCTTCCTTTTAGTGTCTTCATTCTTGTCTCCCTCCAATCCTGTTCTAAGTCTGCTTTAGCATAGAAAAACACATAGACATATTTGAGAATAAATGGTCTTACCTTGGGTAGAAAGTCCTTGTTGAATATACATAACTGAAAAGAAAATGAATCCAACATAAGCTAGAAAGATCCCCATCATTCCAAGATGAAGAAGTCACATCAGGGTAGCAAAAGCCAAAGGTACTCTCAAAAAGGAAGAATTGATATTTGAGTGTATGTATGTATCTATATATGAACAGAAAGAGATTTGAAAATGTTACAAAAAGGATCTATATTGTAACCCTAGCTGCAATACTGGCAGCATCCTGCTATTCAGCGGAGTCTTTTTCTCTGGGAAGAGCGAGAATTGCAATACAGTGTGGTTCAGATGAGCTGTCTCAGGCGCTGTGTTGCTTGAAGTCCAGATTCAGACTAAAAAAAAATAAAAAAAAATCACGTTGAAAAGTGGGTATCAGCTGCCTTCTGTGCCTTTTTTCAGCTACCTGGCTGCTTCATCCAACGTCAGCTCCTGCTGCTCAGGATGGCGTGATGACTGCCCTCCCTACACACTGATCCAGCTTGGGAAAAGGGGAGTGGGGGAAAGAAGGGAGGAGGGGGAGAGAAGTCTACTCTGCTTGTATTGCCTCAACTTTTCCCTCTAATGGCTGTGATGATACCTTTAACCCTTCCTCCTCTCTCCTTGTTCTTTACTGTTCTCTGCACCTCTTTACCTGTTCTGATTTCTACTGGCTCTGACGCTGGGATAAAGCTGCACTCTTTTTTTTTTTTTTTTTGGACATAGTGTAATTGTAGAGAAAGCCTTTATTGCCTGATGTAATCTTCGTTCTTACATCTCAAAACACTCAGTGGCTAAGAGGGCAATGCAGTGGTTTGATTTTTGGTGAGTTAAGCTGTTTCTGTTTTCTCCTTTTTCTCTCGCACTTACAGGGTTTGAGGGGAAAATAGTAACTCAGTAATCCTACTGCACTAGCTATTGCCTGCTCTAAAAAACTATACTTCTAGAATCTTACATTAATATCTTGTTCATTTTATCTTCAAAGACAGATTAAGAAGAAGATACTTGGGCTGTGCTTAAGATAGATGTATTTATATAGATTTCTATGGAAAAAATTGAGTAGACAAAAATGGATTTTGATGTTCTACGGATTACTCACAGTAATATATATTTATATACATCAGAGAGAGTGTTTACAGCATATTAATGAATGCCTCCCCCCTGCAGTTAATGTTTCCTTCTCCCCTGCTTTCTACCTTTGTATATCAATGCTATTTAAATAAGAGACCAACCTTGACTGCATTAGGTATTTAAAACACCCTTAAAAGAATCTACACTGAGGGAAGCTCTCTTACTAAAATCACTAAAATCCTGCTACTTATAGTAAGTAGCCATCTAGAAAGTGCTTGTTGCACTAAGTAAACACTAAATACCTTCACAAGGCTGGGATAAAGACTAAACAGAATTTGAAACCAACACCTAATAATCACTTAGACTGCCAAATAGCTGAAATTAGCTGCTAATCATAGACTAAAAGAAACAGATATAAGCTGTACCAAATTAAAGATAAATTTATTTGCATGGGCAATGTGGTTTTCCATTGGATGAACAACTGGACAGGTTTAGTCATACCTAGCAATGGGTATGCAGCAGTTCCATAATGTCACAGGATGCAACTTTCACCTTACTTACTGCATCGCCCAAGTTACTACATGCATACAAGACATGTGACATAGTTGCAGAGATATCTTTCACACTATTAATGCCATCTGACTAGAGAACAATCCTTTTGCTTAATTTTAACATTTATTTGTTTTATAATTGCATGAGTTCCCATCAGTACTTATGAAAATAAGGAAAGCATTTCCATATGGTAATGGTCTATTCCATTGATGTCATATCTTAAGCATAGCAATAACTCTGAGTAAAAAATTAGTACAATAAATCAAATATAATTTAAAAGATTAAAATGATCCCCAAAAGGAAAACAATTATGTTGCCTAAAAGATTTTCTATTACCACAGAGTTTTAATTATTTTAAAGGAGGTCATCAGGGATACATTCAAAGCAAAGAAAACCTGCAAAACAAAAGAAAAGCACGACTCTTTAAAGGTAATGGACTTAAATTGTCTGAAGTAGCCAAAGACTGTGAGTGATTCAGTGATTAGACACACACTATAGGGGTCTTCACAGGTTCAGATGGTGAGTGTTTCAATGATTTCTATAACAGAAATCAGCTCCTTTTCAGATGGGCAGCCAAAATCCTAAGTCACTCCTGAAAATGAAGGCTGATTATAGGATTCACTTCAAGCCCATGTACGTCATCAGTAATCAGTTGAAATTACAAATTAGAGATGTATTATCAGCAGCCAAGTTAAATGTAAATTAGACAGGAGGAAAAAGAATCTAAGCAGCATCACCTGGTTTAGAAGGAAAGCAGAACGCAAAAATAGATCATTTTTTTTTTCTTTTTTTTTGCCTATTTCAATTCAAGACATTTGATAGGTCAATCTAATTTTATCACTTTGTAATTTAGAAACAAGAATAATTATTTCAAATACCGTATATTCAATGAAACTAATGGAAACTTAAATTATTTTCACAGGAAAGTACAAAATAATATATATGGTTATTAAAATATAAAACCAGAAGATGTATTTATTAGGAAATGTATTTAACTGAAAGAATCCTAAAACTCAGTTACATGTTTCTTATTTTTATTTTATTCATGTATTGTCACAAGCCATATGTTTTTGTCAAATACTGCAAGCAGAAAACAGAAATAACCCATGTCATGCTATCAATGTTAAATTTCAGCCTGATGGATGTGACTTGTCCACAACCAACCATGTTGCATGAATCTAGGAAGTGAATGTCTCTAGTTACCCTGTGTGAAATCTCTACTTTTGTGCTGTAGAAAGAGTTTTCATCTAGCCTAACTTATGGAAGAAGTATCAGTTGTGCTTTACAGTATGAATGATACAGCTTACCTGAGGTTTTACTGCCTCTTCTTCACCCTTTTGATGATTCTAACAGATGAGTCATCATTGGACACTATTCCTAGGTCATAATCAGAATGTCCATGCACAGGACAATGACTTTAAAACAAGCCAAAGAAATGTAATACTGGAAGACCCATTTATTCTGCTTTGGATGTGAATTGTATAGTTCATCCTGTGTCTTATAACTAACCCAGTATATGTTCCAGATCAAGTGCTCCTTCAAAGTCAAAAAGGGACATACATGTTCACCACTTTGCCCAGCTTACAGACCTCTGGTCTATGCATCTGTTTTAACCATTAAGGAAAAATTGGCTATGAAGTTATGATTCTAGGTTCAATAAAAGTTAGAAATGAAAGCTACTGTGCTGCTTGTGAGCAGTAAGTTTGGAGTGCTTTAGTCCCACAAAGACATGCACTGGTATGGTCTGCCTTGCCCTGTGAGAAGCTGGTCGGCTGATGGTTTATTTCTCTGCATGAGACCATGAGTTAGTGTTGCTATCCAACAAGCAAAGTCAAAAATGAAGACTAATAAGGTTAGTGTTTGATATTTTGCTTGATTTTTTTTACTATTTTCAGCTTTTGTTTTTTCATTGTTACTGTTATATCAAAGACTTGTTTACCATTTAAAGGGATATTTTGATTTTTTTCTGATGAAATTCTGATTTATAAAATTTAAAGAGGAGGTTGTTGTTTTTCAATGAAGACTACTCTTTGGCTTTGTTAACCCAAGTGCTCATACTATCCAATTCCTGCATATCTCTCTTGCCTCTTCACAACAGCATCATTGCGTCTTTGCCACAAGTGAAATATATAGGAAGTCTATGAACAAGCTTGATTTGTAATGGAGGAAACCAACCAACCAACTAACCAACCAATCACTTTTCAGCATTTATATACTCACAAGTTTAGCAGAGCTAGTAGCAGCATAACTCAAAAGTAATTATTTTGGTAACAGTTCTGCAAAAAAATTGTGGTGTGTTGACTTTCAAACCTGAGAGTATCAGTGAAACTTCTTACACATTTACATATTTATTCATCTTAAGGAGATAACACATGCACAGAATTATTAATTTCCAGTCCAATAAAAGCTTTGACTATGCTCAGAGAGTTTGTAATCTCTGAAGAACAAGGAAACGTTACACAAATCTGTATGTTTTAAGTACTTCTGGGATAAGAATTTCTCATATCTGTGTATGGTGTGCTCCCAGAAACTGTAATATAACTGATAGATATTTCATAATTTTAAGCATAACAATGAATAAAGGTATGACCTTCCAAATCTAGTAGCATTTGAGACACTTACTAGTCTGAAGAATATTTGGCAAATGATTTTTTTTGTTATTTCAGTGGGATTCCTTTTTCTAATTACTGTTCTGCATAAAAATAAACCATACACTCCATGGTCATAGTATGTAAATGTGTAATTTCGTGAAACTAAGCATTTTGGCTGTGATGTTTCTATGTTAGCTATGTTTTTCAGATTTTCATTTGATGGTAGTGGTTAGCTTTGGGTCTTTTTCCCCCACTTCTATTTAAAGGTATATCTGCTATTTATGGAACAAGTAGTGGAAAAGAAGGACATTATAATGAGGGCTAGATATAAGCACTGTTTTACCTTTAAGATCTTTTATTTGAAGTACCCTTACACTTTCACTCTTGGGATCAGTGACACAATATTTTATAGAGTTATCATTTGTGTTTGGACACTGTACTTTTGTCAATCTTAAGAAAACTCCGGCACATTTGGCCATATTCAAAGGTTTGAAAAAATATAGATTGCATATACTTAATAGCAGTTTATATCCCTTAGAAGACTATATTTGTTCATTGTGCCTGAATTCCTCACAGCCTTAAATGCCAACTCTCTATGTGGCATCTTCACAGAGTGAACAATCCTGCAAAGGAACTAGCTGCTCAAACCCCCGGTAAATAGAATTAGATACTGGAGAGACAGGAGAAAGGCAAGAGAAAAGAAAGATGTGACAAGAAGCTGAAGCACCAGTGAAGGGATTGAAAGTTAACAAAAGTTATGCTGAAATTTGTTTATCTTAATTCTTTCTTTTCATCCCATGTAATTATGAGCAAGCTGTACTCCAGGTGAACCTTTCCTAGTTTTAACATGGGCTCATACTTCTCTCAGTAGAGACAGTTGTCCTAGTCTAAGAGTGTCTTTCTACTCAGACCTGCAAAGTAAAGGATGCTGCAGTATGTGATAATTCTGCCATATTTCTTATAAGTATTGGAAGAGAAAGAATGCCTTCACCTCAGGGTAGCTAAGTCCTGGCATGGGGAAGCAGAGTCCATCTCCGACTGCCAGAGCTCCTGAGCAATGCTGCACAGTCCCCTACATCAGATGTTGCCCAGGTGGTCACTAATGAGAGGTGTACTCTCATTTTCGAATGTCCCCCTCAAGATCCTAGGGGCTGAGATGAAGAAGCACTGAGCAGTCACAGCTGCAACTCAAGTGAATGGGTACTGTGCTTAAGGGTGAAAATTGTCACAAAACATGACAAAACTCCATGACCTGGGTCCTGTGTAGCTCAGAATTGCCTGTTGCCTGTGTGCCTCTGTGGCCTGTCTGTAAATATTATCCTGTCACTTTGGAGAGATTTTATTAAGACAAATTAATCTTCATGAAGCTTAGAGACCTTTGTGTGATGAATACCACAGGAAAGCCTGTAAGGAAACGAATAATTCTGTCTCCAGCTCAGAGTTTGAGTCGTGTGTATTAGTGAGGCCTAGGGACAGACATTGAAAATAAAAATAACCAGAATATCAAAGACCAGCTCATCATTTATCATTTGAAGTCCAATTTTCATGTACCCTGAACGAGATGGGGGGAGGCTTTAGAAAAATTATCAAACATGTCATGGTGCATTTAAAGGCTACATGATGTTGCATATGAAGGGAGGCAATGCTCATTCTTGCTTTGCTTTGCTGTCTCTTGAGATTTGGGAACTTTAACAATGCTCTTTCAGTCCAGCTTTTTGTGTGTAGTGAACATTTTATAGCTGTCTCTCTCCCATTGTAGCTCTCCCATTAGGTAACTGGGAGAAAAACTCACACAACCTTAAAATGGTACTTTGGGCATCAATCCAAATGCTTTTGCCCTGGTTTTCTCTTTGTTTTTATTAGAGAAAAAGGAACAGAATAAAATAAATGAATAAATAAAGCAAAAGAAAGCTGTTTTAAGCCCAGTCTCTACCCTGAATTTCTGGAAAACATGAAGCTCAATATTCTATGCAGAAAACCTTTATACTGTATCTTTATAGTATGATAATTTCATATTTGTACCCTAAATGTGCTTTAAAAATATTGAGTTCCTAAGTCGCTTAGGATCATGTAGTCAAAGATTTTTAGCAAAACAAAAGATAAGATGCAGAAATTCTGTTGTAGCCTTTCATATTGTCTGAATGATGGATATTTAGTACAGATTTTCTAAATGCAGTCTTCACTGAAATTTCTATTTCACTTCCCCTTTTTTTAGTGTCTTTGCATCTCTGAGGCTGTTGGGCCCAAGTACAGCAAGAGTTTCAGGATTTTATGGAAGAAAGGCATACTGAAGAGCAGGGCAGTGGCCAGGCTGTTTTGTCCATGCTGTTCAGTATACAATTAGCAAGGAATGCGACCATCAGGTCCAAAATAATGGGGAGGGTTAGAGACAACTATCAGGCTGGTCAGGTAAAAGACTTCATTCTTTCTCTGAACCATGCTAAGACAAATCACAGTTTTTCCATCAAAGAATATTTATTTTTTTTTTATTGTGGAGGTAGCTGCAAAATTTACTTTCCTCCTTAAGATCTAGCTGTCTGATCAAGGAGAAAAGTATTCTTGTAGTGTCCAAAGAGCATACTTAATTTTCTTAACCAAGTAAGAAATTAATACTTGCTGGGGAATTTATCTTATTCACTTCTTTAGTTTCTCTTTTTTTCTCTGTCTTCACTGGCACAGTCATATTGGGTGCAACTCCACACTGAAATAATATCAAAGAAAGTAGAAGAGGTGTTATGTTTGGGATTTTTGGTTTTATTTTTTTTAGTTTGAAGTTTTACGTTGAATCATGATGGGAGAGAGTAGCCTTAAGTAAAAACTGTTTTCTTGCAAGACAAGTTCCTTACTGAGCACTTGAAAATAATTTTTATGTTCTTGCATGGTAGATGTTATCTGTTCATATATTTTTGAAACAAAATGCATTTATTTAAATAAGTCTTTATGAACAACATTTGTCTGATCATTTTTGTTTACTAATAACATCTAATTGTCAGTTAAGCCTTATGGATTTGTCCAAGTTGTACAAATGTAACTATCTTGTAGGCTTATGAAATTCTATGTACCATAGCAGTTTTGTTTTAGAAAATTCTCAGACCACATCAAAATCCAATCATAACACTCGTATGTCTATTAAGATTTTTAAGGATTTTTGGTTTGTGCTTTTAATCTGTGCTATACCTAGCCCTCTTGTGGACAGTTCTTCAGGCAAGAAGAGAGTGAGGAACAGTCTAGGATAGGGACAGCTGTTTACAACTTTTCCTAGCATCCTGGGAAACTGGGAAACAGGGAGAGTCAGTGCAAGTAGCAGAAAAGTCAGACTGTGAGAAGTACTGTTTGATCATAGTCAGCCTGTAGTGAACTAGGAAAAGATCATTAGACACTATTTGTGATTATTCATCCAGAAAAGCACAAGGTGCTTACAAAACTTTTCATCTGCAGAATTCAATTCCTTCCAACTATTCCTCAAATGCCTTCATGCTTTTCTAAAAATTTTAAAAACAACAGAAAAACAAAGAAAAATATCCTTCACAAAATCATGTGATAAGATACACCTACCTTGAAAAGGCAAAGCTTTCTTATTTCATAAAACTGTGATCTTTCATTACTCTGCTGATGAGAGCAAATACAAGAATTTCAAAAAAGAGCAGACTATTTTTGTCAATGATGGATATTGCGTGTTCCTTTGAGGTAAGCCAGTCACAATGCAAAATGCCTAATCTAATGCCCTTTCAATACATTGAAAGCTTCCTAAAGGAGATGTTGAAAAACACTGGGATACCTTCAACCTTTTGCACACAAAATGATTTTTTTTTTTTTCAGTAAATAAATTCACTTTCGTAATTTTAACTACAGGTATTTCTTTTGTTCTCATTTTTATATAGTTTAGTGAAACAGCTACCATAGAAGTTTCAGGCTGTGAGAGGAATTATTTTCTTGGAAGAGAAAAAGCAAGACTGTCAGCATTTATCTTTGGGCATTATTTTACGACATCCATCTGCCTATGAGACAGTAGCTTTCAAGTAGGCCCAGTAGCAGTGGGGCTATCTTCACAAGCAGTACCAAGAAGCCAAGGGGGATTGGAGGCTTCAGAAATGATTGCAAACAGAGAAAGTTTTTGTTACAAAGCTACCTGGCAGGCAGAAGTCCATCAGAGCCTAGTTTTCATCTGAGCTTTGTTAAAAAGAAACTATCTTATCTCTGATCAGAAACAATCTCCTTTTTATTTTCTTAACTTTTTTCTTAACTTTATTACCTTCCCTATCCAATGAATCAGTAACAACAGGTTTCACCATTTTTGTATGCATCCCCACCCTGTGAAGTAAATTACACCCCGGAAATGAGGCTTGAGTAAGAATGAAAAGATTTGCCCAATGGTAAAATGAATCCATCATACTATGTAACACCCACAGAACAGCAGTCCACAACACAGAGGGAATTGCCTTTTTCAGTAATTATTTATCAAGTATTCACTTTCTACAACATTCAAAATATGATTTAAATGACAAAAAGCCTGCAATTTTGGTTGTTAAAGCCTACTTTAAAGAGACATATACTTTAACAACTAAATAAACTTTTGATTGGCTAAGTATTCATCATCATCTATACAGGAAAAGCCTTAAGGACTATTCATGATTCTGCATTTTGACACCACAATTATTAATTAGAAGCTTAAAGACAGAAGTGGATCTATGTTGAAGTGTGAATATGCCTGTGATTAAATGTTAGGGTTTGTTGATTGGAAATGATTGATAGGTTGCTCTGTTTTTTGGGATGATTTATCAGTAAGATTTAATTTGAGCTTTTTTTTTGTTTCTTTGGTTGGGGTTTTTGAGTGGTCTTGTTTTAGGAATATAATTTGGAATATTATTATACAAAATAAGCCATAAAATAAAACAAAGTGAACTTTTATTTGGCTAAAATAATTAAAATACATTTGTGTCTTGGTGTGACTCCTCAAATATCCTCATTTTCAGCTTGACACAAAGCTAATTTAAATCAACGAGAGTCTTTTATTTATCTTCAGCAGCTTACAATTCACAGCAAAAATGCTGTGAATTGCCAACGTGCTTCTCTGAACCAAACTCTTTTATTATTCTCAGAAAAAGCCTTCTTATAAAAAAAGCTCGAACATTTCTGGATTGGTAAGTCAATCTGCCAGTGTTTGACACTTGTGAGGTCAGGAGGTACCATGGTTTTGGACTATGATGAAAAAACTTTCAGGATGTACAAGGCTTGATCGGAACTCCTATTTAATTGAACTGGAGCATAATCTTCGGTATCTTTTTAGTCATTATCTGTTTTTCTTCACTTATTCTTAAGCATCCATGTTCTCTAGGGTAACACAGTGTTAGGTGTAAGTCAAAGAAATACGATTATTAATGTTCCCAATGTTTCTCTTCTCATCTTCATTACTAGCTTGATAAGGTAAGAAAAAAAAAAATGATCTGAAGTAAAACTTCTGACTCTCTGTAGATTCTTTTTACTTTTTCTATTTCTTTAATTCTTCTCTTTCATTGATTTTTGTTTTAAATTTTATTCTGACTAATAGGGAAAATTCTGGGATACAGGAAACACAAAAGCCACACACCAAATCTGACATTGTAGAGAAAGCATGACTGTAAGTGCTAGTCTTTGAAATAGTTGTAAAGGATATAATTCAGAATCTGGGAGGGGGCACCTTTGAGAGGAGACTGAATTCAGACACAGCACGCTGTGTAACCAAACAAAAGAGTGTTGCCTTTCATTGTTTAATATTCTTAGCAGTAAGGTGGTACCACTTAGGATGTTGAAAAGTAGCACATGGTGGGGTATATAATTAATTGATGCCTGAAGAATAATTATGCAAGTACAGCTCAGCTTAATGAGGAATGAGAGTTGTGTTTTTTTTAATATCATATTTTGACATTAACTACAAAATTGAAATGTGACACTACTATGCTTGCTGGAAATGGAGGTAACCTGCAGATATAGGCATTTCAAAGAAAAAGACTATTTTTATCTTCTACAGAAGAGTGCCTTTAAATATTTTATTTAAGTAAAATAAAATTTTATTTATTGAGGTCTTGATATAATTTCAGAAGAATAATGTGAGAATTTCCACTGATTTAACCGGAAACTGGCTCTGTCCCTCTGTTGAAATATTTACATCTTTCTCTGTAATCACACAAATAAAATGTCATAATTACTCTGAGAACTGAATGCATACCCATTAAGAAGAAGATATTGTAAACTAAAGATTTCAGCATGAGCCTCTTAAGGAAGAATAACTCTAGGGTTGCAACAACAGCAGCTTTTTGCTGCCACTGCAGAAGATTACATTAGAGTTTAATTAATACAGCATTTGGAAGAGTGAAAGGATGTTTGTCCAAGATAATTCTCTAATTCTGGATCATAGCTTGAGGGGCAGTGGTTTTTTTGGTTTTTTTTTTTTTTTTGTCACAATGTGAGATTTATTTTAAAAGGAAAACCAGAAGGTGTTTGATCTTTGTCTTTGTTGCTGCTATTGCACTCCAGGTACCTGGTTTATGAAAGCAACATATCTAAACCATGGTTTTATGGTGCTAGTTGGACTTTTACCACTGCTCTGAAATAGAGGAGCAATTCAGCCGCTTATACTGAAAGTGTCTACTGTTGTTATTAAGTTTCCTAAACTATCTTAGGTGTTGGCATGTGGTTGGCAGATGCACAACAGAACATAGAGTGATCCTATACCTGTTTGAGAGTGCCACTAGAGATGAGTCAGGATATCCTAATTTGCCATTTAGACCCCAGATGCCTGTGCTTGCGCAACCAATAGCTTCATAAGGTTTCCATTGTTTCTTCCATTCTTCCACAAACAAGAGTCCAAGAGAAAGACATTAATATTCATTTATACTTATATCATCACTCAATGGGATGAAAAATCATAAAATGGAATGGTATTATAGAAATCTATGAAAAAATCCAAAGAAATCCTGTTGGAAAATAAAGTTTGCAGAGAACACTGCTGATTGTCTCTTTAAGTCCATGATATTATGATTTAGCGATAGAAGAAAGTTTGAGGAAAATTATTCTTCTGATATGGAGATCAAGGGATCTCAATTTTTTTTTTCCCCTCAGGAAGGTTTTGGTAAGGTTTTAATAGAAATACTTTTCTCTTTAAACTGTAAAAGCCTAACCTCTTAGTGCCAAGAGAGATTTCAAGTCAATTGGTGTTTCACACTGAATTCAAATGTTGTCTTGTGCTTCTAATAATGTGATTCTATAATTTCAAATCAGTATTCTCTAAATAGCTAGAAAAACGGTCTGGATTCTGAGAAAAAGAAAGGGCTTTGAGTTCACAGCTCTCTACAGGCTCTTTCAGCATTTGGAAACTCCCATCTGTGGAAGGTGTTTGTATTTAAAAGTTTTCACTGATACTCACTAGAGGTAAATTCAGTCAGTAACAGCTGGTCTGTATTATTACAAAGCAATACTAAGAAAACCTTGATTACTGGCACAGTACCTAAAGGAGAAAGAAATAAAACAAAATGTGCTTTGCATCTGGATATAGGACTATCTATTTGATTGAAGATAACTTAAAATATCATTTAAAAGTTCATGTAAAATTTTGCTTGGAAGCCAAACACGGGTAAGTTGAACAGAGCTCAAAATCACTTAGGTCTCTGCAAGTTAAAATACATGTCACTTATTGTAGAAAAGTTGGCTGACCCTGCTGTTCATGTCTGACCACCTGACCCATAAACATTATGAAGAAACAACCTGCCAAGACTGCTCAATTTACATTGCCTGACACATCTTTTTGTGGTTTTTTTTTTTTTTCTTTTCCTTTTCAATTTTTTTTTCATTTATAGCAAGGGAGAAGTCTGCCTTCTCTTGAATGTGAAGTAGGACAGTGAGTCATTCTAGTTATTCATACTGGAAATTTGGAGACATCGCGGCGGACACTGTTCTGTACTCTAAAGTCAAAAGGACTTTTTCAGGTGTAATTCTCTACAGTGCTGGTGTAAGTACCGTGATGGTAGTTCCTGCATAATGCACAGTGCTGCTGCACAAGTTGATCCCTGGGGAGCATTTGGTAAATTGTAACAGTCTGTGAAAGTACGAGGTAAATAAAGATGGACTTTCTTCTGAACATGCTGGTCTGATTCCTACTGGTACCTTGAAAGCAATAAGTTAAAAGTTGCCCAAGAGCAGCAACACTTCTCTCACTTAGTGAAAGGAGATGACTCCATCCTTGGCCTTGAGAAGCATAAAGTGATCCTTGCAGAGTGATGCCTTCTTCCTGCGGCCCACAGGAGGGGGCAGAGACAGAGAGCAGGGTGACTTTCACACCATGCCTACTGAGTGCTTTTCTGAAATCCTGAACATTTCTCTCTCGCTCTCTTAAAGCATGCACTGGGTCCACCCATTAGTTATGCGGCTTTCTCTGTTCAAAAAAGAGTTGAGCTTGACTCTAATTAATTAAGATAAATGCCAACAAAAAAATAAAACAAAGGGTCAGCCTCACCCATCCGTGGTAGTTTCATAGGCAGTCCCACCACTCCATGTGATACTTTCATATGTCGATCTTAAATGTCCATGAAGTACTGGGGAAACATCATCCTATTTTATGAAATTCTTCACCTCAGTAAATTATCGAGGTGTCGAAAAGCATTTTTATAAACTTTTAACTAAAAGCTACAATTCAGCCTGCTGGTTATATCCTGTCAGACACGCACTTGCAGGGGCTCAGCTCTGATCCTTGTTCTGGCATTGACTTTCTCTGCCTCATGGAGAATGCTTTATATAATTAGAAGTCCTTTATCAAGTTCAAGCTAAGGATCTTTCGAATTCACAGATGAAAGTTGATGTATTGGTACGAAGTTAAACTTGTCAGTGGCTACTTGATAAAACTGGTCACTTGCTACAGCACAGTGTCATTACTTCATGTACCCAGTTCCTCTGAGGGTGATGTTGTAATGCCAAGCCCTTCCTGGAAGTGCCAAATATCAGAGGAACAACATAAAAAGACTGCAGCCTTCTTAGCTTCATTGAGTTGCTCCAGTTTGTATCTTGTAGGCTTTTAGTATTAAAAATGCACAAAGAGAAATGCAATTACCAGCAGTTTTTAAAAAATATTTTTATCAGTACTTTTTCTTTTCCATGCTTTGGAAATATAATTATAAGGGAAATGGATTCCCGAAAAATGCAAAGGAAAATTTTTCAGCTACTAAGAATGTCTTGGTTTGGAATTTCTTTAAATCTGATGTGCAGGTGTGACTTTTTCACAAGCTGCTTTTCTATAGTTAAAGCTTCTCGCACATCAGATTCTTTGAAAACATGGCTTTTGATTTATTTTTATTTGTTTATTCTTAAAGTAACAGCCATGCAAGACCTCTTTAAATGTAAATAGCAGGAGAAAGCCCAGGGAGCAGTTGTAGCACACCATGTCTTTTCTTACAATTTCTTTCCCTCCTTCTCTTTCTGCCTCTCTCCACTGAAAATAAAGGACTAAGAAAGAAAGGAAAAGCTTACCCAGCAACATTTGCATCCCTGTTTTTAGTTAGTTGCACTTTCCTAGCTTGAGGTGCTATGAATTATTGAAGAGTGTCCAGTGCTCCCAAGTAAATATGAGACACTCAAATAAATAACTACTTGCTATATACCTCTGTATTCCTGGACAGTGTTTAGAAAATCCACATGCAGCCCAGTTTTCATTTTCATGCTTATTTTCTTTTTTTCAGGACATTTAATTTTAGTATATGCCTCAGATATACAGGGGCCAATCAGAATGAAGTAATAAATGACATTAGTTACTGAACAAACATAATAGTATTGTGGTAGTCCAACAGTCAAATGTAGCTGCCTGCTTTCCACCATCTAAATCCATGCTCAGGCTGAAGATCAGTACAGCAGCTGGTGCTGGGAGATTTTGAATGTCTAAGCTCGGGTGTCCAGCTTAAAATATTTGGTTCATGTTGCATAAAAGTGTAGTTAGTTATTATCTAGGAGTTAATTAACCAGTATAAATTAATTTAGGAAGATTTTCCTTTTATTGTAACCTGACACAAGGAATCTGCAACAATATTTAGTAAATTACAACTTGAGCAATTCCCCATTAACTGCATAATTTCCCTCATACATTCTTCTCCTCTAAGTTGTCCCACTAAACATTTTACTACTTATAAGTTAGAGTAATTATAATGGGCTGAACAGTGTCTGAGATTTAAAAAGAAAGCTTTTGTGGGTGATATATAGTTTCTCCTCCTTTTTATGACTACCTGATAAAGGTCAGTCATTTATAATTTCCTTGAATTGTGCTTCATTTAACTCATGTCTACCTGTACAGTCTTTGGTGAACGGCTACCAGTCCAGCAAGATTTAATTGTTCCAAGGTTACATAATGGAACCTTTCTAATCATGTGAGCTGGATAATGCTTCACTTGTTTCCTAAACCATTTGGGGTTTGATATTTTAGCAACCTCCATGGATGCTGTGAAGGAATTTATAGTGAAATGCTTAACGTTTCACCATATGATGTAAAGGTATCTGGCATATCTCCAGACGAGCTATTTAAAAACAAACAAACAAATAAAGAAACAAAAGCATTTTTAAAGAATTTTTAACACTTTTCAACATTCCTTTCAGGGATAAATTCACTTTTTAAATACCAAAAATGACTGTGTAAGTCTTGCATGTGCATACGAAGATTTGTACGTGGGAAGAAGGTAGACAAAGCTGTTTCTCCATTTGGTATAGACTAACATCAGTGAAGCTTTCTCTGTGTCAGGTGCTTCCAAGTGTAAAATGCCCTCGATGATAAACTTGTGCTCATGTTTCTTAGGAAATATAAAAAGTCATTAGTCAAATGTTATTCCTGTATACAGTGTATGTCTAAGAAACTGCTACCTGTAATGGGAGTAATATAGATGAGCTGGGGTGCCAGGAAGGTCTAAGCATTCAAAGAGTTTTTCTGACATATTCATTGTTTTGGGTTCTAGTCAGCAATCAGCATCTTCATTTGCAGATTTGGGTTAAAAAAACCTCATTGTTTAATGTGCAGGTTTCAGGATAACTTATTTTCTGAACCCATGGGGGTTCCAATGTGCAGTCTCACCCTGCAAGGAAAGAGTCCCAAAGAGGACTGTAGGCTGTTTTGGGTGAATCTATTTATCGCAGTCCTCAAATTATGAAACTGTTTTGCTGTAAGATACTGTGCAGGGGAAAAAAGAAAAAGGTTCAGAAATGAATTAGACATCTTTATTTCATGAATGTCCATTGGCAACTGATAAATTCACAAGCTTGGATGAAGCTTCTGCCTGGAAAAAAAGAAAAAAGAAAGAAAAAATGGAAACTGGGGAAAACCTTAAGCTTCTCCTTCCTGCAAGGCAGAAAGTAATGTAAGTACATGTTTCATTTTTTTCTTACACTTTTTCTTTAAGAAAGCTTTACTAACCATTGTCAGACACGATACTGAGTGACCTTTGGTCTGTTCCAGCATAGGTCCCATTATGCTCTTAATGACATATCTGCACTCTTTTTACCACCCAGCTACTCTCTCAGAGAGGGTGGACTTGGCTTTGGAAACCAAGTGCCTTGGAGTATGAGGGAGGCTGCTTCCCCAGGGCCCCCTGCCTCTCTCTTAAAGAAGCCAAAACTCATGCCATTCATGAGGCAAGGCCACAAAGGTTACCCCACAGTGAGGGCATTGAAAAGCCGGTTTCTATTTCTGTCTCTGTTACTGCTGCAGAATTTTTGCCTAATGCTGTTCATACTGCTGATTCATACTGCTGATGAATGACCTTTGACATTTCTTTAAGACCTCCCCCTGATACTTGGTGATAGGAGTTCTCCGAACCAGAAGGCAGCGGATGTTGATGGACTGGTGTGGAGGCTGCAGCCTTCAGAAGCTGTGATTTGAGTGGGGTGGAAAAGGCAGAGAGTTTGAGACTCAGTTATCCCAGATAGTGGGCTTCCCAACTCAGTGGTTCTAAATTTTGCTGCTTTAATTACCCTTTGTAAAATCAGGATAATATTACAGTCATATTTTATAGGCAGTTGTAAAAGGAAAGGCACTGCTGTTCATGAAATATATTCACATGCACCACAGAGAAGTCTAAACAAATGGCTTCAAAGGAGAATTTTAATAACGTAGTGCAAACAAGACCTAAGGCCACACTTTCCAGAAAAGAAATTTTTTTAACACCTCATTATTTTCCTGAATGTAATCCATCCTCAGCAAGGGGTCACGTGTAAGTATCTGACCATGTAATAAAAACCCAAGACTAGATTTATGCTGCAGAGGTGACTTTTTCTGCATATCTGTAATTTGCTTTTATTTTCTAGCTCCAAGGGTGATTGTTAAGATGGCGTAGATGTCCTATATGCGTACAAACTAATATGAAAATTAGTTTAGCTGCTAAACTAAGGGGCTGTTCCATTTCAGTGCCATTATCAAGGTCAGAGGAATGTTCTCCTGATATTTTCTGTAGATTTCCTGATGTTTTCTAGGTAAACACTTCTATGGCCTCAAAATGTGTTTCAAAAGAGAAATTAGGATACCCACAGGAAAATAGATATCCTTTTTTATCCAAAGGGCAGGACCATACACAGATGGGAGCTTAGGGCAGATGAATCAGAAACATGGAAAGAAACCTCAGACAGTGTGATGTAGCTTGTACACTGGATTTAGAATAAATTTCTCAGGTATGTCAGATTGTTGGGCAGTTTTTTAAAACTGAATCTTGTGAACATTATTAATGTATTTTTTAATGTGTCTAGCATACATTGGACATAGCATATTCAGTATTACCCTAAAATAGTGTTTACATTTTGAAAGCTGGATTTGAAAGCATTTATTGGAGTTTTGGACTAGTGTGAGCTAACAGGTTTCCACTGATAAACCACTGAAGTTTTTGGTATGTCACATTCTACATTGCCTATCTATAAAATGGGAGTAGTAAAGTAAGATTCTTACTAAAAGAAGGACAAGAAAATGAAGGAACAAAAGTCATTGAATAGCTGTCAGCCACATATTTTTTCTGCTATTCATAGGGTTCAATCTAAATTTGGTGGATGATTCTAGCCTTTGTTTCTGTGAGGTTTTTTTGATCCTCATGCTTTCTAAGTTCTGATCCTTGTAAAAACTCCTTAATATTTTAAAATAGAAATGAACAATCCTTTTTGTTTTATAGCCTTTGGGAGAAAAAGATTGATTCTTTTGCAGGGGTTTGGGCTAGGGGATTTTGGATTTACATGTGTGAAGAATTGATGGAAGAAAGCTCAGAAGAAAGAAATGAATTTTGTATTTAGTGCTAAAAGCAATAAAAGGCCATTTCTCAGCTAAGCACCTATGAAAATTCTGTGCTTCATGTTCACAAATCTTCTCCTGCAGCATAACAAATTTATCGATTCCAGTGAAAAAGACATTATTTTTGGGATCTTGTGGTCACAGTGTGAGAGCTGATGTCTGACAGTTAGATTTGATCCCATGGAAGCCTCCAAAGACCAGGAGATTGACTTTAAATTGGAAACAGCCTGAATTCCAGATATTGGAGTAACATCTTCACAGAAGCATTATAAAGCAAATTAACAGATGTTGATTGAGTATACACATACATTTCTTCCTAAGGCTTGTTTTCAGCCATCTATAACGTTTTTGTGTGCTTTATTTTTCTTTTGAGCTTGAAATTTGACACCATAAAAATCACAGAATCATAGAAATGGTTAGGTTGGAAAAGACCTTTAAAATCATAAAGTCCAACCATTAACCTAGCACTGCCAAATCCAACACTAAACCATGTCCCTAAGTACCATGACTACATGCCTTTTAAATACCTCTGGGGATGGTGACACAATCACTTCCCTGGGCCACCTGTTCCAGTGTTTGACAACCCTTTCCTTGAAGGAAATTTTCCTAACATCCAGTCTAAACTTCCCCTGGCACAACTTGAGGCCATTTCCTCTTAGCCTCTTGCTTGTTACCTGGGAGCAGAAACCAACACCCACCTCACTACAGTCTCCTTTCAGGTAGCTGTAGAGAGCTATACGGTCTCTATTCAGCCTCCTTTTCTCCTGATTAAACAACCACAGTTCCCTCAGCCACTCCTCATAAGGCTTGTTCCTTAGACCTTTCACCAGCTTTGCTGTTCTTCTTTGGAAACATCCCAGTATGTCAATGTCTTTCTTGCCGCAAGGGACCCAAAACCGAACACGGTATTTGAGGTACAGCCTCACCAGTACTGAGTACGGGGTCCCTAATAGCACTTGCTAGTCCCGCAGGCCACTATATTTCTGATATAATCCAGAATGTTATTGGTCCTCTGAGCCACATGGATACACTGCTGGCTCATATCCAGCTGGTTATCAACCAATACCTCCAGGTTCTTTTCTGCTGGGAAGCTTCCTGGTGACCCTTCCTCAAACTTGTAACATGGAGTTCTTCTGACCCAAATGCAGAATCTGACAGTTAACTCTGTGAAATCCCAAACAATTGGCTTCAGCCCATTGATCCAGCCTGTCCAGATCTCTCTGTAGAGTCTTCCTACCCTCAAGCAGATCAGCACTCCCACTTAACTTGGTCTTGTCTTCAAACTGCATTTGAAGTTGCATTTGATCCCTTCCTTCAAATCATTGGTAAAGATATTAGTTTCTTAAAAGAGAAACAAACTTTAGAAATGAAGAAGCTGGAAGAACAAGGTCCTCAGGACTCAGCTGTGGATTCCATTACTTTGGAAAAATTTGCTCTGCTTTTCTCACATTAAGGAGAATTTAAAAGCAGAATATATACACATATATTAAGGTTTTTGCTACAATATGGTACTGATTTTCCACAATTCTTGATAATGAGGTGAAGCAAGGCTCTTTTAAGGCAGAGAGCTATAAAGGCTGAGTTCTCATTTCAGAAAGGACAGGAGCTAGTGTGAAGTACTTTGAGGCACCAGATTTGAAGAGCCTATAGAAACATGTATGATGACTTGCATCACACAAACAACGAGAACACGTCTCAGAAGTTGTTGCAGATGGTGTACACAGCATCCACATTCTTTACTTGGCTTTAGTTGGCTATGGCATGAACCGTGCAGGAATAACCAGGGAACGGTAGCATAGAGTCCTAACTCCAATAAAAGTGTTTGTATTATGGCAGTGTGATTTTGCTTGGTTCAGATTCTAAGCAGGAATTGCAGATTACAGTTAGGTACTTAAGTAAGTAGACAGTTATTTAAATAACTTGTGCTACTGTCTAAAAAGAAAGCTTCCAAAATTAACGTTATTAAGTGTACTGGAAAAGTGTCAGTCCTCTTTATAAAGAAGGTATGCTTAAGAAACTTCACATGTATACATTCATAAAAAGGTGGATACTTCAGAAAGAGACTGTTAGAGTGAGGGGGATTAGTGTAAATTCACATAATTCATTTTAGACTGTCTTAAATATCTAACTTTAAATCTAACATGCACAAACCACACATATACCTTATTTCTCAGAAACACCTTCCTTTTCTCATTAGCTGACAGAGGACTTCAGCTCCCCACCTTTGATCCTTGCAATGACACCAATATTCAAAACTAAAACAACTGGGATAAATATTTTCTGTTGTCTTGTAATGATTGCCTGATTGCACTTTTTATATTTTTTTTTCTATATGTGTGTGTCAAAGGATGACTTTTCTAACTACCTACTATACCAGTTCAACTAGGAATCTGCTCTTCCTCTCTGTTACATTGTCGTCAGTAAAAAATACTTTGCAGTTGGAATTCGTCTGACAGGTTTACTAGTGATACATGAGCCAGAGTAAAATCTCGTGCAATCTTTCAGAGCTGTCTTAGTATTGTAGTGCTAACAGTACAAAATGTTTGTTTTAGTCAGTAAAGTAAGCAGATATATGTCAAGTGCATACGAGGATTAGATCAGTTGGATAAGAATATGTTATTTTTCATAATGGTTTCTCAACTGTAACTGCATTTTAAGGCTTTGAATGTGGTGACACAGCTACTTTGACAGCACCACCACTTCAAGCCTTTTAACAGCACTGCACGATGCATTAACGCTCCCAGCTTTGCTATAAAGAAGAGTATCGCATTCAAACCCTGAAATAATAAACTAAGTGCTCCACCAAACATTGTCAGCAGCTAACTACCCACCCTGTACCTGTGGTAAGCATTTCTAGCCGCTGAATTTCAACCCACTTTCTCCTCCTTAATTAAGAAAGAGATACATTACAAAAGAGGGACAGCTTTATATGTTAATAGTGCTCTTGAAGTTATGTTATAGTATGAATTTGATATTGTAACAATGAGATATCCAGAAAAAGAAAGCAAGCACGCTTGAATTTCAGAAGCATGTCATGGCTCAGCATATTTTGTCATAACATTAGAATGTAACATGACATGCTTTAATTTTCTTAGCCTTAGATTTCACAGATTTATTTTTCAGAGTGAGCAGCAGATGTTTGTCCCTGTCTGGCATAAACATATGTTTGTGTGTGTACTTATATATGGTAGTATTGTTGGTATGAATTTGCTTAGAAAAAATATGAACCTTGTATATATTTGTAACTTAATTATGTTTGGAATATAATAATTCACAGAAAAAATAATTTCAGTCAATTTGTCTTCAAGAATTCATCAGGAGCACACAACACCTTTAAGTATCCAACAACTAATCATTCAATTCATACTTTTTTATAAATGACAGTGTAGGATTCACATAGAAAAACATAAACTTTGCAGCAATATATTTTCATATTATAATAAAAAATATTTGCTGGTAAAATAGAGTAATTTTTATTTCAAAGGAGACTGAATCATTATACATGCTTAAAATCACAAGATTTGCTTACACGGTGCCAATAAAATACCCATTGGAATCACTCCTCTTACTAGAACTAATGCAGTGCTGGTGAAATAAGATCTGGGCATATGGTGATTATACAGAGCTGCAGAGAAGACACATGAGCACAGTACTCTTGTGCTGTCACTGCTTAAACCCAGCCTGATTCTGAATACAATAGGAATGCTCACCCATTTAGGTCAATATATCTGAATAGTGTCCAAAGTCTTTGCAGGCACTTAGAGTGGAACACTGACTATTCATAGGCACCAACAAATTAGGTTTTCTTTCTTTCTTGAAATCTGAGGCACCTGATCTGTGTTACAGGTTTCTACATATTTTATTTTATTTTATTTTATTTTATTTTATTTTATTTTATTTTATTTTATTTTATTTTTTGTTTGGATTTTATTGCATTTGACCATTCCAACTTCTTGGGGTTCACAAGACCATACCTGAGGAACTATAGAGAGAGTAAAGTTAGAATGACTCCTAAACATTGGTAACTCCAGCTGTGATCTCCAAGGAAGACTATGCTATGGTCTATATAATTAAGGTTGTCCAGCCTGTGCTGTACACCTGCTCCATCCAAGGAATGACATTTTACAATATTCCCAGGCAATTTATTCTAACAATTCCATCCGTCATTATTAAACTATATGTGTATATGCATACATTATTTTTATACAAATACATATATATACACATAACCTAATCTAACTTCCTTTCTTTTAGTGAGCCCCGTTATGCTTTCTTCTATCCCTAGTGGCACGAAGAAAACATTTACTCAGTCCTCTTCACCAGTTGAAAGTACCAGTGGAAAGTTCCAGATCTTCCCATTCATTTCTTTCCATCCCATCTAATATAGTCCCAGCTCTTTCATCAGTGACTCTTTGTTTAGACTGCTTATCTGTCCTCATCTGTTCTCTTATTCATACACAGTTTTCTGTTTTGTTATTGGAAAGATATACTTTATAACTCTATAAACAGGCTTTCTTTATAACATGACCTGAATATAGCCCACGAAAATTCTTTGAAATTATTTCCTCGTAACTAATTTTTGTTTTTATTTTAAAAGGAGTTGTAGCCTTCTAATGCAGCAAATATGATGTTGCCATTGTTAGCAGCAGACCAAAGGCTTTGAACTAAGCTCATAGGTCATCCTTCCATGTCTGTTAGACTATATTTGGACTTCTCTTGGCCTTTCAGGATCTGTCCCTTAGCTTCTGTAACTAAGAACAACTATCTAATCAGCAAGGGACTATTACTTCCTGTGTTTAAGATTTTGTAGAATTCTATGGTGTATAGATGTTACAAACACATACATGAAACCATTTACTTTTATACATGTATATATGCACATATGCATGTGTGTGTATGTATGTGCAACTAACAGGCTGTAATAACAAGAAGTTACTCTGTGTAAATGAATTATTCGTGATCCCAAAATGAAATGCCGCATAGAAAAACATGGGGATCATTTGGTAAGCAAAGCACAAGAGGGTATGGGAGACTCAGGGCTGTAAACAGCTCAGCTAGGATGATTATTGGTCATCAAAGAAAGGCACCTTTGGGAGCCAGCTAAAGTCACTTCAGAGGTAACTAAGGAAATGAAATTAATAAGTATCCAATACCATACATAGCAAATCTGGATGTAAAGTGGAGCTGCAGACTGTTGAAGAAAGAGCATAGTGTAGACCTCACAAGTAAACACATAAAACCTACCTCAAATGTTCCCAATAATGAAGAAGAAATCATCATTGTCAGTGGCATAGTACAAGACGTGGAATGCTTGGTACCTTGCCCCAGCTGAAGACTTTGATTGACCAAGGAGCCAAAGGGGTAATGGAAGAGTGAGCATAATGGCAAAGAAAGGCAGTAAACACTGGAGGAGTTGTGTATGTGTCATTTTTACTACATTTAACTTGAATTATAAGTATTAGGATCACTGTAAAGGGGACTAATAACAATCCTCTGATTAGTCTGTTAAAATTTAATTAGATTAACAATATAATCCTTCACTATGTTCCTCTTCCCTATAGGAAGATTTTGAATCTAATAAGCTAGTAAAAATTAAAGCAAAGTTGGTACAATTGGTAAAATAAACATAATAAAACACGTATAAAGCCAGGTATTTCTAACTTCTAGCCAGGTATTTCTAACATTTTCAGAATTTAATGAAAGTGGTCAAGTAAACATAATTCCTGCCAATATTATATTAGTTTTCATTAATTAATGAAAGTAAGAAACATTTGTTGGCTACTTAAAGCAAGCCAGTGAAAGTAAGTAAATTTTGCAGGGGGTATGAAGAGCTCATTCAAATGTCTAAGCCACTTGCTCAGAAGCAGCAAACTGAAATTTAAAAATCAAATCATTGTAAGTATGCAATTGTTTTGTGTTCATGTATATAAAGTATTTTATTTCATGGTTCATTATAAATCAAGGCTGTGCCCACACTTACTATGCAGTGTTCTCTTGTTGGGCCTGTTTGTAAAGAATGCTGATTGCTTTAGTAGATACAGGATCCAGATTAATTTATTACTTGAAAGTATACCTGAGCAAAATAACCTGTTACTACAAGCCTTTGAGAACAGTCCATTCCAGGTACTGGAATGTCGCTTTAAGATCTCCTCGGAGCCTTCTCTTCTCCAGGCTGAACAAGCCCAACTCTCTCAGCCCGTCCTCATATGTGAGGTGCTCCAGCCCTCTGATCATCTTTGTAGGCCTCCCCTGAACCTGTTCCAACAGCTCCATATCCTTCTTATGTTGAGGATTCCAGAACTGGACACAGTATTCCAGATGACATTTCACAAGAGAGGAACAGAGGGCCAGAATCATGTCCCTCGATCTGCTGGCCACGTTTCTTCTGATGCAGCCCAGGATACAGTTGGCCTTCTGGGCTGCGAGCGCACGTTGCCAGCTCATGTCGAGCTTCTCATCAGCCCACAACTTCTCATCAACCACAATCTGCTGGAAGAATATGATGATGAGCTGTAGACTCCTGGAAAGCATTGAAGACAACTTTTTAAGCCAGATAATAGCCACCTCTACCAGGGGAGATGCAATACTTGACCTGGTGATCACCAGTGTGAGTGAGCTAACTGGGGACATCAAGGTTGGAGGTTGCTTGGAATGTAGTGATCACTTACTGATGGAGTCCAGTCCTGAGGGAAATGGGTCAAGCAAAGAGTAAAGTCAGGATCCTGAATTTCAGCAAAGCAAAATTCCAGCTCTTCCAAGTAGTTGCTAGAACCCCTTTGGAAACTGCCCTCAAGGACAAGGGAGTAAAGCAGAGCTGCCAGATCTTTAAGGATGGTTTCCACAGAGTGCAAGAGCTCCCCATCTCCAGGTGCAGGAATTTTGACAAGAATATCAAGAGAAGGCATGGCTGAGTCATGACCTGTGGCTCAAACTAAAGGGCAAGAAGGAAATGCACATGCAATGGAAGCAGCGTCAGGTATCCTGGGAACTGTATAGGGACCCTGCTTGGTTGTGTAAGGGTGGGGTCAGGAAGGCCAAGATATGTCTAGAGCTGAACTTGGCAAAGGATGCAAAGAATAACAAGAAGGGCTTCTACAGGTGTGTAAATCAGAAAAGAAAGGTCAAAGAAAGTGTACCTGTCCTGATGAGTAAGACTACCAAACTGGTAACAACAGATGAAAAGGCCACAGTATTGAACAATTTTTTTGCCTCAGCTTCACTCTTCTCGCACCTCTCAAGGGGTGGACTGCAAAACACAGTCTTCTGTAAGAGAAGAACAAGTCTGCAGACACTTGAGGAACCTGGATGCACATAAGTCCATAGGACCAAATGAGATACATCTGAGTGTTTTCAGGGAATTGGCTGATGTGGTTGCCAAGCCACTCTTCATGATATTTGAAAAGTCAAGGTAGTCAGGAGAAGCCCTTTATTTCTGGAAAAGGGTAACATTGCACTCGTTTTTAAAAAGAGTAGAAAGGATGACCCTGGGAACTATCAGCCTGTCAGCCTCACCTCTGTCCCAGGGAAGGTTGTGGAACAGAGCCTCCTGGAAGCTATGCTAAGGCATATGGAGGATAGGGAGGTGATTCAAGACAGCCAGCACGTCTTCACCAAGAGTAAATCCTATCTCAAACTTAGTGGCCTTTTATGATGGAGTGACTACGTAGGATGACAAGGGAAAACCCACAGATGTCATCTATGTGGACTTCTCTAAGGTCTTTGATATGGAAAACATCCTTCTCTCTAAATTGGAGATATATGGATTTGATAGATGAACTATATGGTGGATAAGAAATTTGTTTTCACCCAGAGGGGAGTGGTCAATGGCTCAATGTCCAGATGGAGATCAGTGACAAGTGGTGTCCCTCATAGTTCTGTTCTGTTCTGTGTTGTTTACTTACTTAATCAATGACATAGATGATATAATTGGATGTACCCTCAGTAAGTTTGCAGATGGCACCAAGCTGAGTGGTGAGGTTGAAATCCTTCAGGGACAGAATGCCATCCAGAAGGACCTTGACAAGCTGAAGTA
This sequence comes from Cuculus canorus, assembly GCF_017976375.1. Taxonomy (NCBI): domain Eukaryota; kingdom Metazoa; phylum Chordata; class Aves; order Cuculiformes; family Cuculidae; genus Cuculus; species Cuculus canorus. The sequence goes on from NC_071402.1 coordinate 72,247,866, forward strand.
ATAGGCTTGCAAAAACCTTATGAAGTTCAACAAGGCAAAGTTCAGTGTCCTGCATGTTGGTCAGGGCAACCCTCAGTATCGAGACAGGCTGAGGGATGAAGAGATTGAGACCAGCCTTGTGGAGAAGGACCTGGAGGTTCTGGTGGATGAGAAGCTGGGCATGAGCTGGCAAAGTGTGCTTGTAGCCCAGAAGGCCAAACGTATCCTGGGCTGCATCAAAAGAAGTACACCCAGCAGGTTGAGGGAGGTGATTCTGGTCTACCGTGCTCTGGTGAGACCCTGTCTGAAATAGTGCATTCATCTCTGGAGCTTTCAGCATAGGAAACATATAGACCTGTTGGACCGGGTCCAGAGGAGAGCCACAAAAATTATCAAAGGCTTGGAACACCTTCCCTATGGAAAGAGGTTGAGAAAGTTGAAGTTGTTCAGATTGGAGAAGAGAATACTCCAAGGAGACCTTTTTCTGGCCTTTCAATACTTAAATTGGGCTTATAAGAAAATAGGGAAAAACTTTTTAGCAGGGTCTGTAGTAGTAGGACAAGAGGTAATGGTTTTAAACTAAAAGGTAAGAGGTATAGATTAGATATTAGGAAGAAATTTTTTACCCAAAGGGTGGTGAAATACTGGAATGCGTTTCCCAGAGTGTTGGTAGATTTCTGGAAACATTCAAGGCCAGGCTGCATATGGCTCTGAGCAACCTGATCTAATTGAAGATGTCCTTGCTTAATGCAGGGGGGAGTAGACTAACTGACATTCATGATCCCTTCCATCCCGAACCACTTTATGATTCTATGAAGTCCCTTCCCTCATGGCAGCACTGGAGGGAGACCAGGAGTGTTAGGATAACACTTGACTACTTCAGTCACTTGAATTAGTGACATCGAGAATTATGTTAAATTAAGCTTCAAACTGGGATTTCCAGAGATGGATTTACTTACTGTAGTAATACATAATACTACAGTAATACTGCATATGTTGCAATGAGAACTTGCATTACAAGAAGCTGATGATTTCCACTTTCTTCTCTAGTCTGACCTCAGTGCTGGGGAAAGTCATGGAACAGGTCATCTTGAGTGCTATCGTGAAGCACATGCAAGAGAACCGGGTGATCAGGCCCAGTCAACACTGGTTCATGAAAGGCAGGTCTTGCCACACTAACCTGATCACCTTCTATGGCAAAGTGACTCGACTACTGGATGGGGGAAAGGCTGTGGATGTAGTCTTCTTGGACTTCAGTAAAGCCTTTGACAGAGTTTCTCACAGCATTCTGCTTCAGAAACTGTCAGCCTCTGGCCTGGACAGGTGCACGCTCTCCTGGGTTGAAAACTGGCTGGATGGCCGGGCCCAGAGAGTGGTGGTAAATGGAGTTAACTCCAGCTGGAGGCCAGTCACAAGTGGGGTTCCTCAGGGCTCAGTACTGGGTCCAGCTCTGTTCAATGTCTTTCTCAATGACCTGGATGAAGGCATTGAGTGCACCCTTAGCAAGTTTGCAGATGACACTAAACTGGGTGGAAGCGTGGGTCTGCTGGAGGGTTGGGAGGGTCTGCAAAGGGACCTGAACAGGCTGGACTGCTGGGATGAGGCCAATGGCATGAAGTTCAACAAGGTCAAATGACGGGTCCTGCACTTGGGGCACAACAACCCTATGCAGTGCTACAGACTGGGGGAAGTCTGGCTAGAAAGCTGCCTGGAGAAGGACCTGGGGGTGTTGGTTGACAGCTGACTGAACATGAGCCAGCAGTGTGCCCAGGTGGCCAAGAAGGCCAATGGTATCTTGGCTTCTATCAGAAACGGTGTGACCAGCAGGTCCAGGGAGGCTATTCTGCCCCTGTACTCAGCACTGTTAAGGCCGCACCTCGAGTACTGTGTTCAGTACTGGGCTCCTTACCACAAGAAGGATGTTGAGGCTCTGGAGTGTGTCCAGAGAAGAGCAATGAAGGTGGTGAGGGGGCTGGAGAACAGGTCTTATGAGGAGAGGCTGAGAGAACTGGGGTTGTTTAACCTGGAGAAGAGGAGGCTGAGGGGAGACCTTATTATTCTCTCCAACTACCTGAAAGGAGGTTGTGGAGCGGAGGGAGCTGGCCTCTTTTTCCAAGTGACATGGGACAGGGCAAGGGGGAATAGCCTCAAGCACCACCAGGGGAGGTTCAGGCTTGACGTCAGGAAACAATTTTTCATGGAAAGGGTCATTGGGCACTGGCAGAGGCTGCCCAGGGAGGTGATTGAGTCACCTTCCCTGGAGGTGTTTGAGGGACAGGTGGATGAGGTGCTGAGGGGCATGGTTTAGGGAGTGTTAGAAATGGTTGGACTTGATGACCCTTCCAACCTAGTGATTCTATGATTCTATTATTCTATGACTAAAAATAATACCTTACTGTAGCAGGTCTACGTAAGAACTTATACGGTGAACTTTGTAGACATGTAATATAGAAAGGGGAAAATGAGATTGTTTTCTTCATTATCAACTGTTGGCCAATAGTATCAGCTGCATTTTGTGAAATAAGGAGTCCCAAATGATTGCAGAAGGGAATGAGTTAAAGTGGACATTTTTGAGTGAAGAGATTATGTTGTGGGAGAATGGCAAGAACTATTAAAGCTACCATGGTGCACACTATCAGCAAAGAAAGGACAGAAGTCCCTTTTAGTGTGTTCCTCACTTGCTCAGCAAGGATATTGCACAGCAAGAGGTGGAGCATTATGGCCAGAAGCTAAAGCTGTCAGACACACAGCAACCACTGTAGGACACTGATGGCTGTTGGCAGGTCCATAGATCCATTTGAAAAGGATAAAATCCAGAGAACCTGCCAATTTTTTTTCTTGTCTGAAAGAGCTATTTTGTCCTTTATTTTTTTTCCTAATATTTTTATTAATTACCAATTAGAAAAATATATGGTCTCCTTGTAGTACACAATTGATAGAAATCTCTAGAAAACTGTTAAAAAATCTTAAAATTGTGAAGATTCATCTTCACGCTATAGTACATCAAATGTCAGGTAGTGTATCTTGCCTTCACAGAAAGGAAACAACATGGAACTTGGAATTGCCATGTTACCAGGAACTACTCTGATGTTATTCAACCTTTTTGTGTGTGTTAAAGCTTGTTTCTAGGGCTTTTCTAAAGATCTTGAATGAGAGTATTTGTGGAGAAAAAAATTACTAGAAACTGGTACATTCTGGAAGTTTATTCCTATGATAGGGAAAAAAGAATCATAGAGTAAGGGTGATGCTTCTACCAGCTGCCTATGTAAGCAATTAGAATGCAAAGTGCACCTGGAGCAATTTAAATCCTTGAATTGAAGTTCTTATCTACTCTCTAGTTAGAACCACTGCAGTAACATTAAACAGGTTTCTTTACTGCACTTGATATGATTTTTACCCCAAATAAAAATCCAATTTGAGTTGTACAGTAATGATGCATTTTTACACAACTTGAAGGATTTTTTTAAAAATGTTTTTTAGTTTAATCAACCCTGTTAATATTCATCAAATGCATAAATGAATGAGTCAGCGAATTACTAACATCGGCTTGTTAATAGAATAAAGTCAGCATAATTCTTACATATTCTCCAAATACAGTCTGTAGAATGTGTATTCTGCACAGACACAGGAAATAAAGGTAATTTTAATGATCACATTCCACACTTTCATGAGATGTTAATGTTATTATAAAAACGTGTTCAAGGACCTATGTACAGTACTGTCCAATTATCTTTAAAGAGAGTTTTTCTGAAAATATATATTAAAACATTCTGAAAATGTTTACATATGAAAACTGCCAAATTTACGAGTAAATGTGTGTCTTGTGCATAACTTACACTAAAATTTAAGTGTACCAGTGGTAAATGAATACATCCAGGGTTAATGAACTTTGCTGAACATTGCTAAAGTGGCAATACATTGGCTCAGTTACAGTTAAATCTGTGAAAAGCCATTACAGTAATGAAATCGTTAGAGATCTGTTCTTTGAAATGTTACTTGAAAAGCTGTTCCACAAATCTCTTTTCATTGTGAGAATGAGACAGTCTGAAAATATTCATGCTCAGAAATAAAGGGCTGGGAAGGAGACAATGCAAGAGGCAGATATCAAAACCCTGTTTGCTACTGAAGGTCTAGAATTAGTGGTCTTAAGTGGCCAGCAAAAACATATGAGTTGGTTTTGTTGCGAAGTCCAAATGAAGCATAAACACATATCCAAATTATGACTTTTTTTTTTTTTTTTTTTTTTTTTCCAGCTGGTCCAGCTTTTGTTTCCCTACCAAAATCACCTGGTGCTGGTACCTTCCATTCTGTCTCCTAACTTGTCCCAAGTACTTTAAGAATTAAATTATATCTTTTTTTTAAAAAAAAACAACGAGCAACTATGGTGCTATTACAATACAGTACATATAACCATAATGCTTCAACCTGCCACCTTCTTGTACAAAAATCATGACTGCTTGTCTTGTGAGGTACACAAAAGTTTGCAGAAATGTGTGGGGTTTTTTTAACACCACTTGCCCCTACACCTCTGAATATTTGACTGCCATGTGCAATTCCTCCATTGATGGTGAGTAAGATTAAAATATCCATGTCAGAGACATAAAATATCCAGTCAGAGACACAAGAAGAACTCCTTTCTATTAGAGTAAAGTAAAAAGTGGCTGAAGAGTTGAGGTTTTAAAACTGAAAAAGTTACTCAATATTTTCAGCTTCCTTCTTTGTTCACTAGCGTATGGTACATGTCTGTCCTTACTGGTTGTTCTTCAGTCTTAAACAGCTTCCTCTTGTTGGTGATTCAGTCTCAGCCAGGCACCAGGAAAGCAGCAGAACTGTTCTATCGAGGATTAAGAAAAGACATGATTGTATACTGTGTATATGTTGTTGGTGCCACAGATCAGACTTGAGTACTTCCCTTGAAAAGCAATAATGTGCATAACAGTTAATACAGTAGTACTATGTACTTGCTAATGTAATTCTATTGTTTTAACTGTGCTGTTGAAAGGAAGCTGTAAAAATCTACAAAGGAAATTTGTACAAATATGTCTTTTTCCCACCCCAAGATGTTTCTAAAAAGGGAAGGCAGGAATCACGACAGTGTAAGACTTTTCTCTTGAAAGTCTGGAGGCTCTTTTTTTAAGACTTTGGAGACCCACAGTATCAGAAATGTTTTCTTAATCATTCTTAATCAACACAGAAAATCTGATCTTTGTCCATTACAGAATTATTAAAACAGTTTCATATAAAACCTGGTCTTGACATTCGCCAAGTGGAATTGGAAGCTCAGTCAACCATTAAGTATTTCGGCTTCGAGCATTCTACTAATCTCACTCAAATGGAATTTGGAGATCAAATAAATGTAAACTTCAGTTTATTAAATAGACTACAGAAGTTTCAATAGCCAGTTTCTCCTAGATGCTCCTTCAGCTTTTCTCCTCCTGTCTCTGAAGTATAGGGAACATACTCACACCTGCCATACTGTTTCTTTCTGGTTTCTCCAAAGCCATTGTCGTGCTGCATAACAGGATCTGCCCACCTTGGGGATAATGCTGTCATCCAACTCGGCAAACTGAAGAGATTTCAGAATTTTTTAAGAAACTGCATGACTGAATGAAGAATATGTAAATATCAATATTTTTTCCTAGGTTGCATTTTGTCACAGGTCTTTCTCAGTAAACATCCTGATATCTTAATGAAATAAATGGGGATTGAATTTGTTTCACAGTTATGAAAAATGGGGCCCACATTTACAAGCTTAGATGAGGATCTAAAAAATTAGTTTTGCCACTCAGATTGGCTTATTTGTTTATGGCTGGAAATGTGTAGGCTGAAAGTGTAATGTAAAATTTTATGTACAGATAAGCAACCTAAATTTGTGATTATTAAGAAATTCAGCAACCTCAGCCATGCAGCTGCTCTGCTTTCTGTGGTTGTTACAGGTGAATATCCAATGGCAAAATTTGATCTATTAGCTCACTGTCTCTGTAAAATCTATATCCATATTCATAATATATGTGTGCTTAATTTTCCTGATATCTCAGTATATGTTGCATTAAAGCGAGATACTCCTATGAATATAGGATAGTCTGATGATGGCAGAAACACTGTATGCAGCTAGTGTAGCAGTGATGAGTCAGGGTAACAGGCAATCAATACTTTAAATTATTGTTTTTAACATCAAAGCCATGCTGCCGCTTACACTTCTGTTGATGCTTACCTTATGAGTCCATATTCACGAACTCTTCTGCACTACCAAATTCGTAGAAAACAATGAAAATATACTGATACTATACATTGGACATAAACTCAATTTAAAACTAAACCAGAAATAATATTCTTGTCCTTTTTTTTTTTTTTTTCTAAAGCCTTTCTGGCATGGCACAAAAACTGCAAAGGGAACAGAATTCCCTCAAATTCTTATATGTGTTTAAACCACAAGATTCTTTCTTGCTCTGCAGTGTTTGACTGGAAAACCAAAACCCACAGCATCTTGAACAGATATTTTTCTCACCACATAGCAAAAAGTAAAGGAGAGATAAGTGCAGAGCTGACATGGTAAAAGGCAACACTGTGTATAGGCATATTGTTCATTGATATCAGAAAAATGCAATGCCTGTTTCCCACTACTACTGATTAGTGCGGTTATAGAACCACATTGAAATGACTATTTAACTTGCAGACTTGGTGTTATATAGTGAGTAGTTGTCTCTAGTGCTTGCAATACTTCTGATGTTGATGAATCCACAAATATTAAACTTTTGAGGGTTTGCTGAAGCAATCCCCCAAATTTCAAGATTAAGGACTTCCTCTGCACACAGGATTTATCACAGCAACATTATTTGCTGTGGTGTTTAGGCACCTCAATTTAATTTAGGCATTAACTGTGCAGAAACTTCAGACAGAATGTTATTAAAAGTGATCCTGCATTAATTACATCTGATAAATTATTGCTAGTTATTACCTTTTGTGTTCAACTGTGGTCCCAATAGTTGAGTAAGATTTAGATAGGTATAACACTTGATTATTGCAATATAAATTCCTATCCCCAAAATCTCCCTTTGTTTCATGAGAATTGGGCATAGTATTTGACTTCTGTTTCAAAGCATAAGACACCAATTATCTTTTCTGTAACTGAATTAATAAATATAAAACCCCACAGTAAATATGTCCCTCTCAGGCTACTAGTCTGGCTGCTGAGGGTAAAGTGCTGACCTTGAAATGGTGAAGTCTGAGTTTAACTCCTTGTCCTGTTAGCAGTCACTATGATGGCTCAAGTAAATATTTCTGTCCCTTAATTTTAATGTCTGTTAAAGTTAGCTAAAGATCCTCCCCCTTCACCAGAGTGGATTGAACAAACATGTGAGAGTCTATTATTTTGTTATTTCAAAGAAGTCATACATCCAGGAACAAAAATGATAACCTTTTCAGTATCTTTTAGGTAAGAGTTAAATGGGAAGGAAAATAAAGTGCTCCTTTCCTGGATCTTTTCACAAAGCATCTCTGTATAATCCTGTGGTGTTGAAGTCAAAGGCAAAATTCTCAAGGACCACAAGGGAACTAGAATTTGTCTCAGGATTTTTAACGTAACAGGAGGGTTCACAGACCTGACCTAATATTGAAGTCTAAAGCACTACTGAAACAAGAGCTTGCAGCTACTCTTGTTTAAGGAAAAAAAAAAAAGAAAGAAAAAAGAAGAAAAAAGGAAGATGACGAAGAAGAAGGTATACTCAGAATGGACAAAAGGAGAGTGCACCAAAGATCCTGCTCAAAAGATTCAGGCTGTGCACAATACAGCTATAAATTGCTAAAAGATAGGCTGTCTTTTGAGATGTCTTATACTTCCCACTCCTTACTGAGCTGGAAATACCCTAAGGACAGTCTTTTATCCATTGAAGCATTTTGTCATTTCTGTACCTGGGAGTCAGAGCAGGAAATATACAGCAGTAAAGCAATCATTAAAGATTCAAAGTAATGGCAATAGCAATACTAAGAGTAATAATAAAGAATTCCTGTAGCAAAGCTTTCTTTGATTGACCTGTTCACATTATGCACCGTAACTCCCTGAAGAAATTGCAAATGTTGTACTGTTGTATTCCATTGTCACTGAACTTTGTGTCTTAGAAAGTCCCATGCCTTCAGAGAAGACTGTTAGCTGTAGGCTTGCTTTTTAATATGACATCTTTCTCCTTTAATCTAAATTTCCAAATTCTGCTCTGAGAATGCTTTCAGGGGTGCAGGCAATAAGGTTGTATTGTTTCTATTTATACACAGAAAAGTTTAATACTTTGGTTGATGCAAATAATGCAGCCCTTCCTGCAAAGTAGGGTTAGTAATGTGCCTTTCCTTCAGTCAACTGAAATAAAAGACACAAACAACAGTCATCAACCAGAGATGTGACAGGGGGCATGCTAGCCTTCTCTTCTGGACTGTTGCTCAGATCTTGAGTCAGTTCTTGTGCGAGTAGAAGAGCAGATGGGACCAAACCCCCACATCATGTCCCACACCTGTCAATGCATACACATTGCTTTTCAGTTTAATGAGAGTAAATAGAAAAAGGCAGTGTTATCACACCTATCTTACACCAAGGAAGAAGTTTGAGAGTTTGTTATCCATTGAGGTCACCTGGAAAATTCTGTGGAGAGCTAGAAATCCAAAGATATAAAGCCTCTATCAGCAGGTCAGCAACCTCACCAACCTGCAGCTGGTTTAATATGATGTCTCATGAACACAGTAAATTCTAAGGCTGAGAGAGGAGTCAGTGGACTATCTGTAAGAGATCCATAAAAGATATCCAAGTGGCAGTATGGCTTAAATAGACTGTTTCCATGAGAATGATCTTTGTGTAACTGGAACAGATGCATTACTTGAAAGCTGAGTTAAAATTAGGTAGCACATTAAAAAAAAAGAAAATCAAGCTAAATGGGTTTCGCAACACACACTCATGAGGAGGTGTGTTTTATTGTAATTCCAAGAATGATAATAAAAATTTGCAACTCATTTGGCATGGTAGAGCACTGAAAATTTGCATAGTGTATAAAGCAGGACTACCTAAATGATATTCTCCTCCCACTATGTGTTCCTGCCTATTAAGAGCTAGTTTTATAAAGGAGAAGTATAATTTTTAACTCCTGAGACCATTACTGACCTCTTGACTAATGCAAGTGAACTATTTTATTTTAATCCACGAGTAGACAGATAATAAACAATTTGATATGAGGAGTTACAGACAATAGAAAGGAGATACTTTGTCATCAGGTAGAATTTAATCTGAGCCAAGAAATAATTTATGTGCTTAGATTTTTCCTTCAGATCAGCCCATTCACTCCTTCAGTCCTGGACAGGAGGGTTTGACCCTGAAGATGAAAATAAAATTACCCACAAGGTTGTTTTTTTCCCATTTCAAGCATTTCCATCTTTCTTTCCAAACCCCTCTTCTTTCACTAACCATACATTTATGCTGTACGTAGAAGGTCCTTATTTAATCTATGGTTTATTATTAGTTTTGCTTAGTCAACAACAATTTAATGGCAATATGGCATAATTTTTTTTTTAAATATATAGTTATATTATACAAAGGTTTACTCGATAAAAGTTCCCAATTTTGAGACTGGAGATTAATTTTTCCATTTTCCTTTTCAAACATTATTTTCTAATGAGCATTTAGAGCAATTTTCAGAATTGGAGGAGGGGAATAGTCATAGTTCTTTTTTTTCTCCACCCCCTCCTATTCTTTTCTTGTGCAATTGCTCAACCTAGTACATCAAGTTCACTTAATTCTTAACAATTTTCACAATAAAGAGAAAATATTTCAATTTTTCTCAAGAAGGTCAGTTTCCTGACATAGTCATTTTTTTTTTAATAACAGTATCAGCTTTTGTGTCTGTACATCATAGACTAATCTGTAAGAGATAAAAGGGTGAGACGAAAGTTCCAAGAACCTCTGTTTCATTATACAGTAGTATAAGTGAATGTTTACATCAGTGACAAATACAGAATTTTGGCATATTCTTTTTGAACGTTTGACATGAAGAACAATTCAATAGTGTTCACTTGCTTAAGATTTTTGTTTAGAGGAGGCACCTGGAGTAACTTTTCCACATAGTACTTTTATGGATTTCAGTTTTGTTTGTCATCTCTACTAAAAGTTTGCCTTGGTGGTGAAGATCCAGACATCATCCTTGCTGTACTGTAGATTCAAAAGGGACCATGCTGCATTTCGGGCTCTGCATTTTGGGAATGTTCAGCTAATTTATGGGCTTAATTTTGAAAACAAAATATGCTTTCATGCTTTAATCTATTACTGTTCACAAAGGTATTTATAACTCCGTCCGTCATTAATCGTATGCTTAAATTCTACTCAAGCCAGTCTGCTTAGATAAGCACGCTTTGCTAAGGAAAAATGGAATTATACTATAGATAAAGTCAGGAACATGCAAGTGATTTGTTGACAAATGAATTTCAGTCCACCCGCTTTGCTGTTTTTCTCTTTCCAAAAGGCACTGCTGCAAGTATTTGGAAGGACTTTTTTATCACTGTATTATCCTTTGGGGCAACGCCTAATGCAGTATGTTTTGAATAGCTTCCCGTCTTAGCAAGCAGAAGTGTACAGAAGTAATTCTCATTTAATGGATTCTAGCCTGATACCAAACTTTTTTTTTTTTAAATTATGAATCATGGGTTTATAAGTGTACTTAAAAATACTTCTACAGTATCCAAATAAGCATGAACCACCTAGTGCATTTGTGATTCAGGAAGGAGGCTCTAAAGCTTTTGCAGTCACTCTAAAGCAATACAGTGCTTCTAACATTGTCAATATTTCACACAGTTGGGTGAGGAACTATGACTGCAAAGAGCACTGAATTATGGATCTCTACTACTCAAACAACAAGGTCATTTTTTGGATCTGCTGGCCACATGAATCCAGAGAAAGTTGTTTAATCAATTTTGCACAAGTGAGTTAATGGATGAAGGGTGCAACTGTAATGCTAAACATTCAGATACCAGGTAACCCTTTAATGACTCCCCTTGTCCACGCAAATTTTGGCTCTTTGGATTCTCAAGAATATGGTCATTCAGAAGGAAAGAGACACCTCTTGGAAGCAAACACAGAGTATGACATTAGAAAGACACAATATGCGATAAGGAGGTCTAGTATTTGTGAACTGTGATTATTAATGTGGAAACTGCATGACGAAATGAGCTATTCTCCCCTCTCACCCTACTTGACTGCCCAATGAGCACATCTGCATAACAGTTGCTTTTGGCAGGTACTTCCTGATATTAGAGGATGTGGATAATTTTGGTTTTGTCAATGAGTTCTCAGATGATGTACGTGATGAAAAACAGAATTAAAGTTATTCAGAAGTGTGATTAATTATAATATATATATTAAAGCGTATTTGGAGAGAATCAGCAAAATCCCACGGACCCATGACAGAGGATACTGTGAAATCTGCAGTTTAATCCTCATGAAAAACATAGGGAAAAAGAAAAGGGAATTAGTATTTGAGAACTTATTCCATAGACATTTAGCAAAATTGATGAAGGGACATAGACTTTGTAGGATGAGAAACTGGAAAATAGCTAAAGAACAGGTATATTTTTGCCAGTGAGTCATTTGTGTGGACATGGGAATGTGCTACAAATAAGTGGTTGGTTTTGGCGAAGTTTTAGGAAATTTATGGACACTAAGCTATCTATAGTATTAGTCTTAGATGTCAGTGCATTTGTTGATTCTGCCAGCTTTATTGCATGCTGGTGGTGTTGATCTGCCCTAAGTTCTATTTCCCTGTAGGATGAACAGTGACACCAGACAGAATCTGACTTCTTTGAGGCAATATTCATTCCAGATTCCTTTGGCAGGAAGGAATCTGCAGTGTATCAGGTCCCTTTTGCATCTGCAGTAAAATTCTTTCTTTCTAGGCAACACTTATTTAAATGTCAAAGTTATTTTATTCACAGATACTGACATGAAGCTAACTGGCATATCTTAAAATGTTTTGCTAAACAAATTGCCACAAAATGACAATAAAATAATAATATGAAAAAAAAATTAAGAAGAGCAGATTGCTTGTAGATGCAAGCTTGCAGTTAGTAATATTTTTGCAAGAAATGTCAAATTCTAAAGGGTCATCTTCATGACCATTTTCAGAGGAGAAAAAAAGCATCTATCTATCCCTACAGAGAGAGAGAAAGAGCGAAAGGTGTGCTGGGAAAAATAGGTAAGAATGTGTGTATGAATTCATATATAAATATTTGTAAATACACACCAGGAATGTCAAGAAAATACAGCCAGAACTGCTGTCAGCAAAATTTAGAAAGCCAGGTTCCTGTTCTAAGTTACGGATGCTTTTCCTGGGTTGCCTGTCGGTAGTTCTACAACCCGCAATTGTCAAGGACCTTTGGAGCAACCATAGTGTTGAGTGCTATCATTCACCAGTCCACAAAGTGGGGTGGAGCTTACATAGAAAGACTTTCAGTTGGCTGTCTCTTGACTGATATGTGAGGCTGGAATAATATCTGTGATTGTGCAAGTGTGTGTGTATACAGATTGGTAATTTCTTCTCCTACAGAAATCCTTCCCCCTCTAGTTCATTAATACCCTCCACACTTCATAACAACCATTTCTCATGGCATCAGGAATTTATCCTGTAGGAGCACTGTGGTTTCATTCCCAGTGTGGCAATATAAGATGCTAAATGCAGCCACCTTGCTGGCTAAATAATTGCACTTTCAATGTGGATCCTGGGGTGGGACATGTGAGCAAAGTCCCACTGGTCATCTGCAGCTCAGGGCCACCTGCCAGAATGCACCCATATGCAGAGCCAATATGCAGGTGTCACTGTCCCTACCAGAACAAATGCATCCTGGCATAGCCATGGGATGGGAAACATTTTGGTAACCTAACACTATGTGATATTTGTTTCCTCCCCATCTATAATAACCACATGGCTCTACCATAGATTTTTTCAGTATAAAAAGTCAATGTGCTTATTGGTTATTTTGTCAATTGCTGTGTCCACTTATTGAGAACCAAAATGATCATTAATTTATAAACATCCATAACAATATTTTATTTTATACCCAAATACAGAAACAAAATACAGAAACAAAATACAGAATTATTTAGCTTCAGCATTCTGTTTGTTTTTTATGTTTTCTGCTCTCATGATCTACTCTTAGAGAAAAGTCTGGATATGCTTCAAAGTCAAGGAGTGTGTAAAATTCACTGTGATCAATCACATGTTGTGGGCACAGTGGAATTTAATGTGGACTATGGAAATCTGTTGGTCCTTTTCTCTCAGAAATTTGTGTATGTCTGCTTAGATGTTCAAGCACTTTCCTGGTATTTAGCCCATTGATAATCTGCACTCGTTAACCTACATGTACATATTTTTATTTGGATAATTATCATTGGGATATTAAATTTGTGTCACTCTTGAATCTAGCTAGACTTTGCAAAAGACTGTAAGAAAACTTAATTTTCAAATTACACTGGGATTCAATGGGATGTGGGCATATACCTGGTTTAGGCAGCACTGAAAGCACAGCTGGCATGGATGTATGTTCACATTAACACAAAGTATAGATAACATCCCAGTGTCAATGAATGAAAAATGTTGTGTCACTTTGGGATGATTTTACAGTGGAGAAGACTAATGCAAGAGAATTGTATGTAACATATCCACATTCCTTGTACTATTTTATTAGGGGGAAAAGGTTCACTAATATGACATCTGAAGAAGACCACGAAGACCCTTTCCTAAAGAATGTAATGAGAACAGGTTATATTTCTACCAAGTTCCACATTCTCATTACAAGCTTTTTAATAAGAAAGGATTAATTTTCTGCCATTTTCCATTCTCATTACTACTCAGTCAAGGGAATGAGGTATCAAGAGTTTAATGCCTAATTTCTATTCAATGAATCTTAGGAGTGAGGGGCACTTTTTTGACCTTTTGAATATTTTATATTTTGATTGTGTGGTCACTTGTCTCCTGCATTGTTTATATCCTTATGATAGTAGCACATATTAAAATAAATGGACTGGATATCTAATCAAAATTGCAAAATAACAGAAAGGTCAATTTAATACCTCTTCAAGAATATGCACAGTATTAAACTTTGGAAATCTTCTTCCTCTTAGAACTACATGAATGAAAATTACATTCCAGTCCATGTGACCAACCTTGTGACCAGAACTGGGGACTAGAAGACACCAGGTGTATTTTGAGGTGTCTGAGGTTGTTTTTACTTTCTCCTTTGATACTCACTTAAACCTATGAGCAATAGGGTAAACATTTACAAAAGTAATTTGCCATGTTTTACACTTTGCTTACTAGTACTTTGCACAAGGACCAATGACTAAAGAAGGGATGAGATGCTGAAGAATCAGGTTCATTGCACTGTCAGTATTTAATGCTTCTTGAAATATTTATTAAATATCTATGCAAAATATTTAAATATTGTTATAAGACTTGTATAGTAACAGTGAGCTGATATACTGGTCAGTTGGGAAATTTTAAAGATATTAAAAATTGAACTGTAATGCTTTACTATTGAAAAAAAACAGACACAAACAAAATTACTGAAGCAACGTGATATATTTCTTGTACATCATTCAAAATGACTTGACTAAGTAACAAAAACTTTGGATTTTTTTTTCTCTGAATGGCATAGCTTAAAAAATTCATACAAGAATAAAACGATTTACCTGTTAGTTTCTTTCAGATTTATTGTACCCACATGTACCCAAAAACCCACAAACCCACTCTGAAAAGAACTATATCTTGAAAATATGGCATCTAATTTATCCCTTCTTTAAAGTGAATTGACTATAAATTTATGGCTACAAAAATATTTTGACATTACTTAATTTGGAATTGCTTGTAGAAGTGATGAAATTAAAAATTTCCAGTAGAATAATATTCAGAAATAATTAGTTTAAAAAGAAAAATAAAACCCAAAACATTTGATTTTTGTGCGAAGTCTTCTATTTTTTAATTAACATAGCCTATTTACAGAGCTCAGATAATTATTCTTTTTAACCTGACTAAATAATTAACTTATGTCAAACAAAACTCACTTCATTACTAGAAAGAAATACAATTGATGTACTGTAACCTTCTATATAACAAACACACTATTCATTCCTTAAATATTAATTCTCAAAAATGACATTCAACAGCCAGTTATAATTAATTCGCCATACAATACGTGTCTTATTAAATGTAAATTAAATCCAATTTGAGACCTATCGTTTAAAGCATTACTCAGAATGTCACTGCTGGACTGCCCCAAAGAAATGTCATTTAATACAGTTTGTGAGGCCAGAGGGAGAAATAACGGTTTGTGTAATGAGCACAGTATCAGACCTGTGCCATTTTAATTGAAAGAAAAATTAATATACGAGGCCCTTGCAAGAAAGATTAGAAAGAAGAAAGTGACAAAAGTAATAATGTGCATACTGAAGGGTCTTTTCACCTTAAATGAGCACAGTCAAACACATTTTTAGTCTCAATGATGTAAAACTGAAATATAAGAAACAAAAGATATGTGCCCTTTTCAGTAAAAGCAAAACAGAATTACAGCAGAACGTGGTGAAGTAAGTCACTATTCCAAATAATATATGATTATGTCCCTCATGCATAAAGCCAGTGTAGCAAACCATAGGTATTCTTACTAAAATATCCTACATGTCCAGACCATGAAATCTACAACATATTTTCCAGTGTTTCTTTTTTCTCATAAGTTAGTTGCTGTATCAACCACTGTATTCCTCTGATCTGATTTATTTGGTCAGCCTATAAAAGAAGGCTGAACAACATATGATTACTGTAGAAAAACAGATACCTGTTGAGCATAAAGTAATATTTTCAGACTTACTTTTATATAAATAAAATATGCAGAAAAAGTTGATGAAGTAATAATTAATTTTCTAAGGTAATATGGTATTCTGAAGGGAGATTACTCTATATATGGTACTTGTTCAATCCATTAATCATCCTATGCATAGGTTACTGGCACAGGTGCATTGGATTTATCCTAGTTTACCACTTGGTTTGATATGGCTTGTCATGCTTAGCAGTATCAATAATATATGTAGACACAGACTTACATAAACATCATGTATAATCACCATACTTATAGATAAAATCATAGAATTAGAGAAACATTTAGATTGGAAAAAAGCTTTGAGATCCTTTAGTCCAATCAACAATAAATATATTCTGAAATGAATCTTATTTTTTATTAAAAATTGAACACTCTACAGCAGTAGCTACATAAATAATATAATAATAATAATAATAACAAACAAATAAACAAAACCCAAACTTTTTCTCTTCACTCTGTTAACTCTCGCACTTGTGTTTTTCTGGTTTTCTTCCAATGCTTGTAGTTGCCTGCGATGGCAATAGTAGTTAAAGGCACATTGGGCCTTGCAAGGCTGAGTCATATCCTATATCTTACCAAAATGTCTAAGCTACCTAAAAGTCTCAAGACCCATTCTCAGAAATGAATTAGGCATTTGAGTCAATAACCCTCAGGGTAGTCTTGCAACCACAAGTACATGAGCCAACTTTATATTGACTAACTCTGGCACTGTTGTGTCTAGTTGTGGCTCTGTCTAGTTGTGGCACCACTGAGTTTACCGCGCCCTGTATTAAGCTCCATGTTTCTCTGAGGACCTATGTCTTACAAACATAGTTCACTTTTGGAAATGTAACTTAGGCTTCTAAATCACTTAAATGTCTTAATTAACTTTATTCTTTATTATTAGGCGCTCTACTTTTTCTGCTGTGTTGTTGTAGGGTGTAAGCAATACATTTTCTATGAAGACTTTCTGCTTATAGCGTCTTTCTGAGCAGTTATACAGCATCATGGGGTGAACACATCTGCTGCTACTTTCTGGAGGAAAAGAATGTAAAAGTATTCACTGAAGACTTGCCAAGGACTCTAGTGAGCTCTCCTTGAAGACATTTGCTGATTTGCACTTATGTGCCACACTGTGAAAGCCAGGAAAATATAATAAAGTTGTCCTTCGTCTCTAAGCCAGATCCTCATCCTCTGCTGCCAGTCTACTTTCTACAGTATTTTTCTCCTTATATGGAGGTTAAAGATGGAATGTTTTAGATGATAAAAATTTATTCTGTATTCAATTTGTCTCCAGTGATCAGAAAGTACCATAAGAAGTAAAATACATTCTTTTGAGTATTTGTGGGGAAT
The DNA here is from genome assembly GCF_017976375.1 of Cuculus canorus. Classification (NCBI taxonomy): domain Eukaryota; kingdom Metazoa; phylum Chordata; class Aves; order Cuculiformes; family Cuculidae; genus Cuculus; species Cuculus canorus. The sequence goes on from NC_071402.1 coordinate 72,265,068, forward strand.
ATACACCTGTCGTTAAACTAGCTGATTCACAGATTTCATTTTTGTTGTGCATAAAATCATAGCTTGGTAATTTTATCTTAGTTTATTTTTAGGAAGTAAAGATATTTGGCTCATATTACAAATGAAGCTGCAATACCAGAAGAAGGAATGACAGAACAACAAATTAAAAACAGCTCTTCAAAGTCTGAAAAGCAAAGGCCTGATGAATACTTAAAGGGTAGTCTCTTTCTGTTATTATCAGTTGACCTAGCACAGCACTCACCATTGCTGCCCACCTATGACTAAATTTCTATTTCCTCCCAGCAACACGCTATCGCACAAAGCTCTTAGCTCCGTAAGCTCTGTAGAATATTCTTAGCCACTTTCAATCACTGAGAGAATTTCACAATGTCCTTTCTATCTTTTACCTGTTCCATTCAAACCCCTCTTCAATACAGAAAAAAAAAAAAAATCAAAATTTTTCTTTATCTATGACTCCTAGAGTAATCTTCAACATCCCCTCCCCCTCAAAAAGAAACCTACAAAAACCCAACCAATGCACAACCCTGCTCCAGAATGACAAAACTCGGGTTTATTACCATTAATGACACAAAACTTTTCTTGCATTTCCATCTTCTTTTACTGGATTTTTGCCCATTCCTTCTGCCACTGCTTTTTTTTTGTTCTTGCATATTTCAGCACTTAGCTTTTCGTAAACTACTATCTCCTGGAATAAACAGGTTGCCTGAATCTTAAAAATATTTTTTTTTTTGAGAGGAACTCCAGAATCCGAGCTAGTGATTTACATGAGCAAACAACATAAATTTGATAATAAATACTGCTTTAAAAAAATAATTCATCTTTCTCATGAAACTCACAATTTTTATTGTGATTTTTTTGACAATGAAATTGATTATTTTTATCTCTTTTTGTATTCGGTTTACACTTTCTTTTGCCACAAGTCCACCCTGCCCATTAGAGCTTTTAGAGTTGTGTGTTGACTTGTCAAGCTATATGCCATTTGTCTCTCTCCCCTGTCATTTCCATTAGAATTTCAAACTGGTTGACCTCTAAAGTAGCAGGAGGAGTATCTAACAGTAGGGCTTTCAGGTAGAGCAGCTCTTATCTTACGTTAGGGACTCTATATTTTCTCCCCTCTCATTTCTGTTGAATCGTGTTCTGTTAATACATTAATTTTAATGGATGGTTTGTCTTTCTAGCCTGTGGTTCTGTTCTTGCATTTCTCCTAAGCATTACCATCTACACTCCTTCTCTTCCTCCCCTGTCCCTGAGAAATGAACATACGTCCATACATCATGGCTATAGTACTATCTACAATCTCTCATGGAAATTTAATTCTGGAATTCCACAATTGTTTCTAGAGAACTGTTTTCTAGGTACACTACACCTCTTGAAGTGCTCTGATGATTCCTCTTTGTTTTTAATTTCCATGATGAATAATTTGTGACTCAGGTGGGAAAAAAGATGATGTCAAACGTACACAAACTAAAAAAGTTTTAGATACTTTCAATGCAGTCCTTGAAATCAAACAGATACAGAAGGAAAGTAAGCATTGCCTTCATCAAGTAGCCTCTTTGTTTTAAATGATTTCTGTCAATTAAGTATATTTTTCCAATCAGTCACATTCTATGTTAAGTTAGATGAGTGAATAACATACATAGAAGTAACTCCTGAACATATTTTTCAAATAAGAGAACAGGGAATCTGTTGAGTGAATAATCTGATGAGTGAACAATCCTTTTGCAGCTGGCTTTTGCAATGACAGAAGTAAGATATTAAAGATTTGTCGTAGTACAAATTATTCATTTGAGATTAGAATTGGTCCTTTGGTGTTGTGTGATCTGAAAATGTGTATGCCCAATCAATTATCTTCATATACATACAAAATTAAATTTACACAAACTATCTAGTCATACACATACAACCAACAATAAACCTGGGTCTTTAATACTTATTACAAAGAGACTTAACAACTTTCAGTGTTGTAAGATTTTCATTTTTCTGTCTTCAGTCCCAATTCTAATACTGGTGTGCATGAAAAATAGCATTAGAGATGCAGAGAAGCCCTTGAATAAGGTCTATGCTATTCACGTGGGCTGGGATCCCAGAAAAAATACTGAAATTCTGGTATTCCCAAATGGAGTAGGAGGAGTATCGTGTCTAACACAGAGAGTAAAATTGAAGCAATATATAGCAGAGCATGGTAAAGGATCAGGGTTCCTATTTTTCTGCAACTATTGGGTGCAGAAGCAGCCTTGGACCTCCCTTGCTTCTTAGAGGACTTTACTGATTTCTACAGGGCTATCATGTCTTATGCCTTTCTCTCTTGTATCTGAATAAAAAGAGCTATGCACTCTCTGCAAATTAAGCAGTGCTTGATTGCCACCTTGAGAGTTTTAGCTCCAGGAAAGTGATTGGAGCATTTAGGATCAATTAACCCTGTTGCTCCAAACAGTTCTTTCCACATAACGTCGAGTAATCTCCTACCCTCATCATCACGATGCATTAATTCCACAAATATATCCAAAGGATATATTTGCCTTTGGCTGCCAACAAAGATAAGTATGCTAGGTGGAAAACAAGCACCAGAAGGACTGGGTAAAGGAGTAGAGAGGTTTCATGTAGAAATGTGAGAAGAATTAAGAATTTGGAATACATGGCAGGAAAAAAAGCAGGCAGTAAGGATGGGGGAGAAAAGGAGATTAAGGGTTAAATATGCAAGGATGTGAGGGAAACATCCAGCAGGAAGAGAGTGTCTCACTGACTCTAACTGTATTTGGAGGCTACATGACTCTTCAAGGAACACAAAGCACCCTTGAATATGAATTATACAAGAAGCTCTACAGGGCAGTCGGTCTAGAGCTGAAGCTGACTATTCACTGGTTCATTTTCATTGAAAAACGTGACTGCAAATGTTCATAGAAAATGAATGAGAATCAGCTAGTCATATGTTTGTTTGGGTCTGTTTTACTGAAGAATGAAACTGCTTGCTTACTCCTAGATTTACTCAAGCTCTGCATATAGCAAGACCATAAGAAGAGCAAAGTACCTGAAGATAGGAAAAGGCACCCATAGAATCCAGCAGAAATATTTTTTTATTTATTTGAAGTATCTGTTTGTGGGCACACACCCATCTTTTGTACTGAAAGAGTATGACTGACATTTGACTGAGACAAACACAAGAAGGGTTAGTACAGTTCTCAAAAGCTCCTATTCCACTAGAATTCCTACAGATTTTTCACTGGGAAAAAGGCTGGACAGAACTGACTGAATTTGAACCAAATAAAAAACTCACTAGGATGTATTCAAAGCAAAGCATTTGGTAATGTTTTCATATTCATACAGCGTAATGTCATTTTCCAGTGTAAGTTGTAGGAAAGGAGGTCTGAATTTCAGAGAGGAAAGGTGTCATAGGATTTTGTGATGAATATACAGCTTTTGTCATCATATGAGCAAAGTCTGATTGCATAGAAACACCAAGAAAGTAACTGGGATCCAAATATCTTTCAACATCGAGAAAGTTTTTCCTGGATCTGATTATAGCTGAAACCTGTAATTCATATTTGGACTCTTGTAGAAGCATCATCCTGTATTTCGGGAGAGGTATTAGGCCTCCTACAATTCCACAGCCATTGTAGGAATCTTGGCTGTGACTGATCAGCTGATGCAGCTGAGTGAAGAAGACATTGAAGTGCTCTTTGTGACCCATGGCTCTAAAGTAATTTTAATCAAATATATCTTCAGGTATACATTAGAGCAGTCATAAAGATATTTGAAGCTGAAGGTGCTGTCATATCTCAAGGACAAAGAACATCTTCTGTATTTGATTCCTACAGTATCATTTAACTATTATGAAAGAGTGACACAGCAATTGATTTGCAGTTGAAGACATCTTTTTTTGACATAACACTTAGGAACATGATATTCATGTCACTTTAGCACAGAGCAAGACAAGGTCAGGATCTTCAGAAACAATTTACCATGGTTTCTTTACACTGTTTCCAAAATATTGCAAATATAAAGCAAGAACTGAGTCTCATAAAATACATGTAATAAATTATTTTCTCTCTTGTATGCTATGATAACTCCAAGAAAATGTGGTATATTTAGTGTAAAAAATAACTATTTTGGAACAAACCACTGCAACTGCATGCTACAGAATTTTGAGCCTATTCCAATCTGGATCTGGGGGCAGTATTCCTCACCATCCCATCATGTGTAGTGTTAACTTCTTCTAGTGTTAGCCCAGCATGCTGATGTTGTCTGCTGCAAAATGCCATCCTGTAATGAGAAAACTTTAGCTGACCTGCTTCTAAACTTTGAGATGATGACAAATAAGTGTTCCAAAACTATTGACAACTGTATAGATTCTCCATTTACATTACCTGTATTTTAAAAGCTGTGTCACCAGGAATCAGCTCATCAAATTTGTTCCCAGCTGCAAGGTGATGGTTCATTGACAATATCTGGTTAGCTTCTCAGTCTCCTTTTCTGAAAGATACAAGTCTTCTCAAGAGAATAAATTGCAGGCACTCTTGGAAAAAGAAGCAGAGTAAATCAGCCAAATGATACCATGATTCTTTTTTTTTTTTTTTTTTTTTCTTTCTGGGAATACTGAATTAAACTTCTACGCTCTTTAAATTGCAGTTTTCACAGAGACAGTTTGGAATCAGTAAATATCTAAATGGCAGAACTACCTTATTCAAGTTTCCTTGTAGGTATTCACCTCAATATCATTCACATTATGCATTTACAAGTGTGCCTGATTGCTGTATTCTGAGCTATTTCTTTTTTCTGTACCTTTCCAGATTTTGTTCTCTGTAATACTAGGACGCAGAGGAAAATGTGAAGCATACAGTTTTGTTCAATCAGAACTCAGATGCCGTTTAATTTCTGACCTGAAAGCTCCCCTTCATATCTGCTGGTGATATTTAGTGGAGATGGAAGCCTGACTAAGAAACAATAGCTAATCATAATAAGAGTAATATTCCTCAATTCTTGTATAGATTGCTATCTTACTTTTTCATTTTCTACTATTCATAGGAGCAAAGATGGATCATCTTAGTCACAGAAAGACTTTCATTGACCCCACATATTCAAGACCCCAAGGTAAGAAAATATGCTCAGCAGGAACAAAGATGAGGAGGCTCCAACAGCAATGAACATACAGCTTTAGCTAGCTAGTAGATTCCCTAACGCACAATATCACTCCACCTACAATTCTCCACCTTACACACATTTTCTTCAAGCAAAAGAGATATGAGCAAGTGTGATTACCAGCCCTTTTCACACCATAAATATTATGACTGCCGATGAATGTATCTCCTGACTGGGGGAAGGAGGCAAAAAAGCGCATCAAGGAACAGTTCACAGAGGGCGTGGAAGAAAGAAGGATGGTGGCTGAACCCAGATTTCTGACGGGGTAAATTTAGTCTCTATCTGAGCAGTTAGGATACTGATTTCAACTGATTTGTTGCAAGTAATTGACTTGCAAGATACTTTGATCTATGTTACGCATGGAGACACTGCATGAGAGCTAGGGGACGCACTTGCCAGTGGCTTAGAAGATGTCTGATTAGTTCCTGGCTATTGTGTTATGCAATTGTGTGAAGTCGGAAGAGTCATGAAGTGTCATGTCTGGTTAGTTAAATAAGAGACCTCATAGTCCCTCTCCATTCAAGGTCTGAGCATCACTGCTTCACATTAAACTATTATTTTAAATGAACTTTGACCAGCTTCAAAACCAAAGAAAATTAAATACATGTTTCCTATTTCCCTGTCTTAGAGCTATGCAGAGAACAAGTTCTGAACTGTTATAAATTGCTGATTCATTCCAGCATTTGAACTAATATTTATATTTGAGAAGGTAATGCTCCATAAATGGAAGCTGAATAACAATTAGTAGTTTTCCCCTTCCCTTTTATTTTCTGCGTACCTTCTGGACAAATTTTCATTGACTTTTGAAGTAAAAGTGATTATCTCAAAGAAAGATATCAATGATAGTGAAATAAGAACAAAATGTAGAGATAATCTGTTTTCAACATGTCACAAAGTAACATTTACATTGTTTAGTCCTTCGTGTTATAGGAGAAAATAGAGCAAATAAATTTATTTGTTTGTGGACAATTTCTGTCTATATTTCTCAAATATCAGCAGGTAGCTTGTGTGTCACTGTTCTTTTCTACGTGGTGCTGTGTTTTACCAGTGTTGGGGCAGGCTGTCCAGCAATCTTGCTAATGATGGACTAAGTCTTTGAAGGGCCATATGAGAGTTTGGAGCAAAGCTTCCAAGGAATGTCAAAACATCAGTTCGAGTGGATATTTTACTAAACTGATGGAAAATATTTCCTTCAACCCACAGTAAGTTACAGTTTCCATTTTGTAATTTTTCTCAACATTTTTGTTGAGGAATTGACTAGTCTTCAGCCGGTGTAGTTAGGCTGCAAAAAAAATCTGTTTTGTCTTAAATGAAGTTTTGTGGGACAACTTTCTCTCTCAGCTGGAAGTGCAAATGGGTATTGGCCATGGCTTGGTCCTGCTGTCAATGATAATGGGAAAATTGATGGCAGATGACAACAATTTGTTAAGAGCTCCAGCTAACTCCCCTCACTGGTTAAAAATGTCTAATGTGATTGGTTTCTAGATGAACTGGCAGTTCTGAAGAACAGATGGGACTGCAAAATCAGGACTTGATAAAGCATGCCAGAGGTGGGGCTAGATCTCATTCTGAGCCTCTGTTAATGAGTGTGGGTGAGGATTGTTTACCCAGTCTGAATGGTTTATGGCAGTGTGAAATTTCTATGCATTCACGGCAAACTCTCATCCCCCCACCTGCAGTATGTCTGTGATTTCTTCAGGAACATGTGTCATCACATACAATATGACTGCTAATACAGTAGGAGGTGGTAAGAGATGACAGTTTGCTAGTACTTTTTTGTGTATTAACAAAATACATTGAATTTGCTTAAAAATTTGTACTTACTTTTGAAGTCCTTTATGACATTACTTGCTAGTTACTAGTATAGCAGAGAAAGGTTGAATTCAGTTTATTATGAGGGCCAAATTAAGGTTTTTAAGCCTGATCTTTTCAACAGGATCCATGAGATAGATGCTGGAACAGACGAGATACTTAAAAGAGCAGGTATGTACCCCAGAAGAATCAACAAATATTGGGTAGTATCTCACCCATGTAACACTCATAAACACGGGTAAATGTTAATGAACTTCAGTGTTTTTAACAAGCTTTTTTGTCTTTGTACTGAAGTGGACTAGGAACTGCCATATGATTACTCTAGCTCAGCTGTTAGGGTGGTAACCTTTAGGGAAAGTGTGGTAATGAACAGCTGGTAGGCAGAGAACCAGGGTCTCATTTCCTAAGTACGGTTAAAAAAATCTCCATCAAAATATTATACCAAATCAGGTAGGGCTGATCATGAAATCAAATTGCAAATAAAAAAATGTTAAAAGGCTATTTAATTAAAATTGTAAGTATCAGAAATATAGAGAGATTTTCTACTAGAAATCCAAGTATGTGAATTGTAAATCACCTCTCTTTGTGAGAGATTTTATTTTTATGTAGACACTTCGTAATGTTTCCACTTGCAGTAACTCCAGGGTATTGGTAGGCATTTCTGTGGTTATATTCTGATGAGTTTCTGAAGCAGCTCTGGTCCCTGCATCATTATTTATATTTATTTAGACATTTTGGGATCAAACAGCAGTGTGAATACACAGCCAAAAATTGACTGGCTTGTGCAAACCCAAAGTTTTAACAGAACTTTAAATTCCAGTGTTTTTAAAAGCATCAGGATCTTATCCATTTCTATAACGTCCATCAATATTCATTAAAGTAGAGACTCAGTTGGAAATGTCCAGTTTTCCAGATAAGTTCCCCACCTATCAAATTATCAAGTTATCCTTGTCCTTCCTCTTTAGCTTAATAAATTTTAAAATATTTCAGCAGGAGGAATGGATTCAGTATGAGAGTTGGAGATCAGTCCACTTCCAAAAAAAACTTGTGACAATAAGTGTAGTAGTTTCTCATGAAAGTAGTTCTCTCACAACTGGAGAAACTTCTGATGCATTCTTACGTCTAATGACCTCTCAGGTGTCCAACGAAAGCAAATCACCATCTGCCTCCTGATTTTGCAAAGCATGTCTGAATCTACAACTTCATTTCTATTGCTTTTCTGGGGTTAAAATTATCCCTAGTGGAGCAGAAGCAATTTTGTTTAGAAGCCGTACATGTTTTTTGGTTTGGTTTTTTTTTTCTCTTTTCTTTTCTTTTGCACCCAGCACTTTTTGCTTTGTTTGCTTCAACACAGACTAATAGAGAGGAAAACCTTTATTTCTGCATTGGTTCAACTTAGTCTGGTTCTCCTTCCTTCAATTCTAATATATTTGCCTGAGTGGGCAAAAGAAGAATTAGGCAAGTTAGAAAGGAAAAGCATAGAATAAAACAGAATAGAACAGAACAGAACAGAATAGAATGGAATGGTTAAGTTGGAAGAAACCTAAAATGATCTTCTAGTCCGTCTGATCGTTTCAAGGTTGACTGAAAGTTAAAACATGTTATTAAGGGCATAGTCCATATGTGTCTTAAACACTGACAGGCATGGACCATCGCCCAGTTCTTATAAATGCTGGTGGAAACACTGATAGGATTAAAAAGCATCTGAAAAGATGCATATGTCCATCAGAAGGATTATTTGTCACTATATTAGCCAGTGTGCTTCCTTTTGTAGGATAACAGTAGATCTCCTTCTATAAGTTTACCTCAAGAAATGGTCTTTTGTGTTGCATTGCCTTTGCTGTTGCTGTCACACAGAGGTGCTGTGGTGCTGAATGCAGCTTGACCATCAAACAAGCTGTCAATCTTGACACACTGTGTGCTTCGTTTGGTGACTAATTAACCTGTATGACCTCTATGTTATCAAATCTTTATGACCTCTATATCACTCAAAATTTTGGACTTTTTGACACCTAGCATAATCTTTTTTCCCCTTTCTTGTACACGTTATTGGTTATTGCATGCTATTCTGCATACAGTTTTGCCTTTCTGTGTTTCAGATAAGTGCTACCAGTTATTTCTTCAACATTTCCCTCAATTATATTATCTTTCAAGGGATGCAGTGTACTAACTGGACACTACCACATACTTTTTAAAATGTGACTATTGATATAGGATGAGAAGTGAGAATGTATGCCTGTTTAAGATACAGAATGATAACTTTGTGAGCTTCTCGTTCTTATGCAAGGGAAAGAACAAAAAGCTTTTAGGTTTTCATACCAAACTATGGTATTTGTTAGTCTTCAGGTTATATTGCAGAATCTGGCTGTTAGTTTTCAACACAAAGATGGTAATATCATATATCAGAGATAATAGATTTGTGAAAAGAAAAACACCCAAACAAATCAAAACTAGTAATCTATTTCCTTTCCAATCATATGGTAATTAAATATCAAATATTTGGCATGATACGGTTCAAATATAAATAAGCTAAATTTTCAAATTATGTACAGCTTTTTTTTTTTTCTATGCCCTAGTTAGTTTTTATTGGCCTTGAACATTGCTTCCAAATATTCCAATATGCAAATTCAAAGGTCAAATATATCCACTTGAAATCTCAACCCACAGTATTCACTACTAAGTGCTTCCCTGATTTTCAGTCCCTTGGATGTATTCATTCTTTAAATTATGTTTCCCAAACTGTTAATGTTATTTTACATTTCAAAACCAGTCTTGAGTTAACCTTTATTCCTTTAATATTACACCAATTTTCAATTTGCATCTCTTACTTAGCTGGCCGGGCTATCTCTACTACTTGAATGACTAATTTTCTTAGTGTCCTTAGAGTCTCTTTTTTTTTTTTTTAGCTCATTTTTTATGTTAAGTTTGTTGCTGTGGAATGCTATGTCACTTTTGCATCCAATCGCCCTGTTTATCTCTATTCTTACATATAGTATTGATTCTGTGAAATGGTTTCTGATGTCATAATACAATATCTATTTTTGCTCACTGTAAATTTGTTCAAAGTGCATTTATGAAAGTCTCTCACAGTTTTTAGTTTCAGAACAGGTTGAAATGTTCTTTTCTTACTTAGCTGTTCATATTTTACTGAATAATTCATATTATGTTCTTTTCCCCTAAACTATGTATGTGGGAGCTTTAGATTCTTTTTAAAGCATTTTTTATAGCTCTTTCCCCCTATAGCTAGAATATATCAGACTAAATTAAAATCCCTTATTTGAATATTTCAACCCAGAACTGTATCGCTCTGAGTTTAGATCCATATTGTATTGTTTGTGGGGTTTCTTGCTTGTTCATGATTTTTTCGTTTGATTGTTTTGTTTGTATTTTTCATAAAATAGTCTGTGTTTCATAAAATAGCCTGTGTTTAAACTTTTTGTCCAAAAATCTTATGCAGAACCTGATTGTTCTAAGTAGTCTGCTTGCTAATTGAATTACTAAACTATTGTTAGATATTAGCTGTATCAGGGAAGAAAAAAGTGTGCTTGAACTGTTCAAAGCATCTTGAAAGACCAATATTTTCTGATGTCAGTGGAGCTTGCATAAGGTTTACATCAATAGAAAATTGGTTGGGGTTGCAATATATTTGATTGAGAGCTTGCCTTGAACTAGATTTTATTGCCTGTATCCTTCAACTTCTTTACACCTACCTCACTGTGTATTTCTTGTAAATTTTTCTCTGATTTTGTATAGGTTTTCTCCTATCCGACCCTATAGCATCAGTGTTACTGAATGTCTCTCTAAGAATACAATATCACATGCAAACAATACAATCATTTGCTTATGAGACTTTTAGCAGAAAATAACAATTTAACTGAAAATAAGATTTAATGAAAAAATGTTTCATTTTCTTTCTTATGCAGGTTGTAATTTCTCTGTTATTATTTTAGCCCTTCAGGCTTATGCATATAATATATGGCGAGAATCCCTTTTGTATATCATTCTTGGAAATAATTTCGTTATTTCTTTTTATTAATTCTGCAAAACATCGTAAGCACCAATGAAAACATATCTTTGTGAAGATCCAGGTTAAACTTGATATTTAATTTAAAAGGTGCACATTTATTCCAGGAATCATTAAGAAGTAAAGATCCAAGGTAGCATTTTCAGTCACTTGTAAAATCAAAATGCACTTTAAATAATACGATATAACTCTGATTTTGAAGAAGAATTTCTTGTAAACCTGCCTATGAACACAGGAAAGGATAGTATTGATCCTTTAGTATCTGCCTGACTGCACTAACAGTTTACATTCACTGTGTGTCTTTCATTTAACCACGGCAAATGGAGACTAGACAGAAAATTGCTTAACAGATCCCTATATTGTACATGGAATGGCAACTCCAGAGGAACAGACATTTCCTGCTCTAAGGCTACTTTCAGATAGTTATTGCTTTGCAAAATTAATCTCTTGCAAAAGCTTGCCCATGCTGGCTGCATACCTTAGGTTGAATATTTTGGTAGTCATATTTCTATTATATTCCATACTGCATTCCAGGAATTGTTCCTGATGCCTGTATGCTGTATTCAAACTTTAACTAGATACAAGCCATCTTTAATGCTTGTGGTTGTGGTTGAACCACTCACTGTAGGTTATTGCTGGCAGAAATCGTTTGAAGTTTTCATAGTTGATTTTGCACTCTAAAGCACCTTAGGATGTTTTGACTCAATGCTTTTTGTGTTTTCTACTGTTGGGCTTGATGATCTCAAAGGTTTTCTCCAACATAGTGATTCTATGATTTTATAAATATTAGAATATCCATTTCTTTTCTGAGGAGGGCTAGGTGGTCATCAGTATGGAGACCAGTTGTCTTTGGTTGACTATAAAAACTTATGGCTAAAACTATTTTTTCAATACCAGTATGTATGTGGGTTGTTCTGGCACTACAAACCAACAAAAGCATACCATCAGACAATGCATATTTTCACTTTGCACTTTTTTTTCTGGTCAAATGACTCTCTTTTGACATACAGAAATTCTGAATAGAATATATAAAGGCAGAAAATGATGTGAGAAAGGAAGTGCACAAAAGAGAAAATGCATCTTCAGAATTTAACATAAGGAGAATTTTGGGGGCTTGAGGGCTTGGAGGTTGGAGTTGCTTTTTTTGTTTATTTGGGTTTATTTGGTTTGTTTTGGGTTTTTTTTTTAATAATTTATCAATCTTAGAAGCGGTGAGTTTGAGTGGGTTGGTAATACTGTTCATAAAAGAAGACCTTATTTTATTCGTATCATACATCAACTGAGTGTGTGTTCTAGGAACTGTTGGAGAACTGGTTGGATGGTCGAATCTAGGAACTGAGAACAGGACATAGACGTAATACTGAGTTTGACATCTCTAAATACTGAGTTTAACATCTCTAAATACAGAGTTTAATATCTCTAAATTGTTTCCTATTCCAACTTTGACTTTGGTAGACCTTGCAAACAGATTATTTGTAGAGTTAGAATATGCCCAATTTTCTATAGGAATTTCCAATATAAAGCAGAAGTCAAACCAGAAATCATAGCTTTAAGAATTCTATAGTCTTCCAGCATCTTAGAGATGTGAAGAAAAAGCTTCAGTTGTGTTGTTTGGAGTTTTTTTTTTTTAATTTTTGAATAACAGTACTATCACTACTAGTTCTACTGCTGCTACTACTACCCCTATAATCCTCTGTTTGTTGATCTATGAGTTGTACCTCATCACTGTGTATCTAGGCTTTCACTGAGGGAAAAAGACAATGTGAGGCATTAAGTGTATGCATCACAATGGAGAATATGGCATAAACAGAAAATGTGTTATTTGCAATGCTAATGTAGTATAAAGAAGGTGTAACATTACCGTAAGCCTCTTTTAATTTTGTACCTCAATTCACCTTTAGAAATGGCAGAGTTCCTGTCAACCATACATTTATTTGTCATGGGCTTTTGAATAAATGAATCATCACCAAACAGAATATTTGATTGCTTCCTTCTCTTTATCTTAAGCTCTAAAACCTCCCCAGACTCACAAAACTAAACAGCTTAAAATAACGAATAATGAAGCCATGTGCATTTGTTCCAAATCCATAATTGCTTGGTTTTCTTCCTAAAATATCAGAAAATAATTAGGAGAATATACAAATGGCTGGATGCTTACATGGAATCCACACACATTCTCAGCTCAGCAAACACAGTAACAGAATGAAGAATTACTGTCATGTACGAGGATTAAAAAGCAAAAAAAAAAAAAAAATCCACATAGAAGACGGCATTACAGGATCTCTCTAAAATTAATTATTTTTCCCTAATATACATGTAATTATTCTCTTCAGAACTGCAATAGCTTGAGGTGAAATAATTACTCTATGAAAGAAAAACCTCTCATTTATTCTGATAAAATGCAACTCACAATAAAGTCAATCCTATGGTTTCGCTGTGACGCACAATAAAACATCTGCAATAAACAAAAGTATTAGGGATGCTAAGAACTATATTTTGTTCTGTAGAAATACATTTTGCTTCACTTGTGGATCAATTTAATTTGTATGAAGAAAAATAATATTTAAAAAATTACATAGAGTCATACAGTGACAGAATGATATGGGTTGGAAGACACCTAAGAGATCATATAGTTCCAAACTTCCTGCCATGGGCAGGGACACCTCCCACTAGACCAGGCTGCTCAAGGCCCCGGCCAACCTGGCCTTGAACATTATGGGGGGGGGGAACAGGATCCTAGGAGGATCTGTTCCTGTGCCAGTGCCTCACCTCACTCATCCTGAAGAGTTTCTTCCTAATGTGTAATCTAAATTTATTCCCCTGCATTTTATAGCCATTCCTCCTAGTCCTACCACTAAATATCCTTGTAAAAAGTCCCTCCCCAGCTTTCTTGTAGGCTCCCTTCAGGTACTGGAAAGTTACTCTAAGGTCTACCTGGAGCTCTCTCTTCTCCAGGCTGAACAATCCCAACTCTCTCAGCCTGTCCTCATAGCAGAGGTTCTCCAGCCCTCTGATCATCTTTGTAGCCCTCCTCTGAACCTGTTCCAACAGTTCCATATCTTTCATATGTTGAGGATTCCAGAACTGGACACAGTACTCCAAGTGGGAATCTCATGAGAGTGGAGTGGAGGGGGAGAATCACTTCCCTCAACCTGCTGGCAGAGCTTCGTTTTCTGCCGACCAGGATAAAGTTGACTTTCTGATCTGCAAGTGCACATTGCCATCTCAAGTAGAGCTTCTCATCAATCAGTACCCACAAGTCCCTCTTCACAGGGCTGCTCTCAATCATGTCATCCCCCATCATGTATTGAAACTGCGGATTACTCTGACCCCAGTAAAGGACCTTGCACTTGGCCTTGATGAACCTCATGATGTTCACACAGGCACATTTCTCCAGCTTGTCCTGGTCCCTCTGGAGGACATCCTGTCCTTCTGGTGTGACAACTGCAACCCTCAGATTGGTGTAATCTGCAAACTTGCTGAAGGTGCACTCAATCTTGCTGTCTGTAACTTCAGTGAATATATTGTGCAGCACTGGTCCTAATACGGATCCCTGAGGGACACCAGTTGTCACAGATCTCCATCTGGAAATCGAGCTGTTGACTACCACTGTCTGAATGCGACCATCCAACCAATTCCTATGCACTGAACAGTCCATCCATGAAATCCACATCTCTCCAAATAAGAGAGAAGGATGTTGGGTGGGACTGTGTCAAAAGCTTTACAGAAGTCCATATAGATTACATCCTTTGCTTTTCTCGTGTCCACTGATGTGGTTACTCCATCATAGTAAACACTAGATTGATCAGACAGGACTTGCCTTTGGTGAAGCCATGTTTGCTGTCTCAAATCTGTATCCTCTATGTCCTTTAACACAGTTTCTAGGAGGAGTTCTTCCATGATCTTCCCAGGCACAGAGGTGAGGCTAAGAGGCTGGTAGTTCCCAGGGTGTTCTTTTCTATCCTTTCCCAAAACTGGCACAATGTTACCCTTCTTCCAGTCATCAGGGACTTCCTCTAACTGCCATGACTTTTCAAATATCACAAAGAGTGGCTTGACCACCACATCGGCCAATTGCCTCAGGACTTTCGGATGCATCTCATCAGGTCCCATAGACCTAAATGTGTTCAGGTTCCTTAGGTGGTCATGAACCTGATCCTCCCCTACATTTGGAGGGGCAATGCCCCCCGGCCCTCCTTGTCCATTGATCCAGGAGCAGTGGGGAGAGCAGTTGTTGGTGAAGACTGCAGCAAAAATGTTGTTGAATACCTCAATCTTCTACTCAACTGTTGATACGAACTGTTTTCATTCATCTGTTGGGGTATACTTTCTTTAATCTTACATTTCTGACTGACCTACTTGTAGAAGACCCTCTTGTTAGTCTTTACTTTCCTTGCCAAGTTCACCTCCAGCTGCACCTCCTGACCTCATCCTACACAACCAGACACTGTCCTTATACTCTTCCCAGGTTCCCTGTCCCTGCTTGCATTGCCTGTGCAGATCCCTCTTGGTCTTTAGTTTGACCAGCAGCTCTTGACTAAGCCACGCTGTTCTCTTTTCTTCCCTGCCTGTTTTTCTACACCTAAGGACTGAACATTCATGTGCTCTATAGAAAGCATCCTTAAATATCTGCCAACTCTGTTCTGCTTTTTAGTTCCCGAGGATCATTTCGCAGGGATGTCCTACTGATTCATTCACTGAAGAGCTGGAAATTGGATTTCATAGATATTAGGGTCCTGACCATAGGCTCCTCTGGATCAGATGACCTATAAGACAAACCAGCCACAAGTTTCCCTTTTTTGCCCTGGTCTCTTATTCTCATCCATAAGCTTTCAACCTGCTCGTGGCCATACTTCAGGGACAGATTTTCACACTCTATCCATTTCCTGACATAGAGGGCAAAATATCCACTTCTCCTTCCTGTCCCATCCCTTCTGAGTAGTCTGTAGCTATCAATAACCACACTGCAGTCATGGGATTCATCCCACCAAGTTTCAAAAATGGCAATTAGATCAAGCACAGTTGTTTCTAATTCCCCCAATTTGTTGCCCAAGCTGTATGCGTTTGTGTAGAGATACTTCATCTGGGGTATTGGCTGCACCACATTCTTGGTGGAACACCTCTTATTTCCCTTACGGTGTTTCATGGAGGTTTCCTTGTTGGCTCCTGCTACCTCAGGAGCCTCCAGCTCATCTACACAACACTTCAGCTGTGCTGCAGCATCCCCCATGCACCCTGAGATTACAGGTGGAAGGCCCATACTAGCACCCTGTCCTTCTAACCATAGTGAGTCCTTCTGCACCTTAGCATAGTCAAGCCTGATATTATCCCCTGCCCCCTTCACCTCTCGTTTAAAACCCTGTTAATAAGCAGCTCAAGCTCTTGAGCAAAGACTCTCTTTCTCCTTTGAGAAAAGTGACTTCGAGTTGATGCCTGTAAGCCCAATGTCACGTAGGCCATCCCGTTGTCAAAAAAACCCAAATTGTTATGGTGACACCAGCCACAGAACCATGTATTAATAGACTGAACCAATCTGTTCCTTCCAATGTCACTGCCCGCAACTGGAAGGAAGAAGGAAATAATCGCCTGGGCTCCAGATTCCCTCAGTAACCATCCCAAGGGCCTGAAGTCTCTTTTAATCACATTTGGACTATGCACTGCTGCATCATTACCTCACACTTGGAAGAGCAGTAACAGGTAGTAGTCTGAGGGCCTTACAGGACTGGGAAGTTTCCTAGTGATATCCCTAACCGGGATCTCCTGGCAGGTAGCAGACTTCCCTATGAATAGGGTCTGCCCAAAATATTGGACCTTCTTTTCCCTTTAGCAGGGATTCTCCGAAAATAATGACTTGTCTTTAATTCCTTGTGGCCGTTGTAGTAATAAGGGGAATATGTCATTCTGGTCTTGATTCCTCCTCTGGTGTAGACAGATTGGCATTCACATTGTCCACTGACTGGTCTTCCACAACTGGACCTTCGTATCTATAGTGCAGGGGCATCTGGGGAGATGTGGGCAAGGAGGATGTTCACTTGCTGCCCTGTTTGTGGACTAGCTTCCTTTAAGTCCCTGTCTACATCCTGATGGAGGAAGGATACTAAATCCCTTTGTTCAGGGGCTTTTTTCCAGTGGCTGTCTCTGTTCATGTTTCAGGGAGCTCCAGGTGTGGTTCCACCAGTCAATCTCTTATTCAGACTCCCTGATGCTCCTCAGCCTATGTGCTTCCTCTTGCAGCTCTGCCACCAGGCACAGGAGATAGTCCACCTGATTGTACCTTACATAGTTGTTGTCTTTGCTGCCCTCTGTTTTCAGTGCAAGTTGGTGGCACTCCCTGCATCCAGAGACCTGGATGGCTGCATGTTTGCCTGGGACCTCAGTCTGGGCTGACACATCTCTTCTGGCAGATGCAGAGGAAGCAGCCTCCCACTGAGTGGATACTGCAACTGGGATCCCTCTCACCAACTGAACTTATGTCCTGAGCTTGGAGAGAGAATGCACGCTCCCTGCTTGCCCTGCCTGCATGTGCTGCCTTACAAACTGCCGTGCCATGCTCTTCTGATGTGTTGTTTATTCATCCTGTTTGCTGCACTCCTGGTAGCTGATACTCCCTGAGGGTGGCTCTTGTACAGCAGGTGGATTGGGCCCATCATCCTTCAGTCCACCCCTGATAAGTCAGCACAGTGTCAGAGTTCATCAGGAGCTCACATTTCCCCTGCATTGGAGGAGAGTGGCGTTGGAGGCTGGGACACTCTCTCTTCCAAGGCTTTTAACCTTCTCAGTTCTTGTCAAGATTTTGTTGCTTTCAGGAAGGTACCTTGGCTGATGGTCTGTTCCAGAGCTTTTTGCCTCACCAGCTACCTATTTCCACACAGAAAAATAGAGAATTCTCCTCTTGTAGAAGTTTATTTCAGTGTCTAGAAATACTAAGAACTTCTGGTGGTGTTGAAAGGTTTAACTGCACTAAGGAATATTCAAAATTTCTCATGGACTTGTGGCAGGAAAAGTTATTATTTGCAGGTGACCTTGCAGCTCCAAGCGGAAAGACCCCAACAGTTAGAGTAGAGTTAATAGCATGGTGAGCAGTGAAATATAGTAGTGAATAACATATTCTGGGTGGGCAAGTAAAAGTGGACAATTTTGTATTCACAGGGCTGCGTTAAGTTGCATGCATGTTAGTATATTAGTCTCTTCTCAGAACTATGGTTATGTCTATAATGGCGTTCACTGTGTGAAAAAGCAGTCTCACTGAAAAAGAAGGTTAATAATCTCTTAAAATCTGACGTTGAAAGTCAGTATTCAAATTTGATGGGCCTAATTTTTCTCTTACTTACACCATTTTTATGATGATTTAACTCCATTCATTTCAATAAAGCACTTGTGCCTGATTTACTGGGACTGTGTGAGAAGTGGTGCCAGAGTGTTGTATAATCTGTTCATAAAAATTCCCACCATCAAACACTTTCTCTGACAACACAGTTCTAAGGTTAAATGCCTGACTGCCCAAAAGTATATCATTAAAGTCAAATTCTGTCCTTAGGTGCACTCCAAAGAAACATGACTTTGGTCTGTAATACACAACACAAAACACTGAAGAGGGCCAAACCATCCAGATGTATGTCTTTGAACTAAACCACACATTTTAAACAGTGTATGAACTGAACTTGCAAACCAAACAAATGCAATCTATTTTGATTTTGTTTTGTAAAAAAACCTCAGTGTAGAATCAACTTCCACAGCTTTCTCCTCGTGATGCCTCTGTTATGCAGGGCAACTTGTAAAATCCATACAAGTGAAGCGTTTTAGCCAATGTACTGAGCATGAGCATACTAGAAAATCTCTATATGAGTTTTTATGTTATGTTTGGAAAAAAAAAAAGGTATGAGACAGAGATCTTTATTAACAAATACATTTTTATAATCCATACCATCTACATGATAAAAGCTTGTGCCTAGACTGTTCTTTGGTAAATGTCATTTCTGAATCTGTTTCTAACAGATTAATTTAGCCAAGAAATATGAAATATTTAGTGATGTTATGAAAGAGAAGGAAGATGGAACAACACACACACTAGAGTGAAGGCCTTTAGCACTGAACAACTCTCCTTTTCCCCAACTCCTCCCTCTAATCAACCAGTGCTAGTTCACAAATACTTGAGAGACCTCTGCCACATCATACAGCAAACTTCAGCCAATTAGCCATGACAAAGAAGGTGCCATAGCTGCAGTTTGCTACTAAAAGTTGTGTTTGTCTCCCAGTCTACTCCTCTGAATCCTGCTGGTCTAGATGTACCACGACCCTTAGGTTCCAAGGGCCCAGAATTGATTGTTGGCAGATTGCAAATTATACCAGCCAGCTGTGCCTTACCTGCAGGGTCAGGGAGTGAGAGAGTGCTGATGGTACTGACCTGCAATGCATGATGTAAAGCTATGGAGGAGCACAGAGTGGCTGCCAGTTGCATGACTTTCCTGAATGATGCAGCAGCCTCGGAAAGGCTGCCCTCAACCAACTCCTGTTTTCTGACTTCAGGCTAGGTGGTAGACAATGGAAAGCTTACTTCACTTCTGTGGAGATGCTTTTCCCAGATTCACTCTCACTATTGTTGCTGTCACTCTTGCTGGTTTAAGGAGCATGTTGAATGCATTTTTTGTTTTGATTTGATTTAGCCCCAAATATTTACACACAGGGATCAAACTTAGTAGATTATTAACAAATATGTTCTTGCATTGACAACCAAGCTCTGTAGACATGGGGATCAGTGGCTGGAAAGCTGTCTGGCAAAGAAAGACCTGGGGGTTTTGGTTGACAGCCAACTCAACATGAGCCAGCAGTGTGTCCAGATGGCTAAGACAGCCACCTGTCTTGGCTTGTATCAGAAAAAATGTGGCCAGCAGGACTGGGGAACTGATTCTGTCCCTGCACTCTGCACTGAAGAGGTCATACCTCAAATATTGTCTTTAGTTTTGGGCCCCTCACTACAAGAAAGATGTTGAGGTCCTGGAGTGTGTCCAGAGAAGAGCAATGAAGATGGTGAAAGAGCTGGAGAACAAACCTTATGAGAAGCGGCTGAGGGAACTGGTGTTGTTTAGCCTTGAGAAGAGGAGGCAGAGAGGAGACCTTATTGCTCTCTACAATCACCTGAAAAGAGGTTGTAGAGAGGTGGGTGTTGGTCCCTTCTCCCAAGTGATAGGTGATAGGATGAGAGGGAATAGCCTTAAACTATGTCAGGGGAAGTTTAGATTGAACATTAGGAAAAATTTCTTCACCGAAAGGGTTATCAAGCACTGGAACAGGCTATCTAGGGAGGTGGCTGAGTCACCATCCCTGGAGGTATTTAAAAGACAGGTAGATGTGGTGCTTAGGGATAAGATTTAGAAGTGAACGGGTATGCCTGGACATGATGATTTCAAAGGTCTTTTTGTCTTTTCCAATCTAATGATTCTGTGATTCCAACCTTTTACAACAAGTGAGCATTTATTAACCTTTGATACATCGTTGCTGGGGAGGATTTCTTTGGTTTTGGTGGAATGTTTCAGTAGATTTGGGTTTTGTGTTTTTTTTTTTATTTATTTGCTTTTATTTATTTCCAGGTTATATACTGTTTCCTTGAGTGTAAGGGCAGATAACTGACCAAAGTAAGCATCTTATGTCATGGCATGCCTAAAGCTCTCATTTCTAATTTAGTATGGTTTTAGAGCCAAGTTCTCAGTGCTTCTACGGTTGAGTTTAGTACTTCTTTGACATTTCTTTCCAGATCTCTAGTATTGGTCTATGTTTTTCTGTATATTTACTCTGACAATTTATGTTTCAGGATTTTGAGAGCTTTTGGTTTCAGTTATTTCCTAATCCTTTGCATTTGCCTTCCTTGAACATGTTTACCACCCCCATAAGCCCCTTAAAATGTAAAATTTTGTCATTCTGTGGCATCTTCAGATGCAACTCATGTGAAAGATTAAACTTATGGAATGTACTTGTCAGTATGGACTGTGGGAGCTGTTTGCTATAAATTCAATTTTTCAAAGTTTTAATGGCTCTTGTCACTTACTTTTGATGCTGAAATCCCCCAAGGAAGTTCTGGGGAAGATCCAGGTAACAGTTTTTCCCTGATCTTTTCCTTGACAGATTTGATTCTTGCCTCTCTGCTTTTTTTTCTTTACACAGATTCAAGAGGTTCTCACCATACTCTGTGAGTCCTGGATGGTGACACATAAATTGTTGTTTCTTCTAGTCACATGTGATGTCTCTTTATCTTGTAGGAAAGCTGAGCTCTAAAAGTCAAAGTGATTTTTATGAAACTCCATCCTATTTCTATTCCTATATTCTTTAAGGTCTTTGTCTTATCTGTTTAGGCTGTAAACTTTCCAGGGTACAGATTTTCTTTCCTCATTTACAATATATTAAGACACAAAATGTGCCCCAATTTCAGTTAAGACCTCAAATTATTACCCTGAGAGACACTTCAGCCAATTACTTTGAAGACTGAGAAAAAAAAAGGTCCCCTAATCAGAAAGAACAGAAAAAAAATACTCGGCATCAGAGCTCTTATTACTCTAGTATGTATGAATTACAGTTTCATGGTGGAGCATGAAGTGCTGCTGCTGGACTAGTGTGAAAGAACCATCCCTTTACACTCATTGAGCACCTTTTAGTTCTTTGGAATTCCTGTAGGAGATAATGAAGGTAAAGATTTAGATGTGGGATAGCAGTTCTGGTTAGCTGCACTCAAATATTTAGCATTTGGAATGACAGGAGTCACCACTGTATCAATGCAATTAGTTGTACCAATTTCTTCTACGACTGTGTGGCAGATAGATTTTAATGGTGCTATTATTTTCCTTTTTCTTTAAATGTCAGGATTTTAAGCTGGATGCCTGGTCAGATATCACGACAGTAATAACCACAGCTTTCTCAGCCTCTCTCAGGGTACTGAAAATAGAGGAGGTCTAATTTGGGAAGGTTCTTTCTGAATCTCAGTTAACAAAGTAGGGGAAGGAAGGACTGCAGTCAGTCACATTATCCCTCTTTTGTTGCCTACCTTCAGAAGGGAGTTTACTACAACTAAGTTTGAGACAGCAACAGTTCACCAGAGAAGTATAGTTCTTTGGAGGGACCAGTTGTTTTGGAGTAACAAAAATCAAAGTGCTACAGGCACCATGTCTCGGTGAATGGTTAAAAACAGAAAGTAAACATTATCTTGGATGTTGAGTGGTGCTCATCTTTGAAAAGGCTTAATGTTCTTTGCCACATGTTTAATTGTTATGTCAAAAATGAGGTATGTGTAATAAACTGTAGCTTCTATTCAAGATGCAAAGGCGATCAGATGTGTCCTAAATCAGCAAAGGACAAGTATCTTTTTGAGTGTACTACATAAGTTTCTGAGTTAACTGTTGACAGTAGTTGACACTGAATGTTATGCTTGTCTTTTTTTCTCATTTTTTTAACAATTCTTTTCTAGTAATCTTTCATTATCTTAAACAGATTCTCTCCTGTTTCTGGATTAACAAATGAACCATTGTTAGGCTGTAAGCTTTTACTGCAGGAAGAATGGGAGTGACCATGAAAAGTTCCCTGTATTTCATAATCATTCTTCTAGATCTGAACATCTTGCCCTTTGAGATAGCACTTCTACAAAATTCACGTTTGGTTGCCAGTTGTGAATGTATTAATTTTCTTTTATATTGATTGTCTCTCTCAAATTTCTCATGTAAATCCCTGCACTGCACTGTCTTCATTGGGGTGTGTTTGTTTCAGAGATCTCACCAAATGCATTAAGTATTGTGCGATGTGTGCAAGTATTGTAACCTGTAAATTAAGTCCTCAACTGGGTTTAGAATCAGTCTTTTGCTAAAAGAAAGAAAATCTGACAAATGAAGAAAAAAGGACACCTGACTAAATACATATGAGTAAGAAGTTTTTGTGTTGTTCGCAGTGTTATGTTTTAGCACAATCAATTTCTTTTCTGATTCCGTCTCCTTTCTTATAGTGCATTTTGTTTCTCTGCAGGGAAGGACAACATTGTTCTTAATAAAAACACGGTATTGATTTTACTTAGAAATATATTATACTAATCCATGAAAAATATTAAACATTGTTTCTTTCATCATGAAGCATTTCAAAACTCTTGTAAAGCAAATGGTTTTAAATAATGTTGATATTTCTGTCGCTATTTTTTTGATTAGGATATTACAGCTCAATAACAGTTGGCCTCTTTTTACTGCCTCAGCAGCAAATAACCACTTTTCAGTGTAAAATAATCTTCAACCGTATTTGGAACATTGTTTTATACTTTTTTTTTTTTTTTACATTGTTATATACTTTACAACTATACAACTTTACATTGTTGTATACTTTACATTTTTTTACATTGTTGTATACTTTACCAACTACTTTACTTCAGTTTTACACTAGAGTATATCCCTTGATGAGGAGCTTTTTATCACTAGAGTAAAAAAGTAGAAAAAAAAAGCTTGTTTGCTGTCATGTACTCAGGGAAGATATTGGAGGGCTGGGGTTCATAGTCTTGTTGAGGCTGGAAGGAACCTCTGAAGATCATCTGTTCCAACTTCACTCCTTAAGTGGAGTCTCTTAAAGCAGGTCGCTCAAAACTGTACCCAGTTGTGTTTTCAGTATCTCCAAGGATGGAGACTCCACAGCCTGTCTGGGCAACATGTTCCAGTCTTCAATCACTCTTAATATTTTTTTTTTTCTTTTCACTTTTAAATTTGTATTTAAAAATTGAATTTCTTGTATTTCAGTTTGTGGCCACTACATCCTGTCCTGTAAGTGGTCACTACTGTTAAAAATCTGTCTCTCTTTCCCTCATTCCTTTCATCAGGCATTACATATATATATACACACAACGGTGTGCTACCAGGGATTGGCCTCCTTCTGGTCTTTGTGCCACCAGTTACAAGCCCATCTTGTGCAGCTGAATTGGCCATAGCCTAGACTCTGACTGGAAGCATTTTCTTTATCTTTATGAGTATTAGATTCACAACACCTTCAAAAGACAGTAACCTTTCTTAAGCTTTCAATAAAAAACACTATGTAAGAGGCAGACATTATTTTTAGTCAGGTATTTTACTTAAATACCTTTTTACCAGTTAGGAGTTACAAATTGCATTTTTATATTTAAAGGGTAGCAATATATATTTTTATTGCAGAAGGAGAAAACTTCCTTGCTCCAAGTGTCTTTCTTAGCAGATCTTGGGAAAGACTTTACGAGAATTCAGATTTAAGTGCATCAGCAACAGCTATTCAGCTTCAAAGAAATCACATTTTCAATCATTTTTATATTATTAAAAAAAGAATCCAGACTAAAAAATGGAAATTAATTCAACTCTTGTAATTAGTGTTGCAATGGCCAAAAAGTGATTCAATTTTTTGCTTTGGAAGAGTAGGTTTTTAAGCTAGTTTAAGAAGATCTTAAACCAAGTAACAACAACTGAATAAGTTCTAGTGGTACTATAACTATTATTTTAAAAATACAGTGTAATAAAGAAAAAGCATTTTCTGCAAGAGCAAATTGAGACATGACAAAGAGTTCAGTATTCTATAAATGCTTCTGGCACCCTATGAATCATCAGCTAAAGAAAATGCTGACAAATATGAGCTCCAATGGAGTATTGATCTACCAAATGCACTTCAGACTTTCACTAAATAGTTTTGCTTAAACGTACAAATTAAGCAAATGAGAATGAAAAATCAGATCTTTGGCACAAATATCACCTTCAACAGATTGCAGGGGGTTTTATAATTATTTGTTCCTGGTCTTCAACTGTTTTCAAATGGCTTCATTTGAGATGACAGAGATTTCTGTAAAACGAGATTTCATGTACTTCAATATATGAAACATGAAAAGAAACATTTAGTAGCATGCCACTTCATGTGCATTCATTGTGTGCTCTAAGTTACATTGACAATTAAGAACAGTGGAAGATTGTAATTCAAAGAATATCTCATACTAGATTTGTATATTGAATGACATCATCTAGAGTCTAATATAGCTTTTTAGCGGCCTGCATAGCATGATTAATTTCACCTGGATTCCCTACAGAAAGAGGGTATCCTGAAAATGGCTAATGTTATCAGAATCTTCTAGCAGGTGACATTCTTAAAAGAGAATATCCAAAGGCAGTTTCATAATCAAATATGTCTTTTTCGAGTAATAAACTGCTGCACAATGCAGACGATAGTATTTTATTTATGTCATAAAGGTGTCCAAAAAGAGTTTATGAGCTAAATACGTAACTGTTTTGCTATCCTTTCTTATGTGCTGGGAAAATTAATTGTTACTACGAGTCAGGTTGTTTAAATTTATTTTCTCCTATTTGATAATTTCCTTTGATAATATAATGATTTATGGATGCACAACTTCCTCTAAAATTCAGGCCTCAAAAATTTTATCAAGATAAAATAGTATTCGAACATGCAATCACCTCGTTCTTTGGAAGTGTGTTTTAATGATTAAAAACCAGTAACATGTTTCTGGTTTCAGCTAAATTAAGGGAACAATGAAAAGAGTTCAGTTTGAGTTTATTTTTTGAACCACTTTATGAAGAATTCTATAAATGGAGGAAAAATGGTAAGTCAACATAAGAGTAGGAAATAACAATCACCATTTTAACTCTAGATTTGTCATTCAACATTTACATTCCATACTTGAAAATGTAGCATTTATAATTATTTTATCTTATACGTATACTTTCTGTAAATATAAAATATATATGTGAATATATACCTGTATATATGTGTGAGTATACATTTTTTCTGAGTAATAAATACAACCAGTGTTTTCAAACTCTTTACCCTCTCCATCCTAGCAATTCGTTATACGACACAGTTCATGGGTTGTCAGCTATCATATCTTTCTCCAAGGTCCCTCATCTGCTCTAAAGAAGTGCTTCCTGCAGTTGCTGAGTTAGTAACACTAGCTGTAGCCTCTGCAAGAATATGCATGCCACATGTGGCTGACGTGCTGTTGATGACAACAAACTCAAAAATGTGGAAATTTGCACCTTCTGTCTGGAACCAGCCTGAATCTGACAGTATAAAGGTGGAACGTGTTAACATGGGGCTAATGACCTCAGGTACAGAACAACAAAGGTTATTATGTATTCTCAGGCTGAATGGAAGGAATGACTCATGAGAAATATTGTAAGCATCTGTTATATAAATAGATTAGCTTTGCGTAAAGGTTGGCAAGTTTCTCCTCCTGGTTAATTTTCATTTATGTCCTACAAGTCATATTATGTACTAATTATTGTATTTTGATCATGAATCTTGTTAGATAATACATGATCATCACCTCTCAGATCTCAGCTGAAATGTTCAATGTACACTGAAGTAAATGTCTGCAGAGCAGTTCCTCAGAATATGCTTTTAAAATTAAACACCACTGAACAACTTCTTACAAGGCTAAGACTGCAATTGTATTTTTATAAAATGGACTAAAAAAACATAGAGAACTTGTAATTTAGATGGTAGTAATCACCCCCCCTTTTTTTTTTACAGCAAGGGACTAAAATTTAGCTTATTATACAAATTACATTAGTTTATCCTGTTGGTAACGTTATTGGTCAGTGGCTTTCTGTGCAAAGTTATTGTTTAATAAATTATAAGACTTGTATCTTCCCATCAGCTGAACTAGCTGACAGGAGGCTTATATTTTGGCATAATTACTGTAGACAGTAACATATATAAAACAAAATTACTTCTGTTTGGAAGCAGTGGAGTTAGTTACACACATACTGTACTGTGTTCATGTTGACTCTGTATTTTAGTGTCACATCAACCAAATTATTTCCCCACAGATGAAAGGAAGGTCCAGCTGACACAGTCTCTTTCTCAGGAGCTTATCAACTTTCCTGCTAAAAATCCAGGGGGTTTTCTCTTTACAATTTATTACTTTTTACAACTTATTAATCTCATACATTCATATATATATTATATTTACAGAAATTATATGCATAAGATATTAACTTTATAAATGCTGTATCTTCAAGATTGGAATACGAAGTGTTACACAGGAACTAAGTACCCAGCTTAATTGACTGTCAAAATTGACTGGAATCCCGACACGCGATTATATAAAGGAATCTAGAAGCTTATCTCACTTAGTTCTAGGTTGTTCCACCATAGAAATCTGTAGAAGTTAAGGGTAATCCATTATTAAAAATTAGAAAAAATATTGTGGCTTTGACTGGTAGGCACCAGTGTCTGATACAGCAATTTGTGCACTTTTTTATCTTCTTAAAACTGAATTTTTTAATGGTGAGTTTATTTAAGATTATCACACATTTGTGATTAAAAGGTAAGGAAAATCATTGGTCAGAAAGCATGTGATAGTTTAGGTAGATCAATATTTGGAAAGAAGTAGAACTAAGCGAAGAATGGAAAAATCTTGCAAATGTCATGGCTACGTAGAAGGCCATTGTCAAAGAGGCAGACAGCTTTCTAAAAACAGCAGTTTTCCAAGAAAAAGGCAAATTAGGCAAAAGTTTTTAGCAAAGATCCACAATACAATGTTGGCTGCTTTGTTTTTCATCTGTTATTATAACTAGGAAATTAGCTTAGAGTAATCAGGATTCTGGTCTGTTATTTATTTCATTCACACACAACCACGAGAAAATACTATTGTAAAACAAAAAAAAAATAAATCCTTTAACAATTTTGATAGAAGATGGGGAATAAAAACTAGAGAAAACAAAAAATAACTGCCAGATTATCAAAGTTGGGAAATATAAACATTGGGACATTGATGGCAGCACATCACTTGCCTGACCACAGGTAAGATATAGGTAAGAGTTAAAGGCAGGTCAGAAGAAATACTGTGACAGCTCATTGGTAGAGAACTCCTCCCTCTGTATTATTAATTGTATTTGTAGGCAAGAGTACATGACAGTCTCTTTCCTGCATTAAAACTCTTAGTGAGTAAAGGCTGCCTTATCTTACTGTTTACTACAACATTCTGAAAGAAAGCAACATGAGATTATTTAGGGAAGATGAAATCAAATTAAAACCAGACCCACCCACATCACATTCCTACCAAAAATATCCATAATAAAAACCACTATTCCTGTAACTGTTTCATATCATCATTAAAACAAACAAACAAAAAAAACAAACAAAAATTTAGCAGTTGCACAAAGCTCTATGTGGACAGTAGGAATCCATCCTGATGCTTGAAGATAATCAGTTTATGCCTTGAAGCATGATATTGGTCCTGCCAAAATAATCTGATCACCTTCTATGACAAAGTGACCCTCCTATAGGATGAGAGAAAGGCTGTGGATGTAGTCTTCTTGGACTTCAGTAAAGCCTCTGACACAGTTTCTCACAGCATTCTGCTTCAGAAACTGTCAGCCTCTGGCCTGGACAGGCACACATTCTCCTGGGTAGAAAACTGGTTGGATGGCCAGGCCCAGAGAGTGGTGGTAAATGGAATTAACTCCAGCTGGAGGCCAGTTACAAGTGGGGTTCCCCAGTGCTCAGTACTGGGTCCAGCCCAGTTCAATGTCTTTATCAATGACCTGCACTCTACGTAAGTTTGCGGACAACACTAAGCTAGGTGGAAGCGTGGATCTGCTGGAGGGTAGGGAGGCTCTGCAAAGGGGGCTGAACCGCTGGGCCAAAGCCAAAGGCATAAGGTTTAACAAGGCCAAATGCTGGGTCCTGCACTTGGGGCACAACAACCCTATGCAGTGCTACAGACTAGGGGAAGTCTGGCGGGATTGCTGCACGGAGGAGAGGGACCTGGAGGTAATGGTTGACAGCCGACTGAACATGAGCCAGCAGTGTGCCCAGGTGGCCAAGAAGGCCAATGGAATCTTGGCTTCTATCAGAAACGGCGTGACCAGCAGGTCCAGGGAGGTTACTCTCCCTCTGTACTCGGCACTGGTGAGACCACACCTTGAGTACTGTGTTCAGTTCTGGGCCCCTCACCACAAGAAGGATGTTGAGGCTCTGCAGTGTGTCCAGAGAAGAGCAATGAAGCTGGTGAAGGGACTGGAGAACAAGTCTTACGAGGAGCGGCTGAGAGAACTGGGGTTGTTTAGCCTGGAGAAGAGGAGGCTGAGGGGAGACCTTATTACTCTCTACAACTACCTGAAAGGAGGTTGTGGAGAGGAGGGAGCTGGCCTCTTTTTCCAAGTGACAGGGGACAGGGCAAGGGGGAATAGCCTCAAGCGCCACCAGGGGAGGTTCAGGCTTGACATCAGGAAACAATTTTTCATGGAAAGGGTCATTGGGCACTGGCAGAGGCTTCCCAGGGAGGTGGTTGAGTCCCCATCCTTGGAGGTATTTAAAAGACCAGTAGACAAGGTGCTGAAGAGCATGGTTTAGTGGTTGATGGGAATGGTTGGACTTGATGATCCTAGAGGTATTTTCCAACCTAGTGATTCTATGATTCTATATTATGTTTACTCTTGTTATTTATTTTGACATGCATAGCTACAAAAGTTGTTAGTGTTCATAGAATTAACCTACTTCTTTTTAACATTCAGCCAGGGTATTTGACTTCATGGTCTCCTGCGTGAGTGAATTTCACAGGTTGATTATATGCTGTGTTAAGGAGCATTTGCTTCTATTGGTTCTAAATTTACTGCTTTTCGATGACAGAGAAGAAACATGGACAGAAAAAAACCAATTCATTGGCAAAATCTGTTAGATTGCCCCAATGAAAACTAACTACTACACTATTGTTCTCACAAAATGGAAGAAAAAAAGTCCCAGAGAATCCTAGGTGTGGTCATTTTATAGTATGTAGATGTGGATAGGAGTGGGGAATAAAGAGTTAACACCGCAAAGCTCCAGGAGAAACATGGAATGACAGGGACATTAAAAAGACCTAAAATGAAGCAGAAGGGAATAATGAAAAAAATATCTCTAAGTATATTGGATAGAATTAGAATGTTGACCTATGTGCTATAATGTATAAGAAACTTTGTTAAAAACAGCCCAGATTCATTTTAGAGGAAAAAATAAGTGACAAAAATGTCAAAAGGGATTAGTGTATTATTGATCATAATTATGTTAGAAATAGGGCTGAAACAAGATTAAATAGAGTTGAAGAATAAATTATAGTAAAAAAAAAAGAGAATTACAAGAAACTTTGTATTAAAATTAATAAAGTCACAAAAAGTAAGTACCCCAAGGCATGTCCAAACCATGCAATGGTAATGGACTACTGTCAGATTTTCTGTGCATGGTTTATATCCTCCTGTAATGAAAAAAAGACCAACACAGTAAGCAAAAAGTTATATGAAAAAAAAAGAAAAGAAAAGAAACGAAGGGGGGAAAAGTAACTAAAGCTGAATAAATAATTTCACCTGAATAAATAATTTATGCTGAATACATCAAGCTCAAATTGTGAAGAAAAAAGAAAGTAAAGGAAAAAAAAGAACTTATAAAATAACTGAACATTTGTTTTGCTGATAACGTTTGCCATATGTAGCAAAGAGTTGCTTGCCAAAATTATATGAACTCTAACTAACTCTTCCAGCCCAAGAAAATTTGGCTTACTTTGTTTTAGGTAGCTACAGAATAGATTTCTCTCTGAGCCAACTGCCTAGTGTTTGTGCTTTAATAAATGGGAAAACGAGTTTTTCTAGGCTCACCTGGACTATTTTTTATAGTTACCTTATGATACAGCAAGCTGTTTAGATGAACTGCATCTTTTTTCTCCCCTTGCCAAATAATGACTCTGAACAGTGAGACCAGTGGTAGGTAGACGTCTCAAGGCAAATGCAGATGTGATAAATCTTACTCCCAAAGTAACCTCCAGAACATCTAGTAATATTTTAGTATATATTTTTGAAAATATACTGAAATAGTGTATTGAACAAATACTGTTCTAAGTGGTAACTACCTGGAGGACTGTGCACAGTACTTCAGCCACAGAGCAAGGTACATCCACATGTTTTATCTTTCATTGTGTGTTACCTCCTGCATTGGTAGCAGTGCACTAAAGACTAAGGATAAGCGTCTAACGGATTAATTGCAAACAGCAGTTAACATTGTCCTGGGCAGGGTTGGAGATAAGATCCCTTGGACACCAAAACCCCCATGAAAAGCGCAAAGGTGTTGCAATAGCGGCAAGTAATTAATTTCTCAGAAGTACTTATTTCTATGAGCAAAACTCTGTGCTAGCATGACTATCCACCTTCTGAATAAACTTGGCTCATGTAGTTCCAGCCCACTGAAAATACAATTTGGTCACATAGGTGTGCCCTAAATAAGCAGAAATAGCTGCCACAACAGATATACTTTATTGCTAATCGGCCAGAAATAAAAAAAGAAAAAGATTGGGCCACAATAGGAATGCTGTGGCAGTTACTCTTTATTTGAGAAAACTACGGTATATTGAGAGACTGCTCAATAAATCACAAATTTTAGAAGAAACTTGAAAAAATAAGTGAAAACAGGAAAAGCCACAGAAACGATTGCTGTACAGAGAACCTGCACAAAGGTCTGGTAGAGGCTTCAGTGTTCATATTAGTGGCTTATCAAGGACAGACTTCCACAAAAATCTGATAATCAAAGATTCAACAGTCTATTATGTGACTTCTGTGTCATTATACCCATAGGAAATACTAAACTACTTTTCCATGCACCTCTACAAACAGTGCCCCCAAGAGTTCTTGTGAGGATAGAAAGGATTGGATGAGATGCTTATGCACAGTAATGAAAGCCACATGTGTGTGAATGCAACTTTAAATGAGGAGAAAGGACAAAAACCAGGCTTGGCCTCTGTGAAGGGACCTTTTCCTTGTGTATTGGATAAAAAGTTTACATCTGTGAACACCAGGCTAAATTTGCTGCTTATTCGAGTCAAAATAGAGGTTAAAATCTTACAAGTTCTGTGAAAGACTTAAAACAAAATTCCCTGAGTTTATCAATAGGAAAAAAAAAAAAGGGAAAAAACATACAGCCTGGATGTTAGGGGGAACATTACCTCAACACACATGCCACTCACATGGCTTTTTTTCTTCCAGTCTTAGGAGGCAACAAATGAACATCTCTGAAATACCTACAGTGGACAATGGACATTGTCTGTTTGAAGAAATAAGATAATGAATGTTGTTGAAACAAAAGTGTGGTTTCTCAAGATGGATATTAGTATTTTCTTCAGCTTTCTTTGTGATTTAGAAAAATGTGAGCATCACAAACCTATCTGTAACATCTATCTATTTGTAGAGAAAGTGGCTTTATTTTAATTTTTTAAGAAAAACACTGAAAGCAGCAACAATGTGAAGGCACGTATGACAAAACAGTTCTTCGAGAAATCCAATAAAACACATTATTTCTTTAGTGGCATTAGGACTTTATTATTTATCTTTTTGATAAACACATAAAAGACTTGGGGAGCCACCTGGTCTTAAGCTGACCTGTTAAGAGTTTGAGACAATTGTGTTGCATTCTTGGTCAACAATAGCTGATGTTAAAAATCAGTACAAAACAAGAAGATAGTTCCCAGTATTCTTATAATTATCAACTTATTTTTTAAGTTGGAAGGTTTTGTCCATGCTTATCACTGATTCACCATCTTGGTTCATAACGATGTTTTCCTTAAGTTCTCCAGATTCCCCACTGTTAAAGTTTCACTGCTAATGAAGCTATGGCAGACAGCATCTCTCCTGTTTGAAGGTTTTCCACTCCTCCTGCTTTGGTTTGTATAGGAAGAACTATCCTGAAAAGAAAACTCTAAAATTAATTTTGCTAAATTTGTGCAATATATGTAAGGTAGGAATAATAATGCATCAGTACCACTTGAAGGCAGATCTTCTGCTCCTATTCTCCTGAATATATTTCAAACCCTAAGCTGCTTAAATGCAGAGAGGATGTCTGTTCTAGCTAAAAGAGGACACTTGATAACTTGGTAACAGTACAAAAAAAGCTGACTCTGTAAAACACACTTTTAATATAAAATTTTATTTATTTAAAAAGCCCAATATTTTATCCTGATTTCTCTATTTATGCAGTAGTAAATCGTGGTAAACAGGCAAAATACCAAGACAAATTTGGTAGTATTACAGAGTATCGGAAGAATATGGCACGTGGGTGACTAATATAAACCAGAACAGGAGCAGTAGACCAAAATTAAAGACTGTACTCTAAGGTTGCAAGTGTCTGAATGCTATTTTTATTATGTTTAACTAGATCTTTTTCTTACCTTCTTCTGCCCTTCACTGCATACCTCTTTAGGCTGCTTATAATGTGGTGGCTTCAGCCTATGATAGAAAGATTAATGCTCTGCTACACAGCAGTAACAACAGATCCATCTTAATATCAATTAGAAATTGCTCTTCTACCAGTCCATTCGTGAGGCCTTTCACTCACTTTTGTAGCAGATGATGACATAAAAAGAGAATTTGAAGGGAATAGGAGAAAAAATATTCGAGTAATTTGTTCACAAAGATTTTAAAAACATCATCATAAATTATTTGGACCTTTTGTAAAAGAAAAGTTAGTGTAACCAAAAAACTTGGGAAGGAATTAATTTTCAGGGAAGCAGAAAGGTTTTGCTTTCCTTCTCATCTTCATTTTCTTATCTTTTTCTTTTTCATTTTCTTATTTTGCCACCAAGAAGGAACACGCAATAATGGAAAAACAGTGCAGAAACATCCCTAAAATGAGTAAGTATTTTTCTTTAATTTTGCCATTTTTTTTCATTAAAAATCTATTACAAAACATATCTGGCAAGAAAATTTAAACCTAAAAGCTGGGTAACCAGCTGTAATATGACTGTTCTTTGCCAAATTATTTTATATGTAAGACTTCTAGTCAGTTTTTTTTAATTTTAAATGACAGTATCTAGTAATTACTGTTCACTAAAGTTATGGTGCCATTTGATTCTATTTATGTAATTATAAAGTTTTAAGTGTGTTTTTATGGAATTTTTCCTTGTAATGATCCTTACTCTTATAGTAGCTCTAGAGGTGACCAACTTGGTAACAGACAAATCAGCTCATCTGAAAAAAAATGGTTTCGATGGTATTGATTTGAACCCTTGTAATGTCTTTTGGACATAATTACATCCTGTTGTTCCAGAAATTATTATATGTAATTCCATATACTTTTTCTTTTTTTTCCTGAAAATTTGAACTAGTAAAGACTAGTTAATTATGCAAGTACTTTTCTCATCAATGTGTACAGAGGGTAAATTTGAGCTGCTGGAATTAGAATTAAAATAGGGTCTGGAAAAAGACACTCAATGTCCTTCATCAAATAACATATAGATAGTAAAGTTAATTCCAAAGTATTACGCTAAGTATGTAACACAAAAAGAGGAAGATTCCTGAAGATTCATGCAAAATTTTTTCAGAGGACAGGGCAATATCTTTCTCTAACAAAAATAAAAATATTTTCATTTGGTTACATTTAAATTACAATGGTGCATTCATACATTTTATATCTCCTAAATAACAGTTCCCAGTATGAACATTTTTCTTTCTCATACAAAAGAAAATACAAATATTTTTAGCCCAAATGTTAAACAAAAGGATGGCAGCATGGCATAGAGATAATATGTCTAATACAAGTCAACAGTGCATATTTTTTATTTAATTAAATAATTAACATTTTTGACCCACAAATTGAGATTTACAAAAGCAAGAAAATAATGGAAAATATATTAGTGTTAACAGCATGAGTTCCTAACTTGCCAGCTCTGCAGGATTGACTGCAGGCAACAAACAGTGAGAGATATTTATGTCACTTTGGAGAACTACTTATATGATTTATAAAATACACAATAAACTTTTAAAAATATTACTGTAAATTTGCCATTGTGTGCAAATGCATTTAAAGTTATGAGTTTATATATGGTAGCGTGTCACAGGCAAATATCTTTGAAGATTTTTAAAGACTAAATACAGATTTCTTTAAAATAATAATACAAATTTATTCGAACACCCCTAACAGTACAGAAGAGACATTAGAGTAATATCTTAAAAGTGAAAATAAGCTATGTATTTTCCCCTTAATAGAAAAGAATATCACACTGACATCTTTTTTCTGCAACACCTGTGGGCAGAACATATGACTATGCTGTTAGTGAACTGTGTAAAATTAAAATTTCACTTTTCTATGTGTAAATTGTGTTCTTTCCTCCAATAAATCATCAGCACAGCATCAATTTAATTTCCTTTCCAAGTATATCCTAATGGGAAAATTGAAGTCTGAAAAGAATGGTCTGAGGATTCCCTTCCCTCTTCACATATTAGGTGAATGCAATTTACAAAACAAAAGTTAAAACCAGATTAATGATGTACTTAAGAGGCATCAGGTAGGAGGTGCAAATACAATGGGGCAAACCCTGTCCCGACTTTGCCCAGTTCCCTGATAGGAATGGGTCTAAACTTGGAAAACAGTGTTACTTCGGGTGAGGTTTTGGGAGGTGACCAAGCAGTCTCTTTGCATGGGTTTGTTACAAGTTCCCGACATACCTGGCTGCATCCTTTTCAAAATACTAAGCAAGAAACTTAGTAAGCCATGGATTTTGAAGAGCTTAATACAAATCAACTTAAAGAGAGATTCAATTGCACATTCATTTCAAGCTAAATAATCTCTGTGTTAAATAATTAATGAAACAAGCTGTTTAAATAGAATGAAATAATGTCATTAAATTGTAACTTCTGCATTTAATTTAATAGAATATTCTGACAAAACCAATTTAAAATAAATATATATCACTCACCTTTGCCAGCTGAATTACTTTTTTTTTTTTTTTTTTTTTTTATTTAGCTATACAAATGTACAAATGATTTAAAATTGCAAAGAAAGAGGTTGATGAACCAATACAAGAGATCAGGTAGTTGGGTCCATATGATATACTATTAAGTGCTTATAAAGTGCTGGAAGAAGTAATGATGAACCGTAGTGGTTCCCAAAGCAAAAATAACTTTTATGAAGGTGAACATGAGTCATAGGATTTGGAAGAGAAGCAAACAGAATTATGTGCCCCCACCTACTGCAAGTAATTTAACCAATTTTCAGTACTTAGTACAACATTTCTGCAAGCATATTTTTAGAGGATTTTCTCCTGAGACACCTGTCTAATCTTTCCCTGTTGCAAAGCTGAATTGGAATTGTTAAGCCACCATAATATTCTTCTTACAGAAAATGTGTCAGGAAAAGGAACATTTAACCTTTAAGAGAAACTTGCCCTACAAGAGCACAAGAATTTCTTACATGAGTATGCAAGGTACCTTGATACTGGACCAAGAAAGACAAAGTGAGAAAACTTATTTTCTTTCAAACCTAGATAAGGAGTTAACTGTTGTAAACTAAACAGAAGACTAAATCACTAAATTCTAGTAAGAATACTCATCCAGTATAAATTAAGTATAGGTCCAGTGCTTTGATTTAATATCCTGGAGGAAATAAGCCCAAGAAAACAGATGAACTGGCAGCAAACATTGGAGTTTGTTCAACCCCATTATACATACAAACATCAAATGCCACGAAGAGTTCATTGCTGATGAAAATGGGAACTGTCTCTGCTCTGGTTAAAAACAAAGTAAAAACACAGTCAGGGTTGTGTGAGAAGAAAGAGTCTGTTGAAAAAGCCTTTGGACTACAAGTATGGTT
The DNA here is from genome assembly GCF_017976375.1 of Cuculus canorus. Classification (NCBI taxonomy): domain Eukaryota; kingdom Metazoa; phylum Chordata; class Aves; order Cuculiformes; family Cuculidae; genus Cuculus; species Cuculus canorus. The sequence goes on from NC_071402.1 coordinate 72,301,648, forward strand.
GAATTCTAAGGAAATTAAGATACATTTCAGATACCTTCAGCCCTGCTTCTAGTTTCCTTTTCATGTTTCCACTTATGTACAAGATCACAATCAAATAATAAAAGAGGTGGTGGAATATAACATGTATTTTTTCATTTTGCTATTTTATTGGTCTCCTTTTATAGCAAAATAATTTAACTGGTAATTTCACTAGTCCTCCTATGGAGTCATTCGGGTTTTTTTCCTACATGAGCAGTTATGAAAGAGGAAACTGTAAGTGAAATTGCATTACTCTTCTGCATTAGCTGACAAGGACTATGACACAGATGTCGCAAAATCAGCATATATGGACTAAATGCATGGATTACTTTTGTACATCTTGCTCTTTTTTTGAGAAAGAGTCCACATTTCTGACTGGGCTAGAAATTTGTTCTGATAAATACAGATTATTTAGTATAATATTTGAGAAGATGTCACAGATGAGACAGAATAAATGACAACCTGTAGAGGATCTGGATAGTGGTGTTTATTTATGAACCAACAAAACTAGTGCATTTATCCTTCTTGATTATGCCACACATTCATTTGCTCGCTCTCTTGTTTTCCCTTACATTGTTTTACCAGATAAAGTAGTACATCCAACTGACTTTTGGCCATCAGGGACAATTTGTTGCTTGTGCATAAGATAGAAAAATGTTTACTTACTGAAAATCACTTAAGCTTTAGAGTTACTTACTCCTACTCCTTATGTCTAGGAATACTCAGGAATTTATCTAGGAATACCTCAGTGCTGAAACATGTAAAGTACGAGTTTAGGTATTGTATTCTAACTAATTTACACCTTAGAGTTCCTCCACGTGCAATACGTACCCATTTAGACTTCAGCTGAGTGTTTATAGGTGTCCTGTGTGGAAATGTACTTCGACTTGTCACTGTAAGAAATCTGGATCACTAAAAAAGCTAGATGTTGCAGAGTCTGCAAACTAGTACAAAAGTGATCTCAGCTTTGCAATTAACATGGATGGGAATGGGTTACTTTCAAGTATCATGCTACCTTTTCATGAGTAAGCACGATTAACTGATTAATTGATACAGTACAGCTATGGAATATGCCTCACAAATTTACTCCATTAGATTAAACAAGAATTGGTTGCATTTTCTGTTCTTATTAATTTTACCTTGATGTTGTTTGCAAATGACGATAATCTCACTGAGTTTGTATATAGCACTGCAGATTCTTATAAGAGGTCATAGGAGATGCACAGTCAAGTATTATACCTTTGGAAAAATCAGGAGTGCTGAACCCTGGGAAACTGGCAGGTTTAGGGTTTCTACTGGGATCAGAGGCTGATAAAACAACCTGGAAAGGTTATATTGTACTGAGGTTACTCAGCCTCTAGTCCTACAGAGTTCAGCACAACTAGGCCTAACTCTCGATTTCTGGATCTATACCTCAAAATCTAACTACACTTTCTCATCAAATATTCTGACTACATCCCCAGACTTTTACATAGGTGTATCATAGGATCATATGCCAAAGCAGAAAAGTAAACACGCGTTTTCCTCAACGTGTCTTACCTGTGTAGTATAACTTCGTTCCAGAATATGTATTCACATGTCTGTTTTTTCATATCTCCACTCAGATAGAAAAACATATCTTTTCTTGTAAAATTTGTGAGATCTTTCTTTCATCTTCAGGAAAGAAATATGTGACTATTAATATGATAATGACTTCCCTCCATGTGGTTGCATAAGTAACAAAGTACCAAATGGGGAAACAATGTACTTTTCTTACTAATTGTTGCTCACCAATCCTCTTTATGATCCTCATTGCATCCACCACCTGCTGCCAAGAGAGTATTCTTTTAGTCTACCAGACTATATAAAGTTATAAAACCGTTTGCTTGTTTGATTGCTTTCTTTGCACACTATTGAAGGGAATGAAAGTATCATTCTGACAAATAATTTAGTTAATCAGCTTGCATTTCTGCAATTTAGATTACTTAGTAGTAAACAAAAGGAAAGAAATTGCATCCACCTCTTTCAATGCACTCTTGCCTTAAAATCTTCAGAATATGCTGGAATCAATGATACTTATAAATATGCAAATATATATATAACACATATATATATGATATATATAACACTAATTAGACTTTTTTTTTTTTTTTTTTTTAAGGAAAGGACAAAAGCAGACCATCTCTATTTACTAAAGAAAGGGTTTAGGAAACCTGTTCATGGCCAGCTCTCCACAGCTTACCCTCTGCATGGACAGCTGTACATGGGAAGCCCCAAACTCTGACCCTAAACTTTATCTTAACAATAACTCTAACTTTAAATATAATCCTAACCTTCCCCATATTGTCTCTGCAGAGATTTGTTCATGTAGAGTTTTCCCATGGGAAGTTGTGTGCTACGGAGAGTTGGCCACAGAGGGCTGTCCCCAGCAAAGAGACACTTAATGATTTTACCAAAAGGAACTTCTAAATCATTTACCAGAAGGAAAGGAAATACGTTAAAAAAGCATTAAGGTTCTGTCAGAAAATAAAAACATGGAAAACTATTATTAACAGGTGAAACATGCTGTGTATGTGCTGGTTCTTGGATATAATAGAGAAATAAAAGGATTATAATCAAGAGAGTTTCACAGAAATCTTCTATCATAATGTATGAGGTATTGATAGCATTATTTTCTGTTATTCGGATGCAACATTCATAGTTACAGAGAGTGATAGAAAACTAAAAGTTTTCTTTCAAAGCATTGTAGAGGTTTTATGGTTTAAATTTACACAGCAACTATCATTTTGAAGTTCCCACTCAACATTTTCCATGTTTTTCTCTAACCATCCTTAATGTTTAAATGATTTGGCTGATAAAAATATGATAGCTACTTAATGCTAATATAAATTGTGCTTATATTTTATATAAACTGTTGTGAATACCTTCTATCAGGAGTGAAGGCACAAAATAAAATTAAATTTAAAATTAAAATTAAAGCACTGTAAATTATGTTATTTGTATCTGTAATTGCCATATAGTTGTAAGGCAATTTCCCAGAAGTCACTCTTCTGAATGGAGCAAAATGATACCTAAACTAAATTTAAAATAGCGGCAATGCAGACATTTGGGACATTGTATATACAAAGAACTAAGAATCTTTTAACTTAATCACAGCTGCTCTGGGATTCCTCACATAGAGAATTCGTTGTTCTGATATCTACTTTAATTTAATTTCTTTCATATTCTTAAATACAAAGATACCACCTCTGAGTTTGGAAGTCTCTGAGCTATGAACTCTTGGAGGCTGGGGCAATGGAATGGAGGAATGCAGCTATAAGCTTGTCCTATTTTCCTTTTCCATAGACATGTTCTATCATCCCCTGATGGAGACACCAGTCTAAATGGATTTTTATTCTGATTTAGCACAGATATTCTTACAACTTTATTTTTCTTCCTGAGTGTTCATAACCCAGTAGCACACAGTTAAATCCCTTTTTCATGGCAGCAAAGATGTTCCAAAAGTGATCATGAGGGCCAAGATTTGGTTTGAAGTTTTATTTTCTGTGATCTTTACTAGATGACAGACAACTCCATATTAAATCTATAGCTTTTCTCATTATATGCTTCAGGATTTGGCAGTTTCTGCAAGTTTATATAATTAATGATACCGCAAGCCTTTACCATTTTTACTTTGCTTGCATTACCTTTTGATAGCCTGACATTCGCTCTTTTCAACTACATGAATTGTGAGCCTGTCTTGCAACTATGCTGCTTCATTTTACACCAGTGAAAATCAAGTTTGATGCTTATAATGCACTTCAAAAGTGTTTTCCTTTTTACCATCTTCCTATGTATTATCTTTTCATGACTATCACGGAATTCCTATTTTCAAAATGCCTATGAGTTGTTTTTTATGTCCTTTGCATTATTTCTGGATCAGTTTTGCTGTTCTCTCCCAGCTATTCATGGTTTCGCAGCTCAAGGATAGTCCCAAAGGAAAACATGTATTTCTGATCTCATATTTAGCAAATTCATGGAAAGCAGTGTAAATGCGGAGGGGGTGAGGAAACCCCAGAAATTTTCAGTTTGCAAGTCAGTCTTTGATTTATTTCTGCAATACCACACGACAATGGCACATTATGAAGTATTTGAGGATGAAACATTTCTCGTCTCAAAATGAGGCAGGTAATTCCTTTATGTTTATTGCTTCCATACTAATGCGGTAGTTACATATAGTTTGTAATTTCCTGTCAATCCAAACTTCTATTTTGTTTGCTTGTTTGTAGAAACACATATGTTTTTTTGACAGGAAATGCCACTGGGAAAGATTTTTCAATACCAGGCTGAAATATCTTGTTGTATTTGTGGAAAGAAATATTCCTGGAGGATGGTGTTTCTCCTTACTTCTTTTTCTTTTCTCTTCTTAGTTTACTTTGTTGGTATATTTTTCTTTATTTCAAGGAACAGATCACTGAAAAATTAAAAAATATCCTTATCTTATCCCATTGTGAAGTAGAAGTGCCAGTATTCTCTATGTTTCATGAAATATTTGAAACATTGTTAGGAAGTTATCAAATCCCAGGTGCAGAATTGGCTATTTTGGGGCCAAAGTGCTGTAACAAATGCATAAGAGGCCTCAAAGACTTGATTCAGATTAGATTTCAGGAAAAAATTATTCACTGAAAAGTTTATCAGACACTGGAATAGGCTGCCCAGGGATGTTGTTGAGTCACCACCCCTAGAGGTATTTAAAAGACAGGTAGACAAGGTGCTCAGGGATATATTTTATTAGTGGACAGGTACAGTTGGACTCCACAATCTCAGAGGTTTTTCCAACAAGACTGTGATTCTATGATTCTATGACTACAAATAATCTTTTTCTCCAAAATTTGTATACAAAAGTACTTACAGTATAATTAGTTAAATAAATTAATGAATGCTTAATTATTATTGCATCTAAAGTTTGGCTATAGTAAAAGGTTTTGATTAAAAAGATGAAAAATGGAAACATTTGACTAATTGCACTTGAGAGATATATACTTCAAATAGAAATGCAGTAATGGGCATGGATATTACTCTGTATATTGAATGAGTATAATCATATTGCTGGTATGATTTTAAACAAGGCATAATCTTAAAAATTGACATTCACATTTACTTAAGTTATTAAGTAACATATACTTAAGTTTTTCCCTCAGTTTGTCACAACTGAACAAGAACAAAGAGTTTTGCAAATTCAAAATGTTTTAGCACAAGACAAAATTTGCTTCATATATTATGACAAGTCCTTGGGGTTTGTTGCTTTTCTTATAGTAAGGAATTAGGTGAAAGCAGTAGAACACATTCTTAATAAATGTCTTTTGCGGTCTTGCACCACACGCCAGTAGGAAAAAAATCTCAGTTGCTTTTTTGTTTTAACAAGTACCTACATGTCTCTTGATTAATCCTCATGTTTGCTGATTAAAAGACATCATGTCAGAGCATGTGATCAGGAAATAAAAAGCAAATGATGAATTTAGATAAGGTACGGTACGTCTAACATATTCAGTTATAGCCTTAAAGAGTATCTTTAGCAATTTTAAGTCTAAGGATTTGTATCACTGACACATCTCAAAATGCAATATCTGCAACATTTTGAATACCATTGCACAAAGAGCACAATGCTTATGTCACAAAATATTGTCAGCTTGAATTGTAAAGTATTTATTCCAAACACAAGTAACAGATTGGAGTCACAACCTAGTATTTATCATTTAAAAATACAATTTTAAAAGGCAGAGATTACAACGAAAATCTTATAAACTTCAGCAGTAAATTTAAACCCTCAAAAGCATTCAAACACTGCAGCAAGAACTACTGAAGTGTTTAAAACTATTTGTGCGTTTATCTCATTGAATTGGAGCACACACTGTAAATCTGAAATATTATGAACTAATACCCCAAATTTGTAGAAGACTGTTAGCTGTTTTTAACCCTAAAGCCAGCTATTGAACTTTTACCACATCGAATAAAATGCAACTGCATTTCAAAATTTGTTTGTAACATAAAGAAATCATGCATCATGTCCTGAGGATCCTTTAGTATCATGAAACCATTTCAAGAAGCATCAGAAGACTTGTAGAATGTAACAGGTCCACAAGATAATTTGAGTGCTACTCACTAGCTTCTGCTCTATGTATGTGGACATTCAGTGAAGGGAAATTGAAAGATGCTTTGAATACTAATATTTGGAGAAATATTATAAGGAAAGTCATAATGTGGAATGGTACCCTTAAAGAACTATTTCAGAGAATAAAAGAAAATAATAACATCTCAATCACTGTTATGGAAGCCTTCATGAGGAGAAGGATGAAGAGGTATACATAACTTATGAGATGTCAGGAAAAATTGGTCAATATTTTTGTTTGAGCTGTCTCTAGTATTGGTGGAGGACTGATCAAAAATAAGAAAGGCAGGAAATATATGCGTAAATTTTTTTCTCTAGCTTAAATCCTGAGTTGAAAATATGAGCGATGCCTTAGAAGAATGCTAGACAGCCAGATAAATGTGGCTTGTGAAGCCTCCCAAGAAATCAAGTGATTTGTGACAGAGGATTTAAAGTTGATTTGATTAATTTCAAAATAATTGTAATGGCAGATTTTAAACTGTTGTGGTTTAGAAACAATTAGGATGATGTTTATAACCAATGGTGTCATCAGAAGACCATAGCTATCAGCCTTAACTTTGCTTCTCCATCCATTTTGAATCATGGTTAAAGCCATGTTTCAAGGATTTGCATCCTTAGGATGGGTTTAGAGCATTGTTCAAGTATAAATAAAGCCATAATCAGCTAGGTAATAGTATTTTTAAAGGGTTTATATTGTAATCTCTTGCAAGGCAAATACAGATTTTTGTTTATGAACACAGTTGTTGCTTCAAATGGAAATTCCACCCCGATTAAAAAATCAGGCTTTCTACTCCTTACAGGAAAACGAGTAAAATTCTGCAATAATATTTTCACCCAAATATCTATCTTGAAAGGACTATAATATAACATTATTCACATAGCAGCTATTGAAAATGTTCTTATTGGCTTCAGTCTCCGTAGGATTTTTTGCTGTATACACAAATTGTTTTTCTTTCCCACACTATGGCTAAAAAGCTGACTTAAAATAAGTAAGACTAATCTAAATTCTAATAACTTCAGCCTCTTGTGTTTTCTGATTCTATGTACTACCATAGCAACAAATACTTCTTCTTTTACAAGGCAGAAAAATAATTTCACTCAAGCAATAGCGTATGTATAAGTGCTTGGCCATAAGTACATTTGTGCAAATGACCACACACGTTATGTCCTCAACAGGTATTGTTCATTACTAGTTGAACAGAAACACTGCAATTGGAGTTTTGCTCTTCCATTTTTCTGTAAATGATTTCTAAATGACATCATCTTGCAGTGGCCTTCCTCTGCTGATGACCACTCTCAGCAGCCGTAAGGCATAGGACAGCAGTCCCAAGACTTGAAGAATATCCTGTGTTAAATCTTTTCTCCAGTGTATCTATCATCAGCACAGTGGAAAGGTGGGTGTGTTGCACTGCCATAATGTGTGTGTGTGATTACTCCATGCTGCTCCACTACGGCTGGATATACTGATATCACTAGAGAAACCACAGGACTTATACTTAGCAAAGTGCAACGCTTTAATACCGTAGTGCAGCACTGTAATACGGCTCACAGTAATGACGGCGATTCACTTCCTGTCTTAAAGGCGATATTATTTGTTTCCAGAGCAATGAAATCAAGCAAATGTGCATGAAACAACACATATACAACCATCATTGTGTAGTGGTCGGACAAATTCTGCTCCCTGAGACCCATTGTGTCTCATTATGTCTGTGTTGCAATGCAGAAATGTTCATTTAAGGCCATCAAGGCAGCCATAATAGAGTTAGCTTCTTTCTACTGGAAAAAAAGATGTTGCACAACATAAGTCAAGGCTTCAGTTCTGCCCAGCTCCTTCCCCAATCTCTTCCTTAGTGAGAGTCTATGGAGGAGATAACTAACTTCATATCAGCAAAGGATCCTCCTCTCCTCCTCTTTAGAGTACAAGCATCTTTGTAAGACTGGCATCTTTCCTGATACTTAAAGCACTTGGGGACTGGGAGACTGCTTACCTATTTCAGCTGATGACGGGCAATAAAATTATACATGAAAAAAAATCATAACAGTGAAAAATTGGGAGATGGAACTGAACATCAAGAAATTTTTCTCCCTTCCAAGTGTTTCAAATGTTTGAAACCATAAAGGTTTCAAAGATCTTCTTCCTGTGCAGTGTCAACTCTAAGGCTTTGTAGAATGATAGAATCATGGAATGATTTAGGCTGGAGGAGACCTTAAAGATCATCTAGTTCCAACCCCCCTGCCATGGGCTGGGACACCTCCCAGTAAATCAGGCTGCTCAAGGACCCAACCAACTTGTCCTTGAACATTTCCAGGCAGGGGGCATACACAGTCTCCCGGGGAAACCTGTTCCTATGCCTCACCATCCTCATTGTGAAGAATTTCTTCCTAATGACTAATCTACATCTTCCCCCTCTCCAATTTAAAGCCATTCCTCCTCATCCTATCACTATAAGTCCTTGTAAAAAGTCCTTCTCCAGCTTTCTTATAGGACCCCTTAAGGTACTGGAAGACTGCTACAAGGTCTCCCTGGAGCCTTCTTTCTCCAAGACGAACAACCCTAACTCTCTCAGCCGTCCTCATAGCAGAGGTGCTCCAGCCCTCTGATCATCTTTGTAGCCCTCCTCTGGATCTTTCCCAACAGTTTCATACCCTTTTCTAATGGTGAAAACCAATGAAAACTATTTCTTCAAAATTGAACTCAGTTCAGAAAAGTCAAAAACATTTTCAATAGAATGTTTTATCTGACTTTGGATTCCAGTATTATATTTTTGTTTATAAAATATGACTTTATAGTGTATGATAATATTATCTGTCTATTAGCAGGTTTGAGTTTTAATTCTTTAGGCTTGTTAATGATTCTAAAACAAAAAAAAATCATTTCCTATAGTTCTCTGTGATTGAGTCTCATTAAATTGAATAGCTTTTCTGAATGCAAATCAGAGAAATCTGATCCTTTAGTTTTGGTGAAGTGTTCTACCCTAGATTAAGTTGAATATATAGTCATGCTTGCTAAACGCTACTGTCTGTGCAAGGAGTGCAAATATTCATTTTGCGTGTCTTTTTTTGCCTTTTTTTTTCTGCCATGTCACCTACTCTTATATGTCACTTTGATCAGATTGCAACATGCCCATCACTCTCTGCTTGTTATTGCATAGGAATAATATAAATAATTACTATCTGGTATCTGTGAGTTAAAATTTTAAGCTCTTGAAATCACTCTCATCCTGGCATCTCAGAAGACGTTGGCCAATCTTTCAGTAATATCAGGCAATATTTTTGGCCAGAACAACTATTTTGTCTTTTTCAGAGTTTTGGTATTCTTTAAAAGTGAAGTCTTGTTCACTCAAACCTACAGCATCATCATATTCATTGTGAATATGACAATACAGAGGGAGGAATGGGTAGGGAATGAGAGGTCATAATATCATAGTATCATAGTACAATAAGGGTTGGAAGGGACCTTAAAGATCATCTAGTTCCAACCTCCTCAGAATTTAAACAGAAAGAGATTGTCAACAGCAGAAACAGTGGAGCAGATGTTTGCCACAATAAATCATTTCTATTCCAAAGCTAGACAGTTTGGTAGGACCTTTGTAGTTATCAGTGAAAACGGATATCATTCACCTACCCTGATCAGGGGTAAAGCTTGTTGATTTCTTGGCATGCGATCCTGTTTCTTGTGTACATACTCCTGAGGTGAAAAGGTACAGCCATACATCTGCAGCTGCTGTGGGCTCGAAGTCCTCCCCTTTGAAGAAGTTCTGAAAAAGGTCATCTTCCTAAGGGTTTGATGCATACACATCTTTACTTAATTTTATAGAACTGCTCTTACTTAGAGTTCATATCAAATAACATCAAAAAATGTCCAATAAACAAGTAGAAGAAATCTGAAATGTCTTGAGATTTTTTCTCTTATGATATCTTATTGCCTCTTCCGTAATTAGGGTAATCAAGTTGCCTCTGCTCTACAAGTGAAAGATGCATTTTCTTTTGCTACCATTTAAATAATTTTAGGAGACCTTTATGATTATAATACAAAATGACTGATCTGTTTGACAGCTCCTGGAACTTTGAGACTTAGTGAGACTTCCTTTGTTGTAACATTCAGGGTACTGTTTCATGAACCTGTGCTCAACAAACTCTCGATCATTGTGAGCAGTATATAATTATGTATTGCTTAAGAAAAAAAAAGTTTTTTAACCTCAAGGTACAGTGAAACACTTAAAAGTAATTGCTGGCTGTATGACATTTTAAATAGAGACACTGTCTCAGATGCAAACAGTTCAACTGCAAAATAAATAAAAGGTAATAATAAAAACAAAGCAAAAGCAAATGTAAGTACCACAGGGCTGCCTGACAAAGATACAAAAATATTGCATAGTTACAAATATGTAATTTGTAACTATACTTTAAATCTGCTGACAAATCCGATAGAAACTTTGGAGGGCTGAGCTGTGAATCATCCTTAAATACCACAAAAGAATACATTTAATACTACTACAAGCAGAGTGTCTTGAGGTGAACAAAGCAAGGCAGAGTGCATTTATCACTTTTCCCATCAGAACAAGTATAAAGTAGGAAGTTGACATTGCACTGCTTTTATATGGCAGAAGATTAAATTCTTTCTGTCACTCTAGTGGTGGAAAGGAGACCTGAATTACTCTAGCAAAATGTCTGTGTGAATCTGGAACGTGGTTTCTACATAGTTGCATTTTTCCTGCTCTGACATTGGCCCTGACTCTGCCATAGGAGGCATTTTGTTAGGGATCAGAGCTGAGCAGGATTTTGAGGAGACAGCAGTGAACAGTATCTCACCTGCCCTGTGGGAATGTTAACGCCCACAGCAATTTAAGTCATAAAAGTTCAAAGAAGCCCTGAGAGTGTTAAAAAAGAGAGATTTAAGGATGTTTTTCCCAGAGCTAGAGTTAGGTAAACAAAGTGTAACTGTGCTTACCTCACCTTTAGTCTAAAAGAAATGTTGAAAACAGTGGAAGAGTATCCAGGTTTGATTTTACAATATGAAGAAATACGTTATGCAGAATGTAACTTTTTATGAAGCATTTCCTCTTGGTCTTTTTGGGTACTGTTTGTCTCAATTTTAATTGGCTGAAGTGCAGGCATAAATTAGCTGAGGGTCATTCCACAGCCTGTAGAGAGAGCAAAGCCCACTTTGAGAGTGCTATTTATTTGAAAAACAAAGAACTCTGCATTAGAATGAGATGAAGGGTGCTCTAAACGCAACAGACTGGGTCTCACTGCCACAAAGGCTCCTTAGGTCACTTGATAAAATGCAAAGAACTACAGTCCAGACATCTTCCTTTGGTAAGATGAACAGCACTCTTGGCATCTGGTTATCACACAGGTGGAAGGAGAGGGGGACTGAATCTCTAATCTGCTGCAAGATCTTTTTACTTTTATATTGTGTTGCTTTCTACAATAGCCCTACACTTTCATCTCTGGGGAAGGCCAATTTGCCCCACTGATTCCCTGTGAGTGCAAGACTCTGTACCTTTGCTTTGCTCTTATGTTGCTGTGCTTGTCTTTCAGCCTCTCATGTTCTCCAGGGCCACATTTCCAGCTTTTGAAGTTCTGACCTCAGCCTTCTTTCTGCTTATTGTTTTCCTTCACATAATACAGACTGTAATATACTCAGTGGAGTAAAAAACTATCTCTATGAAAATATGTTAACCCCACAACACACAACTTCCAACCTCTGTCTTCCAGGTGTAACAACATTAAGGTCTACAAAAATTTCTCACCTAGCAGTTAAGCTCTGTTCTCAATGTATATAAGCTACTGCCTACAGGAAAAGCTAATTTGAATGAACCTCCTAACTTGTGGTCAGCAAGCCTAGCCCTGAAAGACTGAATGTTAAAGCGTAGGTACACTCTTTTAGAGGCAAAATTATTGTAATCAGCTGTTGCTGAGGTGTGCCAAATTAGTCATCCTCACGTTCAATTCAACATGTCACTAATGTAGAGAAACAAGGCATCTTGCAAGTAGAGGACTGTGTCCTTTTATTCTTATCTTCCTGTATTAACGAGGAAAAGAATGGCACTTAGAATCTGCTGATATGAATTCAAGGGTATAAGTTGTTTGAACTTGGCCATAGATAAGTAGGTTTTATGAGCAGAATTTCACATTTGTGTCTACTGTATTGCACAATAAGGTACAAACTTCCCATTGTTTTGTCTGAAAGGAGAATTTTTTTCTTTTTTAATTAATTTTAATTTTTTCTGTTTTATAAAATTGTGTTTTGTTTGATTGATTTTTTTGTCTTATTGGAGCAGACTATTAGGGAAATAAACAAAAAACCTAATTATACCATACCAGTTAATACCTAGCCTCATAAGATCTGGAACTACTTATGTGCCAAAATTTTGTTCAGTCTTGTAAGTGCTGTTTTCTTGCTTTTCTTTGTCTTACATTCTTCTTCCCTTTACTGTCTCAGTTCTACTTCTCTTTAAATTATGGTAGCTGAGGGATATAGCCTTATGAGAAGGGAGTAGTGATAAAGTAAGAATTGTGGACTGTGTTTGAAGGCTATGAAAAACACAGCCAAACTATTCTTTCTAACTGAAAACCATTATAAGTTTATCATCTTTTTTTTTTTTTTTTTTTTTTTTTTTTATGTGGAGAATTTGTAATCTGTTCCTCTTCTTCATCATAGCTGATGTCAACAGAAATGAAGTTAAAAGGAATTGGACTCTCTAGTGATTGAGTCTTCAATGAATAATTCAGATAAATAATTTTGGAATCTGAAATCACTCAAATTGTTCACCTGTCTATAGTCTTTCTTTCTTCTAATTTTGAAAGTGAGACTGTGTATGTAAATTAAAAGATCTTATACCCATTCTGCTGTTACATATGAGAGAAACCTTTAAGAAAATAGTGAATACAGAAATATAACAGACTTCTTGGCGTGTAAATGCATACCTGTTTATTTTCTCCACCAAACGTCTATTTTCAAACTTACATCTTCTTGAAAAATCCTGCTACTGTCCAGAAAATTCCACAACTTTTTGCACCTTAATAAAGCTTCACTTCCTTCCATTTTTGTGTAATAGGCTCTTCCACACTTCTCCTTCTGCCTTACTTTCATAAAAATATTATAGCAAAGAACTAAAAAAACTTTTTAAACCCCTATTTTTAATGAAATAGCCTAAAAAAAAAGGCTACCTTACTTTTTTTTTTATTTCCCCTTTAAGTTTGCCTATCAGATAATTAAAACAAAACCAGAGTTTTTTGGTAACGTTAGAACTCTTTCTGAAATTCAAAAAAACACCTCTGATATTTACCAAAAAAATCCCCTTGACTGTAAGTGATAACTAGCTTTCACCAATGAGCTGTAAACTGATTCTTGCTCACTTTACTCGGAGATGAGAGTCAGGCCACCCTGCTCTAGATAGAGTTCTCTAAGAGATGGCTTATTTCATGAGGAATCCCTCTAAGTATAATGGAAGTTTTGATCTTAACAAATAATATTGCTCAGAAACACTACAGCAGTGGCTGGCACCTGTACAGACGCAAGATAGAAAAAAAGTGGCCTGGGACAATCTGACCAATATAGAAGAAGCTATTCCTAAATATAAAAAAAAAATATATGAAAAATTATATAAAATTTTCCTGTAGTAAGAGAATTCCTTATAGATACTTTGAAATTACTTCTTCTGAGCTTCCATTGCTTGGAAAGGGATATTGAAGCAGTGGAGAACAGATAGAGGAAAAAAGAAAAGAAAAGAAAAGAAAAGAAAAGAAAAGAAAAGAAAAGAAAAGAAAAGAAAAGAAAAGAAAAGAAAAGAAAAGAAAAGAAAAGAAAAGAAAAGAAAAGAAAAGAAAAGAAAAGAAAAGAAAAGAAAAGAAAAGAAGAAAAAAATGAAGATGGGGGAAAAGGAAGGAAGCAGACAGGATCCATGTTTGGAAGTAAATAATAGTTTTCCATCACCTAAAAAGAGACTAATATTTTATCAGCAGGATGAATAGCAATGAGGAACAGAGGGTAAACAGGAATTACAGCATCTTTCTTGCAGCCTGAGGAAACACGTGTTTCCTCCGCCTCAAAAACATGCTGTTTGCAAGCTGCCAGACTTTTAGCTATCATAAGTTTTCAGTCTAGATTCTGCCTCTTAGAGGAGGTACTCCTCCTGCAGTGACTGAAATGATTGTTCCTGACCAGCACGGGCATTTTCTGTGATCCTGCCACTCACTCTGCAGGAGCAATGAAGGCATTTCTATGTGCATCATGTAGCAGTTACTCACTGACTGTGTGGCTATCACCTACACTAATGGTGCCAGAGACAAGAAAGAAGAGTCAAGCCAGAGCCCTATTACCTGCAAAGGATGCAATGAGGAGTTCCTCGAGTTTGACATTACCAAGTCAGAGCTTGTAATTTACTGATCTGACTGCCAGCCTGAATCTGAGCCCCTGGGAGCCCTGGTTGTTACCTATTGGTGAAACATTCCTGAAGCTTCTTCTTCTTTCAGCTCACAAAAAGAACTTTGTGTCAGCTACAGGAAGGTTTCAGATTAGGGGGCAACCTTATACATTTTTAGTAGAGAGAAGGAAGCAATAAAAATAGCAAAATACATCCCTCCAACATCCTATGCTTTTATATCTATCTGAATTTGCAGCTTTTGTGCACACATTTAACACATTCCGTAATGCTAACAAGGACTTAAATACAGCACAAAACAGACAATAAACATTAACACAGTCCTGTTTATAGTTACTGTGCAATATAACATAAAACTAGAATTAATTCTGCCACTTCTTTTCTTTAAAGATTGCAGTAAAAAAGAATGTTCTAGTGTTTTGCTGATAGAGCAACTACAGTCAGCTGAAAAGTTCTGGCTTCCCTTTCCTTCAATCAAAGACAAAATAAAGTAAAATATAAAAATAAACTAACATCTAGATGTCAATAGATAAGCACTTCAAATTTATTTAGGATAAGCAGAGATTCTGCTGTGAGGTTATGGCTGTCTCCAGGGAAAAACAAACAACTAATATTTTAAAAAAGTCAGTCTAGCACATTGCTTCACCTGCAAAAATCTTATGATAATGTGAAAGATTGACTGATTCTTCCTTTGTGTCAATCAAAGGTCAACCCAAGACAAGTTTTCTTCCGGCTTCAAGTTAATTAAGTTTCAACGGCTTCCCTGGCTTATAAACCTAAAGAGTACTGTGCTTTTAGGACAGAAAAAAAGGCAATAGACTCCACTATTTTGTAAGTATAAAAATCTATTTCAGAACACCAGCGTCTAAGTATAGTCAAAGAGAAAGAGGGAAGGAAGCAGGGCATCAGGGGAGACTTGTTGCAACATATACAAGGCAAATATATAAAAATATATATAAAAAAAAAAACCCGAAGAGCCACAATCAATTCAGGAGTCATCTTTTAAGAATGATTAAGAAAACATATGTAAATTACAAAACAGGAAACTAAATTTAAAATAAGGGAATTATAATTTGCATAGCATGACAAACAAATTATATTTTATCCAGACACATAATTGATAATATTGTATTTTCTCTCAAGCCGAAGATCAATTCTCTCATTCCTCTAAAGGTGATTATATTTTAGAAAAATCTCTCCATATATACTTGGGTTTTGGCAAAACTTGGTGGCTGAGGAATCCATAGTCAAATGTCTATCCATACTGAAGTTAATTAAACACATTCATTGTTTTCAACAACGTTGTTATTCTATTCAACCTTGTCCCTCAGAAGAAAATCAACTTTGCAACAATAGCTTATTTTGTTCAGTACAAAATGAGACAGAATTCAAGGGACAAAGTAAAAAAGGAAGAACTGTCATCTTAACAATCTGTATGATATGGAAAACATCTTATGCTAAGTTATATTGCATCATCAGAAATCCATTATATAGATTTATGTGAAAGCATATATTTCTATAGAAGTCAGTAAATACCGAGTACTCAGCACTTCTCAGCAAGTTTAAGGATTAAGGCCTTTATTCCTGTACCATGAAAGTACAGCTCAAGTCCGGGTCACATCAGAAGGCATTAGATATCATAGTTGAATCCCTAGTTACTGGGATTTCCACTGTTCCAGATAGCTATTGGTATTGTTGTTTTTTTTTCCTCTGACTACAGAATTTCTATTACGAGTAGCATATTCAGAACAGCTTTTTGAGGCTGGGGGATATTTGGTCTTTATACAGAGTCATAGTGAGCTGTTAAGGAGATGAATGCAGTGATTTACTTTTGATCCACCTGCACAACATCTGGGATCAAACCAAAGATGTGCTTGTCATTATTTCAGTCTGACAGGGGAGTCAGCTGGGCATATCCCCCCACCTTCACCACTTTCCATCAGATTGATTGTAGGAGGAAGCTCTGGGGCGAGTTGCAGGAAAGAACTGTCATTTGTGAATTAACCCTGTACTCACATTTATGAGGGAAAAAAAAAAGTTTCTACCAAAATTACGTCACTTTTTTTGAGACATAAATACATCTCAGCTCTCTACTCAAAAGTGTCATTTTCCTTGAGTGTAAACAGAGCTTTTGGTGCTGTATTTGAGGCTAAGCAGGGCTACAGAGCTACAATTGTAGCCACAGGAACTGAGAATCTGATGGGTACTTCAACTGGTACATCTGTCCAGTTGTATGAGTGAGGCTGTATGTGTCTTTGGGAACAGACCACTGTCATCACCCTCTGCACACTTCCCTGGAGGAGTAGACATCTCTTTCTTCTCCCTTTGGCCAGCCGTGTTGCCATCCTTGCTTGCAGCATATTACACTCACTCACAAACAAATAGTGGTGGAGGCAGAAGGCCACACATGCAGGGCTTTTTTTTTTTTTTTTTATTTTTGATGTAATAGGGTAGTTTGAAGCAAGTTTACATTTTATGGTTTAGTAATTTTTAATTTCTTGGAAAAGACAGGAAACAAAACCATAAAATAGTCTATCTGCCCAGCATTAAAATGAAGTAAAATATGTAAATATAACACAAAAGTGTACAAAAAGTTTCCTTCACTCAAAAGGCAAAACATTTTAATAAGTGAAAGTATTTCAATCACATTTCAAAAGAGCTTTCGGAAGACATTTTCTCCTTTAATGTATTACTTTAGAGAATATATAACAATTAGGAAATGTGGTTTTGAAAAAAAAAACCAGACCTGAATCTAAACCCTTCTTCCAACAAAAAGTCATACAGACTCCAAAATAGCTGAAATAAGAATAGTTACAAAAATAACAAGCAAATTATTCATATCTAAGGTAATGAGGGATTTTGTTGTTTTTTTGGATTGGTTTTCATTTTTTTTCTTTTTTTTTGATGAGGTACAAGTGGGAATTGCAGCCAGTGTTTTACACTTCTCTTCCAGCTCTGCTGCAGACCTTCCTGTGATATTGAGGGCATGTCTTAAAAGAGCAGTTAGTCAGCACACATTTTTTTGGTCAAGTACAAAAATGTTTACAGATATATTTACTTCTGGCAGCATGGTGCAACTGAAAAAAAATGGATTTCTTTCTATTTTATCTGAGGGAAAGGCAGTGGAAAATTTGAAATGCAAAGAGAGTATTGAAAGGTTTACTTTTCTGAAGGTGTAGTTGGTTTCTGTTTCTTTTATTTTTGGGGGGTTGCAGAGAATAACTAATAGCTTGGTAGGCATTTCAATAAAATCAAAACAGAGAAAAATCTTTGAAAGATTGATGCTCACCTTTAGGAGGGACTGCCTATGTGTTAAAAAAATAACTTCACTGCCACACCCTTGAGTTTTAAACAGTTAGGCAGCATACCATGAAACAGAAAATGCAATCCTCACTTCAGGGAATTTATAATATAAGACTAGAGACTACAAATTACATCTTTCTTATCTTATGCATTTTTTTTCTCCCAATCTGAAGAGCCCTAGGTGAGGACCAATATCAATTTACGTAGTTTCCTTCGACACTATGTAAACACAACAAAGCTGTAGTGAGTGTAATTCAGCCCACTTCAACTGCATTGACTGTTGAAATCACATCCATTCCGCAAGCTCTGTTTATGTCATGCCTATCCCCATGACGTGGATATTGATGGTCTAAGACACCTCTGAAATACATACAGTGCAATCCATCCCCTTGTGCACCCAGCACCAACAAGGCAGCATTGAGATGGCTTAAGGTCACTTCAGTCATCACTATCAGCAGCAACGCTTACTGGCAAACTTGCAGACCATCGGCACCACTTAATGTCAACTACACAGTGTGGAGACAAGGTAGATGTGGTTGCCAAAACACTTTAATCACAGATATGTTCAATAGTGTTCACATGTTACTCTTTAGAGAGGCAGGCCCAGTGAATGCCAACAACTTCACCCAGCTCCTATTGGGTGTTTCTTTGGCATCTAGAAGATAAGAAGAGTTTTAAGGAAGGAATTAAAGAAGGAGAGTAAAGTACTTTTCTTTTCCCTAAATACATCACAGGAATATCAAAAATCACTCAATGTGACATATTTGCAAATCTTCCTGTATCTTTAACCCGCTTCTCTCACCAACAGAGGTTGTCACAGATCTTGAATAGCAGGAGTGGAAATTGACCACTTGACTGTATTTAAAATGGGGACCATACACACACATTATATCCAGTTTGGCAGGCTAAGTAACAAGATTCATCTTTTACTTATCGCTTGCTCAGTGTCTTTCCTCTGACTGTATCTTAATTCTGATCAACACATTAGGGAGAAAAGCACAGCACACATGAGAGTGGCAGTACAAGATTAAATCCTACTCCAACTCTATTGAAGTCAACTGAGTAGCTTTAAAATGTGAGGGGCTTTTGCTACACAGTAGTGTCCATTTCACCTGGATAATCTGCCTGAGGACTGGTGAAACAATGGACACCATCCTCGATCCCGAAGCTGAAACTGCACACATTGCTTTCGGCTGCCACCTGCACTTAGCATATTTCAGCCTGAGGGACGTGGTGTCCTGAATACTAATGCAGAGGCTAACCTGGCTAGCCTTAACCTCTACAAACAGGCATACCATTGCATTAGGATTATTCATTGGACATCGAGAGTAAATACCATGCAGATCTGGTTCACGTGGATGTTTATTACATTCTACATAAGCAGGAATGATTACTGGCTTAAACTGGTAATGCTTCATGCTGGAAGTTACCATGAGGTAGTCACTACTTTTGCCCTTCAGGACATATCGACTGTTGGCCTACAATATTGTTAGTAGCTTTTTTGGAGGGGTTATCGGAAGGTATTTCAAACATATTACAACTCTGTAAAAGAACAGTAGGGAAAAAAAAAGGCTAATACACCTTTATGTTGTGCAGAAATTATTTTCCAAAAGAAAGGTTTTTATTTCTGTTTCCAAAGATTTTATAATCCATTTCACCCATCTGTGCTCTGCTGATCTTTAGTTGTCCAACTCCCTCATATTTCACTGATCTTATATATCTTCCATATCTACCGTTAATGTTTGGAAGCTGAAGCAGTGTGTTTATTCATCAAGACCGGTTTCAGTCCCACTCTGTTATGGTTAGCATCCATCTGCTCCTTCTCCCTCCACACGCCAGTAGAAAGCCAGATTCTTTGACTTTTAGAGTAATTGTATTAACTGGCCTGCTGTTTCTTTAATTTCCAACTCTCTTCACTGAGGTGCATGGCTGTGTCATGTGATGCAGTACTTCTTTTTTTTGTATACACACAGTAAATACAGTAATCAGTAAAGAGGGGAGCAAGTAATCCAAATTAGTGATTAAAGATAGACATATTTTTGGCAAAACAAGAAATAGTACTTAATCCTATTAGAAAAAAAGACAATGTTTTAAAATTATGAACTTTCCTCTTACCTGGTCATAACTTTGATTGTTTGATAAAATTGCATTCCAAACTACTCCATCATAAAATCATACTTAAGGAAGAGTATACTTTTTGTAGGATGACAATATGTCTTCTAGCCAACTTCACCAATGTAAATATTATTCTCAGAAGTGATTTGTCTCCTCCACTTGCTTTTAGTGAACTGATTTTTCTCCCCCCAAAAGAATAGACGTCTGTTTCTTGTTCTACCAGAAAGCAGTTTGACTTATGTTCTGTATAGTAATCAATTCTTTGTTTTACAAATTAATTTAATGAATTGATGATGAAACATTAATAAATTAATTAATATTTCCATATTTATGCTGCATGGTTCTACACACAGTGTTGCACGAATAGCTTATGATGAAAAGGAGCTAATAGCAAGTGGCTCTCCTTTGCAGTTATCTCAGATACAGCTTGGTTTGACCCTAGGAGTTCTATTCCTCCTTATAGATTATTTATATTTTTTTAAAAAAAATAATGGTTTGGGTTCTCAGCCTTTGTTATTCCATGAGCTGAAAGATTTTTTTTTTTCCATGCAGGCATAAAATGACAATTCCTTTAATAAGGAAGATTATAAATTGGATTATGTTTTGCTTTGTTTTGACAACAAGACATAATGTATCCTGTTCTTTCAATTTTAATCCTCCTTTTCCCCATGGGTGATCAAGTTCTTTTCAGAAGTTTGTTTGTTAAATACATATTTAGCTCATTTAGAAAGAAATGGTGGAAAGTAATTATATTAACATATCATATATTATTTACCAGAGACATTTATTATCCTATAAATATGTATTTACCAAACATAAATTGTTTCCTTAATAACAGCAGTTCTCTGGAAAAACTGGATAGCATTTATTTTCTCATCTGAGGAGCTCAGATTGTCTTTTTTATGAAGAGGCATATGAAATCTGTTAAAATATTTTGAAACACGCATCACTGAGAATGTATGTATCACTCTACACTTGAAAAATGGAGAATTAACCATAAAAGGTCTTACTTTTTATTTTAAAAGCAGGAAAACACATTTACAGTGTGACAGGACCACAGCTGAATCCCAAGACTTGCTCCTTTCTTCTCTGAAAGGAAGTGAGAGTTCAGGTATAGCTCCTCTTATATGTCAAGCACTTATTTGACAATGGTGATTTTCCTTAGCACAGCAAAGTGACAGTTCTTCTGATTTTCTCTATGTTTAGTCAGTGAGATTGAACTAATCAAGTCACTTATGAGAAAAGTTAGCTAATAAATGTTTTTTTAAAGAGACTGTGAGTAAACTGCCTTGAGAATCATAGAATCATAGAATGACTAGGTTGGAAGGGAACCACTGGGTCCCTTTGAGTCCAACCATTCCTAACACTCCCTAAACCATGCCCCTCAGCACCTCGTCCACCTGTCCCTTAAACACCTCCAGGGAAGGTGACTCAACCACCTCCCTGGGCAGCCTCTGCCAGTGCCCAATGACCCTAGTAATTATAGAATAATAGTTAGGTATCTGTATTCTGTGATATTTTCATTGACTTCTTTTTACACTCATTGTCTTCTTTCTATCATGCCCTTTTACTTTTTCCTTCCACTGATTTTTGTCACAGACCAGATAACTCAAAAACATAACAATGTTATATTTTGTTATTTTGAGTGGTGCAAATAATTAACAATGTCAGTGTCTACATATATTCTTATATCCTGGAAAGATGTACCAATTATCTTCTTTATTATTATATTTTAATTTTTTATGTTATGAAGCATCCCAATTACCAGTTAGCCATGAAACCACAAGAAAACAAAATAACGTGCTTTAAAAAATTGTCTATTCATATGTCTGTGTGAACAATTTATGCACATGTGGGTCGAAAAGCAACAGCAGAAATTTAACAAATAATTAAAATCTTATTTCCAAATAAGTTTCAGTAAACATTGTCATGATATAAATCCTCCAGATTACATAAATATTATTTTTCCCAACGTCCAAATATTTCATCAAACACCATTTTTTTCCTTATTTTAATGTGGTGTGAAAACTGCATCAAAAGAGTTTTTAAAAATTCCCATGACCCTCACTTATCTGCATTGTAATTTCAGAAAATTCCTCTAGATCTTCGAGTTAAATTCTCAACAACAACTAAAACAATGTTTTTTTTTGCAGCATTGCGTAACACATTTAAAAATTACTTGGAATGTCTCATGGAAAGAAAGCTGAACATATGACGTACAGTCTTGGTTTGATATCAAAACAACACACAATAGATTGTTGTAGAAAATATCTAATTTAGATGGAAAACATCTGATTTCAATCTTAGTCAGAATTATTTACTTGCCCAGACCAAGATTTTGCAATTAAACTGTGAGATACTATGACAGTCTTTGAAAATGAATTTCCCTTTTCCTCAAACCCGTTGTACGCCGTTGTCACTTACCTGACTCTGCAATGTCTGCAACAATGTTCTTACAAGCTTCTCTTAGAGCATTTTCAGCATTACATGGCCAGATACACAAGGATAACTGGACGGCAAGGGAAAAGTAGAAAACTTTCTGATGGAAAACAAGGGCTTTAAAGGATAGTTTCAATTAAAAAGAAAGGTATGTTGTATAAATTTGGGGTTCAGCTGTCTTTATATATAGAGATGTGAGCTCTTAGCTGCCCACACCGGAAGTTGGTGGGATATGAGCCATCTCTGACTGGCACCTGAGTTTTATAAATTGTGCTTTTCATCTCAGAATGATTTTATGTCCACTCAGTTCAGAGTGCAGGCAGATTAATTTCATATCCATCTGCAAAACAACATTGAGCTAGAAAAATGGAGGGAATAAGGGTGCAAAGAGGATAAGAAGAAGATAAGGATGATAACTTTGTGTTTGTTGTAGATATATCTGATAGATTACGCACTGAATAATACTACATTTATTAAATAATCTTTCTGGGTAAGGTTGCCAAAGCAACAATCTGAAAGGATACATTGGAAGCTGGATTAGGCCCATAAACTTACTAAAAAAAAAAGTTAGAAAGAGAGTATTTGTGCTTATTACACTTGAAGTTATCCTTCAAAATGATTATAGAAAATAACATTTGAAAACAAAACTCAGAAAAACAACACAAGAAATTAAACTATTCCTACATTAGTCAGCTTATTGGTTGATTTATATATTCTGTCGTTAATTATATCTGTCTCTCAGGAAAGGGTCCACTGAGATAGATATCTTCTTCAAAACATCTCAGGGCTAACAAGGCACAAGGCACACATTTTTCTATTGGAGCATCCATCAATATATTTTCTTAACAAAATGAAAATGTATGTTTCCTGGAGCATTATGAACCTCCAGGGGCTAAAAAAAATCCTTGTAGAAGAATAACAAAAGCTAAGTAACACATCAAAAATCATGATCATTCTTTGTGCAGTAACTTTAATGCCAAAATAATATTAGTTCTGGTTTATATGTATTGTTAGACTTTTCAATGCTGTCTGAAATAATAGAGCCAACAAATCACAAAGATGTAATGATAAAAGACATTCCCCTGGCTTTAATGAGTCCCACCACAGCCTTTGGAGAAGTGTGCAATATCGAATTATTTTGTCATTATTAGTTACACAGCTAATGAAAACTTGTATTCTGCTGAAGTATGAGTTGGAAAGAAGGCAGATGCAATGCTTGGGGTATTCTGCATATCTATTTCTTTGTGATCTTCATTAAGTCAGCTTTTTAGACTCCAGCAGAACTCTTGAGTAAGGAGCAAATCCTGAGCCATCCCTTGAGACATACTCTCCGAGAGTTCTTATCCCTTTCCCAGGAATGCCCCAGTATCATGGGTGTAGAAGACAGATGTTATTAGAGGAGGTTCTTGCCGTTTTCATCAGAGAAAATTTTGGTTTTGTCAATGTTACTCTGTATTGACGATTTCTAGCCAGTATAAACAAACTAAATTTATCTTAAGGAACTGAAGAAAGTGACCACTTAAGTGAAGGATTCTTAATGTTATATTTTTTACTCATTTGAATTCCTGCAATTTTCCTGCTTCAATTATGTTTCCTGGATGTAAATGAAGTTACAATTTTCTACTCCATACCTCTAAATGTTACTTATGCTGTTACAAAAATGTCATATTATAAAAATAAGACATCTTACCTGAACTGGATTCTCACTTCCTCATTTTATGGATTGTGTGGTAATGCAGAACATAGACCAAGATGATATCCTCAACTCATTTAAATATATTTAGGCTTGCTGACATTTTAGATCATCTGAGCATATAGCTTCTCTACCTACGTCCTTCAACAGATCCTCTAATGGGATGAAACTTTTATGTACTGCAGAACATTCTTTTTCTTTTTTAAAGACTCAGATCAACAGATATGACAAAAAAGGTAACACTAATCTTTTCATTGATCAATAACTGATCTTTATTTTCTTTAACTATTTTCCAGAAAAAAAGTCAATAGCTGTTACACTGTTTGTCAACTACTCAATTTCCTTTTGGTTATTTTCCAGAAGTATCAGGTCTTTAGGCAAAGGTGAATTTTTTTCTGTTCCATCATCAAAAATCCATAGATTTGTAAAACTAAAGTTGCTATAAACACTATTGCACAGCAAAATATAAGCTTTAATACTATCAAAAATTCACATTTATGCCATATTTTTGTAGCATGTTAAAAAAGAAATAATTTTCCACTGATTGACGTAATTTCACCTATGTCTTACACTTGAAAATGGTGGCTTCTTTTGTGAAATAAAATTAAAAAAAATAAAAGTACAAATTACATTTTCAGATCTTCATGTAAAGCTGCCAGTTCCCTAAAACTGAGGGCAGAAATAAGAACACAAAATAACACTGGTATTTTTACACTACAGCCTTCTTTTATAAGGAGACACTACACTTACAGACAAACTCTGTTTTCATTTTGTATTTATGGTAACAGTCTGGTTGTTTTTAGATTTCTCACATAGTCATAATGGTTATCTTCTTTAAATCTAGGTGAAACATCATAATATTCTAATTTTTTTCTGTTAACATGCCAGTACATTAGTATTGCAGCAGGGTATCAATCAGCAATTCATATAGAAACAGAAAAAAAGAAGATTTCTGTGCAAATCAATAGCTATGGGGTGATGACCCAGCATGATTACAACAGTCCTGGCAAGGCCACCCAGTATTAGCAACTTCAAAACCAATTTTAGTATTAAAACCAGGCCCAACATTTTGCCTTTGTGACATTGTCAACCATTTTACAGGAAGGAATGAAAATCTGTTAGTTCTACATCTGCTCAAACATCCTTCATTCACTAATTCTCTATATTATTCTGACACCAAGCTACAATATGCACTGTATAAAATTTTCATTCCAAAATTCCCAGTCTCTGAGCTTGAAAAGACTATATTTCCCAAATACAATATTCCACCAACTCTAAAGTTAAGAAATCCATCCTAACCCAAAAGTCATTGAAATCGAGGTAACAAATCTCACTGAGTACGAAGGATACTGAGCAAAACTTTCCTAGACAGTTTTCTTTACATTCTACTGGCTCATTTACAATCTTTGGACAAAACTGTGATGATAGATGAGGCATCACGGTGATGTGACAACCCTATTACAAATGTATCTGTAAAGTCATGAGGGTGGCTGTTCGATGATCCATTTTCAGCCTTAAGAGGCAATTCAGACAAAGAAAAACAAAAGAAGACCCTCATCTTTCAGACCAAAGACCAGGGAAAGGGATGAATCTGAAGTTTTTAAAAATTCTATATATTATAGCAAGCTCAATTTTTCTATTTATACATTAACGCATTAGCATTACATACTAGTTACAATTCTATTAATTTTACAGAGACTTCTGAAGGCAAAGTTCCAGTTTAAAGTTCTAGCACTGGATACTTTATCAGAGTACTATGATTTTTTCTTGCAACATTAAACAATACCGTAATACAAATTTCCAAAAATTGATTAAGTTTGTCACATATCAGTTTTCATTATATCTGTTATATAAGTAAGGTAGTAGCCAAAACAATCTCAGAAACAAACAAACAAAAAAATAACAAAAATTAACAAATTAAGTTGTAAACAACATTTTAAGATTATACTTTAAAAAGAATCAAAAAATCTATTTCTGTTTTTCCTATATGTAAATTCTAGGTTTTGGTTGAAACTAACATTTTCCTAATTAATGTTTTAAACTCCAAAATTTTTGTCCAGTTCTGCTAGAATGGGAACAAGATGACAAAGAATGTTAATCCCTAGTCTGGCCACTGGAAAAGGATAGCAGCTGAAAAAATGAAAATGTTCAAAAATTACTGCATAAGTGAGAAGTAAAGAATATGTGAAGTGCCATCTTTCCATCCAGACTCTGAAATAAGTTTGTGTTGGAGGAAAAAAAAGTGATAAAGTAGAATGAGACTTCTTAATGGAGAGAAGGTGGTTGTCAAGTCACGAACGCTGAGCACACTAGCCTTGCATCCAAGACATAGAGCAAAAGCTTCTAGCAAACTTTGGAAATTGGAGTACGCTTCCTGTTTCTCCACAGTATGCTACAGAAATGACCTAATCAATCTGTTAGCAAGTAAATCTAATCTTAGACTTGATCATATTAACTCATAAAACATTATTTGTTTCCAGATGTTAAAAAACAAAGAAGCTGATGTGAAAAAAAAAAAAAAAGAGCAAGTAGGGCTTATTTGAAAGTTTTCAATTATAATGTTTTCCAAATGGAACACTGATGCCTCCCTGAAACCAAAATTTTGTTGAAAATGCAATCAATTTCCATGCTTGTAGTTAGAATTAAAACACTGAAGGGAAAATTTCTAAATATTGATAAAGCACTGCATATCAACAGTTTGGAAAAAAAAAATAATTACTTTATTTCTGTTATTCATTTTTTGTTGTTGTGCTTTGAGGTAATTTTTAACTTCCAAAATCAATATGACAAAAATAATGAAAAAGACGTGATAAAGGACACAGTTTAACTAACTTTAAATTACTCACTTTTAATGCTTATGATCAGATTTTTTAAGATTAATCCCATTCTTCACCCCGATACAAGTTTATTTCAAAGTCTCAACATTTTTTAACTGAACAAAAAGTCTGGTTTACATTCACTTCCAGAACAATTCTAACCCTGTCTTTGAAAGTAATTTCTTTAAACATCTTTATAAGGAAGAAAACAGAATTATTTTAAATATACTTAAATCAGAGAATCTGAAGAAAGTTTTAAGAAATGTCACACATAATGCTTCTGCTTTTAAAGAAAACTCTTTTCAAATCATTGAAGTTAAAAATCAATCATGGATCAAACACATGCTAAACAAAAAGAGGATATAAGCAGATAAAGGATTAAAAGTGGGAAGAAATAATGCATGAATTTCACATAAACATAAATAAATCAAAACAATGATTAAATATAAAATCATGCACCTATGCAACTGAGGAAAATCAAGCCTACCATTGCTTAATTTCTTCAAATGTCAAATACTGTGTAATCAGGAAAGAAACAAATAGATGAGAAATTACATTTTAATGCTTCTCTGTGTTAATAAACAATAGCTATGACAGTCAGTAGATGTGGAATTCAAACACATGAGAAAATGAAAGGCAATGGCAGGAATGAAACTGCGATGCTTTCATTATTAACAGTGATTGTGCATATTATCATGAGTGTGTGCAAAAGGTATACATATTTTTTCTTTCAGAAGTGCACTTAAGAATGTGGGTCTGATTAGTGATTTTGTTTTAAAGTCAAGTGCAGTAAAAAAATTGGCAAATTAATCCTGACTTTTGTCTTATAATAAGAGAAGCTTTACATGTTTACAATGACGCAACATGGGATTCCAGGAGCTCATATGTTGAAGTGAGATTTTCAAATGCCTTAACTTCAGGCACCTAACTTCAGCACTTACATTATCATGATAGGCTACCCAGATTACTTATGTATTTAATGGAGATATACAGGCTGCTTTAGATAGTAATTCAGAGCAAGAACCTAACCAAGGTATCCTGACTTGTTCTTCATGGAAGCATCTCTCTCTCAACACAAAGGGAGTTCAGGTCATTTCTCAGCCAACTTCCGTGGATCAATAAGGTTCCTGAAGTCAAGATCCTTGAATATGTCCCTCTCTGCACCCTAGATGACCCAAAACTCTGAGGTAGGACATAGAGAAGCAGCACGCGCCTGCCTGCAAATACACAAAAAGGAGCAAAAGAGCAAGCCTACAGAAAGGATTGGGCCAAATCTTTCTGCATGGGGCTAAATGAATTCCCAGTCAAAATTTTATTTGTGTGTGCTTTATCTCCATGTAGGAAGGAACAAACTGGGAAAATTAATTCAGAGCTTACTTGAGAGTTGTGCTGTCATGCAGCAAGAGGAGAGTAACTGTATTTGGATGCTCTAGAGGGATGCCTGACACGGACAATACCTGAGGGCCCAGCTCTGTGCTGCCAGCTTGCGGTGCCAAGCCACCTGTGAAAGAAAGATTCCTGCAAAAATTCTTCCCTTAATCCATTACATGAAATCTATATCCCAGACAAGGATCTGAGGGACTGTAGAATCTACTTGCTTGTGTACCCACTTGAAACACACATTTCTCACACTTGTTACCAAGAGTGAAGACATTTAATTTAGTGAACAAGCTTAGAATAGATGCATACTCCAAAAATATTTACAGTTTAATCCAGTAATGATTGTAGCACTGTGTTTAACTTAGGACATTTTTAAATGCAAGTGAAGACATACTAAAAGGACTTGGGGACTTTCTTCCCTGGGAAGTATTTAGAATTTATTTATCAAGTGCTGCAATCAGCAGCATTTGCTTTGCTTGTATATTGCTGTGAAATGCAGCATAAACCAGCTCTGGCAGTGGTGATGGAGCATTCTCTAGAGAAGGCATAAAATAGAAAAATCTGCTCAAATCTCCCCCACCATTCCCATTCAGTTCAATTGCAGAAGATCCCTAGAGCACTGTAGGCCAATTCTATACTGCTACTTCTGCAGCAGTGCCAAGTCCAGATCCAGCTTTGCCAGCTAAGCAGCTTGCGACAATTGCATCTATATTACCTTAGCCTGTGCCTGGTCCTCATTAGCTGTGCCCCTCTGTGCTTCAGTTGCAGCAGCTTGACCTCTCCAGATACACTACAGTCCATGTCCTCTACCTGTCTGACAGGCTTTCCTAGCAGATATATGTTCCATTTTAACTCGTCCCAGGAGCCTTGTCTGCCTCAGCCTATTAGCATCCACACAAAATATGCTGCTCAGGAAGCCCGATATTTGCAGAAATGTGGAGCCGTGGAGCGGGTCTGTGACGCTCATTTTAGAGCACCTGGTTGTTTCCATGCTCAGGTCTAACACACCAGGAGTTGAAGGTCCCTTGGCTCTTTCTCTGGTTATGCTATCAAGAATCACTGTAATGTCCTTTAGTGGAAGATATCCTACTTAAATCAGTGACAAGTCTTTAGGAAATAGCTCCATATGATGAGATTATAGCCGGTCTCCTCTTATGAGTGAGAAAGGATGGGACTTTGCAGTCTGATCTAGCTTCCAATACTGGCAACATACCAGCTTGGAGAGAGGAAAGCTGCTATCAATGTCACAGTAACAGAAAGAGGTAATTATTCATGTGCTTTTCCTATACAGAGAACATAAAATGTATCCTGATTCATTCACTGCTCTTGACCTGGGGATTTCTGCATCACTGACAGAGCTCCGTGGAGAAGGGAAGAGAGTGCCGAACTGATTCTAAGGGATCCTGATAATCTGGCATCTTTGTGGGCCTTTTCTAGAAATCTTCTCTCACCAATAGACTCTCAGAAGTCTTCTGATCTCTATTTTTGATTCATGGAAAACTTTGGCTCATAGAGACATAATCCCTGGGGCACATAGTAGATGCTATCTTCAAGACCTGATGCTCAAACTCTAGTACTCAGCCGTTTTTCTCACCATTAATGACAGCTCTTGGGGATCAAGGTCTTCCTTGCTGTCTCATTAAATAAAAATGGCTAGAAGGCTGTGAAGTGCCTGGCTTTTAAGGCAGATAATCTTGAGTTTCTAGCTCTTGATCATCTGTGTTCTTTCCATCTTAATCTTGACCAAGTCATAGAATCATAGAACCATAGAGTGGTTTGGGTTGGAAAGGACCTTAAAGATCATCCAATTCCAACCCACCTGCCATGGGCAGGGACACCTTCCGTTACGTAAGGTTACTCAAAGTCTCATCCAAGCTGACCTTGAAATCTTTTAAGGATGGGGCATCCACAACTTCCCCAGGCAACATGTTTTAGTCCCTCACCACTCCTACAGTAAAAAAATTCTTCCTAATATCTAATCTAAATCTACACTCTTTTGGTTTAAGACCATTACCCCTTGTTCTATCACTACACTCCCTGACAAAGAGTCCCTCCCCATCTGTCCCGTAAGCCCCCTTTCAAGTCCTGAAATTCTGCTATAAGGTCTCTGCAGAGCCTTCACTTCTCCAGGCTAAACGAACCTAACTCTCAGCCTGTGAAGTCCTGGAAGAAGCTTCTTTCTTACCCTCAGTATTTTTAATGAGAACTGTGGTGACTTAGTGCCCAAGGTAGCTGTCCAGTTCTTATAAAATTAGCTTGGTCCCTGAGAAGTAAAGACCTTACCTCTAAAGGTGGTGGAGGCCGAAGCAGCTGAGCAGTGAAGGAGATGCAAGGACAGCAGCATTAAGTAGGACTGCATGGCTGCTGTCACACTGCACTGCACAATATGTTTTATGTCTTCATAAGTGATCTGGACGATGGCATCAAACATATCCTGATGAAGTTTGCTGATAATACCAAACTGATCAGGGAAGTGGATACTTCAGAAGGGGCAGCCACTCTGAAAAAAGACCTGGATAGAGTGGAAGAGTAGCTAACAAGAACTTTATGAAGCTCAACAAAGTCAAGTGCAAGGTCTTGTACCTGGGAAAACATAATCCAGGTGCACAGCACAGGCTGGGATCTACCCAGCTGGGGAGAAGCTCTGTGGAAAGGGATCTGTTCGTCCTGGTGAATGGTAAGCTCAATATGAGTGAACAGTGTGCTGCTGCTGCTGCTGCAACAAAGAAAGCCAACAGAATTCTGGATTGCATCGAAAAGGGCATCGCAGCAGAGATAAAAAGTCATTATTCCGTGACTCAGTGCTTGTCAGGCCAAACCTGGAATATTGTGCTCAGTTTTGGCTTCCACTATAGCAAAAAGATGTGGATAGGCTGGAGAGGGTCCAGAAAGGGGCCACAAAGATCATCAAAGGACTGGGAAGCCTGCCGTTTGAGAAAAGGCTGGCAGAATTGGGTTTGTTTAGCTTTGAGAAAAGGAAGCTTAGGGGAAACCTTATCGTCATATTCCAGTATTCAAAGGGTAGCTACAAAGAGTATGGAGACTCCATTCTTTACTAAGGTTCACATGGAAAAGATGAGAGGTAATGGGTACAGGTTACTCTTAGGGATATTCTTGTTGGATAGGAGATGAAGATTTTCCGCAATGAGAATTATCATCCATCGGAATAATCTCACAAGAAGTGGGAGGTTATTCCGGATTCCCCAACATTGGACAGTTTTAAGATTCAGCTAGACAGGGTGCTGAGCCATCTTCTCTAACCAGTGCTTTTGCCAAGGAAGGCTGGACCAGATGATCCTTGAGGTCTCTTCCAGTATGGTATTCAATGTTTCTGTTAACACAGGACTTCATATCTAAGGTAATGTGATTATATACCTATACTAATAGGTTTCCCTCCTGGCTGCCACCCCAAAAGGCCTACTTTTACCTTCAGTTTTGAAATGTCAGAGTAAAACGCTCTTCCGCTATGGTAGTCAATTGATTAAAATGATCATTCTTTTGAATGTTATATCTTTAGCTTAACTTCAAGCCCTTCAAGAGCAAAGAACTACCTACCTTTTATTTTTTCTTCCTTCTTTCCACCTCCCTTCCCCACTTGCATTTTTCCTACTGCACATGAGACAGCAATATTGATAATTGTGGTGGGTTAGCCTTCACAAGCAGTGAAATTTATACTCAGCTGTTCACTCTCCTCCCCTTCTCAGTAGGGTAGAGGAAAAGAAAAAGGATGGGAAAGTTCATGGGTGGAGGTAAAGACAGGAATATCACTTACTGATTACCATCACACACAAAACACACCATTGTGGAGACAGCTGGAGCTGGCTGCGTCTGCCACAGGACAATCCCTAAGTTCCTCCAACAGAGATCATCCCTGCAGCCTCTTTGGTATAAAACCTTGCCATATAAAACTCATACATAAATAATAAAATAATAATTAGCACTCTAACTTAAATATTAAATTAAATACATCCAGCTCTGATATACGGACCTGGGCACACATACCTTAGGGTTTTAATGTGGATCATCTGTTGACCTAAGAAAATCTCCATCTTGTCTGCATGTTATCTTTTGGTTTATATCACCAATAGGTCTCAGAACGCATGAAATGTATTGCTTTTGGATGAAAATAAACATGAATATGGTCTTTAGTGCTAAAACAAACACACTCCAGCTGCAAGTTTACATTCAACTCATGTAAACAGTCCAGAGCTGGTCTGAAAGAAAAATGTCCTGAAACTTTTACTGTGCAGGAATCAGATTCCGAGCACCAACTCATTTCCTTACCACACCTGTTTTTACTGGCCTACACTATTTACACTATTTTTCAGTGTAAGTGTAGCCTATGTTGTGTGCTACATGTAATCTTTATTTTTAAATTTAGTTCTAACTAATCTCTTGTCTTTAGCTTTTCCCTCATCACAGTATTTTCAGACTGTTATTTCCCTCTGTCACCTATATAAATAGAACAGCTTCTATGAGTTTACTCAAGAGTCACACTGCAGGAAATTTAAACAAGATGCTTCTGTCTTTGTTTATAATACGTGTCATTGTCACATCTGTGTCCATCAGGCATAGGCATTGGAGGTTAGGAAATGGTGATACTAGGGAATCTGTGATGTTTCCTAGACAATACTGTAGGTGAGAGACAGGCACTGTAAAGGAAGGAGATTTCCTTTTGTACTAGAAATGCATTAGGTATCTCTTTCTATCTTTCCCTAAAACCATAGTGTAGTGTAACATTTAGGAAGTGATGGATAAATATTCTCATTATGCTTCACATGTCTGTACAGGAGACATCCACAGTCCATGAAAGAGACTAAATTCATCTGCTAAGTAAATGATTGTTCATAATACAATAGCACCTGGAGGTCTCAACTACTTATCTCTGCTGTCTTATGCACTGTATTAAACACAGTTCATATCCTAAACACAATAAAGAGAGACTCTGAAGAATCTTTTCTCTTGTCTTAATTTTCCTTCTATTCAAGCTTAAAGGCATAGAAGTAAGCCAAAACTAAATTCTGAAAATCTGACCCTGTGCCTCCTCTAATCGAAACAAAAAAAAAGAAAAAAATATCTAAATTGCCAGAAACCCTCAATTCCTGTCTCCTATTACTAGTACTGTAGCCATCAACTCATAGTAGGGCATTTAACAGTAAGAAAAGTGGTACAAATACTTTGTAGGGAAAGATTTCCTGAGAAGGCATTTCAAAGGATTTTCATCTGATAGTCTTTACTGTTCACAGATAAAAAGAAATTTACATTACAGAAGCATTTTAATGAATTGCCAAGATACTTCATCACTGTAAGAGACTGCTTAGTAATCTCCAAAAGGGACAAGAGCTAAATGTGAGATATGGAAATGATTGTAATCCTCTTTTTTGTATAGTGACAGACTTTGTTGAAGGGATACCTAGAAACCCCTGAAAGCAGTGCTGCTGCTCCTGTCAGTGAAGCAACCAAACCAACTGAAACAAAACAAGTTGCCTACAGGAAAAAAAATTAATGTGAAATGCATGAATGCATAATGAAATACATGGCAAGAACTACCTGACTATATAAAGAAAGAAAACGTATTCACAGCTATGGAAGCTAACAAATCTAGCTAAAACAAATTCAAATCATCTTCTGCAATGAACTTATCACTACCCTTAAAATTAAGGCTTTATTATCCCAGTTTCTATCCCACATTTAAAATCACCTATAAAACCTGGTATATTCTGACGCTTTCCCCAGGCTAAACCAACAACCTGCTCTGCCTGTAGCCCTGGGTGTAAGCTTCCCCCCCCCACAACAGGGGTTTGAGTTCTGGGCCCCCAGAGAAAACAGAACCTTTCAGGAGAAGCATAACGGTAAGACAGGTTACTTCAGCATGGCTGCTGTTAGTCTCTGTTGCCACCAGGAAATCCTGGGAACGCGGGATAGTTTTCCAATTCTGAACGTATGGGGTTTTCTTCACGGTGAAGAAGTTTTCTCTGCATAGAGAGTCACAGGCAGAATATAGAAAAAGGATTTGACTTTTTTTTGGGAAGTGATGCAAGAGAAGCTTTTCACGTTTTCAAGGCACCTTAATATTCGTCAAAGGAAAAGAAGGGGATCAGTCATCTGTATCTACTACATTGCATAGTAACCTCATTTTCAGAGAATCTTCTAAAAGAGCTCACTCTTTGTGTCAGATATTTGACTCAAAGGTTAAATTACATTCTAATTTTACAAGGACTTTCATGTCTTACTAAGACTGGCAGACATCTTGGTCTATGTTTTTGAACAGTATAGCTCTTTGTGGCTTCAGAGAGAACTCTTCTGTTAGTCTCCAGCTCAGAAGTACTCCTATTAGATATAAAAGTTAGGCAAAAAGTGAAAGAAACACTGCTCCTCCCTCTGCAGAAACCCTTTCTTTAAGATACTCTTCTAAGAATATAAACACTCTTGGATTTCCTGTAAACTAAAGCTTTTTTTTTTATTTTATTTTTTCTTAAGATAGGGGTGCAGCCACCTCTGTCAGTCTCATTTCTTCTTAGAGCAAGCATTAGACTTTCTCTTAAGTTGGAATGAAACCCAGGGACAGCTGGACCACAACCCTAAAGACAGGGCCTATAATTTCCCACAAATATGGATTTATGTGTATACATGTACCAAGCATGTATATTTTGAAACAGGCATTGAGGATTTGTAAGCTTAACTGCAAAGGTGGAGGCCAAAGCTAAGAAAGTTTTCACACACAGAAAAAAGAAAGAAAAAAAAGAGATAAAAATTGTTGGTCATATGTAGAATCTTTACATGAGGTGTGAATATGAGGATATGAGAAGAGCAATTGACACAGTCCACAAGCGAACTGCTCCACAAAGTAACTCAACACAATACAGATGATTTCAGCAGAGTTTTGCTAGATTATGGCAATTGCAGAGTCAGCCCTGCAGGCTGGTTTACCATCTCAGTGCAGATGAGAACCTTATCAGAAATGTAATAATGCATTAGAGAAATATAATAATCATTTAGAGCCATGGTCCTTCTCTCTTCCAGTGAAGAAAATGCAAATCCTGGGAACTTTCTGATATAAGGATATCACAGCAAGGGCAGCAAAGCCAGTCCAGTGAAAAGTAGCAAAATGGCACTGGTGGCATGATGACATTAACATTTTACATTAGCTTACAGTTACAAAACAATTGTCGATCAGTGTGTAAAGGCTTGGATGGACTGCTTTGAATTGTACCTTTATATTATCCATTGCATTTCTCAGATAGCAAAAGTCCAATTAGTCTATTTTGGGAGCAAGTGGAAACATAATGATGGTCAAATGGGACACTGGGACAGCATGAATATAACATATCAGAACTTTATTTTGACATATTTATTCATCTTCTTTCTTTGACATACTACTGGAAGCAAGCAAGACAGCAATACTATCATGGTATCATTGCAGCACAGGAGCAGAGAGTTCACTGCAGGTTGTGGATTGATGATTGGGAAACAGGAGAAAAACAAATGTATATCACTCACACAACTGACAGAAAAGAAATGCAGACCTTAGTCAAAACTTCAAGGCAAAACCAAGTATGTCAGTTAGTATAGTGCAATTTGAGCACAGCATATGCTGATGTCCTCTGGGTTCTTCAGAGGTGGCAGAAGTCTTTTGTCTAGGTCAAGCAAATATCACTATGGCAGCAAGAAAGGACTCATGGGAAAAAGGCAAAATTATTTAATTTTTATTGCTTACACACTGTTATTTTGTTTTTAAGCTTTTCTTCTGCATCTCAGTATTTCTTCATGTTTTTCTTTGTATGCCATAGTAAATACCTCATGTGCTACAAAATGCTTAGGTTTCCTCATCTGTATGGCTTATTTTGTGATCTAAAGTGAAGAAGAAATATTAAAGTATCACTGCTGTATACAATAGGATCATCCAATGATAAAAAAATAATAAAAAATAATTAGAAAACCAACAAAATCACTGCTTCAATAAAAACAATATATCACACTGACATTCTGATAGTTTTAAAAGAATTTCTTTAAGATTCCAGTTTACACTAAATATGTTTTGGCAATAGATTATAGGTTAGCTTTGGAAATGTTTAAACATCAGAATGTGTCTGCTTGAACAACTACAAAGAAGAGAATTTATCAGGACAACACACATTTGGAAGTACTTTGTAAATTACTGGGCAGGCCTATAATGTAGGTAATGAATTAATTGCTATTAGTAACAGGCACTTGCCACTTCTTCTGAGTGATAAGCGTCAATAAGTACACAAAATTAACATCTCTTGAAACTTTTGTCCTCAGCAGTGGCAACTAAGAAACATGTCAAAAAATGCCTATTAGAATGGAAGGTTCCTGTATATGCTTCGTATAGATACAGTTAACAACTCAATGAAGGCATTCAAGAAGGAAACCCAAAATGATGGATTTTACTAAATGTATAGTAAATTGAATACCATTTAGAAAAAATTGCTAAAGAATCTACTATCATCACTGCTTTAGCTGTTACTAATAGAGTTAGCTGTTACTACAATATTTTAGAGTGTCCCATTGGCATAATGGTGGAAAGAAGTAGTTATATGTCAGAGAATAGTATTGTTACCTAGTGTGGCACTTGGAATTAACAACACAACAACAGATGGTGTGAGGCAAAACCATGCAGGTGTGGGTTTGGCAGCTTTGGTTGCAGAAGTCAAGATGGGAAGATGGGCTGTACACATGCTTTTTCTACTTTAGAAGACTGGTGAAGATCAGACGTTATTACAACCTTCAATTTTGTTTTCCTTTTTGTAGTTGTGAAGGCAGCAATCTCAATCCAATTCTGCTGGTGAAATTATTATAAAACCTAACAACAAATTAAAAGTCTTGGCTCTGCAAAGAAAATCATCCACTTTGTTAAACTGAATGCCCAAATGTTCTGAGTCTATTGCTTTCCTATTTCTCTTACAGACGGATGAATGAAGCACACAAGTACTGATGATTGGCTGGACTTGTTTGCAACAGCTGCAGGAGGAGTTGCCAAATCTGGTTTCATATAAGATAGCCTAAGTGCCTGATAAGCATTAAAATTCATTGTCATTCTTTAGCATACACTATTGCTATAGAAAATATTACTAAATCCTTAAAAGCAGTATGCTTTTCTTGGTCAACTTTCTTCATGCTGTAGCAAGAGCTTAATCGATAAATGTCACTTTCTTAGTGGCTCACTTGACCTTACTGTCAGATATTTTCCATGAACAATTGCCAACATTTTTTTTTTTCATAATATGCTGCTACAATCCTTTAAAAGCTCAGTAGCAAATACATCTAAATGTGTACAGTAGTGGAATAATAACTTCTTTTGAAAACAATCTTCCATAGAAATCCTTTTCAGCATTAAAATGGAAAAATAGAGGAAAACCATCTCAGCTAAATGATCAGCTAAGAGGAAGATTTTATCACAGCTGTTATTTCCCTGTGTTATTCACCATTGCTTTTCTCCCTTCAGCCGCCTGCTCTTTCTTTAGTGTAGAAAAATCTGCTATTGAAAGATGGTCATTTCTGTCTTGGAAACTGAGGGCCAAACAACAGCACTTAACCTTTTGGAAGGAAGCCCATGAACTGCTATCTATTAAGAAATGGGGACCAGAGCCATTGTTCTTTATTCTTGCTCCATAAAAAGAAAGAAAATACAGGCTGTGTAACACTTGGCATGACACAGCCTTCTCCCACCTAAGTGCTAATACAATCTGCTGTTCTTTTTCCACATGCTTCAGAATGCATTGTATTTTGGTGTCATTCAGAGCAAGCAAACTGGTTAATTAATTTGTCTGAGAACCCTTCATGTCCTATTCTGATTCTTTCACCGCATCTGACGTTGTAATATCTGAATCCTTTCTAGAACTGTATGAAGAGATATGATAAACCTTTATAAAACTCCTATCCAGTGAATAAAGCATGCTGGATTTTACTTTGAACATGATGTGTACACACACCTACGTCCACCCACAGATATGATATCAGAGAAGATAAAGTAAAGGAAATCTGCCTTACACTTAAATCAGTAGATAAGCTACAAAAGTTCTTATTTCTTGCAGAAATCTTTTGCAGTTCCCTACAAAGTAGAAATCCCTACTGTAGAATGTTTCTTTCATCTAAGCGAAATAAATTTATTGCTGTGGTTGACAATTCTCGTTAATTATTTTGGTGCCTTAATTCTTCAGTTAGGCAATCAAAACATAAGGTTTTGAGTGTTTTGAATGTGAAGTGTTGGATGTAACCTGTAAACCTTTTGGGTACTATCCTGGGAGGTAGAACACAAGCCCTCCATGTCTGAGTTTCTGAGAAGAACTATGTTTCCTATGCTCTCGGCTTCCTGCCTGGACGTTCTGGAGTCATTCTATTCTCCACTGTTACCTGCTGAAATGCCATTAATTCAGACAATCCCATTTTGCTTGTTTCTTTACCAGTAGATCCCTGGATATTTTCATGAAAGTTGAACTGGTGTTGCTGAGGAGATAATCCTTTTCTGTTGATTACACACCCTTTGCCATCATAAATGACTTCAGAGATAAATAGTTAACCTGACCACTAGTTCTGATGTCACAAGGACCGGTGACCCCACAGCACAGCAAGTGGAAAGCAAGAGAAACAAAGTGCCTATACAAGACAATTCTTTCAAAATTATGGTGGATTCTTTGGGAATATTAAAAATGGGATTTTAAAAAAAATCTGAGTCATTTAATAACTTTTAAAACTAAATCAAATCATTACTGACATTTGAAAGCACTGAGGAAATGAGTTCATTTTTTGGATGAGTAGAATACTTTCTATGGCACAAATTATTTTTCAGACTGATTTTCTATTAAGACAATCTCATAAAAAAATTCTAGTTTTATTTTAAAATCTATTCAGTTTTGAATGAGTCACTCAGTGCATACACATAAGGGAATCTTGCAGTCCAAATACTATTTAAGACTCGAAATGAAACCATGTTTTATGTCTGAA
The DNA here is from genome assembly GCF_017976375.1 of Cuculus canorus. Taxonomy (NCBI): domain Eukaryota; kingdom Metazoa; phylum Chordata; class Aves; order Cuculiformes; family Cuculidae; genus Cuculus; species Cuculus canorus. Next base: position 72,340,894 of record NC_071402.1, read on the forward strand.
TAGTGAACTATAATTACCTTACTTTCTAATTGTCAAGAAAAAAATAAAACAAAAAGAAGAAAAAGAAAAGAAAAAAAGCAGACTTTATTAATCTACCCAGAAGATACTATTCACCCTTTATTTTGAAATCTACAGAATGATCCCCAAAACTAAACAGGAAATCTATAAGTCAGGAATGACAAGACAGCAGAAGATGGAAGCACAGACCGCTTCCCACAAACGACAGCGTTTGTGCTTTTATGTACTCATTTAACAAGTTTAGCTATAGGGTAAATGTCATTCTCTGTGTTAGACTATGTATCTGGATCTCTTTTTTTTTTTTGACAGTCAGAACGAGATGACCTGTAAACCCAGGAATCATTTTTCTCCAAACCAGACAACTTAATTCAAATAACCTGAGAGCAAAGTGTTTATACAGTGTAGTTTTTTACAAGAATACAAGCATTCAAATTGTGTAGAGGATAATGTAAGTAGATACATGAAAAATCTCAGGGGATAACTACTGTTTTGATCAAGAGTATTTTCCTTTTGCCTTTTTTTTCAATTCAGGGAATTTTCAGTTTTCATCCATTTTATAATCTATAAAACATATTTTTATTACAAAATTGTGTGTAATCCCGTTATAACGTTCTATCCTTTCAGGTCTCCTAAGACAAAATGCAGCAGAACATAACCCTCACTGTCAGAGTTGCTGCTACACTAAACAGAAGTATTACTTTGATGGGGAAGGACAGGGTTCTTCACAGTACTGAGAATGTTGCCCTAAGATGTTTTTTGTCCATCTTTTTGGTATCTTCAAGAAAATTCACAGGTATCAGCATCTACCCAAAAGATAAGATGTTTAAAAGTTTGGCATGCATATGTGGCTTCTCTTTAAAGCCATATTGCAGTCTCTGGAAAGCAACAGGCATATCACTTTCTTTGTATCTGTCTCTATTGCTCCATTGACAGCAATAGGAATAGCCACCTGAAATATCTGTTCTGCTTTACTTAGGTGCCCTTGCATTGACATTTAATCTTAGTCAGTCAAATGGGATAAGGAAAAAATTCATATGAAAGACACTTGATACAATGACTCGAGGTAAAAGTAAAACTGATTACTTACTTTCCCAGCAAAGCATGATGCCATGTTTTGTGTTAAATCCATTTCACAACAGAAGACAGGCAGCGAAAGATTTTTTTTTTTCACAAGTAGAAGTATGAATGAAAAGTCTTAATTTTTTAATCTTTTTCTACTGTAGCCATGCAGACTGGCACAAACAAGCATATTTGATGATTTTTTAAAAAGTAGTAACTGAGCAAAAGAAAATAAATGTCAATACTTTTTATGCTTAGTTTTAGAAAGCCAATTAGATAAATTTAAAATTTAAGGCTGTAGTAAGCATTTACATGAGATATCAAGAACTCATTTGCTGTCAAGCATGTCAGTTTACAGAGGTAATAGTAATTAAAGTACTTCTTCAGAGTAAGAAAATAACTTATGAAAGGAAAAGAGAATATTTCATTGAATACTAGAGGAGGATCTATGACACAGCTTAGGAGGTCTGTGTAGAAGTGACATACTGCAGACATGAATGTGTTAACTCTCATTAGATACAAATAATAGAGCTTTATTTTCTGCCAGTAATTCTAGTCCTGTTGAGAAGATGTTGGAATAGTTTCTCAACCCTTTGACTTCATCTGCTTTTTTGAAATGGCAGATATCACAGGCTGGAAGAATGATCTAGCTTATTTCTGCATTTTGTGAGAATAGGATAAGCATAAGAAACTTGAAAGAACAAAAAGAGATGTCTGCTAGGTAAGTCCTAAAGGATATTTTTTTTCTGAGTAAAAAGAAAAGTGACTGAGAAAGAGTGGTAAGGGAAGATGCATTTGATTAATGTATTTAATTTGTTTCTCCAGCTCAAACGGCTGTGCATTTTAAACACTGTTAGAAGACTGATCAGCATGACATTGGAGTTCAGCATAATGTGTAAAGGTTTCTAGTACTGTCCTCATGAATGACCTCCATTATTTACTTAGGCAAGTTCCCTTCTCCTTTCATTTAACTGGCCAATTAAGAAACCATACAGGCCAGCATCCATCTCACACTCGATGTGACTACTATGAGGGGGTCTGTCTCATTTTGGAAGCAATATATCCTACTGGGATACAAACAACAATAATTCAATAAAGAACAGCTGAACAAGCAAAGGAGAAAACTCATTCAACATGACTGTAAACAGCTTCTTGAACGGTAGGTTGGGTGGGAGTGCTTATCTGCTTGAAGGTAGGAAAGGTCTACCAAGGGATCTGGACAGTGGTTCAATGGGCTGAGACCAATTGAATGAGGTTCAACAAGGCTAAGTGTCAAGTCCTGCACTTGGGTCACAAAAAAACTCATGCAACATTACAGGCTTGGGGAAGAGAATCTGAAAAACTGCCCAGCAGAAGTGGATGTGGGGGTACTCTTCAGTAACCAGCTGGATATGAGCCAGCAGTGTGCCCAGGTGGACAAGAAGGCCAATAGCATCTTTGCTTGTATCAGAAATAGTGTGACTAGCAGGAGTAGGGAAGTGATCATTCTCTATACTCAGCCCTGGCGAGACTGTACCTCAAATATTGTGTTCAGTTTAGAGTTCCTCACTACAAGAAAGATATTGAGGTACTGTAGCCTGTGCAAAGAAAGGAAACAAAGCTGGTGAAGGGTTTGAAACGCAAGTCTTATGAGCAACAGCTGAGGGAACTGAGTCTGTTTATTCTGTTTATTCTGGAGAAGAGGAGGCTGAAAGGAGACCTTATTGCTCTCTACAACTACATGAAAGAAGTTGTAGCAAGGCAGGTGTTGGTCTCTTCTCCAAGTAACAAGTGAAAAGACAAGAGGCAAGAGTCTCAGGTTGTCCCAGGGGAGGTTTAGACTGGATATTAAGAAAAATTTCTTCAACAAAAGGGTTATCAAGCACTGGAACAGGCTGCCTAGGGAAGCAGTGGAGTCATCATCCCTGAAGGTATTTAAATAGTGTGTAGACGTAGCGCTTGAGATCACGGTTTAGCGGTGGACTTTGAAGTGCTAGGTTAAGGGTTGATCTCAATGATCTTAAAGATCTTTTTCCAAACTACCAAACACAAAATGCTAGCTTCAAATATATTGCTCAGATAGTAAAGACTGTAGGATAGGTGGCAACACAAAACTGAAAGTTTATTCAAAACCCCAAGAAATTAATCAGATGTGTGTCTTGAGGCTTCTCTTTACATATCTCAATGGATGAAACTAATCTCCTCTTAAAATATCAACAGTCCAGCTCTCCCCTGTTTTCAGCTTTGTGAATCTCTTAGATCTCCACAGAGATACTTCAGCCTACTATAACTCATTTGTGCTGCTCTAGTGGTGCAGAAATTCCATAAAGAATTCCCCTTTTTCCAGTACAGTTTAGAAGTTTTGATGTTTCCCAGTGCATGCATTCGAACCTTTGTAGAATGTTTACTTTTGTAAAACATAAAAATTGTAGACTTGCCTTCATAGTGTGAAGGGAATCTGACTTCCACAGTCTATTACACTGACTGGGACATTGACTCTCTCTTCTGTTCCCAGCCATGCATGTAAAAGAAGCAGGGAGAAAGAGACTTTATAAAACATTACTGAATCTACTTGTTTGACAAAGCATTTGTTTGAAGGGGCACACAATAGCTAACATAATATCAGTGTATGACATCATGCCAGGCTGTCTTATACATACAGATCATTGTTAACCTGAAGAAACCTGCAACATCACAGCAAAAGCTATGTGAAATCACTTTGAGTTTCCCTGTAATTAGCTAAAGAGCACAGATGAGTACACAGAAAAATAACTAATTGTTCTTTTTTTAACATCTGCTAATTAAGTGGAGAAAAGCGGTGGTTTCTTGTGGGAAAATAATTTACCCATTAATCTTAACAACAGTAACCTAGTCACAGCATTTGGATCAAATTGCAGAAAAGATAAAAAGCACTGGCAGCATTTTATTTCACTTACTGATATCCAATCTGCATTTATTTTGCTGCATAATGGTCTTCATAGCCTCATGTGGGCTTTAGTACAGGGAGAGAATAGGGTTACAAAGACAGAATGCATTGCAAGGACGTATGGTAAATGCATATTCACTTACACCGAGGGGGGAAAAATGAGCTGGAACTCACAATCTTATTAGAACCCTCTTGTGAAATTTTACTCTTTGTTTTTTTCCTATCCTCTCCCCACCCTCCATCCTGGGCCATACAAACCCATTTATTCAACCTATGACCTGTGTTTAAATTAGAAGTCAAATTCTTAGCCTTACGAAATTCCCATGTGATTTTATTCTTTCTATAAAAAGAAATTCTGGTGCATTAAATACAGTATACATGTGTGTAGACTTGTTTTTACTGCTATAGAAGGTGGCTAGGTAGTAAAGATTGAAATCTTGCACCAGCTAGAAGCTGGTATAAAATACAGGGAATCGGTCCCATTTTGGATTTGTATTAATGCACAATATGAAAAAAAGAGAAAAGAATAAAAGCATGTTTATTGCTTGCCAATATAACCAACACCTCCTACTGCATATACCTTCATTTAAGAAAATGTAAATGATTTATTCAGAAACAGTACCTACCTCATTCTAGCAAATTCTTTTACAGCTATTCCATTTGAACACAGACATCTGCTGGGAAATTGTAAAGTATCAATGAAGCTTTCTCTACATGGCATTTAACTGAAGTGTTTTCATCATGGACATGACCATTGCCTAATTCAGGGCAATTTGTATGCAAACAAAACCAATTTTTAAGTATTTGGAATCAATCACTTGAATATTGAAAGCTCCCCCTATTTGAAATATTGAAGTTGTCCATTCAGTAAGCTCCATTTATGCTGTGCACTGAATAAGGCAGGAGTTCTGTGAAAAAAAAATGGTTTATTATTATGTAATTAATTCCAAAACAGATGTAAAAAGGGACTACTAGCAATCCTTATTACAGCTTTTCCTTACTCTGAGCAGCTGGCTTTGCAATCTTACATTTAGCAAAGTAGTGCTGCTATTTTAATATAATTGCCTAGGGTTTTTCTTTTTTTTGTTTTTTAACAAGGAAAATAATAACTATAAACTTCAGTATGTGGATGCATACTGTGTCTGATATTCATTAACAAGTTTTATCATAGAAATGTAAAATAATATAATCCTTAGGTTGGAAAAGACCTTTGATATCATCAAGTCCAACCGTGCCTGTCCACTACTAAATCATATCCCTAAGCACTTCATCTACCCATCTTTTAAATACCTCCAGGGATGATGACTCAATCAATTCCCTGGGCTGTCTGTTCCAGTGCTTGATAACCCAAAAAACTTCTTCAGTGAAGTTTTTCTTATTGCCCAATCTGAATCTTCCCTGATGCAACTTGAAGCCATTCCCTCTTGTCCTACTACCTATCACTTGGGAGAAGAGACCAACCTCTCTACAACCTCCTTTCAGGTAGTTGTAAACAGTGACAAGGTCCCTCCTTTCAGGTAGTTGTAAAGAGTGACAAGGTCTCCCCTCAGCCTCCTCTTTTCTAAGCTTAACAACCCCAGTTCTCTCAGCCGCTCCTGATAAGACTTGCTCTCCAGCCCCTTCATCAGATTTTTTGCCCTTCTCTGGACATGCTCCAGGACCTCAATGTCTTTCTTGTAGTGAGAGGCACAAAAGTGAACACAGTGTTCTAGATGCAGCCTCACCAATGCTGAGTACAGGGGAAGAATCACTTCCCTGGTCCTGCTGGTTGTGCTGTTTATGATGCAACCCAAGACACTATTGACACTCTTGGCCAAAAAGTTGGAGAACTTTCATCTACATTTTATTTGTGCAGAAAATGTCATTTTTTTCATTAGAATTCCTGATGGATTTTTTTTCCGCAAAGTAAATAAACATTTTCTGTGACTCTTTATTTTCCAGGTGAAATGCACAGGTCTCTACTACTTGAGATAAAGTACTTGCAAGTCATCTGTAGACTATACATCTCTATGGAAGAGGCAGTAGAGACAGAGGTAATGCAAAGCTCTGCTAGAACACCATGTGGTCCCACAACTCTGACACCAACATATCACCTAGATAAATAAGACAGATATTTGTGCTGCCAGCTTCTGCACAGTAGTCTGACCCAGCCTAGAAGCCAAGTTACCCTAAGTACGATGTCATTCTGTGGGTAATATATTTTCTGACTTTACAGCTTCTGCATTAAACCTGGCTTCACACAAAAGCACTGACAAGATACAGCTGTCTGCACTTGTTTTTGTATGTAGAAATATGTGATTCCTATATTTTACTACGTGCTATGCAAATTATAACTTGCTAATGCATTTCACAGCACTTTGTGACAGTAGAGGAAAATAAGTCTAAGCATTCTCTCTAATGCTCAGGAAAGGAAAATGCTGTAGTAATTGTAAATTTCTCTGCAACTGCTTTTTGATTTCTTTTCCTTCACACCTCAAGTCCTACTACTTCTATCCAAGTCCTTCTTCTTCTACTCTTGTGTTTCCCCGGATCATGCTTTCTGAGACCTGACTTTGTGTTTCTATTGCTGTTCCCCTCATCCCTCCTCTCTATTTTCTCCTAACAAAGGCCCAAGTATGATTTTTAGAAGCTTACAACTTTGATCTTCTGGAGTAGAGCTTAACAGGAATTGTTCTCTTCCATTAAGCTTTCAGTCTAGTAAGATAAGCACTGAGTACCAAGAAGGTACTACACACTGAAATAAAAATGTGTAAGCTCACTTGCAGGGCTGACTTATCCTGACCTTGCAACCACCCAACTGTCCATATCCCAGCCAGCATTTTCAGAGGATCCACCAGTGCTTTTGTCAGAAAGCAAGCAAAGACTTACAGTTGTAACATACTGGCAGTGCTGGAAAGATCTCAGGCTGTTTCTTTCATTTTTATTTTATTTTGGCAGCATCTGTGCTTCACTCCCTTCCCCTGTGCACTGTGAAATTGTGGTGAGTTGCAGTAGACTCTGCAAAATAGACAGAATGATACTGAGTGAAAATCTTCCTTGTCAGTCTGGCTGCAAATCTCCCGCTCTGATTCTGCAGGGCTAAATGAGGGAAGAAAGAGCTACAAATAATATTCATGCCTGATACCTGAAGTATAAAACTGCATGTCTAAAATTAAACAATTTCTCAATCATCTCCAATGATGTTTCTATTGACGAGGAGCTGCTTAAGTTCCATGCTACTTAAGCTTGTGTTTAGCTGAAAGGACAGATATTTTATAGAAATGACATTTGAACTAGAATAATTACGTAGGCAATTTAGTATAACATCTCACATTTTGGAAGCAATTAATATTCTACAAATGGTCTTTTAGCAACATTTGGAAACTTAGGCTATGAGTGTTTCCTTTCAGTCTGCCACAGAAACAAAGACTGGACTTTATCCCATTGAGATTGACCTCTCCAGAACACAGCATTTTGATGACAAACAAGTATTTTTCTGTTACTCGCATGTGTTCTGAATTTAATGGAATTAAACCAGAAATTATCACAGAGAACTGGAATCCATCTTATACCTATGTTCCAACTGCATTAGACTTCAGTCTGGTTATGACAATCACATACAGGGATGAAAAGATGCTCCAACATTGTTTGTATTTCCATAAAAGTTACTTGTTGGGATGATGGGTTGGTGCAGTGCTGCTGCTCTTTTCTCAGCAAGTCACTGCGGTGAGCTGGAGTGCAGCTTGACCCCAGACTGACACTGGGGGAGCCAACTTTCTGGGTGACCACCTCTGTTTCTGAAGCAGGTCAGCAGCTTGTTGCATTTAAGATCAAAGCATGTTGTCAAAGTTTATATTGTCTCCCTCTATCAAGAAATTTAAAGCACTTATTTTATGGATCATTGAGTTCAGAGACTATGCAAGACGTCTTTCTCACATTTTCATCTATAGAGTAAGGGTAGCTTATGACAATAAAAGTTGTAAAACCTGTAAAATTGATTTCTTTTTCTACAGAAAGTTTATCTATTGTAAAACAAAGTGTATATCTGCCTTTTCCAAGAGAATGAGTCTGGAGTTCTTCTAGTTCATTGTTTTGTCTTCTAAATAATTACATGATAGTCTGAAGACCTCTGATTTATAATTTGTTCTGGACATGTAAATCTTGGTTTTTCGCATCCGACAACTTGCATTTTCTACAAACATTTTTTAAAGCAATTGAGACTCAGATCCACTAAAAACACATGTCCCTGTTTCACTAAGTTGTTGGGTTTTTTTCCGATAAAAATTTTTAAGCATTCCCACAGCGTTGTTTAAATTTTAAATTAAGTGTTTTGTTTTAAAGTAATGAATAAGCTTTCTCTGTTGACCACAATTATTGAAACTGAATTAAAATTTTTATTTTAAGGTGAAATTCTCACCAAATGACTAATGTTTTCTCCTGTCAGCTCAGTTTTTCTCAAGAGATTAGTTTACGGAAAACTCAGATTAAATATCTTCAGCATTAATTTAACTCTGCTTCTACTGAATTGTTAGAAATCTTACAATCAACATTAATGAGAAATGATTAATCTTTTAAAAAATAATTAATCTGAAAGTATTAATTTTAACTCTGTCCCACTAGAAATCCATCAAATAAATAATTGTGGAGAGTGAGATTTTTTTCCCTCAGGATATAAGAATAAACTTTTGATTATTATGTCTACACCTGGGTAACATTTATTCTGATGTAATGCAAGGAAGGAAGGGAATTGACCTCAATGGCATGGCCATGTGTGTTCATTAGATATTTCTGTAAAATCTGTATTACCTCAGTTATTTGGGATAAAAGAAAATAGCTCATAAGAAAGTACAGACCAGAAAAATACTGCTGTTCTCAATAAGCATTAAGAGTCACTTTCCACACTTGTCTTTTCTTCTGTGAAAATTTGCATACTGCTGTTAGTTCTATTTTATGAAATAACTCTGGAAAGAAATTCTTTGACGTCATTAAATGCATTTTATTTTACATAGCTAGAGATCTGGAGAATGCAGAACGGTCTTGTCCTGATGATGCCAAAATATACCTTCATGCTAATTTCAAGGAAGCTCCAGAGCTTTGAGCCTGTGCCTAAAATAATACAATGAATACAGAGGACACAATGCAAAATATGGACTATATAGCGATGGGGACAAGAAAGACATTGCATTATAGAGGTGGCACTAGATCCAGTCAGAGACACAACTAGCGTGCACAGGCAGGAGAAAGCAGGACAAGAAAAACCCAGAACTGTAGAGACCATTATGTACCACAGCAGTTAGCTAGACACCAAAAGTAGCATTGACATAAAATGAAATAATTCATGTTACCATCAAAGTTCATTTTCTTATCACAAAAAAGAAAGAAAAACATATAAAACTTGTAACACTACTGAATGTTTTTTTCCTGATATTTTTTGTTCTAGCCATTACTAGTTTCATTATTCTATAAATTTAGTTATAACTTGCTTTTTTATCTTGAGTAAGTATAGAAGATAAATGATGAAATATGCACTTAAAATAATACTCATTGTTTATTAAGCCATTTTGGGGAGGGATGGGAAGTGGGGGTTAGGCGTGGCTAATTCATTTAATTTGGGATCAAGGCACAAATTCAGATTCTCTGGATCAGCTCTGCCTCTTCTACTGTAAGGGAGTAGGGAGTAGAGTAATGTAAAGGAGACCATATACATTATCACCACCCCTACACAATAGGCTGATGGCAATTTCACTACTGACTGTCTCAGTAAGAGACTGAGCTAAATAGAAGGGCAAAGTACAAAATCACTCTCTACAACATGTAGAGCCTAAATAAGCATGTGGATGCCTTCATGTGCAAAAGCATCTTTTCCATATTGGAGAATGGCTGTGGTAGTATTCTCTGTGCTTCATTATCCCTTGAAGGAAACTTGAGTCACATGACTTGATGATCTGACACTTTGAATTTAATATAATGACCACAAAATCAAATCAAGTTTTGTCACCGATGACACAACTTCAAGTGTAGGTATATTTTTCCACTCTCATTCTCTTCTTAAAATAGATGTACATATGGCTGTAATTTGCTAATTAGCCCTGAGAGTTCCTAATACTCATGAGCAGAATAGAGGCTCTTGGGATTTGCATTAATTTGACTAATATAGTGAGTGGTTCCTATACAAATTCAAGCATAAACCTACAGTGATAATCTCAAAGGTCTTTTCCAACCTAGTGTTTCTATGATTCTATGATTCTTTGAAGGGATAAGATTCCCTTAGGTGGCTGGTGGTCTCTTCACAAGGTACCCCTTATGACATACCCAGAGTCACTGTCATCACCAGCAGCACCTTGGAGTGATATGAGCGAGTCGTGGTTGTCAGAAGAATAACATCTGTCAGCCTCTAAAGTAGCACCCCTAGAAAAAGCATAATTAACACTGACATTGCCTACAGGTGGAAAAGTAAGCTGTTACATGAAGCAGGAGATTTTTCCGTGCTTTAACCTATGCCACTCTGAGAAGAAGCATTTTTTTCATACGATTGACAATAATGAACAGTAAAGGGCTACTTTTTTCCTCCTAGATGTTTGCAAACTGAACTCCCCTCTCTGCACTTGGTGCACAGTCATTCCACTTCAAGACAAATAATTTACAGTTACATCTTCTGGTTTTGGGTGCTGACCTTGAGAGCACTAGACTCCCTTTGCAAGCCACAGAAAGAAAAGGGACACTGCCAGAGGAAATTCAGGCCGCAGGAACTCTGATCTAATTTCCAGTAGTGCTTAACTCTCTACTGCCTAAAGAAAGGTGGAGGCAATTACACACTGGTGCTTCTGCTGAGTGGGATATGTGGAGGCCAGGCATTTGTACATTCACTGGAAAAATCTGGTATTTAATTACGAAGTTCTTTTCCAGTTTCAAGCTGTTTAGTGTTCACCACCTTTAAGTCCCACTATATTCCACAGCAGCTGATAGTCCTTGGAAACTCTGAGAAAGGAAATGCTCTGTACCTTGCAGAACTGGGTCTGCTATTGATTCAAAGCAATATTCTTTGAAGATATATATGCTGAGCAGCGTGACATCACATGGAATGTAATATCCCTCTGGTCAGTTGGGATCAGCTTTCCCAGCTGTGTCCCCTCCCAGCTCCTTACAGACCCTCAGCCTACTCACTGGTGGGGTGTTGTGAGAAGCAGAAAAGACTAACTCTACGTAAGGGCTGCTCATCTGTGACATAGACATTCTCATATTATCAACAATGTTTCTAGCATAAATCCGAAACATATCCCCATATGAGTGATTATGAAGAAAAATTACTCTATCCCAGACAAAACCAGCACAACATAACTTTTTGCTAGTTTATCATGAAATCTCTTACAGGGAGGTCAATGCCTCAATTTAGAAAACAAGTCATGGGAAAGGTAGACAGGGTGAAAGGATAGTGAGGCATAAAATTCCCTCCAAAACTTCAAAATGTAGTTGTGGGTGACCTTCCCAATATTGTATTACAGGAACCAGGACAAAAGGGGACAGAACCTACATTTCTGGTGTCCAAGAGCAGTATTCCATCACAAAACTTCCTGCCCTGCATATTTGAAATTATCTGTATCTCTTAGAGGTAACATTGCCATATAGTGGCATTGACAAATCTGTATACAACAATGGGAAGAAGAGTTTTAAATAAGTGACGATGAGCAATGATTATTTTTTATTCTGCTACATTAAAGCAAAAATAATAACAATATCTATGTCATGCTGCACTTTTATTAGCAGAACTCTGGCAGTTTTCAACAAAGCATACACTCACTCTCTTATCCACAGCTGTACTCTTCAATGCAGGTGATAATTTTTTTAATAAATATTATTGTATTGCCTATAATGACACAGATGCTAGATACTTTGTTAAAATTATGAAAGAGTAGATATTCAGGGTTCACACGCAAAAGTTAACTTTCATGTGGTACACTTATGATAAGTTCCAATGCTCTTTAAAGTTAATGACAGTTGAATCTTCTGTCAAATCTCAAGACACGCATTGAAAGTTTACTCAGTGGTAAAAAAAAAAAAATCAAACAAAATACTCAGTACAAAGATATTTCTGCTTAGATTTTATGGAAAAAGTTTATTTATACTCTTGAACATGTAATATTTTTTGAAGAGGTGAATTTTCAGAGCACAGAGAAAATTGTGGTTTCTTTATTTACGGTTTTAAAGAGGTTCAGTGTCACAAAAGAAATGAAACTCAGTGGGATAGATGACTTCTCAATAACAAGAGTTAAAAATACCTACCATTAAAAGTATTTCAACAGCAGCATAATGCCTTCAAAGATTTCTCAGCATGTAGCTGAGGCAGGCACCCTGCAACATGCCATTGTTGTTTACAGTTTACCTTTCTCCTGCCCCACAGATGCTAGGCAGCATTCCTCAGTGTTTGAGCAATGTTGAAACTCCAGTTGCATCCTTGAAAGGCATTTGAATTATGTCTTTAGCAGGCGCATAATGTATAAGCACATTTATTTGCAGTTAGCTATCTTACATAGTTAAGGACAGAAAGATGTAGAGTTGAGCAATCCTTTGTTCTCATTGTATAAAGGCAAGTTCTTTCATTGTTGAAGAGGGAAAACCCAATGTGTGTTCATTGTAACATACATCTCTTCAGAAGACAAGAAGGTCATCCAGAAGTGTTTGGAGGTAATACCTAACAGGGAGACTGGATCTCCATCACCTACTGACAGGCCTTTAGAGCATCTTGTAATGAGGACTTTTTCGTAATATTAAATATTAAAAAACAAGTTATATTTTTTTTTATAGCCCTCTATGTCTTTAGAGGCTCCCTGTTGAGACAGATGCTGTTATTTATGAAGTTTCATTGGCAGAAAATCTAGCTATGCAGGTTAAATGCGGTTTCACAAGTTCAAACTTAGAAAGGACAAACTTAGATATGTTCTGGAAAGGGCAAGTGCAGGACCCAAACCTCTAGATTAAAGGAGAGCAGGAGGTTGTCCTGAGTGAGATTGACTGAGGGAATTTCTTTTGACAATTCACTAGAGGGGACATCTTGCAATAGCTCTTTGTCAGTTTTTACCTTTATGAATAAAATCTTATTTAATTATTTTTTTTAAAATGGAATACACTCTACTGAATATATTTTCAGATGAGACAAAGTTCTCAATCACAAATTCATAAGAAAACGAGCAAGATTTTTGAATTATAAGGAAAGACAGGAAATCTGAAAAGGCATTTCTCTTCCCTCTCTCCTCCCAAAGTATTATTTTATTAATTAAGAAATGCATTGGTGACTATTTCTTATACAGTGCAATCCACAGATGACTGTTAGATGGAACATAACAAGGATTTAACTAATTGACATTAGATTTCATTAGTCTTTAATGACTCAAATAAGGTAATATGGGAGTAAAATAAATTTAGACTAATGTAATATCCAATTAGGATATAATCCAAGGTAGATATTTCACTATTTGAATATTCTTTCCTTCATTGATCCCTCCCGATGACATCTGCTTCACATTCCTTGGCCTTGTGTTAGGTGGATAGCGCTCTTTCAGAAGAAAGAATGAGACACCATACCTATTTGATTAGGCCAGTGTGATCAACTGCCCCATGCAATATATTTTATTTATTTAACATAAGATATCTTTTTTTTTATGTAGCGTAGATGGTAATTTCTCTGTCTAATATTTAAGATTCTTCTTCCACCATTATTTCAGTGGAACTAGAGCTACAGTGAGATGAACATAATTCAACCAGTCTATTAGTCTCACATTAAGTATCACTCAAATACGTTCAGGCAAAGAAACTCTTTTTAAATTTGAAGATTCCCTCACTGATTTTAGGTTGGTTTCCAGTCTTAGATAGACAATGGAGACAAATACAGTTGAGATCTACTGACCTGTTTCAGCTACAGTTGTAACAATACCCAAAACCTCATGCAGCTTTCAGAGAGCAGTTTAAAAACTAGTTTTTCTAACTTCAAAGCAGCTGGCCTGAGGTGTCTCTGACTTAAATGGATGTCTGCCTAGGTATGAGTGAAATGGAGATTTATGTTTGTACATTTTAAAGGAACATGTAGCTGAGCATGTTTAAGCCACCAAATAGTTGTTTATGTTGCACAGGATATAAATAAGTTCTAAATTCTAAAGCACAGCATTTATTCTACAAAAAACTTTCATAATCTGTTTAGTTCTATATATCTAGAGCTGACATTAGACTTCTTAAAATTTTAAACCAGAACCTCAGAGATTCTACAGTACAATTAATTGTCCTGTTCTTAGCAAGAATAAAAATCCTTGGATTTGAAGTAAAGCATTTATTTCTAAAATTATCCTTTTAATTCAAAGGGACAAACACAAGCTTGGACTTATTCCATTGATCGGAAGAAACTTATTCTTAGAAGGGTACAATCTATTTGCCTGTCTTCTCCTGTCCTATACAGCTAATTTGTTTTGTAAAAGCCATACCCAGAATTTTGTTTTGGTTTTCTTTCAATTACACTCTTGATATAGTCATTAATAAGCACCTTGGGTTTTATTTCCAGAATAAAAAGTTGTTGAAAGTGCAATACAACAAGAGATAGCAGCCCTTGATTTCAATGTCTGTGGAAAGATGTCAATAGAGACCACACCTTAGCTTTGCCATTATGCAGTCCATTGACTCAGATGCTGTCTCCCTTCTAAAAGGTCACGATGCATAATGCTAAAATCAGGTGCAACAGAGGCTCAAATTCTAGAACTAAGCAGTCTTCTATATGAGAAGAGGATAAAAAAACGTAGCACAGCAGATACGTCCATAATAAAGACAGTACTACTTGCAGTAATTAATTATTTTTTTGCAAATTGACTTTATCAACTAGGTTGCACCTTGACATTTTAGAAAAATGTAAAATAACTGAATTGATCTTAATTCAAAATGTCAATGGATTTACTGCTTGTGTAATCTAATATTTTAGCATTATGCTGCTCCACTTATACTCTTCTCATTTATCTCCTCTAATCCCATCTTCCGGATACTTTTAAATGTCTACGTACGCTTCATCACTTGTGCATGATTTCCCAAAATACTCCCATCTGCTTTCCACAATTTTCTAGTTATTTTTGGCTTGATCCTTGCTTCTTTCTGAAGGGAAGGGAAGGGAAGGGAAGGGAAGGGAAGGGAAGGGAAGGGAAGGGAAGGGAAGGGAAGGGAAGGGAAGGGAAGGGAAGGGAAGGGAAGGGAAGGGAAGGGAAGGGAAGGGAAGGGAAGGGAAGGGAAGGGAAGGGAAGGGAAGGGAAGGGAAGGGAAGGGAAGGGAAGGGAAGGGAAGGGAAGGGAAGGGAAGGGAAGGGAAGGGAAGGGAAGGGAAGGGAAGGGAAGGGAAGGGAAGGGAAGGGAAGGGAAGGGAAGGGAAGGGAAAGGGCACGTAGTCAGACAAAGTAAACACAACATATAAAAATAAACTAAAGCAGATCCAAAGCTGAAGAGAAAGGTGCCATCTATTATATGACAACATCAACATCCCGTGACTCTTGGCAAAGAGAAGAGAGAAACCCCAACTCTAATGTCACTTTCCTCCCTAAGAATTCTGTTTGAATTATAACAAAGCAGTCACACTTAGGACTGAGAGAAACTTCGGACAGTTGAGTTTGATATCAAAGAAACAGGGATAGAATTTTTGCTTTAAAATGTAACCATAGTAAAATTTTTATATATTAATTTGGAACAAGAATGTACATTATTATATCCAGAGTAATAATTTGCAATATTAAGTATGACTAATATTGCACATTTTGATGCTCCTCCTGTTCTTGCTGTTCCATTATGGACAAGGAAACTCCTTCTGGGTTTTACATCATCCATCATCCATGTTAAGAGTACTGGGAAAACCATTGTGTTCTGCACTTATCTCCCTTCTGTGCACTGCACCTTCTGATGGCCAAAGATATTCAAATCCATTTGAATGTTTTAGGAGGAGAAAAAGATGAAGAATTAAAAACAGAAAAGGGAAGATGTATGTGCTTAGCACCTCGAGAAAACAAGCAAACAAAATCCTACCCCCCCCCCCCCCCCCCGCCCTCAACTCACCTATTCTGTTTCTTTGGCCTGATATATACAGAGATAACTACCTAAAATACGTGCAGATGTTTGACACTTGGTAAAGGAAACTGAACCTCATAAGGTAAGACTCCTAGTTTGTATGCTTGCAGCAAAGTGCATCACTGTAAGAAATACACAGATTCAAAACTTTACTGTCTAAAAGAAATGACAATTTAAAAATCCTATAACATAGCTAAATCTTGTATTGGAGGGCTGTCATAGTCATACTACTCTCACTGGCAGGGTGTAGTGAAAGATTACAGCTTTTGAAAACTTTATACCCCCTTTACCTCAGATGTATAACTAAGACCAGGAATGGGAGAAATCAGATACTATAAACCATAGCCACTATGTATCTGCATTAAAAAACACTTCCATGCATGATGTACGTGCACAGTACTCTGTGTGGTCAATGCTTTTGTGCTTGAAATAGGATATCTCTTACGTAAAGAACACCATTTTTTACCTGCTTCTAATCTGTTGATATATTCATCCCTGGTTTAGATGAGGCCATACAGTCTAAAGAGATAGATTGGAATATGTGACCAGATTATACTGATGATTTTTTAATGCTTTTTAAAAAATCTACTTCTAACTCACCTGGAGGTAAGATATTTACAAGAAATATCACTGAGATTCCCCCTCCTTTTTATTATATTTTTTATAATAACAACGCTTTAGATTTAATACTGCTCATTCTTTATTTCTAGGTTTAAACAGATGTCCAGTGGCCTCTGGACATAAACATAAATGATATTTTTAAAGGTCTAAATGTTTTGGAGTTTTCTATAAAGCTTTACAGGGTATCTATATTCTTCATTAGATGCAGAAATTCCATTGATTGCTGAAGTCACAATTATTTTCTACATTAAGTGCTTCCTCTACTCTTCTCTTAACTTTCACAAACAGAACTGAGCAACTTCACAGCAAACTGGAAAAGTTTGGGAAGATGACACATTTTCCAATTTGAAGAACGCTAGTATTTTTCAGCTTTAAAACTCTGCTGTAACACTGTCGCTCTTCTGCCAGTTAATCTCAGAATAATTCTATGTACAACAGCACCCTCTGCAATAACTACACTAAGATCTTTTTCCATTCAAATGGCTCTCATCTGTCAGGAAAGATGGACATGCCTTCTCTTTCAATAACATTTGAAGTTTTTAGTAAAAGCAAGTTCAAAGAGTGCTTAGCATTACAGATTGAATTCTAAACTACTCAACAGCTACCATCCTAATTATTTAACAGTGTTCAGCATAGTTTTAGGCACAGTAAAACTCATTTTGCTGGAGGAATGAATGATCTTCATGTAGACGGATTTTCATTACATACATTCATTAGCATATGGCTAATTTTGCTATCAGAAATTTCCCTACATTAGATGTCAAAACAATGAACACTTTTGTAAATCAAGAATTTTAGTTTTCTGTATACTGTTAGGAGCATGAGTCTAGTATAAGATCAAATGAAGATGCACATATTTAGTTGCTAGATTGTAGTTACTCTATATTTTTTCTGGGTCTTCCTATTTTATGGTTTTAAAAGTTAAAATATCCATTATGGTGATAAAATCAGAATTATGACAGGCAGAGAAATGAGAACATTGCATAATTTGTAAATTCCCACTACAAAATGGTCAGCAATTAGTAGAATGACAATTGGCAAGCACTTAGAGAAGTAGAAGTCACTTGCAAAGGTTGTTGTAATGTTGCTATTTTGACAGTTCTGTACACATAAAAAGAATTGATTCCTGCAATGATCTTCAGTGGCGAAATATGCATGTAGCAGTCACCAGATTCACTCAGGAATAACTTTTGTCAGAGTAAGATTTAGTCATATCTTTTGGAATATTTGATAAACCTGAATATTGCTAACTATAATGATGTAACTGCATCGGTTCCAGTTTGTAATAAAGAGAACACTCTGAATAAAAAACCTTTAAAATTCCCCACTTTAAAGTTTCTGGGCAGGAAAAGCAGGGTCTATATCAAAGCAAAGGAAAAATCTAAACAAACAAAGGAAACAGTAAACTGGCCCTTTTTATATCCAGACCAAGACTCTGTTTTAGTATTTAAATGAAAATGTCTTTATAATACATGTTAATAACTAATCCTCTGCAGTATCTCTAGGATTTTACGTTTCTATCTTGCCCACATTTTTCCTTATGATATCTTTTCAACTGTAGCTGGTTCTTAGACTCTTCAAAACTAACTGTCTTACAAACTCTGAAACATTTGCATTATCAAGCACTGGCATACTTCTACATCAATCAATATCAATTAAAATTAGAAAATATGTGACTTGGTTTAACAACACAAATGTTACTTTTTAAATTGTTTCACTTGGCACATTAATATAGACCACAGTTTTGGTGACCAAAATGAATGAAAAATCTGTTATGGAGGATTAAGTTAATATAGGCCCATATTTCACATCCGTTACTTCACTGTGTTGGTTACTACAAGGAGCCAGTTTGTATTTCTGTCATGAGACAATATTTTTCCTCCTTTGACCTCTTCAAGGACATCGATAACTCTGTGTCATATGTCTTTCTGAGAAGTCATCCACCTAAACAATAACTGGCAAAATATAATACACAGAAACAGCACAGGACAGCGAGAACATAATTTCCCTGAAAAAAAAAAAAGAATCTTCATTCATTTACCACTGCTTTTAAACACTATGTATTTCCTAATGTTGACGTACTTCTGTCAATCCTCATTTAGGCCACATCATATTTTTCACATCACTGGCCTTCAAATTTAATGTACAGTCAAGAATTTTTGTGTTGGAAGATTGAGCCTCTCCAAATCTAATTGGACTTAGCTGACACTGTTGAATAATGATTAGTCTCAAGAGTGCTGTCCAATATAGATTTAATTAAAATTCTCTAATCCTACACAATGACTAGCAAAGCTTTCTCAGAATTTCAGCATTTCTCATCTTTCATTCATTCACTTGTTTAGTTCTCTGAGTTTTAACTTGGTTCTTATTCCTGTGACGGCTTTGGGCACTCAGTGGTATAAGCTAGGCCATCTTGAACACTGAAAATGCAGAAAGGCTAAGCAAGATTTAAACCACTTATTTTTCATTTCAATTTCATTCTGTTCCAACATTCAAAACTGTGTCCAGGCTCACTATCTGCATTTAATTCAATGATTGTGCCATTCCAGACTACCTTGGAACCAGTCAAAAACATCTTCTCCTCTCCTCTCCTCTCCTCTCCTCTCCTCTCCTCTCCTCTCCTCTCCTCTCCTCTCCTCTCCTCTCCTCTCCTCTCCTCTCCTCTCCTCTCCTCTCCTCTCCTCTCCTCTCCTCTCCTCTCCTCATATTCACAATTCCATGGTTGATCTTTAAACACAGATAGTTTGAACTATTCACCTTAAATTATGAAATTTCTTCTTGTGAAATACCTAATAATGCTTTAAAAAAAAATCGTAGTTTTTGCCTTTTTTATTCTATTTGTGCAGTGCCATTTCTTGGACAATTTTGACATCTGTAGGACAAAAGTAAAAGAAGAGGAGAAGGTGAAATATTTATCCTCTGTTCTGAAATATCAATTATCCCATTGCTAGTATTTATCTGGGATTGCCTCTTGGCATCTTCTCAAACAGATTTAGCCCTGTACTTTTTATTGTCCTGACTTGGACTAGAAAAATATTTAATTTTGGGAAAAAAAAGACATTTATAAGAAGAAAATTAATAATGTCTTCCACATTATTTAAAAAACCTAAACTATAGCGAGTTGTATTTGCACTGTTAGAGACATAAAACCAACCTCACACAAGTTGTTTGTGGGTGCATCATCAGTTTAAACATAAGCACAAATAGGAATTAATTTCAGAAGGTTATCATCTAGTAGAACCTAGAGATTTGTACAGGAGATAAAAGATCTGCTTAGGGTTTGCCAAAATGAGTTAAAACTGGACATCTATTTATTTCCCATAAAATGCTTATTTAGAAACATCTGACTTTGTCTTCTGATTTGCTGCAACAATAAAAAGAAATCATAAAATAAAAATGTAGACCTGAAATGTAACATAAAACATGGTATTCACATTATTTGGATCCAATGTGATGACTTGCCTTCTGTTTCCATGCTCAAAAAGTTAATTGTCAACTTTTAAGGTAGAAAAAGTCTTCATCTCAAAAACTTAACTGTAGCTGTCTCATTAACACATACATACATTAACACATAATTTTCCCAATCAGCCTTTCAGAATCTTAGTCAAGGAACTGAGGTGATTAAAGAGTTTGCCATCTTTTCTCAACAGAATAGGTGCTACCATCTTGATTTCAGTTTCTGCTCATTCTGTTCAAATACTGAGGCTGAAGCCAAAAAGCGCCCTTCCCAAACAAACAAGCAATCCCCTAAATCCTCAATTCCCAAGATAAATCAATTTTACATCTCTACAAAACATTAGAAAAAGTTGAAGTTACATTACCTTCCATATGGCCATAAGTTTAGTGCCAGTCTGGCAGCAAACAGTATTCTGACAACAGAACAGCCACAAATAAAACAAAAATCTGAGCTTATCATAGGATCATGAAATATTGTATTTAAATTATCATCTTTACCTTGCTACCAAGAACACAAGTCAAACTGGCAGGCTCAGCCGCTTTTATCCTTTCTTCTTTATGATCTCTGCAAAAGCATGCAAAATATTCATAATTCACAGAGCTGTCAGGGTCTTCCTCACTTGCAAGTGTATACAACAGCACAGGAATCAAGGATTGGGTGTTACTGATACATGACATCAATAGAAAGCATTTATCTGGCATATAGTATGTACAGACCGTGCCTTACATCCTATAATTATTTTGAGGATGTGAAGGGGCAATCCAAAGGCAAAATATTTCCCAAGTATCTTGTTAAGAAATACACTCATGCTTGAACTGACCACATATTTGGCAACTGCATGATCCCTCTGTTATGTAAAGATGGATCAACCAGCCAAATCATAGGATCACTCTTAGAAATGTTTTGGGTTGGAAGGGACCTTAAAGATCATTCAGTTCCAACTCCCTTCCATGGGCAGGGACACCTCCCACTAGACCAGGCTGCTCAAGAACCCATTAAGCCTGGCCTAAAACAGTTCCAGAGAAAGGACATCCACAGCTTCCTGGGGCAACAGGCTTATGTGTTTCCCTACCTTCATCATGAATAATTTCGTCCTGGTATCTAGTCCAAATTTCCCCCTCTCCAATTTAAAGCTGCTCCATGTAGTCCTAGCACTACATGCCCATGTAAAAAGCCCCTCCCCAGCTTTCTTTTACAGTCCCTTCAGCCACTGGAAGGCCACTATATAGGGTCTCCTTGGAACCTTCTCTTCTCCAGGCTGAACAACCCCAACTCTCTCAGCCTGTCCTCGTAGCAGAGGTGCTCCAGCACTCTGATCGTCTTTGTAGCCTTCTTCTGGACCTATTCTAACACCTCCATATCCTTTTCATGTTGAGGATTCCAGAACTGGACACAACATTCCAGGTGGGGTCTCACATGAGCAGAATAGAGGGGCAGAATCACCTTCCTAGACCTTCTGGCCACGTTTTTTTTTAATGCAGCCCATGATACATTTGGCCTTCTGGCCTGCAAGCATGCATTGCCAAGGCATGTTGAACTTCTCATTAATCAGCACCACAAAGTCCTTCTCTTCAGGGCTGATCTCAATCACACTGTCCCCCATCCTGTATTGAAACCATGTATTTCCCTGACCCAGGTGCAGGACCTTGCACTTGGCCTTGTTGAGCCATGTGATGTTCACACAGGTCCACTAATCCAGCTTGTCCAGGTCCCTCTGGATGATGTCCTGTCCTTCTGATGTGACAACGGCACCACTCAGCTTGGTGTCATCTGCACATTTGCTGAGAGTGCACTCAATTTCGCTGTCTATATCATCAATGAAACAGCATTGCTCTCAGTACAGACCCCTCAGCGACATCACTTGTCGTGGATCTCAATCTGGGCATTGAGCCATTGACCTCTGCTCTCTGAATGCAATCATTCAAAGAGTTCCTTATCCATCAAACAGTCCACACATCAAATCCATATCTCTCAAATTTAGAGAGAAGGATGCTATGGGTGACCATGTCACAGGCTTTACAGAAGTCCAGATAGACTACATCCATTGCTTTTCGCATGTCCACTGATATGGTCACCCATCATAGAAAGTCACTAGGTTAGTCAGACAGGAATTGTCCTTGGTGAAGCCATGCTGGCTGCCATTAATCACCTGTATATCCTCCATGTGGTTTAACACAGCTTCTAGGAAGATCTGTTCCATGATCTTCCCAGGGATAGAGATGAAGCTGACAGGTTGGTAGTTCCCGGGGTCATCTTTTCTACCCTTTTCAAAAATGAGGACATTACCCTTCTTCCAGTTACCAGGGACTTTCTCTAACTGCCATGACTTTTCAAATATCAAAGAGAGTGACTTGACAACCATATCAGCTCATTTCCTCAGGACTCCAGGATGCATCTTATCAGGCCCCATAGACTTATATACGTTCAAGTTCCTCAGGTAGTCACAAACCTGATCTTCCCTACAGTGGGAGGGCCTATACTTCTCTGGTCTCTGTCTTGCTTTTCATTGAACCATGAGAGATGAGGAGAGCAGTTGCCAGTGAAGACTGAGGCAAAAATTTGTTGAGTACCTCAACCTTCCCCTTGACTGTTGATAAGAGTTGATATTTTCATTCATCAGTTGGGGTACACTTTCTTTAACCTTCCTTTTCTGGTTGACTTGCCTATAGAAGCCCTTCTCATTGTTCTTTTCTTCCCATGCCACGTTCAGCTCCAGGCCTTCCTGATCCCATCCCTACACGACCAGGCAGCATCCCTTTACACTTCCCAGGTTCCCTGTCCCTGCTTGCACTCCCTGTGCAGTTTCCTCTTGGTCTTCAGTTTGACCAGCAGGTCTCAACTCAGCCACACTGGTCTCTTCTCTTCCCTGCCTGATTTCTTACATCTAGGGACCAAACACTCTTGTACTCTTTGGAAAGCATCCTTAAATATTTGCCATATCTGTTCTGCTCCCTTGACCCTGAGGACCTTTTCCCAGGGAGTCTTACTGACTAATTCACTGAAGAGCTGGAAGCTGGCTGCCCTAAAATTCCTAAATCCTCACCTGTCCCGTATCCCTCAGGGCCTTGAACTCCACCAATGTGTGATCAATGCAGCCCAGACTGCCACTGATCTTGATGTTACCGAGGACCTGGCTTGCATTGGTGACCATCAGGTCCAGCGTTGCATCCGCTTGGGTAGGGCTGTCTATTACCCGCATTAAGAAGTTATCTTTGATGTACTCTAGAGGTCTCCTGGATTGCCTAAAGCTTGCTGTGTTAATTTACAGCATGTCAAGGTGGTTGAAGTCCCCCAGTAGGACAAGAGCTTGTGAGTGTGAAGCCTCCTGTAACTGGGAGAAGAAGGCTTTAGCACTAGGCTCATCTTGATCAGGTGGCCTGTAGCATACGCCAGGTGTCAGGTTCCTTTTGTTGCCTCGATCTTTTACTCTCATCCATAATTTTTGGCCTTCGCATGGCTATTCTCCAGGGACATCTTGAAAGGTTTGTGCCTTTCCTGACAGTCTTTAACAAAACTCCTCTGAACTTGGTTCTACTACCTAGTTTTCTCCCACTTACCTCAAGCGATTCCTAACTGGGACAATCTAGTGTTCATTAAAGTAATCATTCCAAAAGAACTGAGATTTGGGGAAGAAGGTATATTTTTTGTCTATGTCTCCCTGAATGTAAAACTGGTGGAACACCTCCACAACAGGGCCTCCTAAATGTCCAGCAAAGACTCCAGGAGATATCTACCCTACTGCTCTCACTGAAGATGAGTTAATGTTAGGATATTTCTGATAGTAAAGAATGCATAACAAAGTGGGTGTGTTTCTGAATTTAGTTAGCTGTTCTTTAGTTACCTATGAAAAGGAAAGTCAAATATGTTGAAGAGCTGGACAAAAGAGAATGGAATAGCATAGTTGATGGCAAAGATTAAGAGAAGTAATGTCCTCTGAAAAACTGATTGGATTTCAAGAAGGTAAAATGCAAGGTCTTATGCTATGGACTGAAAATCAGGGGATAAACTTTATTAAGACAAACCAGATATTTGTGCAAAAGATAATGTTGGCAAAATGACCGGTGGGAATAAACCACTCATGAAAGCATTTGTGATAGGAATTAGGAGATATCAGCCATCAGAACAAACATCATATTGGAGTAGCTTCCCAGTAGGAATAGTGTGGGGAAAGAAATTAACTAGTTTTAAGCTTGATCAGTTTGGGAAATGAATTATATGCCCAGCTGCCAGCTGTAGCAGCAGGTGGAACTGAGGAACCAAACGGTTCCTTTTTATCGATGCTCCATAGAGTAAATCTGGCTCAAATAACTGGCATTTTAACTTAGGAAAGTCAATGGAAAGAAATCCAGCCTCTAAGAGACCTAGAATTCAAAATAGCTTTGTTACAGAAAGACAAGACAAAGACATGGAAGGATTTTTGCTATATAATCTAGAAATGAAATATGTCAAACATTTAAGTAGCTTTCATATAGAACAATTTAGATGTCTTAAGTTTATGTTCCTGAACCTCTTTCAGGTAACTTGAACTCTCTCTTTTTAATTGAGAGAAAAATGTAGTGCTAGAAAGTGATTTATTAGATCTATCTTAAATGTCTACCTTAGTACAAATTCTAATTTTTATCACTATTTGGAGTCACCAATGCCCTATGTCATAATTTTATTTAAAAGATAACTTTTCAACTTTATAGGCAAACATATAAATTCAAGTTACTTTTAGTGATCTCACACAAGCTTCTTTATGAGATAATAGGTTGAACTCTCCTTTATTAAATGGTAAGCACAATAAAAATAATCCAAAACCCCGTATTTGCCATTATAAAATGTAAAACATTTAAATAAATTTGTGATTAGTTTATTAGTGAGAAAGAAGCATTGTCTCCTTATGCTGACCTGAGATTTGTGAAATAATTTTCTTCAAAATAAACGCAAGTGAGAAAATGAAAAAAAAAAATGGAAAGGTGTGAAATGATTATTCTGTTATCTCAGGAATGCTGGTACCACTGTTATAGAAGGTTAAGATTACATTAATTTATAGATGGGCAGAGCACTTCACTGAATGGTTATGTCAGATTACGAAATCGTGAACCGGTGCCAAAGTAAATACAATAGATGCCTTTTCTCTTTGCTTTATTGACAGAATCCAATTAACAGAACTAAATACACAGCTAGTGTCTAGTGTCTTGGCAAAACATGCCTTTAAAATTCAAAAGATCTACTTAATTTAAGTGAGCTCAGTGTTTAGTAGAATCCCAACTTAACATACACAAAAAAAATATGCCTAAAAGACCATTCAAAAGAAACTGTCAGAACATTTAGACTTCTTGAAGAAAATACCTAGATATATTCTTTGTAAACAGTTCCTAAACCTTCCAGCTGTGAATTCCAAAAAAAAAAAAAAGAAAGAAGGACAACGGTAGACTAGATAGACTTTCTCAGAAAATAAATTTGTTAGCAGACTGAAAGAAAACCAAAATTCCTGACAAACTGTCTTCAGTATTCCAACCCTATCACAGTGCAGGTTTTCTCCATGCAACCTGTTTATGCTACCAAAAGTAACTATTTTAAATAGCTAGATGATCCAGGTACAATAGTGTCTATTGATCAGATATGTGATGAATTAAAGTCTAAATTGTTCAGCCTTTGCTGACAACTCACTATTGCTCACATACGTACTCAGCTGAATTAATTAGGAATCTTTATGTAAAAAATAATTATAAGAGAATAGTATTCTGTTTTGAGATAGGTTTTATTGCCTGGAAAATATGTGTGCCCTACTTTAGTCTCTGCAGAAGGTAGCAGGGCAAGGGTGAAGAAAGGGGTGAACTAGGTGTACCATACTTGTAGAATTCTGCAAGACATATATCTGGATTGAGAAAGACGGGATAATATCACATGATTTTTTTTATGTTGATGTCCAGCATGAGAGAACAAGAGAGTATTTTGACTCACAGCGCCTTGTAGGCATTGTGATTTTAACTGTCTGAGAGGCTCCAGTCCATGAACACTCTTAGGACAATATCCTTAGAATTTGCTATTGAACCAGAATATGTCACTTTTCAGGACTCGCAGGGCTTCCTTTTGTTACTGTGTCTGCAATATTATTCACCAGGCTATATCTGTTATCTATCTGGCTCTGTATGCATTCTACTTTTCACAACAGGAAAGTACTCAGATTTGTTCCTAGTATTATTTGTGTGCTGCAATTATGAAAATATAACAATTTTGGACAAGAGTCTGGATCTAGCTTTTACCAAACAAATGCAGCCTTGTCTCTTTACTTATCAGGTTATCAGTCCTTTAATATAGGGACTTCTGCTGGAAGGATTTATAGCATTTTCTACAACGCTGGGGCCTGCATTCCACTGACATTAATATAAGCTCTGCAATCTGGGCTCCTCCACTATTAAAATGGATGTTTTACTTGATAAGTTGCACACTGTTTCTGAACCTCGCACCTTAATTAATTTTTGAGTGCTGGTATTCTAACAATATAGATTAGCTTTAATTAGATAGAGGTTTTTTTTTCGTGCATTGATTCTGAGGAAGATTTAAATGTATAGCTTCCAGTAGTGTTTATAGGAGGTGCGTTTTTTAATCCTTTGGTTTTCAGTGGGAGAACAAGCCTCTAAGAAAGCAGAAACCACTACATATCATTTGAGAAAGCCCAGAACCTGCTCCATCATAAATTTTAGTACTGATCACTGAAATAATGAAAGGATTAAATAGTAGGAATTAAATCAGACTCTTTTCTTATCCTTGAAAAAAATACTTTTAGATAATATAGATAAAATAATATAGACGAAGACAGCAGAAAAAGCATATATTTTTTAATGTTATGTCAACTAAGGTTTCCAGAAACAGTTCTTAGCTCTGTAATGTAAAGATAAAAAGCTGTAGGCCTGGTTAACATTACAGCTTTCAATACTTCTAAAATAGGTAGAGGCTTACTAACTCTGATTCAACTCTATTACATCCAATTCAGTAATATTTTTATATAGGCATATGTCTAAGGGCAAAACAGTAGTAGAACCAGAGACACAGTACCAAAGTGGTTAACACTAGAGCACATTAAGACACATTGGCTGGCACAGGTTGTTTTAAAAATATTAACATCAAATAGAGGGGTTTACCTTCTTTGGCATGTCTCTGATATTACCTGCTGTTTTTCTTGCTAGTAGTGTTTGCTTAATCTATTTTAAACATTTATTTTACTCTTCAAAAAGAATAGCTTTCTGAGAAATTTACTGGACATTTATTTCACTTTACTGACTAAAAAGTCCATTTAGAAATAGATCTCTCACTGAGATTGAATTTGATAAAGCCAGATTGGTCTAGACTCTGTCCCGACTTGCTACTTGAATTCAGTGGGATTACCAATATGTAACTGAGGCTCAAATGCAGTCTTGCATACGATTTCAAGACCATGAGGCCCCATTGTTAAAACCATAACTGCGAAAGCTGTCAGTAAATTAAAGAATACCTGTTTTTTTCCATTGTGCAAATAGAGAGAACAGATACATTAATCTCAGCTCTCTATAGGCATATTGAAAGCCAGTCTCAGTAGGGCTGCCCCATTTGCTCAACACCTTACACAGTCCCTGGACACTGATAGGAATCGATACAGACTCTCTTGCTTCATCTCAGAAATCTTCTATGGGTACTGTCAGCATTCCTCAGATAAAAACACTAACGTGACTTTGTTTCTCCATTATTCTGCTTTTTCCCTCTTTATCCATAATGGGATTTGAAGGAGAAAACTCTTCCATAGCCTGCACTTGGTGTGTCATTATCTTCTTACCATGCAAATATGTACTTTGTTCTGCTTCAGGATCACGTGATACTTTCTGTGTTATACAGGACTAAGAGAAGACCCATTTGAGTCTCTAAGGTTTTATTAGAAGCCTATATACTAACTTATGTCATGGCAGTATTAATCACTGTGTGAAATTAAATGGGCGCATAATTTTAAGTTCCCTCCTCCCTTCCTATTCTATTTATTTTGTGCCAGTGGAATCTGGCCAATAAAAAGGCTAAAAGATATTGAGGAGCAGAACAGGCTCTCATGAAGCTAAAGCGAGGTTGCAATCTGACTAGGCACTGAAATGTATGCACTAAAATCCAAACTGAAGATATTATTGTATTGCCACATTTTCTACAGCAAGTTGTTAAAACTGGAATTCCAATTGATAGCTAGGACATGATACTACAGATGTTAAAGGTTCTTGCTGTATTAAGGAAGACCAAATGACTTATGATTAACTGTTAAATTCATATGGCATAATGTTCTTTGTCATCACTTCTCAGGAGAGGAGATACTGCAGTTGTCAGTAGAAAGGATATCTATACTGTGGCCCTTTGCTAGCACAGTGAAAGTTCACAATGCAGTTGTCACAAATCAGAAGCAAAATAAAATTAAAAGGATCTATTCACAACTGAGACAGCCTCATTTTTAGTGGCACTCTTTGAGGTTTATTCCTATTGCACTTTCCTTGTTTTTCATATTCATCAATATAGCAAAGCACAGAAAAGATTCTTTTGTGTCCATATCAAGATGATTATCCCAATAAGCACTAATTAGCACCTTTGGGCACAATCATGTTCCCACTGCAATCAATGCCAAAAAAATGCATTGATTTCAACAGAAAAAGAAGAAGGTCTTTTGTCAGTAGTTTCCAAGAGGTCAAAGAGAGATTGACCTAAATTTCTATATCTGGAGTCTTTACTGTTTGTATTGCTAGCTTGCATTCAAACTTAGCAACAGCAGCAAAACTGAGATCCCTAGGGGCTCAAACTCTACTGATACTTTAAGAGTAGGAGTTAACATTTTCAATACACTAAAATGTCTTCGGAATGTCACCTCTATAAGCTTTAAAACAGCTAGGCTCTTCTGTATATTGCATTTTTAAGTGCATTTTAGTGACTGTTGTAGTTTGAGGTAAGTTAGAATCAGTTTTGTGACTAACTCAGTTGCTGTAAGTAACTTACTTCTCTGAAAACTAACTGCATGTCTTTGAGACAGTGTTCTTCTCCACAGTGATAACACAGGGCATTGATATGCAAAAAGGCCAGAGCTCATACTTAGCCAAGGTCATGTTCAAGCTGGCAGAAAAGGAGCCTATGAGGAGGGATGAATGGGGCAGGTAACCCTAAATTGACCAACAGAGTATTCCATCCCATATACTTCATACTTGGTATAAACTGGAGAGCTCATGATGGTCTCATTCTCTTCTGTGATGTCCAATATCCAGTGAGCACCTTGTCTGCATGGTTGTTCCTGATCCCACATCCATGTGTTCCTGAATCCAGTCCCTGAGTCCAGCTCCCTCCTAGACATGGACCATTCCCTCGTGTTTGCTCTGCAGTATTTTTTGGTGATGTATAGTCATCAAGGGGTGGGCTGGCAGTGTGATCTCATATATTGTATATATTTTATTACTTTCTAATTATTTTCATTATTATTATTATCATTTCATTAAAGGTGTAGTTCTAGTTTCCAACCCTTAAGACTTTTCCTCTTATTTGCCTCTCCCCTTTCGCTGCAGGGTGTGTGGAGTATAGGGATTCTGGAGGCTCAACTGCACAGTTTTAGCTGCCAGGTTTAGCTAGATGGTGCTAAACTGTGACAGCAACCAAAGACACTACACTTTGCCCAAATTTCCACGTTAGGAGTAGAGGCTTCTTGCACAGCTCCACCACTCTTTTATGTTGCAATTTCCATAGGCAAATGATTTCAGCTATAACCTTTAAATGTTTACGTACAAAGAACCCAAAATAGAAGAGTACAGAAGGTCTGTTTGTGTCTGCATGGACCTAAGCTCTGGTCGCTGGTCTTCAAATGTCTTATACATTAATGCTTCAGTAGCGAAACCCCAGAAATATTGATAAGAATGCAAATGAAAACAAAGCCTGGAATCCTTTCCTCCTAGAAGTACCCTTAATTTATTTGAAATTAAAAGAAAAAGATACTTTCTCCTCCCACACCTCCTATTTATAAACCTGTCATTATTATGCATTTTTTAAATAAACATAGATGTATAAGTTGCTCTAGAAAGTGAGATATGGGTTCTTGAGTCAAATGGGCTTGAATCAGGTCATACATAGGTCTTCTTTTCCTGCTTTCAACAGAAAATTAAGAACCTTGACAATTATGGAAAACGTAATAACCCTTCATTCAACTTTTTAGCATGCCTAAAACTTTCCTGAAAGAATTAGTTAACACAATGCTTTAACATGATGATGGATCCCCTATGCAATGGTATAGGAGAGCTTCAAAGCAGTAGTGTTCCAGAGAAGAAACCACTTGTGCAAATACACAGCCTCTGCGAACAGGTCAAACAAACTTGCACCTGTCCTCTGATAAAGGGCTTCAGTCAATAACAGGCAATTGTTGCAAAAGTCTGGTGGTAGTCATAAGTTATCTTCCTTGAATCAAACATTTTGTCTCACATTTATATCTATCCTTAACAAGCAAGCAAGACAATGCAGGACACATGGGAATTTACAATTATTCACTAATGATTCTGTACTGAACTACTTTGTTAAAGTCTCATCAATAGGTAGCAATACTGTCATTCTTCTTAGTTCCTTGGAATAAACAATAATAAAGTCCTTGCTTAAAGATCTGAATCATACAACAAAACATATTTATAGCCTATTAAAATACTGTGGCTATTAATGTTGCATTTCATCTGGGTCTGCCCCTTTTTGATTGCATAACCTTGGGAGCTTGAGATAGAAAGAGAATTTAGCAGGGAAATCACTGGTCTTATACAGTAACTATTCCTCATTAAAAAGATACTTTATAGCACTGTTTATATGAGCAGGACCTATTTCTAGGAAATAATTTATTCAACAACCTTATGCATATTTTTCCTGCTTATAATTATCTACAAGTATTTTTGTTAATTTTCTTATCCTGTGAAAATATTTGATGAGTTCTCAGGACCACATCTGTGTCATTTCATAGCTCTTGGCGGGGAGGGGGGGGGGGCTGGGGGGGGGCAGGGCTGCATGATCTTCCCTTGTAACTCACTGTAGTATGAGTGCCCCTCAGCACCTCATCCAGCC
Source organism: Cuculus canorus (assembly GCF_017976375.1). Taxonomy (NCBI): domain Eukaryota; kingdom Metazoa; phylum Chordata; class Aves; order Cuculiformes; family Cuculidae; genus Cuculus; species Cuculus canorus. The sequence continues at coordinate 72,372,080 of NC_071402.1, forward strand.
GTTCCTTAAACACCTCCAGGGAAGGTGATTCAATCACCTCCCTGGGCAGCCTGTTCCAGTGCCCAATGCCCCTTTCTGTGAAATTTTTTTTCCTGATGTCCAGCCTGAACCTCCCCTGGCGGAGCTTGAGGCCATTCCCCCTTGTCCTGTCCCCTGTCACTTGGGAGAAGAGGCCAGCTCCCTCCTCTCCACAACCTCCTTTCAGGTAGTTGTAGAGAGCAATAAGGTCTCTCCTCAGCCTCCTCTTCTCCAGGCTAAACAACCCCAGCTCTCTCAGCCACTCCTCATAAGACTTGTTCTCCTGCCCCCTCACCAGCTTCGTTGCTCTTCTCTGGACACGCTCCAGAGCCTCAACATCCTTCTTGTGGTGAGGGGCCCAGAACTGAACACAGTATTCGAGGTGTGGTCTCACCAGTGCCAAATACAGAGGGAGAATAACCTCCCTGGACCTGCTGGTCACGCCATTTCTGGTAGAAGCCAAGATGCCATTGGCCTTCTTGGCCACCCGGGCACACTGCTGGCTCATGTTCAATTGGCTGTCAACCAACACCCCCAGGTCTTTCTCCTCCAGGCAGCTTCCTAGCCAGACTTCCCCTAGTTTGTAGCACTGCATAGGGTTGTTATGCCCCAAGGCCACTCACTTCTTTCCCATTCATTTTCTGCTCGGGACTCGGTAAGAGTTTATCTATGTTTTCAAAAAAAATTGGAAGGAAAGTTTAATTTAAGCCATTTAAGACAAGAAATAGCATTTATTAACAAAAAAAATCTTTAGTGAGGTGCTATGAAAGAATTTGAAGATTCCAGAGAGCTAATTTTGTTCCATTTTTATCTCATTTCAAATGTTTGTCTACTCTAGCCACAACAGATCTACTGACATAAAAATGTAACTGTGGATCAAGGCCTTTGAGCAACTGACTCAAGGATCTTGACATTGCAGGTAACCAAACTGTAAAATTTTCTTTATCGGAGATTGAGGTCTACCTCACAGTAGCTAAGATATTAACTTCACTGATGGCAAGAGTTTTCTCTCATGATGTAGTTTCTCTACTTCACAGATTATTTCTGGACATTTCTTCCATTCCTGCTTCATTTTGTGCTCATCTCTCTTCAGCATGGGTGGTGAGAACTGAGCATTTTGTTTCCGGGCAATGCTTTACTAATGACATGCATGATAACCCTAATATATCCCTGTTTGTAGTGGAAGTATTCCCCTCAATCAAGGGTCTCCAAAAAGCGCAGTTGCCCTCTGCAGCTACTATTGTTTGATGGATGCACCCAAATCTTCAGCCTCTGTCATTTCCAACTGATGAACTCCCAATTCAGACCATAAAATCTTATTAGCTCTCAAGTCAACAACCTTGATTTCTGCATTACTACATTTCATCCCAGAACTGTGACCAGTTCTCAGGGTCAGACTACTTGTAGAATATACCAATCTTCCTCTGTAGTGATAAAGCTTCCTACCTTACTGTCATCAAATTTCACTGGCCTATTCCTATATACGTGCTAAGCTTGTCAGTGGACATATTAAACAAATATACATTCCAAAATCATTTTTGATGAAGTCTTCTGTCCATGCATAAAATGCTCCTGTGTAAGATGATCTTAATCTCGTTCATGGAAGTTTGCTCTTTGCATTTTCCTTAACATTCCTATTTAATTTATAATATTAAAAGAACTACAAAATCCAGGTGACTTTGATCTTGTAACTAGGAAATCTGCTATCTCATCAGGGAAAAACTGGTGATTATTCTGTTCCAAAGTATCTTTTATAAAGACTTTTCCTTATTTTCAAACAAAACCAAGATTTACTTGGGAATAACCTGGTCAAAATTCTGTCTAGCCCATGACCTTCTCACTGACAGCTGTCAAAAGCAGCTGTTTGGGAAAAAGTATAAAATTAGGACATGAGAAAAGTGATACTTCTGTAGGTTGTTATCCTAACCTCTCACGACCTGTAAGTCAGGAATTCCCTGATGCATAGGAGGTGCTTGTATTTAATAGCCTTGGGAAAGTTATTGAAATACATTGGCTGTTTTCCTTTAACTTCTCATCTTATGCTTGGTTTTTATTGCTTCCACTTATATATCTGAACTCTTTCTTGAACAGAAACACAGCATGCACCAGTTCCTCTTTGTGGATTGTTGATCTAAAAGGTTTGTAAACCAGATTTCATGTACTAGAGTTCTTCCAAAAGAGTAGATGCTGTTGATACAATTAATCCTGATATCAGAAATTTTCAGTATCTGAGTTCTGCTTTCACAGGGTTTCCAAATTGCAGATTCATCCTTCCCATCCACCACTAAGCATTTGCCCATGTGTTCAACCTCATCATTTGTGCTCAGGTTTAAGGAGCATTCATTCAGTTTTGAGTCCTATCTGGAGCTGTCTCTCCTTGCCCTGTTCCTTTGCATGTTAGATTTAGTTTATAATATTTACCTCAACTTGACTTTTGCCAGTTGTCACCTTATTCATAACATTTCTGCATTCTGAGAAAGACCATTCTTTTATGGTAAATCCTTATTAAATTCCACACAAGCATTTAATTTTCTCCTAATACCCTGTATGAAATAGTTACTCATCTAGTTTTGACTGGAGATGTTACCCAGAAGTTTTCTCCTGAGTTTGTTTGGGATACAGGGCTGAAATATGTTTCACATCTTCAATTTAATGGAATTTCAGAGCATGCTCAGATCATTTGTCTTTCATAACTTCATTTCTTTGTTTCTAAAACTCTCAAAAACAGAGAAATCAAGAACTTTAGTAAGAGATCAACTTATTTATATATTCTGCATAACCTGAAGCTGAAGATGCATGTCAACTTCCAGTCGAACCAGTGTCAGACAAATGGCTATCATCCCTGACCCTTTCTCAGTTGTTTATAACTGCCTGTTTCTTGAAAATTACTATCCTTTTAAGTATTTTCAAATGATTACTCCATTCTGGACAAAACAAACCAGGATAATGTAAATAGTCTCAAAGGTGGTCTTTCCTAATCTCGCACTTTTTGTTTGAAATAGATTACAAACTGATCACAGGAGTACCTCATCCAGCAAAACCCATGAAGGAGCAGTCTTTCAAAGGATGTGACAGAAACCTTGCAGGATCGGCTTGAGGGTAGTAGACCTTTGACCACCACACCTATAGACAGAACATGATGTACACGTACAACCCAAATCTCACAATGCAAAGTCAAACAGGCTACCTCAAAACACCTTTCAAAGTACTTAAGATGTATTTGTTTGAAAACATTACAGAATGATGAAATAAAATTTTTGCATATTGCTGAATGAGATTAGAGTTTTAGGGGTAATTCATGTTTAGACATTCTTTTTTACATAATAAAATTTCAAAATTACCTAGCTGTCAGTAATTAAAGAAATTAATTTTTGACACTTTAGTTATCTGTAATCTCCTTCAGAGCAGCATTAGTACCCAAAATTCTGTCACTGCCCAAAATACCAAAGTAAAAATGGCCGAACACATCATGTGTGATATCTTCATATAATAAGCAAATTAAACATATTTTATTTTCAGACAATGTAACCCTGGGAAAACCACCAACAATTTCTTCCTTTCTTTATGAACAGGTGTCAGTAAATATTTAACTTGGAGAGCACTGGGTGGATCCCATTCTTACAATGTGGAGGAACGGTAGCTGAACAATATTGCCCTCAGTGTAAACCTTGAACCTTGAACTTGTATGCCAAAAGTCAGCTGTTTGAAGCATACTGCTTCCTGTGAATGATTCATACTATTGCTGTCTTAAAAATCATTTGTCCTTCTGCAGCTGCTGTTAGCCTTGGAATACGCAAATCCAATAAATCAGAAACAACGACTTTCACCTCACTGCACACCTCATTTGTTGTTGAATAACACTCAAATTCCTGCTAAATTGTAAAGTGGTCTTGTGTGAGCATCTTTTCAGACCTACTCATTCCACTTTCATTGTTGAAGATGTCTTCCGTTATCTGATTTTAACCCACCCTAAAATATTTTTTAAAAATAATTACAGTTTATATTCTAGTTTAATCTGTTTGGAACACTAGTGGGATACAAGAGATAATGATCATAAGTATTTCTCAAAGTGTATCATACTTACATCTTCTTTAAATTAACCCAAAGAGTCCTCAGAACATTTGAAAAGTGGGTAGCTTACTTGGGGCTCAGACATACTAAAATTTCTGTATATGCTTAAATTTAGCATGGGAGAAATTACTTTGAAACTTAAGGAACTAAAAATTTGTGTAGTGTACAAAAAAAGTGCATAACATTGCCATGATTATCCAAACTACATACACACAGGTGCTTAACTCCACATTTTATTTTAACGGAAATTAGATGCCAAAACCAGAAAAATCTTGTTCAGATCATAGAGCTACTTAACTGTAAAATATAGTGGCATATCATGAGATGGCTATTATAGTCTACTGTATTTGTTTCTTGTTGTTTTACATAGGAAGATACCCTTGCAAAGACACCAAAAACTGTCACAAAAGCACCTTGCCAATTACAAACACCGTGAGGGCTGAATATAATTTTCCTAACAGAGAATACTGAAGATGATCCACTATCTTTTGCATTAATTGTCATACAAAATTATTGTTTAATTAAGTTTACCACTAGAAAATCAACTCCCTCCTCCCCCACTATGTTTTGGTTTTGAGTAGTTCATGCATTTTAGGAAAGGATTGTTTTTTTTTTTTTAATCTTTTAGTTATAAAGCTTTAATACCATGTTTCAGTGTGTTTCCCAGAAACAAACAAATAGATAAAATGAAGGGGAAAGTAATGGACTAGTTACTGCACTAATAGGTACCATTCTACTAATAGGGAGAAATCAGATGTATAGGAGTTTATTTGTACTGTTCAATGAAGTTGAAGCTTATAAATACAAGAATATCTGTAGAGATTTTAGCTTCCTCTGAGTTTCTCAGAAGAAGAAAATGTTAAAAAATAAGCATCCTTTTGCTCTAAAATCTAACAATACTCTATAAAACAGAAAGCAGAACAGTAACATCTTATCTCTTGGAACACATGAAGCACGTTGGCAATGCATGTCTTAGTGATGACTTGCATTGCTTCTTTTTCAGACGCTTTTCACTGGAGCTCAGATACACATAATGATTGCCACTTACTGGAAAATTAGACTGGGTGAAGTTCAGAATCAATTTTGTTTCTCAATATAAAAATGCAATAAAATAGATACAGGGATAAAGACCTTTGAACATGTGTTAATTGTTTTAAAAGGTCTTTGCTACAGTGAAATACACAACTAAAATATTCCTAGTAGTATTCTGAGTTTACACACAGAGCAGATCTATGTAGTTTTTCTAGTATTCTTCATTATTAAGAGTTAAAAAGAAAAAAAAAAAAAACAAAGAGTTGCATATAGTTAATGCAATAACTAAGCTCCTAATCTTTCAATCATTTATAAAGTTCATATTTCCATAATATCGCAAGTATAATTTTTCTTTCTTAATATTAAAGAAGTCCAACTAGTCTTTATCGAAAGAGTCATATAGTGCAGAAACAGAGGTGCAAATGGAAACATCAAATTGAGCTAGGATGAATCTGGATATGTCTAGCTTCAGTGTAACATAAATGACAAGGTAGAAATCACACTACTGTGCTAGTAGGTCATCTGTTCAGTAATCCAAATGGAATCAATATGGATTTTCAGCAGATGAGGCAACCTGAAGATGACAGTGCTACTTAACGTGAACAGCAATCCTTGGCATCAGCGATACATCAAGTCTAATTACAGACATATTTGCAAAGAAGTACCTCCTGGAATGTAGTGCTGCCTAAAGAGAGTATCAGCTTTCTGAGCAACAGGAAGGCACTAACTCAAATACAGGTAGGTTGGTTTGTTTGTTTTTAAAATTATTTGTCAGGATTTCCCAGCGTGATTCACATTTCCTAAGGAATGAAATAACAGAATTTTCCAGCATGTATTTTTTTGCCTTTTTTTTTTTTTTTTCCTTCGGGGGATGAAACATCCTCAGAGCTTGTATGTTCAGGAAATCAAGGCATACTTGTCCTCCGTTTCGTACTTTTTTTCAGAAGACTTTAAGTTGCTAATACTTTTTATACAAACCCCAAATATGTTAATAGAAAATAATGACGGAAGCAGTTACTTCCCTCTGAGTAATAAATTTTTCTGAAGTTTAATAGTGAATTTGCAGTGGGTCTTATTGCTGCAGTGAAACTTTACACACTGTATTAATTGGGAATGTTTTCCACACTGCTCAGGTAATCAATTTAAAGTCCTGGGCAACAGACCAAAATCTGCTAAGGACCAGAGTCCAATGCCCTTGGCCAGAGCCATTTATCTTTTTTTTTTTTCCCACACAAATAAGATCTACATCCATTAGTAAGAAGAAGCAGGAAATAGGTAGAAATTGCCCTAATAAAGTTAGTATTCAAAAGACCAGAAAGGCTATTCATAAATGGCAAAGCCACTGAGTTTAGTGATATTACAGCTTTCTTTTATCTAAAAATTCTGACCAGTGATAGAAAAATTAAGGTGCACTTCTACAAGCAGCCTAAAGAAATTAGACACTCACCCCCAGTGTCTTTCTGCTTTAGGAACCTATAGATTTTATTTCAAGTAGCCAGTTAAACTAACAGTGATAAGGGGCAGAAAAAAAATGTGTAGATCAAATTCCATATTTCTCCTTTCCACTTCTCTTCACAGGCTGTCCATTTTGTTGCTAGAATACCAAATTTTTATGTCCACTGCAAAATCATGATGTACTTAACATTTCCAGGTTCAGGAAACATCTCCCAGCCAAACTAAATCACTGAAACCTGAGTAGTATTAAAAGAGATGTCCTCACTTCTGATTGATAGCAGTTCAGCCTGTAAAAAATGGATATGAAAGAGTACAGAAAATTTCCTAACCAGCATATTCTTTCTTTAATTAATAAATGTGTATGCTTTAGTGGAGCATCCATATAAAATTTATGTCTTTTTATATATAAAAAAGAACAATGGATTTTTTTTTTCTTTTTTTGTGCAAAGCTTTGCCAATAGAGCCAGCTTCAAAGTGGGCTAAAAGCATGATATGTAAGCATATCGCATTTACTGACAATTCAAATAAACAGTATAGGTGGAGGTGATTTTTCTCAGTGTTTTCAAAAGCCTCTAAAATATCAAACTTCAACTAAAATGGAAGTAATTTAATTCAGTGCAAGATTACCTACCTAACTGCTCATGAGAATCTGTGTCAAAGCAACTTAGGAGCACAATTCCTGTGGCAAGTTATTATGGAAATCTCTTCTTCTGCTCCTGAGTCTTATTCAGATTTATTATTATCAATGTATGCTTTTAGACACACAAATAAAATGTTATATATTGCTAATAAAAATTCACAATTAAAAGAATGCATATACATGCTTAATTTTCCCTCTTTCATTTATTTGCATTAGTTATGCACATTCCTCTTCCAACTGAGAATACATAAAATCTGAACATATATTTCTGTTGAGAATCCTAATGCTAATGTATTAAAAAAACATCTCATGTACACGGTTTTTCAAAGGTATTCCCAGAACTTCCTGCAATGTGTGTTCACATATAATTTTGTAACTCACTATTATGGATACTGTAATGCCCAGAGAAGGAAAATAAGCATATCTTTTGGCCTACACACTCCCTCCCCTTCAAAAGCATACTATGAAAATAGTCAAAGGGTGCATGTTGTAATACTACACTCCAGTGAAAATATCAGAGAGTTTTGATTGTAGTGTTGTAAACAGGATAAAGAGTGGAAGTTGTTAACACTTGTCCTAATTATTTAAGGAATTTAACAAGAACTAAAATGAAGTATCCAGAAAGTGTTTTCCTTCGAGTAAAGTAGAAAGTAAGAATATACAGAGGTGTTCCATAGAGGCACTGTCCTACTGTTAGTGCTATATGAGAAGTAAAAATAAACATGATTTTACAAAGAAAATATTATTTGGGGTTTCTTCAGTCAGGATGAAAATCTCCACCTATGTTCCATTTTACCAAGATTTTTTTGAATTTTTGCTGTCTTTGGGAGAACTGAGGTTGTTTCACTTCACATGCTCCAGCATCCATATATAAGTGGAAATACAAGGGCCATGTTTCAGTATGAAACGACTGATCACAGAGTTCATTTACCTTCCTTGGAAGTGGAAAGCTGTCATCGAAGTAACACCTTTCAATGGTGATTATTGGTGTTAACATTCAGTTTCTGTCATGCCAACTCCTTACCTACAGAGCTGTCTTCACTCCTGGGGACAAGAACACTCCAGACAGGGTTACAAATAAGGCTATTTAGGAAAAACAGATAAAATTCCTGTGCCAAATATGGTAAAAATATACTAGGTAGAAATATATTGCAACTTAACTTTCTTTAGATTGAGAAAACTCAAGGATAATTGTCTTGACTTGCAAATGTCAAGGACAGAGAGTAATAATATAGAGTCATTTCTTGGTAGGTCATCTTGAAGAGAGTCTACAAGACTAAGTCTCTTAATTTAGATGTGAAAGCTCAGAAGTGGATGAAATAGTATGGGAGATTTTTTTACTGTTGACCTAAGATTGCAACATAATGAGGGTGTTTTATTCATTTATTTAGTATTTGTGCATACATACAATACACTTACCACAAATGAATATTTAATGACCTTAATAAATGTGCCCTTACTCTTACTTAATCTTTCAAAGTTTATTCATCTTTAAAATATATCTATATCAGGAAACATTTTTTTGTTTGTTTTGTTCTTCCCTTAGTTTTTCCTGCATAATAATTATGTTACATAAGATAGCATAAAAATACATTTGAAGACTCATCATATATTTCTGAAAAATCTTTATTAGACTATCAGAGCTGGATTGTCTTTTGTTTCTGTTGTGTGAATAAATCTATATAAGTTTTCTCCTATTGACTGATTACATTGCTACAACACTGAATGAAGCAAACTGTCTTGCTAAGGTTATTTATAGTTGTAAAACTGCATAAATGTTATGGTGCTGTGATTTTAAGGGCTTCTTATTCTGTGTAGTCTACAGCTTGTAGAAAGAGCACATTTCAATACAATGACAAACTTGTCATCTCTGGGAAGTTGTGGGACTTGGGTTTTGTTTAATTTTGTTTGTTTATTTGTGGTTTCTGTTGTTGGTTTCTGGGAATGAACTTGTTGGGGGAAAGTTGGCCCTTGGGGCTGCCAAAGTACATTTCCTTAATATGTGTTTTATAGCAGTTCAATTTCCTTTTCACTTACAATTTTATTTAGCTTTTTAAGTTATGCTAAGTGCTTGGCCTGTTCTCTTCATTTGTTTCCTAATGGCAGCTGGCATAAGATTTAGGAAAGCCAATTTAAAGTGGTCTAGATATCTGCCGAATTCAAACAAATAACTTTGCTTCTAAACTCCCTTTTCCATTGTATTATTTAATTCGTATGGGGAATGAAGTGACTGAAATAATTAAGACTAGGCTGTAAATTGTCATTTGAGTTGGACAGCAGGAAGGGAGGGAGGGAAGGATTGTAATGATTTTTCTTTCTTACTTTGGAATCAGAGCAAATCAAATCATGTTGAATATTTATGCAATGAGTAATTTCTTGAAGCACAGATCAATTTGTTTCATGCAATAAATTGCATATCCTATTATGCTTGTTTTGCCTGGGATAGAGATAATTTTCTTCACAGTAGCTAGTGTGGCGCTGTGTTTTGGATTTGTGCTGAAAGCATAATACAGGAATGTTTTTCTTGTTGCTGAGCAGTGCTTACACAGAGTTAAGGTCCTTTTCTGCTTCTCACAACATCTCACCCCTGAGAGTAGGCTGGGGGTGTACATGAAGTTGGGAGGGAACACAGACGGGACAGTTGACCCCAAGTGATCAAAGGCATGTTTCATACTATATCACATTATGCTCAGCATGTAAGACTGGGCTAAGAAGAAAGAAGGGGAGTGTTTGGAGTGATGGCATTTGTCTTCCCAAGTAACCATTACACATGATGGACCCCTGCTTTCCTGGAGATGGCTGAATATATACTTGCTAATGCAAGTAGTGAATTAATTCCTTGTTTTGCTTTGCTTGTGTATATGACCTTTTCTTTCTCTATTAAAATTTCTTCATCTCAATCCATAACTTGTCTTGCTTTTATTCTTCTTATTATCTCCCCCATCCCAGCCAGGAGTGAGTGAGAGAGTAGCTCTGTGATGTTTAGTTGCCATTTCGAGTTAAACCATGACACCTATCTGTAGATTAAAGCTCAAAAATATAATTTTTTTTTTCAATAAAAATAGTACTAAATGGCAACAATATAAAAAATGCAGTCCTTTCCTTAGATTAATGTGTGGCAGCCTCATAAGCCAAAGAGAACAAAGTTCAATTCCACAAAAATACCATTTTCATCTTAGAGTTGTTCACTGTTTAACACTCACAAATAACAGAACCTCACAGTTTAAAATTACTTGAAACAATATTTACTCCTTTACTAACAAAAAGATGCGTAGTTTTAAGTAGATGTAATGGTGTTCCTTTTGTAAAGTAATTGTATTTCCCCTATTTCACATATCTAAAAGAAATACATATTTCCAAGTGGGAGTCACAAACGTAATAAATAATACTTGGAAGTAGCAAACTTGTTACATGAGTTGCTCTCAAATGGAAGAGAAGTTGATCTGTGTGCTTAAAATGCTTAAATCAAACACCTCTCTTGAATTCTATTTATGCTGACCTGCCTTTCTTCTTCAATTTACAGAAATGCAACTTTTCTGGTTTGTAAATACTGCTGTGTTTTCCTTTTTGATTTCCATTCACTCTTTTAAACACATCTGAAAGTTATTCAAAGACAGTATATTGGTCTGGGTACATTTTTAGTGCTAGCATTTATTTAGTCATATTTTGTATGGATAAAACCTCTTTTAACTTTATTTTTAAATTATTTTGCAGGGTATTGAGGGTTACAGGCCTGCTATGAGCACTAAGCTGTATGCTTACCTTTAGCAATCTGATTAGTCCCTTACAGCCAGGAAAGCACTGCTCAGACACTCAGTACTAGCTCCATATTTTAAATACTTTACCATGCCAAAGACAGATTGCTCATATCACAGGCATGTTACAGAGGAAGTCTGATTCTTTATACAGGCAAATGGATAATTGTCCTGCATAAGAGAATGCTAAGGAAGCTGAAAAATAACCTCATTGTTTTGCAGTCACTCTAGAGGTCTAGGAAATCATGCTTGCTGCTACAGCCACTTGCCGGTGAAATGCACAGAGCAGGAGAGGTCATTCCTTAATACGCAGCCAAAGCACAAGGCTTTTCTCTACTACCAGCTGGAGCCAGGGGGCTTTTCCCAGGGCTCCCTAGTCTTTGTACTCACTCAGTTGAATCATGTTTGAAAGCATGACAAGTTCAACAGAAACAAGATTGATGAGCCCTGCTTACCAAGAAGCTAACAGGACTTATCAATAGAGCTTTAAACTAGATATGAAGGGGAGGATGGGACAAAACCAGGCTTCATAGAAAAAAGCCTGGGAATGGCACCCCAGTGTCTGAGGGACGGTGTACCAGTGAGGCCCTTTGGTCTACCACCTCAGAGGAAGTGGAGTATAGCACTCCAAGTGGCAGCAAAGATGCAAAGGGTATAGGAGGGTTAGAAACTATAGAGAGCAGTCACTTAGGAATTAAGAGAATAGCGGGATCAATAGCCCAACTGAAGGACATCTACAGCAATGCACACAGCATGAACAACAAACAGGAGGAACCAGAAGCCATTGTATAGCAAGAGAAGTATGATATAATTGCCACCACAGAAATGTAGTGGGATGACTCTCATAACTGGAGTGCTGCCATAGTTGTCTATAAACTCTTCAGGCAGAACAGGCAAGGAAGGAGAGGCAGTGGGGTAGCCATCTGTGTTAGAAATTATTTTGACTGCCTTAAGCCTAATGACCCTGATGATAAGGTTTAGTGTTTATGGGTAAAAATCAGTGGAAAGCCCAATAAGGCAGATATGGTGGAAATCTGCTATAGACCACCCAGACAGGAAGAAAAGTTGATGAAATATTCTACAAGCACCTGGAAGAAGTCTCATGATTGCTAGCCCTTGTCCTTGTGGGAGGTATAGACACCTCAGGAGGACTACAAGGATAAAGTAACATCATGCAGAGAGAAAAACTGAAGAGCTGAAGCCCAACTAGAACTTAAATTGGACGGTTCTGTGAAAGATAACAAAAAAAATCTTTCTACAAATATATCAACAACGAAAGAAGGGCCAAGAGGAATCTCCATCCTTTACTGGATGTGGAGGGAACAAGAGTGACAAAGGATGAGGATAAGGCTGAGGTACTTAATGCCTTCTTTGCCTCAGTCTTTAATAGTAAGGTAAGATGTTCTCTGGATACTTGGCCTCCTGAGCTAGAAGACAGGGAGGGAGAGCAGAAAAAAGTTCCCATGATCCAAGAAGAAAAGGTTAGAGACATGCTCAGCCAACTAGCTTGTCAGAAGACTATGGGGCTGGATGGGATTCACTCAAGAATATTAAGGGTGATGGTGCTCACCAAACACCTTTCCATCATCTACCAGCAGTCCTGGCTGACTGGGGAAGTTCCACTTCACTGGAGGCTGGCAGATGTTAGACCCATTTACAAGAAGGGTCAGAGGGAGAATCCAGGACACTACAGGGCTGTCACTCTAACCTCTGTGCTGGGGAAAGTCATGGAGCATGTCATCTTGAGTGCTATCACACAGCACACACAAGATAACCAGATGATCAGGCCCAGTCAACATGGGTTTATGAGAGGCAGGTCCTGCCAAACTAACCTGATCACCTTCTATGACAAAGTGACCCACTTAATAGTTGAGGGAAAGTTTGTGGATATAGTGTAAGTGGACTTCAGTAAAACCTTTGACACTGTTCCTCACATTATTCTGCTTGAGAAACTGGCTGCCACTGGCCTGGAGAAGCGCACCCTCTGCTGGATTAAAAACTGTCTGGATGGCTGGGCCCGAAGTGTGGTTGTAAATGGAATTAAATCCAGTTGGAGGTTGGTCACAAGTGGTGTCCCCCAGGGCTCAGTGCTGGGTCCAGTTCTGTTTAATATCTTTATCAATGACCTGGATGAAAGGATTGAATATATCCTTAGTAAATTTGCAGATGACACTAAAATGGGAGGAAGTGTCGATCTGCTTGCTGGTAGGGAGGCTCTTTAAAAGCTGGGTCAGCGGGCTGAGACCAATAGCATGAGGTTTGACAACGCCAAGTATAGAGTCCTGCACTTCGGACACAACAACCACTTGCAGTGCTACAGGCTTGGGAAAGAATGGCTTGAAAGCTGCCTGGCAGAGAAGGACCTAGGGGTTGTTAACTGGTTGAAAGTGAGCCAGCAGTGTGCCCAGATGGCCAAGAAGCCCAATAACATCTTGGCCTGTATCAAATATAGCAAGACCAGCAGAAAAAGGGAAGTGATTCCGCCCCTGTGTTTGGCATTGCTGAAGCCACATCTCGAATACTGTGTTCAGGTTTTTAGCCCTACTGCAAGAAAGACATTGAGGTCCTGTAGTATGTTCAGAGAAGGGCAATGTAGAACAAGTCTTAAGAGGAGTGACTGAGGGAACTGGGGTTGGTTAGTGTGGAGAAAAGGAGGCTGAGGGGAGACCTTATCACTGTCTACAACTACTTGAAAGGAGATTGTAGAGAGGTGGGTGCTGGTCTCTTCTCCCAGGTGATAGGTGATAGGATGAGCAAGTATGGCTTCAAATTGCACCGGGCGAGACTCAGATTAGACATTAGGAAAAACTTCTTCACTGAAAGGATTATTGGGCACTAGAACAGGCTGCTCAGGAAGGTGATTGAGTCACCATCCCTGGAGGTATTTAAAAGATTCAGAGATATGTTTTAGTAGTGGGCAGGTACAGTTGGACTTGATGTTCTCAAAGGTCTTTTCTAACCAAGTGATTATATGGATCTATGATTCTATAATTCTAAGATACATGTTTTGAAGATAAGAGCATTGATACATGAAGTTAGAACCAGAAAACTGATTTAATTCACAGTCAACTTTAATCCAAGTACCAAACTGAAGTGCTGAGTTGGTACCAACTCCCTCCATAATCCTTGCCCTGAATTGACCAACTAAGACACTTTTTGTTACCTGCGTGAGGACAGGGGAGAAATGCAAACACCTCTTTAGTGTTTGTTTAACCAGCAGACTTCTCTAGTCTGAGACACTGAGCTCGGAGAAGGCTTTGGAGTGGCCAAGCAACAGATTTGCACCAGTGGGAAGAATTTCTCCCTGCCTATGCAGCAGACAAAAACTAGGTCATAGAAGTACTTCTTCTGATACAATGTTCTGTCAACAGTGTTTCAGTGGTTCCAATAATATAATTTACAAGTTCAAAAACCAAATACCTGTAGCCAGTTCCTGTATGACAAACCATGTACAGTACCAAAGTCAGCCCAGCCACTGGGAAGTGAGCTCTATGAAATGCAACCTGAAGTGCAGTTTTCTGAATCCACAGTAAGTAAGGTCAGGTGCAGTTTAGCTTTTTTGCAACCAGTGCAGCATGGATGGATGAGGATGACAGTTACAGCCTCCTATACTATGCTGGACAACTCTGAGATCAAAAGAGCTAAAAAGCCACAGAATTTCAGAAGGCATTTCTTGTCCAGCACAACCCTTGTCTAAAGAAAAGGCCAATCAACCTTTATTTCCCTAAAATATGGTTAAGAAACCTGATTTTCCTCTGTTCAAAATTCAGGGAACACTCATTCCCTACTATTGTCATGTCAAGGCATCTGACTTTCTGTTGTCCATTAAGTACTTTCCTGAGAGCTCAAAATAGTGCTGACCCCACAATTCTTGACATCTTAACTGAAAGAAAATTGAGGTTTGGGATGTTGGTTTTGGTTTTATTGCTAATATTACCTCTCAGCATTGTTCTGGAAAGCTGATCTAGGTTTTGAAATGTTCAAAGTGGTTATGGCTGAGATGAATTAGTGAACAAAGGACAGGAGAAGCAATCAATAACACATCATGAATGCAATTCATCACACTACCTCCACAGTGTAGTTGAAATGCAATTGCATGTATTTAGACACATCACATTCCTTCTTTCAGCTTACTTTCTTCCTGTGCAGCACTTTTTAGTTTCTGTTGCTATTTCTCTTAGTGTGATTGAGATTATTATTAATAATTGATTTTTTTCCTCCCTTAAGCATACATCTGTCAGGCTTGAGGGCCAAAACCTTCATTTAAATAGTTCCCTGAAAATTAAGCAATCCTTTGTTATCTATTACCAGCCATCCTAATATGCATTCCTCATACCAAATTGAACTGCCTCCATCCTAGTAACTGTCAAAATCTATATCACCACTAAACTAAATGCTTTGTTAAAAAGAAAAAAAAGAATAGCCTTGTACCTCCAGATATCTCTCATGCATCTACTTTGCATACAGATGTGCCATATAAATTTTCCAACAGCTCAATTAACTCTGAGAAGTGGGGGCAGGGCTAGCAAGTATTGTCATTCTGTGAAAAGGTGGACAGGGTAAAATTCGCATTCAGGAAGACCAGACAAGCCTCTGATCCCTAATTTGCATGTTTGGTATGTCACTAGGAAGGTTCTTTTGTGATTTGAATTTCTAAAAATTTACATGAAAAATGCAATGTATTCAACTTAAATTTCACTAAGCAGTCTCATTGTCATGTCTCAGCTTCTGTTCCACAAATCACCTTTGAAATAGATTTCTTAAATTATTATGAAAGACAGAGAGTGATTCAAGTGCATAATACTGTTGCTATTTAGTTCCTTTCTGTAGGTTTTGCTTTTATATACCCATAAAAATTGTCCTGTTTATATTACTCTAGGCATAGTCTTTTAAAATATCTTGGCTTATTGTCAGCAAGGGAACATTATAGTGTGGATAATGATGGGATAATAACTTTGATTTTGAACTTCTATTACTTAAAATTTTGCAGCATTCCCCGAACAGGATGTACGCTGGAGCTTGTTACCTCTGTAATTGCAGTCCTTACCTTGATGGCATTTTTTGTACACCCAGCATCCAAATGGACAGTCCAGGGAACCGAAGTCTAAAGATGTATTGTTCATTGTTTGTATTATGCTCAGAGTGACTGGATTCAGTAAGGATCTTAGAGCCCTCTTATCTGAAAGCTTTTGAGAGGACTTTCCTAGAGGCCAGCTAATTCATGTTCAGTGTTCATATCTGAAATTTGCACCTTCAGAACAAATAGGCAGATAATGCAACTCCATTCCACTGGATTCTACATACAGATAGCTCCATGCAACAGAATAAGTAATCTGCCACTGCCAGTGAACTCAATGGAATTAGCACAGTGCAGCTATGCTGATATATCTATACATAACCACACGTACTCTCGTTCGTGTCACCTATGATGATGAAGTGAGTTTCATATTACATCACACTTCTTTATTTCAATAGCATTCTGTACTGATTCAACATTAGCTGCACAAATAATGCCACCCAGAAAGACATTATTAACTGTTCATGCAAATATATGTCTGGTCCTGTTAATTCTGTTTTAATGAAACGTAAGTTTAAAACTTGGATGAAAAAGCACTTTCAATTATCTGGTGACATCTTGTGAGTCCTGGTATTCCTGACATATATGGCAAGGATTCCTCAGTTCTTCTTGGTGAGAAATTTCTATCAGACCACTTCATTTACCCTACTGCACTTAACTGAACATTTAACCTACTTTTAGCTGTTAAACTGCTTATGCATATATCACTCAATGCTAAGATTTTGTATTCTTTAGAGTCTAATTACATATTTGGACTAGGTCAGTTTTGTGAGTTAAGAAACCTCTTTCTTCTGGAGAAATGGTTGTGGAGATACAGTAGGTGGCACTCTTCCCCCTGAGTCAGGAGTATCTTGTTTTTAACAGCAGGAAAAAACCTTGATAAACAATATGCAGTAATAAAATCTTAACTTCTATATGATCATAGAAAAAGTAGTGAAGTATATATTAATGCACTCTATTCTGCTCCCTACTAAAACGCACTTTATACAGAAAAAAAATTGCAATGTTAGTAAGTATGCAGCTGCAATATTCTAATACTAAGAAACACTGAGGTAGAGCAGATCTCTCCAAGACTTTGCATATCTGTGATGAATGGATAAAATTACCTCCGCAAGGGTCTTGAGAATAGAAAACACAGTAGGAGTGCTGCGGATACTTAGGTAATAATATTTCTTTACATAAAATCTGTATTTTAGCTTTTATAGGGCACCTCCTAGTAAAAGTATACCTCAAGGACAGAAAGTACTGGTCTTCAGGAGGTATATGATAGACTGTTTCAGTCTGGCACAATAGATGGAGAAGGTGAGTGCTATACTTCGGCAGAAGAAAGTTCTTAGTAGCAGTTTCTCATACCTGTACTGTTAGGCAGGGCTTTTCAGTCCTGTCCTTAGTCACATCTTCCATACGCAGGGTGATATGAAGCTCATAGCCATAGGGCACCTGATGTGCTAACCTTGGAGAAATGGCTACTTATTAATTTTTAAAACATACACATGTAGAAATAAACATATTCAGTAGTCTGGCTGAATGGGGTTACAATAACCAATGAGCACAATCATGGGGTTTCACTGTTTTTTTTTCCCTTCTATTGACCAAACACAGCAGTAAATCCCATATTGACATCGTTCCTCAGTTTGGCCTTGAGTCACGTATAAGGCCATACTGTCTCTTTTGTTCTTAAGAATACAGATCGCTTAAATGCTATTATTACTAACAAGAACATTTCAAGGATTATTACTGAGCCTGATATGGAAACAATTCTGAACACTACTATTAAATCATTCAACCAAGTTTGTATCATTAAGGATGCATTTCAAACTAGCTCTCTAATTTTTATTGGAAATAGCTGATATGTTTATGTATCAGAGATAAAACTGGCTGTACACAGAACAGTGTACCCAGGAAGTGAGAAAGGTAAGCAGGAACAAGAAGAGGGTGGAAGAAAGATCGATGCAGAAACAGGGAAAAAAGGTTAAATACGTACAGAAAGATATTGAACGGCCAGCACTCTTTTGGCCTGAAAATGTTTGGAGCAAAAGGACACTTGTTGGAAGTGCTCTGAATTTGAAGCTCTACAATAAGAATGTATTAGCCTCTCTTTTTCACTTGTAGAATGTGGCAACAATTAATTAAATTAAAGGCAATAAAGTTAGAAGGAATGAAAGAATAAGTCCTTTACACAGTGCATAATCAATTTGTGACATTCACAGCCACTGCAGGTCAGGTAGACAGATATTGTGGTTGGATAATTTTATGACTAGCAATAACATTTGCAGCTCTGTCAGCTTAGTGATAAGAAGATAATCAAGGAGACTCTTGGAAGAACACTGCCCCAAGTAGTCAAAGGTCTGCTATGTTATGAAAGACTTGACACTAGCTCTAAATTTCACATCATTTACCAGTGTGGGAGTGCATAACATGCAGAGAATTAAAAACTATTAGATCCCATTTCTAATGCTCACTAAATAAATGGTCAAGGAATAAATAAACATTCTCTTTTCTTCTTGATCATTAACTTTCCACATTATGCTAAATAAGTTTACTTGAGTATTACTCTTCTTTCTCTCTGTCTGCAAACGTCAGTATGCCACTGTGGCCAGATTATCCCTTTGGGGCTCTGA
This sequence comes from Cuculus canorus, assembly GCF_017976375.1. NCBI lineage: Eukaryota > Metazoa > Chordata > Aves > Cuculiformes > Cuculidae > Cuculus > Cuculus canorus. The sequence continues at coordinate 72,390,749 of NC_071402.1, forward strand.
AATCATGAGGGCTTTTTTGTTGGGTTTCTGTTTTTCAAGATCTTTTTTCTAATACTTTTTTTCAAGACTGAACCTTACAACCAAGTGTAACGTAAAAAGTGCTTCTCTTCCCCATCACTGTTACTACCTTGTGACATTCATCCATGACCCTGTTGGATAGGAAGATGTAAACAAGACTGGCAACAGCTGGGATTTCCATCATAAAATTTACTATAGCCAGACCACAGGTGGCCATTGTTCACCTCCAAAAAAGACCAAAAAGAAGAGGTTTCCATAATCTTTTATATACTTGTTTCACACCATCACTGATGAAGGCTGGCCTGTCAAACTTTGTCTATCCCTTGAAACACAACAAGAAATGCTTGAATGATCTTATCATATGAGTTCTTCAGAATTCATGTTGTAATTTTTTATGTAGAAGTGAATATCTACTGTATGGATCTAGATAATAAGACACTTACAAGAAAAAGAATTTCCAGATCAGTATCCTTTCCAGCAACAACTTTCTTGAACGATTCAAGTAAGTGTCATGTGCTGGGTTCTGTCAGACAAGTCATCAAACTGCATTATCTTTTTTTTTTTCTCTACTGTTTAAAACAGACAAAGTTTTTGAGCACGCTACAAAAATAAAGGAAAATGAGAGTGTTTTTAATCAAGAATCAGAATCAGTTTTAAGCCTGAAGAATGAGAAGTTTACCACTTTCTGAAATTACGTAGTAATGCATCTCACCTAGTACACATGTGAAAAGAAGACCACCACTTCTTAATCTCTGCCTGCATTCATGGTCATGTTAAAATATATATTGCATATAACTATTGTAATTTTCTTCCTGGAAAAGAAAGTCAAAGTGGAAAACAGATTATTTAGTAAGTATATAATGAAAAACTCTGAACACTATGAACCTAGAGAAAACCTCCATGTATTTTATGTCAAATAACATATGCTTAAGTGAATATGAAATCTGATCTAGGAAAAAAAATAAGATAAGCATTCAAAGTGTGATTTCATATACTCAAAGCTGTGAGAAAGAAGATAAGAAAGTAATTACATGTTAATGGCAGGAAGGCTAAAATAATGAGATATGAATGATATTCTGATGTGCATGTTAATTCTGGTGATCTCTGAATACTGTAATCGTCTTCCATTCAAAAGGGGATTCACATGCCCAAATCTTGACTCCTATAGATATCAACTTGAAGGGAAAATATGCCTTTTTCCAGAGAAAGATGAGACATAGTTGTTCACACGCAATCAAGTTAACAACATTTAATACATTAAAATAAAAATTAAATTAGACATAATTGTGACCAAGTGTCAAGCTTTCTGCTATACGTTAGTTTATTTGCTACAATTGATCTCAAAAGGCACTAATATATCAAGATAATGTGAGTGAAAGTGTAATGGTTTGAGCTAAAGAAGAACCAGTTTTCTGACTTTAGCTAAGTCTTGTCTAAGTAACTTCATTTTCTGAAAGTTAGCTGCATGTTTTTCAGACAGTGTTTTTGTCTGTAAGTGATATCATAGGGTATTGGTATGAAGAAAAGCCAATGCTTATACTATTCCTATAGTAACCAAGGCCATCATCAAGCTGATGGAGTGCCATAAGTCAAAGAGGTGGTAAAGGTTGCACCTTCAGGGAGGGGCAGACAGGGCAGATGACCCCAAACTGACCAACAGAGTATTCCATCCCATATATATCATAATCGGTATAAAACTGAGAGACCATGAGGTTCTCACTCTTCTTCAATGACTGACGTCCAGTGAGGACCTTGTCTGTCTGATGCCCCTGATCCTGAATCTGTGCATTCCTGAATCCAGTTTCTGAGAGAGTCAGACCCTTTGTTGAAATTGCTGGGCTGGTGCTAAACTGTGAGACCGAGGCAGCAGAGGCCAGCTTGCCCACTAACTTATCTACCAACTGGCAATTCTAGTGGTACGTCTTGATGTCTCACTCAGGCAGCTTTATGCGATTTTGCCTCAAATTTGAACATAAACTCATAACTTCTGTCTCAGATTGACACAGATTTTGTATAAGGATCCCCTTTTAAATTGGATTTTGCTTTAAAATCCTCTGCCTTAGAGTCCTGACATTCAGACAAGCTCTGAATGAAAAAAAAAAACAAAGGAAAAGGTCTACCTATAAAATGTGGCATCTCAAAGTTTCATCACAACTGGTGTTAAAAGACTTACATTGGTACCAACTAGTTCATGGCAAAGTAGAAGAGAATATGGGGAAATCTTGAATTTCAGGTATGCATGCAGTAACAGAGAACATGAGCTGCCTTTAAATGCTGAGTACCATGTACGTGTCTATTTAGATATCTTAAAAATGGATAAATAGGTATTCACTTATTCATTTAGTTCAGGTAAGTATCTGTTTTCCTTTAGATGGTGTGGTTGAAAAAAAGAAATATAGAAATCAATTCAAATTACAGTTTGAAGTAAAGCAAATAATTTCTGACTTTTACAACACCTGCTCATCAGTTTATTTTGTGAAAGACACATAAATTGATATAAACCACTGTGGCACTCTTTGAAATATGTTTTTAGTTGAAGATGCTCTGATGTCAGTCTGTGTTTTGACATTTACGTTCATTTCCATCATGATTGCTATGAAAAATCCACATGGACAAATGATAGTGCAAGCAGCACTACAGCAACAATTCAGCCTGAATCCCGGACTGTTGATGTGCATGTTTGTGTTACAATCTACCAAACAGTCCTTGATTTAAAGATGACATTGACAGAAAGTGCTTTATGCATAGCCAATAACCACATTTGCATGACCACAAATTTCACAGAGAACCGGTATCAAATCTTAATATGCAAACTGCAAACTGCAAACTGCATATCAGAATGCTCCTTCTCTTTGTGTACAGGTCCTAGAGGCTTGCTGCATATCTGGCCTCATATCTTACTATTTCTGAGGTAAAGATGGCTAATCATTGACCTCAGTCCTCAGTGCTTCCAAGCTATTCCTTGTCTTCTCTCAGCACTCTAAGTTTCATGATTTGCATTTGAGCAGGATTTTTACTATGCTCTGTCTTTCTGAGGTACTTTTGCATTACAGGCTACCTTATCAGGATGTGGAGTACTTTCCATTGCATACTGTTTTAATTGTGCAGCTTCAGTTACAATTTGCCAGGAATACATTTTACAAATAAAATTGTTAGCAAGAATAATGTAAAGAGCAATGTAATCTTCCCACCAGAAAAATGTTGATTACTTGTCTGTCCAAAGAGATAGAGAGAAGTAGCAGGCTGATGGTCAATCAGGAGTCCAGCTATTGAACAATCAGAAATGGGAGACTGGGTTCCCATGCCATGCCTAGTAGAGTCACAGGCTGTCAGACCTAGGACGACTATTTGGAAACACTTTATATGATCCTTAAATGTTACCAAGTTCTGACTCAGCAAAGCACTTAGGTAGCTGCTTGTCTTTCAAGTGTGCTCAGGCATCTAGGAGCTTAAATCTAATGTTGGAACTGAAATAAAAGGGGTAAACACCTTGCCTGACAGGTAAAAGTACAGGATTTCCGCCAGCAATTCAAGAACCTTCAGTGAAAGGCTAGTCTTCAAAATATCCACTAGAGAGATATATGGAAAACACCTCAGTTTTTTTATAGTATTAGAACAGTGGTCCCACTGAGATTTCATGTGATTTTTCATGTATTATTTAAACTTAGCAAACTGAGATCCCAGAGGAAACAGAAGAAATTCTTCTGATTAAAGCAGATAATGTGTAGTTCGGAAACACAGTCTCAGTTCTCAGGGCTGTGGCAATGTGTGACTTTCAGGCTTTCGGGAAAAAAGGCCACCCAAAACCCTTAACATTTTCATTTTGCAGTCTGGCATAGTTATAGTGCCAGTGTGTGGATATGTAAAGAGTAAGGACTGATCCTTCTCTTTCACCCTTCCTCCCTCCACAGTGATGCAACAAGCAGAGACACTCACAGTGAAGAGTGAAATAGGAGAAAACTGCATGATCTCTGATGATATCTTTTTTCTGGCTTCCAACACACATTTCTAACGCTATAAGGAAAAAAAACACAACAGAAGAGATTAGGTAGTCCTTAGTATTGCAACACAGAAACAGAAGATTTTTTTAGTAGATTTGAGTGAGAAAACAAAGTTGTTTGCTTTGGTGCTCTCTACTCTCCCAATAAATTCAAGCCTGCCCATAAAGGCTGAAAGATATTACTCATTTAACAAAATAATCTCACAGCTTCTTTGAGAGCTACAGAGGAAAAAGGATCCACAGATGCAGAGATCTAACATTTTTAAAGTACAGTAAAAGATATTTCTGCCTTTGTATAAATATTGATTGGAGGCATGGAACAGTAAAAACCACAGAAAGCAAGCATGTACTCTGTTTTCTTTCTCATATGTCATTTCGTAGCATTGTTTTTGGTGGAATTACTTCAAAGACAGAAAGCACCTGGGTGTTTTAATTTAAAAAATTGCAAACTGGTACTAGAGGGCTGGCTATTCACCTGTAATGAACTCATCATATTTAATAATCTGTGTCATTTACCTGAAAGAGTGGATTGAAATATATGATTCACATGGTGGTTTATTCATAGAAGAATGTATTCTCTAAACAAGTATCACAGCTGCTTCCCTTGCTTTTTTAATATATAGTTTTAAAATGAAAACAAAGAAGATATGTTTGGAAAAAGCACAACTAATCTGTGGAACTCTTTGCAATGGAATACGGCAAAGGCTAATTAGATCAGGAGACTGAAAACAAGAACAGTGATAAATTCGTAGAGCCTAGGTCATGGTTTAGGGACTATTAGGAATGGTTGGACTCGATGACCCAGTGGGTCCCTTCCAACCTAGTGATTCTATGATTCTATGATTAGCAGCATTGAAGGACAACTCAGGTGCAACCCAGACCAGAAATCCTTGAGCAGCTGGAAGCTGGGAGAGCACACCAGAGACAGCCAATGACACACGCCACCACCTCTCCAGGAAGTAGCCAAAGACAGAAACTTTGGCCAAACCAAGGGAATGACAGTTCTTACCTGTTTTAGGAACAGGCAGTACAAATGCAGGGAGCATATCATTACGTCTTGTGAAACCCCAGCACAGAGAAATTCTAAGCCAGCATCAAGAAGGCACCAAACCCTCATTTGCATAACGTCATACTCCCATGCAGACAGCAGGAATAGGTACAGGGTGCCCTCACTGCACTGCCATCTATTGATCTTCAGCTGTCAAGAATCCCTGAAAACTATCACTGTCTGACTCAAGTCAGAGCAGCTCTTAATCTTCTTTAGTCTTAACAGGGCAGGCATCAGGACTTAAGCTCAGTATGATAAAATCCCCAGCTCTCTGGCTACCCTGCCTCTGATTTTCCTACTATGAACTCTGATCTCTTGGCTTTCCACAGTTCACCATGTGTTGCAAGTCAACTTTGAAGGCTGTGGACTTCATCTCACCTACTGACCCTGCCACCGAAGGTTTGTGTTGAAATGAAGTAGCAGGCCTTTCTAAAAGAAAGTAGTGATTCTAAAAATAGAGCATTAAGTCCTAGACCTGAGCAAAAGCTGCTAAGTCAGAGAAAGAAAAACTCAGCTAGGTAAAACATCTGATATTTGTGGAAAAATAAGTAAAAAAGTAGGAAGCTAGTGTTGAACCTGATGTTTATTCCAGAATATTTTTTACTCATGTTAAAAATTAGCAGTTAATGTGTTACAACAAATTAATCCTTATATTCCTATTTTTTGTATTTAAATGTACCAGAGATACTTACACAGTGTTTGCTTCACACCCAAATATTTAAGAAATTAAAAGATTATTTTTACACGTGTGTGGTAGTATGCTTATTTCTACACATATTTAATCACTTTTGCTCTCTTTTGGGCCAAATTGTCCTTCCGGTCACATCAAGGTAACTAAGAGAATTTGGCTTACAGGGAAAGGAAAAGAGATAAACATGACTTTGACACGATCTTATCAGTTTCTAAACTGTCTCTTGATATGATATGATTATGGGGACACAGAAGAATTTCTAGCCCACCAAGCAGGACTCCCCATTGCCAGTGCTGTACAGTAAGCAATGACTAAGTTTGTGTCACAGTGTTCTGACTGCACATTACTTGAAATTACTAGGATGAAGAAACATTATTAGCTACTGCAGCCAGATGCAAATCTTCACTGTCTTTAGGCCTTTGTCCATCTTATGTTCTACTACATGCTTTTTTACTGTTGTTCATCTCATCTTTTCCAGCAACTGGAAGTCTGGAATGGAGCATCTGGATAGACCTGGGAATAAATACAGTTTCTTGAACCAGCCCTTTGATCATGGGGGGACAACATTAATTTCAATGAGATAATATCTTTGTACACTGAACTGCGTTAAAACATCCTGCTTCAGTTGAATTACATTGTAAAGCTCTGCTAGATAGCCAAGTCTGATTACACAACTGACATCCTTCATCCAGACATTTTCCTCAGTAGGGTGGCCTGACAGCTTTTCAGCAAGTTTTCCCCTCATTAACAGTCACTTTAAATCTACAAGTACAAAGGGATAAAGTCTCCCTACCTGCAGGCTTCAGGGGATGCCTAGAATGCTTTTTTGTGTGTGTGTTCGTTTTTTTCTCTTGCTAATTCTTATGATCAAAATTTTAATTAAAGTTTTCCCATCTTTCTCAACCAAAGTTACTTCTTCATTCACTATGACAGGCAACTTCTGGAAAAGAGACGATTAAGTTCAATTAGCCACCAGAGCGAGCCCATCTAACCTCTTGAATGTAACAGGATCAGATCTTTAGAAACAAAGCAAGACAGAAATGTGAACCTCTCCTTTGTACGGTGTCTGACTATGGGGGATGTTTCACTAAGGCTGGGGTAAAAATATGTAATGTGGCACCAGAATAACATAATAAGACAAGAAAAGGGGAGAAAATTCAGCTGTCAAAAACAGATACAAAAGGAAAACAACAAAATAAAAATACCATGAGTCCAGGTGAATTGACACCGTTCTAACAACAGGACTCCTCTCATTTATCTTAGCTAAAAGTCAGATCTGGAAGGAATGAAGGGTTCAGTGGTCCAATGTTTCTTCTTCCTACCAATCTCAATGCATTTCAAACCTTAGACTGAAGCCAATTGGTTATTTTTTTTTTTTTTAAGAAGAAATCAGTTTGAATGATTTCGTAAAAAGCTTAATAATTTTTATTGAGTAAGGATGGCCCGCTGAAACACAGACTTCCTCTGTCATCTGCTATTATTAGACCAGTCTGACTTCAGGAGAATTAAATTACTTTTAGTCCTTTGTGCAACTTAGACAAGAAAAAGGGATGGGAGGTCGTGAAGGACTGTTGCAACGAGCTTTATGACAATCCTTTCTATGCCAACATGTGCATAGAGAGGCAGTCATGGCTGCAGTCACGTTATCACTTCACTCTGCTCAAAATAACTTTAAATTAGGCACCTCTTTTCTTCATTTCAACCTCTGTCAAGGCTCATATAATAATAAAACATACGTGAGTGCACACACATGTACACATCTCCATTTATAGAATATCTCTCTATCTCTTTATTATTAACACCTACCTAATTACAGTAACATTAGTAGTAGTAATTGATCTTTTTAATTAAAATTAATTTGATTCTCCTTGGATTAAATGTAAAAGTGACTCACAGGCACAGCCTTTTGCGGCTTGGGACTTCTGCTTCCATCAGTCCTTGTTTATCCAGAAACACATATGTGTGTGCCTAGAAATTAAAGCTAGAGCTAGATTTCTTGGAAGCTTAGTTTCTGTCTAGAAGTAATAGAGCCTTTTCTCTAACTTCACATAGAAGTTGTCTGTTGGTTCTGTGCAAAACCTGGTGATGAATCTGACCAGAGTCTGGTGAGCTGCATTGCCCCAAGGCAGCACTAAAATTACGTGCTACATTTGGGATCTAAGGGGCTCCAGTCTTCCCATACATTTTTGGATTACAAGCTACATCTCTTCCTGTTACCTGCAAATAGCTCAGCTTCTGTATTGAACTATATTGAATTGAATTCAATTGAATTCTGAATTGAATACTATTGTTTTGCTAAAATTATCCCACTGCTGAAGAGTGGCAGATTTTGAAAGTGTCAGGGATTAGATATCTGTAGTTAGAGAGGAAAATATATTCTCCATCAGTCACATAGTCTGAGGATGCAAAACTGCTCTTTTCGTGTGTGTGAGTCTAAAATCAAGCAAATTAGTGAAAATCCTTACTGTCAGAGCTTTAACTGAATGAGCAAAGCCCCATATTCAGAGTTCATCTTGTTAGAAGCATCGATTTGATTTAGAGTATTGAAAGCAGGTAGCTGGTTGTGCTGCTTTCAATAGCTCTCTGAGAACAGGATTAAACTGTAAAAAATGAGAATACTTTTAGGAGCAAGCACTGCTACCGCTGTCTGTGAAAGTCCTGTTTCTTACTGTTCTGCCTCCCTCCATGCTACATAATTCTTTGCTAAAGGTACAGTTAAGAAGAAAATACTTGTTTAATTTCTTCTTAACATTTCAGAATAGTTTTTATCTAAACCAAGAAAAAACAAGAAAAGGACTGAAAATTGACATCATGTAAGTAGAATATTTAATAAATAATGCTGTTAAATTTGAATAAATCAGGTTCAAGAAAAAACAAATCTATTAACACTCCCATCAAAATGCTACAGAAGTTAAAGTTTAGAATTTAGTCTTCTTTTTTCTTTTTTTCAAAGGAGCAGAGGAAGAAAAGGAAACAATCTCAAAACCATGCTATTTAAATACACATACCTTGTATATGTGTAATCCAGAGCATGTTTTCGCAGGCAAGTGAGGAAGCATCTAAAGAGTAGTTATGCACCCTGGCCATTGAAAAAGCAAGTACACTTGGAAGGCTTTAAAATCTTGAAGGATGGGACCAATCACCCCCTGAAATTTCCTTTTTACCCTCTTGACAAAAAAGGATCACTTAGATGACTAGTCTTCATGGTCTGGAGCAATTTCCAGTGGTGAGTTACTGATTAGTGTGTTTAGACAGAAAGGTACTAAAGCTTTGGATACCTCTAATTTGAATTGCAAAGCCAATTTTACATCAAAGAGGCACAACTGTTCACTTCAATTGCTTTCACTAAGTATTCTCTTTGACTCAGTCTACTGTCCCACTGTAATCCAGAACTATTTGTACCGAACCTTCTTTAAGATAAAGGGAAGAATAAACTGAATTAACTCAGATATTCAACACAAATGTTTTATTCTTTTCTACTGCTGAACATTTACCTGTATGTTTTAAATTTGACCCAAAGACTGCATTTCTTGCTCTTTCAGTGATTATTTGATCAGACATCTATCAACTATCACATTCAGGAATAAAAGACCATTATTAAAAATAGCAGTATTTTCATTCAGTACTACCTGATCTGTTAGTATCTTCCTAAAGTCACTCTTCCTTGCTTCCTGTATTCTAATTGAATTAAATAGATCATGCCTAGAGATCAATAAAGGATCCTTTAAATCACCCCAAGAGACTCTGTTGACAGAAATATCATATTATTTATTGAAAGTTAATGTGTACTTAAAAAAATATTCAAAACAAAAAGTTGAGCAAATTTCCAAGTAATCCATCTTCCAAGGCTTCTCTGAGCTTGTATGCTGGCATTCCTCTGACAGCATCAATGACAGTCATGAAAGCTTTTCAGTCAAATAGGGCTTTTCAATTGGCTGTTTTTATAGCAGACAGTCATTGCATACGTGAAAAAAAAAAATGTGTTTTTACATGAGAAATAAGTCTGTGACAGAGAATCCTTGCTATTGTAAATGACATTGAAAACAAGACATGAAGGAAAAAAAATCACTTGCCATGTGAATGCCAAGTACGAGCAACAGTTTCAAAAGCAAAATCAACTTAAAAACATATAAATTTTCTCTTTCTGCAGCTTTTGTTTAGTTCTGTTAATGTACATTCTTCTTTTCTGTTATTTTTACAAAGTTCTAATCTTCTTATTTCCTAAGGGAAAGTGCGTTTTTTAATCCAGGACTATCTTATCTACTTCAGCTTAACGTGTGTATAGTTTGCTGTGAAACCAATATCTATCATGTCTTCAGTGCAAATAATAATAATCAGGAGAAAGAAGAGTATAAAAAGCAGTAAAGAAAAAAAAATAAATAGAAATATATGTCTTTATATAAAATATATATAAAAGAGGTTAAAATTAGCAAAACTTCCACATGACATCACATTGAAACCTGTGTATGTTTTCACTCAAGCATGATCAATGGACTCCTTGTATTTCTCTTGTGTTAAGTCGAGCTGAGATGGAGTTCATTTTCCCTGTAGCAGCCCCTAAAGTGCTATGTTTGTGTTGGTAGCTGTAAAGGTGTTGATAACACACCAGTATTTTGCCTCTGTCGAGCAGGGCTTACACAGCTTAAAGGCTGTCTATCCAACATTCCCCCTATCCCCCCCTGCCTCCCTGCCCTTACCTAGTAGTGTGGGGGTAGGCAAGATCTTAGGGGGTGATATAGCCAGGACAACTGATCCAAGCTGACAAACGGGGTAATACATAACATATGACGCCCACTCAACAATAAAAAGTGCTAAAAAGGAGGAGGTGTGGGCGCATTCATTATTACAATGTTTGTCTTCCAGTGCAACTGCTACCTGTACTGAAGCTCTACTTCCCAGAAAGTGGCTGGACATTTCCTGCGATGGGAAATAGAGAATAAATTGTCTATTTTCCTCTTCCAGCTTCTGTGCACAGCCTAAGCTTCTGTTTTATTAAATTGCCTTTATCTTGACCCATAAGTTCTTTTCCATCTTGTTTTCTCCTCCATCCTGTCTTGATGAGGAGAGGAATAAAGGAGACACTAGATCACTCCCCCTTCTCAACTGGATAGGGGAGAGAAAAGTGTGACAAAAGGCTCAAGACAAGGAGATCACTCATCAACTACCATCAAGGAGAAAGCAGACTCAACTCAGGGAAATTTATTGTTAATCAAATCAGAGTAGGGTAGCAAGAAATAAAACCTAAATCTTAAAACACCTTTCCTCAGCCCCTCCCTTCTTTCTGGGCTCAACCTCACTCATGATATCTCTCTTCCTCCTTCCCTCAGTGGTACGGGGATTTGGGGAATGGGAGTTACAGTCAGTTCCTTCTCTACCACTCCTTCCTTCTCAGGGGAAGGAATCATTTCACATTTGCCCTACTCCAGCATGTGATCCCTCCCACAGGAGACAGTCCTCCATGAACTTCTCTAGTGTAAGTCCTTTCCAAAGGCTGCTGTTCCTCATGAACTGCTCCAGGATAGGTCCTTTCTGTAGGGTGCATTCCTTCAGGAACATACTGCTCCAGCATGGTCCTCCATGAGATCATAAGTCCTGTCAGGAAACCTGTGTGTTCCTCTTCCCATTGGTCCACAGGTCCTGACAGGAACCTGCTCCAACATAGGCTGCAAACAGAGTCACAGCCTTCTTTGGTCATCCACCTGCTCCAGCATGGGGATCAGTAGGTGGATATTTGCTCCACCATGAACCTCCATGGGTTGCAGGGAGACAGTTTATCTCACTATGGTCTTCATCACAGACTGCAGGGGAATCTCTGCTCCAGCACCTGTAGACACCTTCTTCCCCTCCTTCTTCATTGACCTTTGTGTCTGCAGAGTTGTTTCTCTCACACCTTCTCACTCCTTTGTCCACTGCTGTTGTTGTGCAGCAGGTTTTTTCTCTATTCTTAATGAATCACAGAGGCACTACCATTATTGCTGATGAACTCAGCCTTGCCCAGAAGTGAGTCCATCTTGGAGCTATCTGAGATTGCCCCTATTGGGCATAGGAGAGGCTTCTAGCAAGTTCTCACAGAAGTCACTTCTGTAGCCTCTCTGCTACCATCGTCAAAACCAATACATCTCCTTGTACTACCAAATAAAAAAAAAAAACTTTAGAAAAATAAAAATAAAATTATTTCAACTGGGTTTTTTATATCCACATATATTCTTTCATTATATATGCTTTTTTCTGCTATTGTGCTATTTGTATTTCCTTCCCTAAGCTGCTAAGCAAATTTATCATTGCACTGCAGAGGTGGTTGCATTTCCTTTGTGGACTAAAGGGTATAAGTGACTATAAATAAAAGATTTATGCATTGAGGAATAGGATCAAAAATAATAGTGAAAAATATCATGTGAGGTTAAAGGGAATGAGGAAAGGGTTGCAGAAATAATTATAGTCAACTGAATGCCAAATATTCAAGACATATATGAGCAGTGAAGGGAAGAGGTTGCTGCTGTTATGCCAGGAAAATCTGTGTGTGCATAATACAATAAGAGCAAAATTTTGCTATGGAGTTGATGAGATTATTTGTATCTTTAAACTGTCATGAAAGCAGATGAAATTCTCTAACCTTAGGCAAATTAAATGGAGGTGTCTCAGAGAAAAGTAGAGTAATATCATCATACCAGAGAGAAAATGTCCTCAAGAGAAAAAATTAGTTTCTTGGTGGCCTAGAGTCAAAAATGACTCTGAGTCAACACTCTCTGACAAACCAGATGGCAATTTCTGACCCGCACAGCTTACTGCCTACAGGTTTTCCTGAACTGATACCCAGTACAAAAAGTGATTACCAGGGGCCCTTCGTTCTTACACGGAATAACCCAAACACAGGAACTTATAACTATTTCTATTAAACGATATATATGTAATACTTTCTGTATTACAGAATTCACTTGAGAACAGTAGGACATCAGCATGTGCTAATAAATTCACATCAGGTAATGCATACAAAAATAAGTAAAAATTCTAGCACAGACCTTGTTCCTTACAGAATAATTCACTTAATTACTGAGGAAGCGTGGTGGTGTTCTCAGGGTCTTCATGGTAGTAATACCTGCTAAATGTATCTGCAGGCTTAAAAGCTTGAAAAATATACAGTCACAAAGAACACTTAGCTGAAGCCTGGAGAATACATGTTTCTGCATTGCAATAGAACTGCATTGACTTGAACAACAAGAATATTTTTTTTCCTCCCTCTCTTCAACCAGTATTTTTAAAGCAATGTTTGTTCTTAGTTTGACTGGTCTGCAGCATGAAAAGCTTTCAAACTTGGCAGAAGTCTTGTGGAGGAAATCTGCCTCTGACAGAAACACATAGACGTGAGGTGCTGTAAATGTCGCACGCAGTCACAGGTACACATGCGCATGCTGCACACGCAAACAGAGTGGCAACTTACATGAGTTTGGTTTTCCGCCTTGCAAATACAAATAACATTGATGACTTTTTACTACACATCATTAGCTGAGCTCCACATCCAAAATATCTGCATAGAAGTTGAGTACTGCATCAACTATGGAAACAAACACACCTGGAAAATAATTTCCCTGAAAACTGGCTAATTTTTTTGCCATAATTTTAAGAAAATATTGTTCTCATTAGTTGAAGATCAATCTCATTCATGGATACATATTTGGGCTTTTTTAAACCTAATTGAAGTTCTTTGAATCTTTGATGTCTTTTTGTTGTTGAATCTCTTAACCATACACAGGCAACGAAGTTGGAGACAACTGAAATCGAAATTACAAAGTTAAAAAATTACTATTGCACAATACATTTCCAAACTGTTCGCCACCAGGGTTCTCTTGCCTAGGCATGTCCTTTCCAAGCTGGTTAGGTCAATAGACCGAAAACACAGAAATAGGTTTTGTCTCTATTTGTGTCTTTTGTGAGACAGTTAACATAATTTGAGCCTAAAGGAAAGGGTTTGATTTTTTTTTTTAAATTTTAAATTGCTTTTAAATACTTCTTCTTTTTGTACATATCACTACCCTTTAAATTATACACTTTGGAATTCAATTGTTATTACTGTTAGCCTGTGACAAAATGTTAAGCTATGTTTAGGAACGATTTCTAGGCTCTTAAATCAAGAAGGTACTTCTGAAAACACTATTGAAATATTAAAATACTTCTCTCAAATAAATATGAAATATTATTTTTCCCAAAGCAGCCCTCAGAAATCCTAGATCTCCACTTACATATACTCAAAATCACATAAAATTTCATGTACAGATTTGGTTTTGTTTCTTTAATGTATTTCATATTCTGTATTTATTGTACAAATAGTTTTTCTTAAAATAAGACTTTAATAAATCATAATGTCTGAAAAAAAAACCCTGTGCCTATATCTAAGCAAGGCTTCAGGTTTTTTTTTCTTTGCTTAAGGAGTGTGTGCACTTTAGAAAGAGCAGCTACTATACCAAATTATTAAGTATTTGTAGCATCTACATGTAGATTTCTCCTTCTATCCAGACACAAATTTTAGGCGTTTCTAGAACCATAAAAAGTGGTCCTACCTACCAGATAAATGCATGTCAGTTTAAAAGTATATTAATCTACTCTATTTTACTGACAGGAAAAAAAGTCTACGCATATCTAACATTGAGAAAAACCCAATCAACAATTTTAACCTGGATAAAAATAACCCACAAACCCCAAGTTATCATGGGCAGCAGAGTCCAAAGACTCAGATGACTCAGGATCAGGTTATTAATTTCCAGCCAGAACATAACTACTCGTGCCTTGCCTTAAATGATCGGTGCTCTTCAGATAACAAAGGCTCCTGAAGAAAGCTATTCAGATGTCCTGATCTACTGTACCTTAAACACTGCTCCGGAGTATGTATGTTTTGTTTTACCAGGTAAACAGATTAAATAGGAAATGGATATACAAATAACAAAAATCTAGGTACTTGCAGAACATATGAGCATCAATAATAGGTTTCTGAGATACTCTCTTCTGCAGTTTATCAGAACTTATCCTAAAATTTTTAGAAACCATGACATTTCATGTTGAACAAACAAAAGAACTGTGATTTTAGGCATTTCAAAATGTTGAAGTATAACAACTGTAATTTGTCTTACACACAGATAAACAAGCAACATTGTATTTCATGGTTCTTTGAGTATGAAGAGATATTCTCTTTTAATCACAGTTATCTTTCGAATCAGAGCAGCCTAGTTTATATTTTATTATTTGCTACACAGCAACAAAGTTAGTATTTGAGTGCCTGTAGATTCAAATTTGTAGCTACAGAACCCCTATTCTTAACGTATTCAAAACGCTTATTAACTTTAACAAAAAGCACAAATTTGTAAGGAAGATAGATAGAATTGGGTCTTTTAAACAATTTTTTTTTTCCTCGCTACAGTCTCTGTCTTTCCCTCATACAAAACAGACCATTTACTTAAGCTTTCCCATTTGTCACTTTCAAAAATATCTTTCTCCTTATAAAAGAAAATAGACCAAAACTCATTCTAGTTCCAAGCTGACACAAAATACATTGTGCACTACTGGCCCTGCAAGACAAGCACAAGCTATGCAGGTCACCAGAGTATCCTGAGAGACTACTGAAGTGCAATTCCCTGACACAAGAAGCTCAAGAATTCAGTTTCTGCCATGCCAGGCTGTGTGAGAGAGAGGACTGCAAGTTCTTTCTCATTCATCTCAGAGGCCCCGTCACAGTGTAAGATACCCCAAAGTTCACGTGTCAGGCTAGAAAGAGGGTGTGTGGTATTCACACTTTTAACCAAAAAGTCAAGGCATACTGGGAAAAGGGCCCAGCTGTCACAGTGGTCTACCCTGTCTGTACACTTTTCACCCAAAGAACCACTTGTCATTCTTGGTCTGTGTTTCCTGCTGAGGGGAGTGGGTTAGCAGAGGGGCTGCAAGGGCTACCCCAGCTGGTGAATGATGAGGTGGCTCTTTAGTTAAGTGTGCTGGGAAAGGGGCCTCTTTTGCCTGCTGGTGCTGCAGGAACACCATGAAAAATCAGGAAATCCAAAGGGCTACCATGATCCCCCTCTCCTCTATGGTAGCAAAGGGGTAGCCCTCTTCCCTAAAAAAGCATTCACTCTCCCTGCCAGCATCCTTAGCACTATTGGCTGTGCATGGGGGCTGGGAGGGAGGTGGCAAGCTTGCCTGGCCACAAGGTTGTGCTGCACCTTCCTGGTGCTTACTTGGAGACCCCTCCATAATTCACATTTTTAAAAGTCTGCTCATCTCTTTCCAGCCTTCTTCCAAATTCTTACTGGGCTCTTAGTTTTATTTTTAGAAATGCTAGTAAGTCAAGCACCACAGCTCCAGTGTACCAAGCTGATGTATAAAAGTGCCACTGCAAGTCAATGTCAGAATATTGGATGTGGTTTGCAGTTAGCTATCTTTAGGGACTGATATAGCCTCACAGCCCTTTCTCAGCATGTGATACACCGATCACATTACAAGCCACTAACAGCATTATCAAAATTCTTCATGACATTCTTCTATGGCATGAACGAAGGGCTGTATATAAAGTGTAATTGCCAGAAGTTTGCTCTGGTTGTGTTTCTTTGTGCTCAGTTTCTGTCTGCAAAATATTAATAATAGTCTACCTAGAAACAATGACTCAAACAACCAGAACTACATGCAATATTTCCACAACCCCTATTTTGCAGGATAGTGTTCTGATACAGTGGCTGTCTTTTGTGCTCTTTCTGAGAACAAATCAGAGCTTAATAATAGAGCAAACACAGAGATGTAAAGAGAGTGAATTAAAGTCACCTCCACTTTTCCTGACAAACACATTGCCATCTGTCATCCCCATAACAACCTGTGAAGGCAAAGAAATTTCAGTTTGAAGAAATGATCTAGAAAGGACCAGTCAGTGCATTTGCATTGACTACTACAAATGTGCGGCTGTAAGGGTGAACGTGTTTGGGAATGGGAGTCTGAACCCTTATAATCTCACATAAAGGTACAGGGGGGAAAATGAGAATCTAGGGAAAGACATAATTAAAGTGTCTTCCTGTCAAATGACTAGAGGGATAAAATGTTGTCCTCCTGTGTAATAAATAAATTAGGATTTCAATATTTAAGTCCTTGTCAGAGAGAAGATCTGTGACAGAATAACCATTAATTTCTATGCTGCCTCTAGGGAAATTTTTCACCATTGAGGGCATTTGACTGTTAAATGCTAATATGCATTAAATAAATGCTTATGAAGTCTGAGATACCTAATCAAGAACACCCAGAAAAGATTAAAATTGTATTCCCCCTTCCCTTCTTACAGCAGTTGCTGTTTTTGATATCCAGATGTGAAATATCTAATGAACGTAGTAGCATCTATTTTAGGAACTACTGTAGCATCAATATTACATTGCAGATCACGATGTATTAGAAAAAAAATTAAAGACAAGGAAATTGTGGTGTCCCTGTCATTTGGCTTCATCAGTAGCACTTTGTAGCTTATCCTTGAAACCTGATACACTCTCAGTAAGCAACATTACTTCAGTGTCACCTATATTCACCAGAAAATCCTAATAGCTGCTGAAGTAACCTTGGTTGTCAGTCATGACCATGAATAGTGACCAATAATGACCACATTTAGGGATCTGTTCACATCACTCTTATCCAGGGAGTCTTTGCTTCTCCTTTCTTCACTCTTGCATTTCTTTGATTTTCACTTCCTTCTTATTGGACCCTCTACAATGGATCACCTCTTTCTATCCCTAAAGAAGAGGTGCAAAATTATTGGAATGGATATTTTTGCTTAGCAACTGAAAATATTTTTTTTTAAAAAAACACCACCATACAGTACCAAGGTATATGGTTTCATGTAAAATCAAAATCAATGTAAAGAAAAAGAGGGTTTACCATATTTATTTCCTTACCTAACAAAGTTAAATGTGAGACTCTTTTTATTTTTTTTAAATAGTATTCCCAAAATGAAATAGTTAATTTCAAAACCCATCGTTTGACTGAATGTAATTTTAATAGTGATGCCTTTTTCTAATCCTACTTTTTACAAATTTACTTTTTAGTGAAGTCAAGCAGGATGTCTACTGACATCCTCCTTCCACATACTTCTCTGTCTACCTGTGTCAGACTCAGTGCCCTTGTGTGCCCTGGACGATGGTGTAATGAGCAGCAGCCAAAGTTTAGGAAGCATGGTAGCAGAAGATGAATACCAATACCACTGCATAAATCCCTGGATTTTTAAGGTAGCCCTGAAGTCAAGAGGGATTGTCACTGGAGGCAGCATTTTGGAAAAAAAGTCTCTCAGATGTTGTCTGAACTGTCTGCCAGCATTTGACCTTAACCTTTCAAGAAAAGTATATCAGGAACTCAAGGGGTAGACTCCAGTTTATCAGCAATTTAATTGGGAAAGCTTCAGATTCGAAATTTGTAAAGACGCCAAAGGCCAGAACCACAGATACAGAGGCATCTCTCCTTACCTGCTGTCTTGGTCAGCATTACCCTTGATTTCTACTTAGTGAAAAATTTCCCCCTGCCTGCGACAACTGATAGTTATTCGACCACTCTTTCACCCAGTTTTGCCTGGTTAGCTCTTATCTAGATGCTTAATTCCACACACTTCCCTGCCCTGTCTGTTACCATAGAGATGGGAAGCACAATATGAGAGCACAGCAGTGTTTTATTCGCAAAGCAGGGATAACCCACTAGACTTGCAGGCAAAGTGCTTAAAATAAGCCATTTCCCTGAAAACTGGAAAAGCTTTTTTCATGTTGGCACTTGGGGGTTTTTATGGTCATTGCACCTCAAACAGCTTCCTAAAAGCTCATCTCAAAAATGTCATGGTTCTGATGAATCCATCTACATCATCATCATCATCATCAGGAAGGATAAGTCCAGAAGGTATATCTGGCTTTCATCTTTACCTATGAAACCTCATTGTCTCCAAATCAAGGTTAATGACATATGCTTGAAGGTGAAATTGCACAGAGGTAGGTCAGGTTATTATGTGTCCAGAAAGCCTTTGCTACTGCTGCAAATGTGTCAGGTGAAAAGAAATCAGCTTAATTCTTAATGTCCAGAATGAGCTTCCAGGCTGGCACCATAAACAAAGGATCTCAGGAAAACTAATGCAGAGTATAGTGTTGAGACTTAACTCAGACATCTCATGTCCATGAAAACCAGAAAGTAGGCAGAAAAGAATCATTCATCTAAGATACAAATAATTAATCTTGATTTATGAGTACCTTGCAAAAGTACGTGTCTGTACTTGTGAATCCCATAGCCTTTACAGCGCTAACAGCTATCATCTCTAAACCTTAGAAAGCATCTCTCCAGCAGACATGACCTCGCTAGGAAACATTGTCAAGTGAAGGAAAACAGGAGCTTTTCTATTTAGAAGTATGTTATGAGCTATGGATTAGAACTGCTATCGGGGCATGCAAAAGTGATAAATAGTAGCCATGTGAGTCTTCCACAGACAAATGAGAGTATAGTTTAATAATGACATGTTTTGCTCATTTAACTACTGGATTTCTCAAAAGCAAGACTTGCATTTACAACTTCAGTAGGTACTGAGAAGATGAGGACAAAAAAAAAATATCCTGCTTGAGGATTGCAGCCAGGCTCAGAATGTTTATTCTTGGAAATCTGATGCAGATTTTATAACTGAAATTGATGACTTCTGTGAATCATACTGTAAATAAAATGTAATGTATATTTCCTCCTTATAGCATCCAAGCATTACTACTCCTGAAGGAATACCAACTCCATCATTTAGAGGGGTGGAAAAAAAAAAAGGAAAAAGGGTTAACATTTATTTTCCCCTTCTTTTTTGATTTGTGAAGTAACATGACTGTATTCACTACTCACTAATGCAAGGCACTTCTTTATAGTGCAGTCCTGCAGCAGTAAACTTGTGTCCATATTCTTCTACCATTAAATATCTAGCATTTTATGCCAGTCAGAGATTAAGAATAGAGGTAAAATAAAAGCTGTAGAGAATATGTTGAATAGTTTAAAGAAGTATTTCATTCTTGTGACTGTGCCATGCTATTATACTAGTTTCTTTAAAATAGTGCTAAATAAGCATTGTTAGAGTGGGAAGGATGCTGAAGAAACCAAGTTCCACAAAAAACAGCTCCAGAGCAGTAAAAACATCAAATTACTTTGTACTAGTATATTTCTTTATAAAGAAGTATGGTCTGTAAGACTTATGAGTTGCAGAGGAGAAAGCGGAATTTCATTTTCTGGTGTTGTACTCAAGAATACCAGAAAATTGAACTCTCATCTCATACTGAATTTACTTCAAATATCTACTGACAGAGAGAATATTCGTTCTGACAAGATTCTACTTACCAAGTCCTTTGCAATCCAAGGGCTCTACTATTTTTCAATCAAAGAGAAAGGAACATAATGCAGAAGCTGTCATCTACTATGGATGACTGCAAACTCAAACATGCCTGTGGGAAGTTTTGAAGAAGAAAGCTACTTGTAGAGCACTTCTTTGCTGAAACTAGTTCAGACTGAACTTAGTACTGAACACTGTCATAGACATAATGAAAGAAAGAATGTGTTTTGGAGGAGCGGAAGATGTTCTATGAGTTAGAAGAAGCTTTTCTTCTCAAATTCAAACTGTTTGACTTACTTCACTCTCAGCAGTGACCAACCCAATCAAAAGCATTAGAAGCAGTACCCAGGTATTTTATTATGAATCTATAACACAAGATTTATGATCTTTTTGCTTCATGAACATTCCAGACTAAAGAAATGTCAAGCAAGGTTCATACCTGAGTTCTCAAAATTTATTCCAATGGAACAACAATAAATAAATAAATTTGTTCTATCATCTTTTTTGTTGCCTCATTGAAGAAAACACACAACAGAAGAGGAGAGAATGGGATAATACAGTTTCTGAGGTGATTACTGGAGAAATGCAAGGCAGATTGATGTTATATTCAACTAACGGGTGGTAAAATAGAGTTCATATGGAATGAATGCCATGAGGATCATCTGTGCATCAGAATCATCAAGGAATACCCTAAAGATTGCTAGTTCAGGGTATTTCTCTCATTTGTGAGAGCACTCATGACATAAAATCTGTTAGAAATTCAAATTATGTTTCCACAGCTGTGACCTGTGTCAGACCGGAGGGAATATATGCAGTCATAGCTATTCAGAATACTACAGCTAAGAGAAGATGATGCACACTGTAGCCAGTGTATCTTGATGGCCTCTCTGGCACAAAGATCTAGAAGGCAAGGCAGTAAAAATAACAGATCATATCCCCGTCAGACCTTGACATATCTAGTAGTCACATTAACAGATTTCGCTGCTTTACTGTTGTTTTAAATATAAGGTTCAGAGTGCAAATGTGTATCCTTGACTGAGTGTCATATCTCTGCAATCTTCAGCTATCTTGTCATTTACCCATATAACTCAAAAATCCTGATGTACGTATTAGAACACATTATGCTGCTCGTGCTCAAAGCAATCAGCCATTGCTAAATCTTCACGCTATGAAACTTGTCTATGACTTGATCCTAGGTAGTCTGGGCACTCAAGCAGCCAAGTGGAGGGCAAACATTATCTTTCATTTAAGTTCTAACTTTTCACATATATATTCTGTAGAATAATTACACATGGCCCTAGGATATTCTTACTTTATAAGAAGTTTGAAGCTGCAGCTGGTATTTAATGTGACTAATGATGCACTTCTGACAGATGTATTCTTAATAACAGAGAACCTATTATCTTCTGTCTTTCAAAAGACCATTTCTCTGTCATACATTCATGCAATGAATTCACATAAATCTTTTCACTTTAAAATATGCTGGTGTCCAATGCTGGAGACCAGAAACCTGATCACTTATGGAAGAGCCTCTCTACTGACTGTCACTTAGCATCTTTAGACAGTAACAGTGAGCATATATAAAGAAGACAGTAACAAAGGAGATGAACAGAACTGTTAAACAGATAAGACTTGAAATTAGAGAGATCTGGCAGGATCTGCACTCCTATTTAATTCACAGGGTTATCGGTATATAAGTTCAGATGCAAACTTTGACCCAGCTCCAGGAGAAGCTGTAAGTCTGACAGATAACACACAGAAAAAAAGATTGGTTGACACATTAAAGCAGCCTTTTTCGACTTTATGGGTGAGCATCCTTTTTAGTAATGTAAGCTGTCACTGAGACTGGTGTTAGAGCCCCAGATGATCAGCACTTCATTTGCAGTGGTACAGGGTGATACTTGAGACTGACAGACGCAATACTTAGACCATCTACCAACTCAAAGTGAAGTTTAGTAACTGATAAGCTGAATAAAATAAAAGGGGAAAAAAAAACCAACCAACAATCAAAATTACAATAATTTCCAGACGTGGAGTTTTCAATTCTTTCAACTTATGCAGCCTTTTCTTGCTGCTGATGACTGTGAGGGCTATACTTTTTTACATAGTTGGAGGAAATTCATATTATCTCAGTCTTCCTGGGATATGCACACATTAATTTCGCAGGTTGACTGGGCCTCAGAGTAGAATAAGGGTGACTGGAAAGAAGAAAAACTACAAAGGATTTTTGTAGATGAATGCTGGTGCATCCTGAAGCATCGGTGTAGTAAAAGCATCATGAAAAGAAGAAATCCCTACCTCAGGTTATGCCTTCAGTCGTAGATGCAGAGAGCATGGCTGGAATCCTTTTTTTCTGTTAAAAAACTTTAAGCTCATTCAGAAATTCGAAGAAAGAAAGGTATATGATTTCTGCTACATCTGATTGTTTACAAAAAGGTGAGCTCTTAAAAGTACATAATCTATTTGTCCACAGTACAGGTCATAATTGGTGATTCATGCATTTGCATTTCTACTTTCATCTTATCACAGAGAGCATTTGTACAGGTAACTGGAGTTTATTATTTACTGCAACAGGTACTCTGCCTCAGCAGTATACTGGTTTCAGATGATAAGCTCCTAAGCTCCTTAGCCTTGATACTTTTGTGTTTTCTGTTCTTTTACTTTCTCAGATGTTCAGAAGTAGAGAGAACTATGGGCTTACTTCCTTATATCACAGCTTCCAGGAAAGGACCTGAAGCACCTATAGCATCTTTCTCTTCTCATTTAGCTTGCTTACCTTTATTTTACTTTATTCTCTTTACATTTTATTCATGTTTAAACATTTTATTCAAAGATATTTAGAAAGAAATTCTTGCTTGACTAAATGCAATAGAATTTTTGCCTTCAACTAAAATAAAGATGAAGTTTTGCCTGTACTGGTATCAATATTTTCAGTGCTATTTCAGTGAGCTTTTTACCTTTATTCTTTTTGAGACTGATTTTATGTCTGTATAAGATTAATTGTTCCAACCTCCATTCTGAGCATTTCAATAAACAGTAGTGAAACACTAAAGGAACAATATCTCTTTAAGAGCTTAAAATAAAGACCACAAGCAGCTTGGAAAAAAGTGACACCATTTAAACTGTTAATTTTCCAAATTCGATATATTCCACTTAATGTACTACTGACAGGAAGACAAACGACATGTTCAGACTGCACGTTATTGCTCCATCAATGGACTTGGCTTCTCTGCTGAGTCTGTTTCTAACCTATATACATAACAAGATCCATGTAAAATATTAATTTTCTAATCTTCAGTTAACAATCCAGGTTTTACATTTCTGATTACATTATTATTGCATTTAATTGTTAATATGATCTGTGTATTGCCTCAAATTCAAGTGCAGTCTAATTGTCTTGCACAAAAATGAATAACAAAACCTGTAGAACTTAAACAAAATAACAAGTAATGCTATACACATATGTAAATAAGATCCCATGAAAGTGTTGGCAACCAGCATCTTCACACAAAAGAAAAAAAAAATGTATATGCTATGTGAGAGTCCTATGATGTGACACTGTGGCAGTAATTGAAAAAAAAAAAAAAAAAGTTGTCCTTACAGAATTTCTGTAGATAGCAGAGCTTCATTTATCACACAATACATACTATGCAACAAAGTAAAGCTTCAAGTTGACTTGCATAGTTTTGATTATTCCAATAAAATAAATGTTTATAAAAAACCTCTAAAAATATTAAAATACATAATACATCCAGTGGTAACATCTGCACAGATGCAGGCTGATGGACTATTTATCCTATAGTTATTTACTTACACGTACATGTAGCTATAAACACAATGACTAAGAATTCTTCTATCTTCAAAAGACAACAGATTTCACCAAATTCAGCATATAATTTTATTTATGTATTACCTCAGGCACAGAAATGAGTGACAAATCTCCAGGTGAATTCTGCATATTATCTCAGTTAAGGTATTATGAAATCCTTAGTAAGGTACTTCTATAGCCCTGCAAAATAAACGGATCTTAAAAATGAGATACCAGCAGCACTTAAGCAGTCTTCCATACAGTAATTAAGTTTATCGCAAGTCTGTAAAGCTTCATGGAATATTTGGATAAATGCACTATTAGAAATATTATTTTTATAAGGATCACAGCTGCAAATATACCATGTGGGAGCTTCAGCAGCAGACCACAAAGGAGAAACAATAGTACCAAGGAGGAAAGACACCTCTTGTTTTGAATTTATAATGTGAAGAAACTGAAGAATTTTCTGTTTTAATGGCATTAAGTTGCAGGCAAAGAAGTTATCATTCCAAGAACTCATTTGTTTGGCTCAAGCAGAGAAAATTGTCAAACATATTTATAAACAAAGCTAAAAAGACAAGGCAAATGATGCAGTTGCACTAGCTTTGTAGTTGTTTTAAATTCAAAATGACATTCTTCCTGAAGGGTGAGGAAGTGAGAGGAGAAGAGTACTCTGAGAAAATAACTCACTGTGAACTTTCTGCTGGTCCTGTTCAAGCTAACAGTAAATCTGGCTTAACTGACTTAAAATGGAATAGAATTCATCCAGCTACACTAATTATTATTTTTAATACAGCTTAATTAACCTGTAGAACTCATTGTCATAAGTTAAACAGTAGGTTTAAAAGGTTAATGAGATTCACAATAGTTTTACAGTGTAAATATGCACTCACCAGGTTGTTACTCACATTCTGTTTTGGGTTAACAAAGTATCACAGAGGATGTTCATTTTTATTCATATTTCTCTCACCAGTATGGAAGAGCACAGGTCAAAACAGAGAGGCTGAACTGCCCAAGCACTGTTTTGTTGTGCTGTAACATCTCCTTTCTATCTTGCTGTCTACAACCAGGGTAAATAGGTGCAAGACATTAATGGTAGAATTAGTAAAGTAAAAAGAGTGGCCCACAGTTATATGAAAAGGAAAAATAATATTTTCTTTGAATGGCTTCTTGTTGGTTTTGTTTGTTTTGGGTTTTTTTTTGAAGGGGGGGGTATTTTATTTTTTCTCCAGAAAGCAATACATCTCTTACAGTAAAAATTAAGAAACTACAGAGAGCTGTCATAGAATCTCAGCTTAAATTCAGATATTGACTTCCAAATATTATTTTGGCTACCAAAGATTCAGCTACATTAGACTCACCAGGTATTATTAGCAAAATAATTGCTTTGATAACTCAGTATCAAAAAGTAACTTAATCTTACTGATAATGTTCTTATAAAAATTTGACATCCACCATCTAATAATTTTAATTAATTCAGTATGCAAATCCAACAGCTTCTATCGCAAGTGACTATAGGCATGACAAAGTATGACAAAGATTATGTTCCTAATAATTAATTTCAAGGAAGACAGGATTTCACTTCCTGTAAATGTACTGCAGGCATTAACGTTATGATATTGTGGTTAGCACTGTTTCCACATAGAGCCTGGTACCCATACAAAACTAATATTTAGATAAAGACCTTTAGTAAATATGCTACAGAGTTCAAGATAATGAGAATACAGATGTCTTTTGTCTTTTTTGCTAACTTCTTCTATTTTTACTTGAGAGACAATTAGGGAACTTAGGACCCTCAGATCAGCCTCTGACAAACTTGCATTTCCCTTGTATCTGGGGTCAAATCCAAAATCCAGTAAAGCACCAAGGTTCTCTGTATTCCAAGAGAATAATATAGAAAACAAAAGTGTTGCTTAGGGCTTG
The DNA here is from genome assembly GCF_017976375.1 of Cuculus canorus. Taxonomy (NCBI): domain Eukaryota; kingdom Metazoa; phylum Chordata; class Aves; order Cuculiformes; family Cuculidae; genus Cuculus; species Cuculus canorus. Next base: position 72,416,575 of record NC_071402.1, read on the forward strand.
CCACCTACAAGAACTGGTCACAATGGCACAGATGAAACCCTCTTTCTCCTCAGGGCCAAAATTCATACACGATTCGGTCAAGGTACACAACTTTTGAGGCTAAAACAGTCATGGAATATAAATAAAAAATGCTTAGCACTGTAAAGAAGCCAGAGTTTCACTGTTATGTTGGTACCTAAGTTACCATGTCTTGTCCCCAAGCAGCTGTGTGAGTCTAATCCTTTGCATCTGAGCCTTGACAGGAGGAACAGAAGATATCTGACTCTTCCTGCTCTTCCATAGTGTCTATTTTTAATTATTCCATGGCTGCCACATGTTGAAAAAGGAGGAAAAGAAAAAGAAAAAGAAAAAGAAAAAGGAAAAGAAAAAGAAAAAGAAAAAGGAAAAGAAAAAGAAAAAGAAAAAGGAAAAGAAAAAGGAAAAGGAAAAGAAAAAGAAAAAGAAAAAGAAAAAGAAAAAGAAAAAGAAAAAGAAAAAGAAAAAGAAAAAGAAAAAGAAAAAGAAAAAAAAAAGAAAAAGAAAAAGAAAAAGGAAAAGAAAAAGGAAAAGAAAAAGGAAAAGAAAAAGGAAAAGAAAAAGAAAAAGAAAAAGAAAAAGAAAAAGAAAAAGAAAAAGAAAAAGAAAAAGAAAAAGAAAAAGAAAAAGAAAAAGGAAAAGAAAAAGGAAAAAAAAGAAAAGATGGAAAATCACATAAATTGACAATCAGTCAAGCCAAGAAGAAGCTGGAATCATAAATTTGTTACCTGAAATTGATAGATGCATAACCAATACAGATGAGATTAAGAAGAAACAGATTTTAAATGAATCTATAATGATCAGTCCTGCATAGACTATAAAAGGTGAGCTACTGCATTTAACTGATAAAAGCAAGGGTTGTCATATTTAACAGTGATTTCATTATTATATTTATTAAAAACAATAAAAAGCCATTACCAATATTGCACAACAGATCACGTAATAATTTCTGCTAAACAGAATAGCTTTTTTTTATAGCAGATCGTTATACTTTTCTGTAAAATGCAAGCCATAGTACTTCTAACTCTTGATGCTGGCATACAATCAATTGCTTGTGGTCAAACTAGGGCATAACTCTAGAAAGCCATCCATTCTCAACATAAATATTTCCAGGAAGAGAAAATATACTTGCCCCAATGTGTAATTTCTCTTAATTTTAACATGGTTTGTCCTTATTTTTTTCTCTCTCCACTCTGTAAACACTGAGTCTCTTAATCTTTTGCTTTTTTTTCTTCCAGCTAGGAAATCACCCAATTCATAGTCCATGTGTGTCAGTGGAAACTCTCCCAATGAATACCACTACAAGTTTCTCAATCATCTCTGCCATTCTTAGTATTTTCTCAATATATATGTATGAATAATAAACTAGGCTCCTGACAGACTGACTGTGAAAATATTCAAACATTAAATTTTAGAGTTAGGGAGAAGAAAGGAGATAATAATTCATATTTCAAGCCTATTCCATTTTCCTGAGTTCTAAGTGAAACCATGTTAATTATGTTTTCAAAGCAAATACTAGTCACAAATCAAAACATCTGAGAGGAGCCTAAATGAAATATATTTTTAAATAAAGGTGTTATTTAGCTGTCATAAAAAGTTATACACATCAGCAAACCCACACCAGTTATTTCTACAGTAGTGTTGTTTAAAGGAAATTGATTGAGCTTTATGGTCAGACTCAAATGCAGGATCATTTCGAGTAGCACTGTCTTAGGCATCACCATTGGATGGAAACTGACAGGAAGAAGAAGCCCAGCCCCCTGCTAAAGTCAGTTGTTCTGCTTAGCCTTGAGAAGTAGAGACTGAGGGGAGACCTCATTGCAGTTTACAACTTCCTCACAAGAGATGAAGAAGGAGCAGGCACTTATCTCTTCTCTCTGGCAGCCAATGAGACAACTAAAGGGAACGTCAGGAAGACGTGCCAGAAGAGGTTTAGGCTGCGTATTAGGAAAAGGTTCTTCACCCAGAGGGCAGCACTGGAGCAGGCTTCTCTGGGAAACAGTCATGACACCAAGCCTGACAATATTCAAGAACTTGGACAATGTCCTCAGACACACTGTGTGAATTTTGGGGTTGACCTGTGGAGGGACAGTGGTTGGATTTGATGATATTTGTAGATCCTTTCTGACACAGAACATCCTATGATTCTATGATATTAGGTTATGATATATAAGCTCACCTCCAGACCCATGGAGAAGCACTAAGATACAGTGACAGGGAAGGGAGCCCAAATATTATCTTGCCTTGACTCACAGACTTGTCCAGCCATACTATGTACAAGACCAATGCAATTTGTCATGTCTTTTCATTTCTAACTCCTCCTTGGGTGAGGGACTTTGAGTTTTGTATCCACGTGTGCTCTTAATTCAAGCTTCTTTGGCTTCCTCCCCCTCTCCTTTATTCCTCAGTGCAGCATTGCTTCCTTGCTTTGGTCAGTTCTATAGCACATGCGTCTGCTATAAATCGCAGCAAAGTTTACCAGTTTAAAATAGCCTGCCCATCCCCGTCCCTCCTGTAAAAAAAACAATGGCTTTTTGATAGACGAGGGAAAGGCTGTGGATGTACCTGGACTTCAGTAAAACCTTTGACACAGTTTCTTCCGGTATCCTACCTCAGAGACTGGCTACCAACAGCCTGGACAGGAACATCCTCTACAGGATTAGAAACTGTCTGGATGGCTGGGCTTAAAGAATCATGGTGAATGGAGTTAAATCCAGTTGGAGGCCATTCACAAGTGGTGTTCCCAAGGGCTCGGTACTGGGTCCAGTCCTGTTCAATATCTTTATCACTGACTTGGATGAGGGGACCAAGTCTACCCTTAGCAAGTTTGCAGACGACACTAAGCTGGGAGGAAGTGTCAATCTGCTAGAGGGTAGGGAGGCTCTACAGAGGGATCTGAACAGGCTGGATGGATGGGCTGAGGCCAATGGGCTGAAGTTTAACAAGGCCAAGTGCTGAATCCTGCACTTGAGACACAAAAACCCCTGTGTAGCTCTACGGGCTTGAGGAAGAGTGGCTGGAAAGCTGCCTGGCAGAGAAAGACCTAGGGGTCTTGGCTTGTATCAGAAATGATGTGGCCAGCAGGACCAGGGAAGTGATTCTGTCCCTGTACTCTGCACTGATGAGACCACACCTTAAATACTGTGTTCAGTTTTGGGTCTCAGAAAGAAAAGGGTCTCAAAGAAAGACATTGAAGTCCTGGAGTATGTCCAGAGAAGGGCAGCAAAGCTTGTGGAGGGGCTGGAGAACAAGTCTTATGAGGAGCGGCTGAGGGAGCTGGGGTTGTTTATCATGGAGACGAGGAGGCTGTGGGGATACCTTACTGCTCTCTACAGCTACCTAAAAGGAGGTTGCAGAGAGGTGAGTGTTGGTCTCTTCTCTGGCTTTAAGCTGCATCATGGGAAGTTTAGATTGGACATTAGGAAAAATTTCTTCACTGAAAGGGTTATCAAGCACTGTATCAGTCTTCCCACGGAGGTGGTTGAGTCACCATCCCTGGAGGTGTTTGTTTGAAAGGTGGGTAAATGAGGTACTTTATTTAGTACTAGATAGGTATGGCTGGAATTGGTGATCTCTAAGGTCTTTTCCAACCTAACGTTTCTATAATTCTATAAAAATTATATCATTTCATAGAACAAAATGAAGTTGAAGTTTGGAGTGGAAGAGTCTTATACATGTGAAATTACACCTGCTGCAGTGGAAAGGTAAAACATGAAGACATAGCATCTCATAGCTTGATGGAATCCACTCTTGATGATAATAATTCTTTTTGCCTTCTTTGACAACCTTTATTTGACACAAATTTTACTTTTCCAGAACAATTTAAGAAGCAGATGGGAACAAACACATAGAGCCTAAGTAATATATCTAAACAACCAGGTATACTCCTCTTTGATAGTTAGTGTTTCTTTTCATCATAGAGACCACTTCTGCCTATTTTCAATAAGATACCAGTTACGTTGGAAGTTCGTTTTAGTTTTGTGGTTATTGCTCACATATTCTCCACGATCTCTGTTCATCAGTCTAAATTACCCTGATGAGTAGTGAAGTAAAACCGTAACTTATACATTTATGCACATAACCTGAATTAATATTGAGGTTTTTTAGAAAATATCAGTTTCCAAGAATAAATATAAAAATCTCTAAGAAACAAGTTTAGTACACGAAATGTTTATTAAAGCAGATCTTAATAATACAATAACTATTATTTGGGGAAAAATAGTTTTGAAATTATAAACACAGTATTTACATAAAGGATCTACTCTAACCATCATTTAATGAAACCAGAGGACGGGCTCAGTCAAAAATGAACCAGAAGTTAATGACACAGACTGAGTTTTGAGCCCACAGATGACTATTTTTTTGCCTTTATTTGAAGAACATGTTCACATCTGATTTATATGTAATAGGACTTGTCAAATCATAAATTAGACTTGAATTTTAAGACATTTAGTGTAATTTACCTTGGAGAGGATGCTGGGGAGGATTACTATTGTTTTTTTCTTCATCATAAAGGTTATTGTAGAAATCACAGTGGTATTCTGAATTTGCTTAAAATAAATATTAAAAAAATTTAACAGCTTTCACATAGTATGGATTTTCTTTTAAAAATCATGTATAGTTTTGCTCTCAAAACTGAGAACAAAAAACAGAAAACAAGCTGTATGAAAATCTCTCTTAAAAAACAGACCAGAGTTCTCAGCCTGTTTACCTCCTGGTGTTCAAATCATGCCTAGAGGGGCATAATGTGAGTGTCCAGGCAAAACTTCACAGATCCTGTGGTTTTAAGAGGAAAAAAAAGCCACTCTATTTAAAACATAAATATAGGTTAAGGTGCTCAAGTTTAGCTAACAATTTTTCTACCCTCCCCAGTGACTGAAACTTCATTTTTCTATGAGGATTCAAAACAAGAAGTCTGCTTATTGGACCATTTCTTAACAATAAAATGTTCCAAATCCCTACCCTATTTATAGAATGAGTAATCGCATTTATATAACACATGACAACATATGTCAATTAAATACTTTGTTCCATGTGAAAACTATGAATACAGGTCTGTTGGTTTTGTTTGGCAGTTTTTTTTATTTGCCTTTCTCTTATTTGCTATGTCTTTGCCCTGCAAATTTAGTCTCAATGAATCCCACTCCTAAATAGGATAATTTGTTGTCTTGGCAAACGCTCAAAGCAATGAATCTCTGACAGATGCAGGGAGGAAATTATGAGTTAATAAATCTATAAATAAGATACCATTTCATCAGAGTAAGCAACTCCAGCATTGGAAATTATACACCACAGGCTCCACATCTCTTCACTTTTTCCCCAGCCTTCCAGGATACCAACGCAGGGAAAGAAATTCAAATTTCAGCTTGACAGTGAAACAAGACTGAAAAGGCTGGATCCATAATGCAGAGCTACATGATAGCTGTTTCTTATAGCAGAAATGGTCATGCTCTGGCAACAGAGGCAGCAATAGGCCATTCAAAGCATTTAAATTTCTAGTTAGTCTTTCAATGGAAAAGGTGATTATGTAGAGAACTAGAAACAAGTTCCATCAGGTGAAACGTGTACCTAGAGTTCAGTTCAGGTTTCGTCTCCTTGATGAGCTTAGAACTTTGGAATTTTCCCTGTTTATTTATAAGGAAGTTGCTAATAAACTGATAAGAAGGTTGATTAATTTGCAGCAAATACCTACCGACATGAGCTTCCTTGAATTAAAATATAATAAGAGCAAGTGTGCACAACAAGTATACTACATCAACAGGATTGATCATCAGGGCAATAAGTCAGTCAATAGGTATGTGAAAACTCAATGGGACTACACAGGTCAGTGCAGGTTTAGGTTTAGTTATACCGCTACTTCTTTCCTACACTGATGTTAAAAGGCTGAAAGTAAAGAGCGAAGATGGACTACATACATGCTTTTTAAAGGCACTTCTATGCACTTAAAGTGCTAAGAAGCAAAAGCTAAATACAAATGTTTTATTCTTCTGCTCAGTTTATACCTTTGTGTGACTTCTATACTGATGATGACTGATAACTTAGCAAAATATTCCATCATTTTACCATGGTAATGTCCATGACTACACTACGTTTTTGTTCTTCTTTTTATCCACCTGTCTTGTATTAGAGTACTTAAGGGTCCAAAATTCTCTGTGGTATGTATTTGTCTTATTTTTCCTCCATGTGAGTTGTGTGTGTGAGAACACTTCTGCTGACTACCTGATTTATAACAATTCTAACATCTAGGAGGTACCTTAGAAAGTATTGTAATTTATCTAAATGTTTCACTTCCAAAATTCCCCTAAACAAAGCCTAGCAGTCGATTAAAAAAGTTTCTCTCAGGAAAAAAAAATAAAATCTAAACCAAATGAAGTATTTCTTATTTGTTCATGTTACAGATGTTTGCTACAACCTCAACTAATATGGGTTCCCTTCCCTTCCCTTCCCTTCCCTTCCCTTCCCTTCCCTTCCCTTCCCTTCCCTTCCCTTCCCTTCCCTTCCCTTCCCTTCCCTTCCCTTCCCTTCCCTTCCCTTCCCTTCCCTTCCCTTCCCTTCCCTTCCCTTCCCTTCCCTTCCCTTCCCTTCCCTTCCCTTCCCTTCCCTTCCCTTCCCTTCCCTTCCCTTCCCTTCCCTTCCCTTCCCTTCCCTTCCCTTCCCTTCCCTTCCTTTCCCTTCCCTTCCCTTCCCTTCCCTTCCCTTCCCTTCCCTTCCCTTCCCTTCCCTTCCCTTCCCTTCCCTTCCCTTCCCTTCCCTTCCCTTCCCTTCCCTTCCCTTCCCTTCCCTTCCCTTCCCTTCCCTTCCCTTCCCTTCCCTTCCCTTCCCTTCCCTTCCCTTCCCTTCCCTTCCCTTCCCTTCCCTTCCCTTCCCTTCCCTTCCCTTCCCTTCCCTTCCCTTCCCTTCCCTTCCCTTCCCTTCCCTTCCCTTCCCTTCCCTTCCCTTCCCTCTGAGAGAGGCCAGACAGCAAACAACATTTTAGCCCAATACTGTTAGAAATAGTTTTTACTACTGCCTGCCAATTTTACACGATCAGAAAGTCTTAATAATAGTTGGCTTGAGAGTTCACTTTTAATAGATAAATTCCTTCATGCACCCAAGCTCCATTTCAAGGTTTAGTGATTCAAAAAATGTTCTGTAGTCGTATACCTTAAATACTAGGTATATTTTAAGATCGAAATCAGACAAAAGATTGAACAGTGAGATGTAAATAGTTTTGAAAAGTAGGATTTTTTTTATTACTATTCAGTATGTGTTCTAGATTACAAATTAATTAAGCCTGTGTATTGTAGTGCATATGTTAATTTTACTTCATGATGTAAATTTGATGTGTAACATTTAACATGAACCAAAACACATCTTTTGTTCAAATTATAATATGAGGTTTTCATGCCTCACCAAATGAGAACTGTTTAAGACTTAAATCACTTCTTCCATATTTAAAAAAATTATATGGGATGACTATGAGGTACAAAAGTGGGATTTGTTCCATTATCCTTTTGGACTTGTACAGGTTTTGTTTTTTGTTATCAGTGCATGCTGTCTTCCATTCTGAAGCTTAGAGGCATGAAAGTATAATTAAAATACATCACTGGAGATGAGAAACAGGCAAATTAATTGGCTTGGAAGCCTAATTTATTTTATTTAAGCATTTATGAGGATGCTAAAATGAACAAAGGAATATCTCTCCAAAAGAATCATTATCACCTTCATTGTAACTTTTTATGCTATCTTTGAAAAATCTCCTGGTATCTAATCACATGGTGTAAATAATGCAGAGCTAATTATAATTTGCCACAAAGTGATGTCTCAAATTCTAGAAGGCTTCCTTTAACGATTTCATAGCATTACAAGAATCAAGACTGTTTTCATAAAGCCAGTAGGACACAGGTTTGGGCTTTTTATTAAGAAAACATTATTACTATTGAAATTATTAGAGGCTTGAAAATAATGTATGAATCCTAAAGATTTTTTTTCACCTTTGTCATAAACTTGCTTAGTAAATTATTTTAAGCAGCAGCATTTGGGAAAATCATTATTGCAAGTGTCAACTCTAATGAAATACAAATGGCAACAATTCAGCTTTGCCTCCACAAATAACTCAAGGGTAAGCATGAACCTGTCCATCCAGGAAGAGACAGTGTTGACACCAGGAAGAGGCAGAGCAGGAATGCCAGGCTGCATCTTTCAGGGCAGCTGAAGAGTACTAATCACAGGTGGGAACAGTCAGCTTGCAATATCACTGGTCCCATTAGTTCATTTTAATTTTTCCATAGTGCTAAAGGTTGGTCTTCGCCCTTGATATGAGGAAACAGTTGTGTCTGTGGTGCAGGATGGCCATGCAGTACTCCCAATTAACACCAACTTCCAAAATTTTTTGGCCAAAACAAATCAACATTCTGTTCAGAAGAGACAGAGGGCAAGTCAGCAACTGAGTGGTTGTTGAGATTTAGTCAGTATGGGACTTAACTATCTACCATACATTTGTTTTGGATTCTGCCTAGATCAAAGACGCCACTGGCTACCCAGAAGACATCTGTATTACGTACAGAGAGTCTTGGACCTAAATCTGCAGTTCTGCTAAAGCCAATGTCTCTGCTAAATCCAGTGACAAATTTCCCACCGAATTAAGTTGTGAAGATGAACATGCCTGTATTACTTTATAGCAAGGTGTACCATTTTATACCCACTAGAAAGAGATGTAAATACATACGTATTTAACAACACTTTCCCTGGTGTAAGTAATTAAATCTAAGTGAGGAATTGTGCCCAATACCTTTTTTTAATTAAATGTCATTCCACCATATCATAAGAGTTACCACAATTCATTATATTACTGAACACATGTTTTTGTTTTACTTTTTAAGAGTAAAGCTACTTCCAGTAGCTATTTGGATGCTTGATTAGAGAAAGTGTTTTGTCACATTTTGTCTTTTTTAGTACTTCATAAAACTGGATGAGAATATAAATGCAGTATATTTTCTCTCTATTCAGCTGGATTTGTTGCTACAGGCTCACAAATGTTTGTAGAAAAAGCTTAAGTTTATGAACTGCTTATAGTAACATGTGTCCACTCACAAAATAAAATAAACACTTTTATGTGTACCGATTTTTCCCACCTTCTTACTATATTAAAAAAATACAAATCACTATTTACAGCAATTTAGGAAAAGGAATGACCTATTTAGCTTCATTTTTATTATCAAGTATATTATTTTAGTAGACCTGAACTTGTGAAAATATTTCATACTGTTTTTACAGCAGGTTGAAATGGCCAGCTGTTTTTTAATGCTTCGGCAAATAGGGCTAAATTTACATTAAATTTATTATTTTCATAAGTCTCATTCTATAAATATCTGGTCATTTTGATTGTTACAGGATATTTTTTCCTACAAGTTTCCCCCTTCATATTTTTCTTATGATAAAATTCAGCATTTTGAAACTGGGCCAAAATGGGATGTTGCTTCAGATATGCAGACGGTGTAGCTTTTCTGACACCACTGTCTGTGCATACAGGACTTCATGTGAAACTGTTAGCATTTTTTCTTTCTTTTCTCCAGGAATATAAAATGAAGGAAAAAAGAAGCAAAGAGGATACTTATGATGAATACCACATGCATACCACTGGGCTAAGAGATGTAAACTCTTAATGCAGTTGAAAATTAAGTAAATCCTAGCAAAGTGCCACCTAACCAATATTCTGCTTCTAAGAAAGTCTAATAGATGCACTGAATAGAATGGTACCATATATCAATTGAGTGCTATTTTTTCCCAGACTACAGCTATCCTGAAGAGTTCTGATTGAGAGATTATATTTTGACTCTCATGTGTAGTAAGCCTTTGCCTGTTCTGTGTATTGCATAATACTTCTTTGAACTTATTTATATTTTTAGTGACACATTCCAAAAATAAGTTAAAAATTAATTGCCCAAAATGTACTAGTTTTTTTTTTTTGTTGTTGTTGTTGTTATATATGGGACACTGGATAATTTCACTAGGTTCCTTTATAGTTATAGTATAAAGTTTTTTATATATATATATATATAAAAGTTTATATATATATATGTCATTCCTGTATAGTTATAGTAGAAAAAGGTATCTGTGTTTAATTTTCTTGGCACGACTTATGTTTCTATATAGCATATGATATCATCCCCCTTTTCCTGAAAAGCTGACTCAGTCTTTGCAATCTTATTTGGCTTAGTTGTATCCTACCTCAGATCATCTTCATTGTTCATTGCTGTACTTTTTCTTGATGCTTTTTTACCTTTTTCCTTTTTTTTTTAAATCAGTACAGATTTCATCAGCTGAAAACAACAATTTGTTTTATCCAAATGAATTTGTCATGATTCTTGAGCCAGGGGCTATGTACATCTGGAGGCTAAGCATCTATCTCATAAATTATCCAGATGCCAATGTAATAGCACCTCTCTTTTTTACTCTCTTTCAATTCAGTCCTCAAACTTTTAAATTTGTTCTTCAAGCTCTTAATTTATTATTCATCATATCCTGGGATTTTTTGTCCGACTTCTTATGTTAGAAGAGAATTTCCATTCCTTCCAATTCTCATAATTCTTGACCTCTTCTTACTTTTATTTTATGTTATTTTTTAATTTTTAAGAGCTTTAACATGAATAAATCTAGCAGTCATCCTGCACTTACTATTTCCTGGATTTATGAGTTAGTCATATCAAATTTGGATATCTTAGGGACTGTTGTTTCAACAGCACTACAAAATATATATTTCAATATGAAATAGGCACTATATGTAAATACTTAAGGAAAAAAGCCCTAAATTTTAGTATTCATAAAGACAGTCATTTCAGTTCCTTATAACTCATAACAGGTATTTTTCTGTATGTTTGTGTTTGTTCTTATTTTATTCATTTTGGAGGTCAACTTCCAACCTTTGTTTAGAAAACTTTAGACACCTACCTGGATGTTACAGAAATATTTTTCTTCCTATGAAAGGAAATGACAAAAGGATGAGAACAAATCTTAATCATGTAAAGCAGAATGATATCACAACTAATCAATCAGCTTTTTGCAGCACTGACGCCTAGAAAAAGGAAAACACTTCCAACATATACTGACAACACTTGTAATCTGATAAATTGAATTTTGTATATTATTTTCTTCGATTAAACATTAATTCCATTCGGAATAAAAGTCTCTGAGGGCTGAATTAATATTCCTTTGAAAATTCTATGAAGCTATTTACTTAGCTTATTAAAATGAAAACTGTTTGAACATCACTCAGTATCTTAGTCCTGACTATTCATATCAGTATGGGACTGTCCTAGCCAAATCTAAAATCCTTCTTGAACAAGCAGCCTATCCATATACTATAATAATTTTTATAATAAAAATAAACAGAGGTTGATAAACAAAGACCTATGATATTCGTGAAAAACATAACAGTAATGCCTTAATCTGTGTTATGTCACCATTCCAAAAGGACCTAAACTATCAGTATATTGAAACACCTCCGTAAAATAACCAGAAGTAGCAAGAACTTGCAAGCCCATGTTTCCAGGCATGTGTAGTTTTGCTGCTGTAGAATTCTTAGTTCTTAGGCTGCTGTAGAATTGCAAAAGATAAATAGGAGAAAAGCAGGGACAGGTGAGTTGATGTAGTTCATGCACGGCTGAGTTATTGGTCTTCCAGTATGCCATTCTTATTTGCAGTAACAGTTGAACTGCTGTCTGCCCAGGGTGGGAAGTAAGAATATCTTTATTCAGTATACATATTACATACAGCTTGTATGCTCTATGTCCAGTACTGGGTGGTGATAATGAGCTGGTTTGTTGTTTCTCTGAGAAAATATTAACACTATTGTTTCTTAAGCATTTTCCATTTTACGCTGTAACACAACATGTTGCTGACATCTCATAAGGTCTACCCCATGTATATCACTCTATACTAACAATCGCCTTAGCTTTTCTTCTTTACTTACCACAGTGTTTATTCATAAGCCTACTGGCTTCCTAATCATATTAATCTAGAAAGCTACTCTCCCTTTCTGCCTATATGTCTCCGCTGAACTTGTTTTTCAAAAATATTCTACTCTGGGCAGAGCTCACCAACACTTCTGCAGCAGAGGAGATGCCATTCCAACTCTTCAGGGAAAGACACAATTAATCTCTTTGTTAATTTTTTCCTAAGGGAGCACTTGTTTCTTATAGCAGATTCCGCGCCCCCCCTCCCCCTTCTGTACTGCAAGCTTTCCTTTAAATAAAGCACAGTCATTTCAAATACATGTCACTTTCCCAAATTACTTAAAATGAAGCGGCCAACCAAACTAACAAGGTTGGAAACATTCTCTGGCCCAGCTCATTACTGCAGAAGTTGGATGCTATATTTATATCTTTTCCCAAACCTTGAGCATTACATGAACCGATGGGAAGAGACACAATCATACAGGAAGCAGTAAAATTTAAGGTAGAGAAAGGCACAACAGGTCTGGAGAAGTCTTTTATCAAAGGTAAAAACAAAAGTAATCAAGACCTTCATCACAGATAAAAAAAAAAAACAAAACACTGTCTTCTCTACCATCTTCTTTTCTTATAGTCATGAATTTTCTGCACATAACTGAATCCTGTGCTCAACTGTAAGAAGCCACATTGTTACTTACAACTAATATTTTTTGCTGTAGAGTTGTTGCTGACCTAAACTTATTCTGTCTTCACCCCATACACATGACTGGTGTCTTCTAGAATGTGATGTGATTGCTGCAGCAAGATGATGCATGAAATTCAGCTACTTAAAAAAATCAGTCCCATTCTTAGCATGGATATTTCAGTAAGTGTTATGTCTGATGCATAGCGAGCGTTTAACAAACACAGCCAAATCTATATCCGGCCAAACAACTGAATGGAAATACAATCACTTTACTATGGGTGGTCTTAAACTACGGATATATTCAGTCCAGTTGGTGATTTATTTGCCTCTAAGGATGATGTATGTGATGCTATGGATGATATACCTGACTTAGTTGAACACCTGACAAATCCAATTCAGAAGGTGACACAAGGTATCATTTCTGCAGAAATACATCTGAGATGTTATGTTATCAATTTGATATAAATTAGTTCTTTTTCCTTGGTGAGCAATACTTTATATTTCTCCTAAGGTATTTGACTGTAAACTGCATTGAATATACACGTTGTTCACATTAAATGTTAATGTGGCATGCCCTTTATACTCTGTAACATTTATCCAGCCTTTTGAATGCTGAAATGAACAATAGGAAGTGATAGAAATATTGCTTTTAAAAGGATGCTTTTGACAGAATATGTGAAAAGTAGACATCAGATTATCTAAAACAGAAACACCAAACACCTGGTCTGCCAGGAATCAAAACAAAAGCCTTTTTGCAGATTTTCCATGAGCTTTAACTGGAAGTCTGCAAAAGTATCAGCCTCTGTATGTACTGATTTGGAGTTGCTTATTATTAGAGGAAAAATGTAATCTTCCTTGGAGATCAGTGATATTTTACTACAGTCATTTTTGTAATATTTTGAAGTCATCCTGGACCTGTGCACTGACATATACTGAACTAAATATATAGCACCTTGCCAAATGGCATGATCGTGTTGAAACTTTAAATAAATAAATAAATAAATCCCCATCCAATTTACATTAGATCTTTGACATTGCTATCATCAGCAAGAACAAAGTATTTGCAGAAATGAAAGCTAAAGATGTTTAGTATTTGTGTGAAGTCCTTGCATCTATAATGTATTCATTGCTGGCCGTGCGTGAAGAAATGCATATCCTCAGGCTAAAATTGTGAATATGTAAAAGTCAGGGGGAAAGTAGATCTTACACAAACCACTACTTGCATTAACCAAAAAAAAAAAAAAAAAAAAAAAAAAGATAACATTTCTTATGGAGGCACATTTACATTTTAGTTAACAGCCTTGCTCATTGACTGTGTGCTTTGCCAAATCTAGTGCATAGAACTATCAAGCTTCAGAATTACTCACGTTATTCCACTCAAAGAACAAGCACTTCTGAAGCAGAGATGGGCAAACTTTGTTAGAATTGCATTAGGCCAAGTAAAGCGAATTCCTGTTTCAAAGAACCCAAAGTATCCTGTCTGGTGCCCAGGGCAGTTCTGGCATGATGAGGCCAACTTTATACTGCACAAAGATGTCTTTAAGATTAGTAGATATCAGTGCTACTGCTTCTTGAATTGCAGGTTGCTACCAGATCAAAAGTAAATAGTATATTAGGTCTGATACTGTGACTATAAACCTTTACATATCAAGAGGCAAAAAGAAAGGGATACTAAATTCCAAGCCCTTGGGCTGGACTGAAAGTAGAGGTGTGGTTTTGCACCTCAGCCATCTAGAAGTACGATGCTAAAGTAGTGCACCTCAAAGGTAAAAAGAATGTCTTTGAATTTTTTCTTGGTAAGGAAAAATGAGAGAAAATTTGCTGTGAGGGCAAATACCTGCAGACAATGCAGATGTAGTTTTGAAGTGGTCTCCTACCTCTGCTGTTTTGAAGTCATAGGAAGGTTTATAGTGCATAGGCAATTAATTTGTGTCAATATTGTGTTATGTTAATAAATATGGAGGGGAGCAAGAGTGGAGGGAGGATTTACTGATTCATAGGAACTAGAGTAAGAATTAATCCATCCCTGCCCCCTCCATAATCTGGCACCTTTTTGTGTAAATTAGGTTGCTACCTGGACATTTGAACAGACTGTCAGTCAAACCTATAGAACCTGTGGTATCCTGAAGAGTAAAACCAGAGTAAGACAAGTATTCTAGAAAATGGATGCCTGCACTGATGCCAAGATGCCATCTTGGGCACCTGTCTTAATTCTAAATACAAGGAAAAGCACTGGGCTTGAAAAAAAAATTGAGACAGTAGCCTTGTTTTTAAAGATTGGTCATTTTGGCTTACACTGGTAGATGGAGTTGCAGGTTAAACAGAAGAGGTGTTTAAAAAGGCATGAAGGAGAAAACTCTAAGTGAGTAAAGTCAGAGAAAGGTAGTTCAACACTATCACAAAAGCATAGCAAAATCCACTCTGAAATTTCACACATTTTGAATTTAAAGACAGTGTAGTGAAAGGAAATAATCTTTTTTTTTTCATGACATATCACAGATCATGCTTCATACTCACTTTCTATGAAGGTACTCCATACCAGTATACCAGTGCTTTAAGACAGACCTTAAGGATTAAATCATGCTTATGAAACTTAAAAAAAAAAAAAAAAAAAGAAAGAAAAAAAAAGAAAAAAAAAAAGAAAAAGAAAAACATTTTAAGAGCCAGAATTTTTATAGAATGAGATGTGAAACTGTTAACTGTTATTTAGACAGATTATGCCTAAAAAGACATAGTTGAAATATTTTTCAGGCTTTTTTTCATTCAGCTCAATGGTTTTCTTATTTGCAAGAAATTCTGCATAAGTTTCTCTAGGTCTTCTAGCTCCTCTGAGTCTTGATTGAATGTCTGTTCTCTATTTCTCCTAACAGTCTCTCAGATTTTCTATTCAAAATGTAGTACCCTGAATCTTTCAATACTCTCTCTGCTCCTTCTCCTGCCTACCCTACCACATCATCTTTCCCAAGTGTTCTCAAATGTTTTTCCCCAAATCAGACCATTTCACTGATCTTTTTTAGGTATAACATAGAAAATGAGAGTATTTATGACTTCTTTTGATGTCATAATTTTTGTCTGAACAAAAATTCACATATTTATACTCCATTGCAATTCAGATATTAGAATTACTTGACTTGGATCCATCTTGAAAAACATTCTTACTTCAATGTAATTATGACATACAATATCCTGGTCCCTCTAACTGTTTTTTTTAAATAAAAAAAAAAAAAACAAAAAAACAGAAGTGAAATATAGAAATCTTGAATATTTAGTCTAATTCTACCAATCAAGAAAAAGTTTATTGTACTACAATTTTCCATCTACAGGTATGCTAATCTCATAGTCAGAACATTTTTTACTTAAAAGAGCTGGATGTCTGATGTTTTATAAGCCACACACTTCTTACTGCAGAAGATACACTTAAAGAAACTAACCAGTA
The DNA here is from genome assembly GCF_017976375.1 of Cuculus canorus. Taxonomy (NCBI): domain Eukaryota; kingdom Metazoa; phylum Chordata; class Aves; order Cuculiformes; family Cuculidae; genus Cuculus; species Cuculus canorus. Next base: position 72,432,641 of record NC_071402.1, read on the forward strand.
AGAAAGAAAAGTGTGTTAATGAAATCAGGACAGTTTTGGTACCTGAATGGTGTTATATATCCCAGAAAAGAAACACTTATTATTTTGACCAATACAACAGAGTCTGAAGGAATTTCACAAAGCTGCTGGATTCAGCTACAGTGCTATAATCCTGGAGCAAGAAGTGAGAGATTAGAGATGACAAAGACATTCAGTATACAAAGCAGAGAAACCACTTCAAAATTATTTTCTCAGGAAGTGTGCTCAAAGTACTAAAACCAAACAAAATCCCACTAAGATTATGGTGCAAATAATCAACATCCAATTCCAAGTAATTAGAAACAACACTTGAAGAGTAATCTATTCTCCTCACTTTGCATACCACCTTGTCAATATCTTTTCCTAGCAATCCAAAACACTGACAAATCAAAAATCTCCTATCCTTACACATTTTCTTCTCCCAGGAGAAGAGACTTATATTTTGATATATCTGTCCTGATTGGCTTTGAGTTGTAAATATCCCCACACGGCTTTCCATTTACAGTTTAGGGCAACTAGCCTCTCTCTCTATGGGTTTGCTGCCAGTGCAGTCCAGTTGATTTTTCCCTAAAGATACAGAGAGCTCTATGACTGTGAAAAGGCTGCAGCCACAAGCAAGAAGAAATGCAAGACAAGAGAGCCCGGTATGATATATTCTGCTTCACAGTTCACTCACTGATATCCCTCAGGGATATTGTTTTCTGCAAGTACAGACTAACTTCATAGAATTATAGAATTGTGTAGGTTGGAACAGACCTTTAAGATCATCAAGTCCAACTCTTTACATAACACTACCAAGCCACCACTAAACCATGTCCCTAAGCACCATGTCTATACCTTTTAAACACCTCCGTGAATGGTTACTCCACCACATCCCTGGGCAGACTGTTCCAGCATTTGAGATTTTGATGAAGAAAATTTTACTAATATCCAATCTCCCCTGACACAACTTGAGGCAATTTCTTCTTGTCATATTGCACGTTACCTGGGAGAAGAGACCAACATGCACCTCATTACAGTCTCCGTTCAGGTAGTTATGTGGAGCCATAAGGTCTCCCCACAGCTTTCTTGATCTTAAGTTGTTTGAATTTTATAGAAATCTTCCATATACATCACAAAGTTTCAGTCCAATCCATTACAATCACAAATGCAATCCAGAAGATATTTTTCTGTCTTATTAAATATATTATTCAGTCTGTTTCTCACTTGACACAGGATAGAGCATTATTATTATTTTCCCAGTATCTAAAACGACTACTCAAATTGAGCTACTATGAATCTTACTTTGTTTCCTTTGCCAGACCCTAAGACGAAAGTCACTTTTGCCACACGTAGATTACTGCATCACATTCCTTAAGGAACTTCAAACAAAACAATCAAATATTTTTAAAAAACATCCTTCCTCATGGAAGTAACAGTCACTTAAGGTTTTTTGTAATGTATTGTAAGAACTGACTTTAGTCTAACGTTACACTTGAAACATCGCACGTTTTCATGGATCTAGAGCTGATAAAAATGTGCTCCTATATGTATGTGCTAAGGTATAAACTTTGACAAAAGGTAAAAATGTGATTCTTAAAATCTTACCTTGCATCCTGCCATTAGTAGTTTATTGCCAGCCAAAACACAGTGAAGATGGATCTAATAACTCGTATAATCACATTCAATCCATATTTTTGCTAGGTAAATTAAATTTGAGTTTCTAGGAAGCTGCCTGTTACTTGTAGAATTTTCCTTTATGGACTCTGAAGGCTATTTTATTTCTTCAACTCAACTATTACTTTAGAAGTCTTTACCTCTAAGAGTCAAGAAAAGCAGCTCAATGTCATATAATAATATCGAATAACAATATTGAATATTTCTTTTCCTGATGTTCACGTAGAAATAGCGTAAAGTTAATATTGAAAACATTAATGCTTGTTAACATTTCATAGAAGGGGAAGAGCATAATAAGCACAATTCAAAGCTTTTACTGTGTATTTAGTTACAAGTTTTTCATATTAAGATACTGTGGCATAACTTTATCACAGAAATCGTTGTGTGTTATTGTTTCAGTAGACCATATCTCTGCTGGTGCCAGAGGTGGTGGTAGCCTCAGTTTCTGAACACTAATGGTTAATGGCCAGCTCTAATAACATTAATAACTAAATAACCAAATAACCATAGAGACCATGTCTCTTGGGTCACGGTCTTTGTGCTGGACCGTTGTTCAGAACTTGCGTCACTCTGTTCATTTGATAAAGTGTAGGACCCTTCATGTTTTAACAAAACAAATTAATAGCCTCCTGAAGCTGAAGTTTGTGTGTGACAGAGGCATGTCAAAAGATGCTTTATTAATAAAGAAACCATCCAATTTGTTTAATTTTGAAATGGCTTTATGTAATAGCATGTTTCACTTGCTGCAGTAAAGCAAGTTTTGTGATAGCCTTTCTGTAATTTCTAGTTGGGTTTTGGATTTTTATTTCCATAGTTGATGACTATGAAGTAGTTTAGCAAACCAGAAAACCCTAGTCTTTCTTAATTTTTAGAATTTTTTTAATGAAAATTTCCACACAAAGTGTTACCATTTTTGATCTTGTTCAGAAATTACAAATATTCCTTTAGATAAAGAAAACTAAATAGCATTTAAAACAAAACAAAACAAAACAAAACAAAACCAACAAATTTCTCTCTATCATCATCTAATGTTTAAGGAAAAAATGTCCAACCAAGCCTTGTTGAGCTTTTTTTTTGCATTAGACTCTGCACATTTTTGTGTTTTTAACTCACTGATAATACTTGATAGCAATTTTGGCATATTATGTTTCTCTACACCAAAGGCCTCCAACTCCATTTTTTTTCTGCTGGCTGTCTCTTGGGGTGCTACACTTTAGATTTGTGTAACTTGCACGTTCTTTATTATTATCACTTGCCTTGAGAGAAAACAGTTTTTGTAGAGCCACAAAGTGCCATTTTACTTCATATTCAGACTTCATCTGTATTCAGGGTTAAGCAGCATTCTGGCCCAATGTATATGAAATATTTCAAAGGAAAGAAAATCCCATTCTCAGGTGTGTTTGAATTGAAGACCTGGGAAGGAAGCCCAGATTTACTGTTAAGTGCACTTTTGTTGGTATATGAGAAATGAGATGTTGCAATCCCATTTTTTACATTGCTTTCACTGGCACTGCAGTATCCACAATTGCACAGAGGTCTAGCAAAATTCCCAACTGATTTTTCTGCTACCCAGTGAGTTTATGAGCTTCTGTCAATCCCAGGATATATCTTCACTGTACTGTCTAAGTGCCAATTCAGGAATTATTGAGTACGTCGCCCCATCCTAGATGCAGTGAGTTGCCTGGCTGCAGTGCTCATCAGGAAGAAAGGCAAGTGTGGAAGACAAAGAGGTGGCCAGACTGCATTGTGCCATTAACATTTTTGCAAATTAATCTGATTCATGCACCTTCATAAATCTTTTGCAGGCCTTTTTCTAAGTTTCTTGGGAGAAACATTTGACCACTGGGGAAAGGCAAGAAAACACAAGTATCTGCAGAGTATTAGTTGCCTATGAGAACCCTGAGAATCCTAATTTTTTATTTTTTTTTTTATATTTTCTCCGTGAAAGACAAAAGACAAACTCAGCACCGTAATCCCAAGTCCTCAAACTATAACAAAAGCTGTGAAGTGTAACACATAGCACAATTGCCTAATTGAAATGGTCAGAAGTGACAGGTACATGTATTATGGCATGCAGACTGATGAACTAATTCTAGAATTACTTGAATGTTGCAATCATAGAAGATGAGGAAACCAGCAGGACAGCCTCCACAAAATGAAAAAGCCTTAAATATTCCCATTTCACAGAAAAAAAAAAGTTGATTCAGAACATGATAGAATCTTGGATTAGAGAGATTGATATGAGGTACAGAAAACACCTGGTGTCATTTTATCATGACTGATCTCACAGTAGAAGATCTAGACTGATATGAGGTGGGACAAATAAGAGACTGTGTCAGCTGGACTTAAGGAGAGACTGTCAGTAGGAGGAGTCTGAATTTATTAGATAAGTTACTTCGTACAGTTACTATTAATGGTAAACCTTGACTCTGAGGTAAGTTATCAAGACAACTGATGTTGTCCTCTTTTGTCTCCGGTCACCTGCCATAGGACTTAAAATAACCAGGAGCCTAATTATAATAAGCAGGAGAAATAAGGTAATCTTGCCTGCACATTTGCTTGGAATCCTCTATGGAAAAATAATTTTATAAGTAATTATTTAGACTCCCATAAGAAGTACAGCTGGCAGACCTTTTACATTTTTTTTCTTAATATAATACAAAAGGACAGTGACCTCTGACTATGTTCTCTGTATCTTAGCACTATATAGACAAATGGAACAGAACCACTAAGACAGGTGTTATCATAAATCTTTCCTTCCTGACTTGCATGCAAACAGAAAAAAAACCCAACTCTTTTCATAATTAGCATGCTCTAAAGATAATATGCAATATCTTCTGCGTGCTACCAATCCATACCCCCAATTAAGAGAGATGAAGGTGTTTCCGCCATAAAGAGAAGAAAAAAATCCCTTTATTAAGGATTGAAGTTTTATCTCTCATTTTTCTTTTTATTTTTCATACTCTGATTAAAGTTCATTTGAAATCTTTATGAAGAAGCCTTAAGCAATAATTCTGCTCAATTTTTTTTGGTTCATTTGGTTTGTTTTCTACCATTCCAAGTCTTGCCCTTCCAATCTGTGAAATGCCTGATACAAAGCTCAAATTAATTGTCAAATGCATAGATTATCTTTGTGCATCTTGGAAGAAAAATACATTTTCAGATGTTTGCCCTTGATAGCTGAAGTTCTATTAGCAGCTGTGAATTGAACATTTTTAAAACGGCTAAGCAAATAAATTAGGCATTTACAAACGCAGACATGCAGGTCTGTACAGATCTCTTGCTTCTTCTTAACAAAGCCAAGTACTAAGTCATATTTATAAACAGTTTTGGGTTTTTTTCAGCTTTTATTCCCAAGATTTACTTTGTAGTAGAAGAGTTGTAAATTACTGCAAAATAAGATAGTGTATCAAGGAAAATTCTCCATAAATTGTATCACAATACGCCCATATCTTGAGTCTCAAAAGGCAAAAAGGAAGCAGTAGAGCAACAATTTTATATTTATATATAAAAATGGTACACTTCGGCATTGATTCGTTTCAGTAGCTATTACTGCTAATGGTTGCAGACTCATATTTCACAGCTCTTTGTCAGAGGTAGCTTGGTCTGAGGTCGTGGTTTGCATTGTGAGGAAGCAGACAGGGAAGGAAACATTTATGTTTAAATCATTTCTAGAGTTACTGACAAAACAGATCTACAAAGTAATATGATTGCATTCCTCATTTTGCTGATGTACATTTAACAAACGTGTCTAAATTTTAAACAAGGATCATCTTATTTGGTTTGTCTGCTTGTTTCTGTAGGTATCCTAACCCTTTCTTGCAAGTATTTCTCTTCTGAAATATGCTGAGACATGTCTTCTATCCTCTTTTCTTCTGTATTTGAAATTTTGGTATTCATTGTGCAATCAGAAAAATACTGTCTTGATTCAGTGCCACAGCAAGAGTACAGCTCACATGTTGGACTGTAGCTCATTCCTTTACATTCTGTTTTCATTTGGGACAATCTTGTTTCCAGTAGACTAATTTCTATAGAAACACCTATAATTTAAAAAATTACCCTCATGTGTTCTTCTGAAATACCATACATATCCTTTGTTCTGCTCCCAAAAGCACAATTCAAGAAGTGTAATCTACTCCTGTGGGTGAAAATAGGACTGGAGTAGAAAGTTTCATTTTTAGTTTTTGTTTTTAATTCAAAATTCAGTTCACTTCCAGGTCAATCATAATTAGACTGTATGTTGATACTCTATTAGTTTATTCAAATAACATTTGTATGCAAAGCATACAACCATCCTGATGGTTTCCACTTGATGTCAGAAAGTGGAATTTATGCTGACAAAAATAAAGTGTTCACCAAATCAGGTTTCGAGTGACTACATTCTACATATTTTTCACATTTTTACCCAAAATCTTAATAATTGCTTCTAAACTTGACTAAATATTTGCTACTTCTTTCATAGTACATTGAAGGGCACAGCAGAATACCCACTAACTGTAGTTAACATTGCCCCCTTGCACATAATCTGCATTTTGCACATAATCTATATTTTGCACATCTTTTTGTATCCTATTTCCCTTGTTTCACCCAAGTAAGATGACCAAAACTCAACTCAATCTGAAGAATCAAATTGACTTCAAAAGGACTTGCTTTTGATCCTCAGCTTCAACTATATATATACTCTGGTTTAGCAGAAATGCTCTCCAGCAATTAGATTTTCAAGGGGCACTTTGTTTCCACCTTATACAGTGTATCTCATTTTTCTCGTCTTAAAAATCTGTTCATCCTGGTGGGTTCCTTTTTGCTTGTCTTCATTCATAGCATTGACAATTGCTACCAACAGGTGCCATTAGTGGATACAGAAATGTGAAGTGATACCAAATTTATCTGCAAATACCTATGAACATTCTGCTAAAACCAGGAACGGGTAAGAATTTTACAGAGATAGTTTTCTTTCCATCAGTAGTTCTAACTTTTAATTGAAGGATTTAGATGGTGAGCATTTTTTAATCTGCTGTCAGCGTAAATTTCAACTAGACTCCTGCTAGGAATTTACATTGGAGGGCATTAGATGCTGTTGTGGAAGGTGGCTCTTCACAGAACTGCTGTTGGGCAGCTCTTTACATTAATATAATGAAATAAATCAAATTGAAAACGTTTTCTTTCCTGACCTGTCACACAAGATGATTATTTGCGGATAAAATATGACTATAACCAAGTAAATTCTACAGTGAAACAGCCAATGAGACATTACAAAAACATACTCAAGGCCCATGTTCCATTTTGAACTTCCATGCTGTGGAAACCACAGCTAAGGACTAACTAACACCTTATGGCAATGCCACCTTATTACTGCACAGTTATAATAAGAATCAGAGGAAAGCTGTATGCATAGAAAACCCTATTTGTGACTTCTACTGCTTTTCATTTTTACAAAAATTGAACCACTGCATTTTGTGTGAGACTGTTTCTTCAATGTCATGTCTGAGCACTGCTGTAAGTTGCAGGCTAATACTACGGAAACTTAACCAAGAAGATTTATTTTCCAAGCCTCAGAACAGAGTTCTTTCTGTTTTCCTATTACTGACAAGATATTTTTCCTGCCCTCATGAACATGAAGTCAAGCTTTTTCTTTCCTCTTCTTTCAGCTCAGAAAGGATTCTTTCTCCTGACATGAAGCAAAGTCGTCTCTTGCCCAATATTCTCATAAAACAGAAATTGTTCATTTGGCAAAAATTATTAGAGTGTGTGCTCTAATCTTTAAAAAATATTTTTTATGAGCTTTGGATTACTTGAAATATGTTACATTTCTGAGAATAGGATAATTTTTAACCAAAGAAGCTACCAGAGATGTATCCTTGTTCACTAGATCAGTAGGACATATCATCACAATTGCAACTAATTGTTTCCCAGTCATTATGAACTTTTCCTTTTTTTTTCCTAAATCCTGACACTAATGTACCTTTTGAACTGATTTACACATATCTTCTAGGGAAGAGATGTCATAAGTTGTATGAATCAAAATCAATCTGTAACAAGAGGGGTTTTTTGCTTGTCTTTTTTTCCATGCTTTCATAGATCATGAAGCTCAAAAGTTGATGTGAGATTTCTTTTTCCTGGTTATGATTATTAATGCATTTAGTATGTTCTATGTATGTCTAGCATACTGAAGGAATTGCACATTAGTTCAATATTGAAAGAATTACAACATTATTGAGCTCATTTGTCAACCAGAAAAAGCATATTATATTGATTAAAACAGAGTAGTTATGTATTTATGTGATAGAAGGGAGAAAACCTATGCTTGAAAGAGAAAATTATTATTATGCAGGATATTCCATATAGAAAATGTACCTGAATTCATTAAGCTATATAAGTCAAAGTATTCATCCCTCAACTTTTGACCTGACCTCACTGTCAAAAATCTTGGATGAATGTTCAGAACAAAATGTGAACACAAATCAAAAGGAAAGAATGCTTGGACAGGAACTATGCATTGCTCGTCACAATCCAGTTCACATTATTGTCATAAAGGCAAAAAATGCATATATAGGAACAGAAATAATAAAAGTGGAAGAAAAATAAGTAAAAAACCACAAAAAGATACAGACCAGATTCTAAACTGATGTATATTTGTCTATCTCCACTTGAACAACAGAAATCAAGCTGACTTACACCACCCGAGGAGTTAATTTCATTATAAATTTAATATCATAGCCACATAACTTTCCACTAACTTGCAGTGTTGTACAGTTTGACTGTGATGGTGGGTGTTGCATTTTCCTTGAGTAAAATTCAAGTATTAGAATAAAATTGTTGCAATTTTCACAATATTAAATTGAGGTAGGTTTGGAGGTGATAAGAAGTGAATAGCATGCAATAAATTCACTACAAATCCCTGTCTCCACTTCTACTCAGGAACAATGTAATCTAACATGAGAAATCCAGATTTTTTTCAATAAACTTTTCCAAAACAGCTACCATTTATGAAACCTTTATTTCTGACCTTTTAAAAATGGGTTTTGAGGTTTCCAAGACCCTTGTTGAACCTGCTGAGGTTTATTTAAAACCTGGAAGGAAGCCCTAAAATAGGTCCTGGAAAACTGAGGTTTCCATGATTCAGACTAAAATATTAATGGAAATGAAACAGAACAGTGAAATAGTAGCACTTACGGGTCAGTGTCACAGTCTTATGGAGCTCTTACAGCCAGGCTGGTTTTGTACTTCAGGAGCAAGAAAAGTATTTAAAAACATAAATGTAAAAATATGAGATCAGTTTCTATTAAATTCTTCAGGTAGTTAATTACTCCTCAGAAATGAAAGATGAAAATGTATATTGAAACAGCTTCTTTTTGAAATGTGGGAGAGGAAGGGGAAACTATTAGTGGAAAAATATTAGGGGAAAATATTGATGTACCGAAATATACATTACTGCTTTTTTTTTTTTTCTTATCTCATGAAGAAAAACAGTTCAGTGATTTAATCTAGAAAAGTGAATCATTTGTATGCCCATTACTTTTATGCTCTGCTTATTCTGGAAGGAAACTATTCCTAATGCACCATAAATAGTAATTTCACTGGCTTGACAGAATATTACAGCACTACAAAAGCCATTGTATTCCTTAGCACCAGCGATCAGCAAAGTAGGAAGCAAATTCTGTTTTCTTCCATTGAAAAGAATGCCTAACAAGTTCACTATATTTAGTGGGATTGCTCCTAAAACTCACCTGTGTAACTGAAACAGGTGTCAGACTCAACGAAGTATAGAAGCTTCACATGATGGACCATAAAGATATTAAATTAAAGAGCCTTTTATCCCCCAATCAAGGAGCACCCCATAAGTTTCTAGCATATTTTGTGATAGCTCCTGTATTATTGCACCTACTAAGCGGGTCAAGGAATAACCTATACAAAAGTCCCTATCAAGAAATAAACACGGTTAAAATGCCAACACATCTATGACAGATTGCAACATCTCTCTAATCTATCAGTAACACAGGCAGTGACAGTCAAAGATTTGCTGGTTAAATAAACCTCTAATAACTTGTAAATCCATAGGTTATAATAGCTCAAATAAAACCGTAAGGCTTATCCTGCCAAAAGCCAGTTTACATAAATTTTGTTCTTCCATTTCTGAAAACCTGAGAATAGTAGGTGTTGCACAGATTAGTGGCTTTAAAAACTTTATATACTGTGCCAATAAGCTCAACAATAAGTAAGCAAAATTAATATATATTCATCATTGTTGAAGCATAAAGCTTCTCACTAGGGGATGGAGATACGTAGAATGATTCTATTTCAAATAGTTAATGTTGGCAGTGTAGTCATGGTCTTTCTAATTTATATTTTTACTTTTTTTAACCATGAGTGTAGCTGCACTGGCCTAAGATCCATAATTCTAGTTCCTCTCATTTTGACCATATACATTCTTTTAACCATAGACAGAAAAAAACAGAATAAAATGTTGACAGCTGCTATCAAAGTAGTTTAAAGTATTTGACAGTCCCTGAAAAAAAAAAAAAAGGCCTCCTGCTATCAGTTCTGAAATCTATATGAATTCGTCCTTCCTGGATTTTCTGATTTATGGCTCATTTTGAGTGTAACAAACACTAAAACTGTCTCAATCTTTATGTTTCAACATAAACACACTGTCTGTCTGTCTGTCTGTCTGTCTGTCTGTCTGTCTGTATTTATTTATTTATTTATTCTGGCACAGCAGCAGAAAGGAAAGTTGTCTTCATACAGCTTTCTGTTTATTTCACATTTGAAACCTCTGGAAGGAGGAGGTTTCTTTGTCTTGGATAGGTGCAGGTGTGCCAGATGTGGCAGGCTTTAGGTTGAGGCAGAGCCCAAAAGGAGCTTAGAGGGAAGATGTGAAGATTCAGAGAGTCTGGCAGCCTGCACTTGGCCCCTGGGTAATGCAGAAGAAGAGCCCATCAGGGCTCCCTATGTGCGACAGATTTAGCTTCAGAAATTGCTTAAAGCTGTTCAACTAGAAAGTGTATCAGAAGGAAAAATCTCAAATGGCAAGAATATAATTACCATTACCTTTAATTTGCCTCAAACAGTAGAACAAGGAGGGGGTGTGGGATGGGGTTTGCTATTTAATGGGTTTCCTCAATCTATTTTAGTCATTTCTCTTCTGGTTTTAAGACACTGGAAAACCATTGACACATTCTCTTCAAGGAGGGAGCATACAGAGGCCCCTTTGATGAGTTTGGCCAGCTTGAGTTTCTGTTCCGCTCAGGAGAAAGAATTTGCAAATATATGATATGCATTGTCTTCTCTCTTGGCAGGAGAGAGGTCTGTTTTCAAAACATTAGATCAATCATGTTTTGAATTATAAAGGATTCCCTGACTTTGCATGATACATTGCTACATTGCCTCCTAATAACGTTTTGGGGTTGTGTTTCTTTCCATAAATGTGTCCAGGTTGATCAAGCTCATCGCTAGTAGTAATGATCCACTCCTATGTGGTGATATCTGAACAGACCTAGCAACACATCAGAATCAGGAGCTGAAGAGACTCTATAAGAAAGCATATAGAAAATCTGAGTGCCTCAGCAGTCTGTTGGCAAGGAAGAGTTCAGCAAATTGCATCCCCATGCAAAGTGCACAAGCCTCTGGAGTAATTTCCAATATCATTTTTGTAGTCCACTTCCCTGGCAGAGAGAGCATCACTGTTAAGCACCTGAGACAGCTAGCTCCAGAGAGAGGTTTTAGAAGCTTTTACAATTTTAACCCCAAAACCTAACTGCAAGAAAACATAACCTGTGGAAATAGAGTCACCAATTGCATTCAACACTGAACAGAATCCTGCGAGAAAAAGGTTTATTGTGAACACTGCATCCTTAATTGGTGGATCATACTGGGACTGAAGGTGAGAGGTGCTAAGCAATACAAGCGGTAATAAGTTGTTAAGATGAAGCTAAGACTCTATGTGATATTGTTAACCTTTTTCTCTAGGCAGTTCTACAAATAATGAGTTATAAGTCTAACCACCATTTTTGTTCTTTTTTTCTAAGGAAAAGGAAATACTAAGAACCAAAATATATGTGGGTGAAAAGAGTAAGTTCACTATTTCCTTTGAGTATCAAAGCCAAAGAAGAAACACCTTACCCAAGACAGATTTTTGGAACATGTTGAGCTAGGGAATGTCTCTTGCCATGCTGAAAAAGGCTAGATGGACAAGTTCCAGATCTGACAAAGCAGTTCTCTGTAACAGGGAGAAACCAACATCCTTTCTGAAGACAGTTGATTGTTCAGAGGCATCCAATATGCCTGGGAAAAACATGAGGTGCTACAGTAAGGTAGCATTTCTGTAAAATAAAAGGGATATGATGAATTGCTGAAGCTGAACAAATGTAATTTAAAAATTAATATCTATGTATTCGTTATTTAGAGGGAAAATGGAAAGAATAAGTCAGATGCTAGTCTGTGAGAACCTTACAGCTACTTTAGAAGCACTGCTTTTTTGTGCCTTAAAACAGAGTTCTGTATCTGGTCAGACATATGGTCATCAAACTGGTAATACTGTTTTCAACAAGGATAAAATTGGATGTCAGTATGAGAACTGGCAAATGAATGCTCTGCCTGGTTTTAGCTGTTTTCAGCTCAGGCACTTTGCAAGTAGAAATAGTATTTTCTGCCATGAACTCTTCCCATTTACTCCTCAATACATATAAACCTTAACATCCACAATATACTTCAGCAGACAGGTCTACAACTGAGCTCATCTTTGCATGAAGAACCTTATTCCACTTCTTTTGAATTTGGTTTCTCCTGCCTTCGTGCAGTGCTCTCAAGGTTTTGAATCATTGATTTCTCTCCAGCTTCACCATGACATGCATAATCCTATGAATCATTGTCGTAATTCTTCTCAGACATCACTGCTCCAAACTGCAGTGTCCACATATACTCATTTTTCACACAGAAGCCACAATGTATCTTTGATCCTCCTGGCTGCCCTCTTCTGAACCTTGACAGTTCCCTATACCTTTTCTGAAATGGGAGCATGGGTATTGAATGCAACATTTAAAGGCGGGAGGTAACAATGGATTTACATCAGTGGCATAGTAATGCTTTCTGGTTTGCTTTCTATTACTTTTTCTAACAGTTCCTGGCATTTTTGTTCACTTTTCTGACAATCGCCAAGCACTGAACTGACGTTTTAGTGACAGTTGCTATCAAATCAATCACAACCCTGCTGGTAACAAGACTATGAGAGATAACCTCACTCCCGCAAAGTAATGGTAAACTTAAACCATCATTTTACACATGAAGTTAGATTTACTTTTTCCTATGTTTATCGCTTTATATTTATTTACATTGACTTTTACCACTAATTTTGTTCCAGTCTCAGGAGATCCTTCTGCAGTTACCCACAGCTGAAGTCTTTGTCACCACATTCTTTGCTTTCTTTTCCAGCTTATTTATCATTACGTTGAACAGCATGCTTTCCTATCCAAGTCTCTTAAAAACTTCACTTACAATTTCTTTCCACTGCAAGAGATGACAATTTACTCCTGACCTCTGTTTCTTGTCTTTTATTTACCCGTAAATACTTATCCATGTGAAGATTTTCCCTCTTATGCTCTTTAACCTATCCATATTTTAAATGTCATACTTTTAAACACCTCAACACTATTAAAAAAGAAAACAATGTATAAATTATAAATAATACAGAGCTTTAACAAAATACTAATTCATTTTGTCAGATGATCAAACTGTTTTTTTTCCAAAATGGAGATGCATCCTGACTTGGCTTATGCCAGTGGAAAACTCATAGGTGACAACAACTCAGGCATACATAGCTAAGCCAGCTTTACTCTCACAGATTTTTTCATGCAATTGCTGCAGTGATGAAAAACTCTGTGCAGACTAGCCAGGATGATATCCATTCACCTTCTCAGCAACATTTTGCTTTAAGCTGTTTGGGCTTGAAATGTAGACATATTGAATGTGTACTGCAGACGACTGGTTTACAAAAAGCAAAGAATTTTATTAGAAGTTCTAGTGATCTGTTGTTCAGTAGTTCTCAGGAAAAACTGACGTCTATAGAGGGATTATATCTAGGTAAATAAAAAAGATTTAATTCATTTTCTTCAGAGGAATTTTTAACAACATTGTCCTAATTACTGTGCATTTTCTGAACTGAAGACATGAATTGTGATGACTGCTATATGAAGAGGAAAGAGGAAATTTTTTGCCTTATTCGGTGTATTTTTATACTGTCCTCTTTCTGAAATTTCAAGGTGAAAATATACCTCTCTCATGCTTAGTTACACCTGAAATTAATTTAAATAATTAATTAATGAACTTCTGTAGAAGAAGTTGAAAGTCTATTACACTTTCACCTTCATCAGTGTTTAACAAATGTTGAAATTCAGCTTTAAACAAATACATAAAAAATTATTTTTGAATCTGGAAGAATCTTTCAATTTAGGTAGTTATGATGAAATTATTACCATTTAAGTTAAATAGTGTCTGGAGATGAACTTGTATTTATGAGTTCAATAAGGAAGTTGTTTACCCTCTAACAGGTAACTGTTAAATGTAAATATTTTTTCATGATTAGGAAATGTAAATATTTTTATATTAATGTATACCAGTAGCATCAAATGATTTTGATGTATTTTATATTCACCACCTCTAAGCTTTCATAACAGAGAAATCAGAACATTGGATCATCCTTGAAATGTTAAATCATGCAGCAAAATATGCAGCATTCGCAAGTATAGATCTCAGAGGAGATTTGAGGTGTAAAGCACTGAAAATTTTCCTTGAAGGAATCTCGTTCTTTGGGACAGTGGACACTCAGGAGTTTATAAGTCAAGCATGCAAAGAGCTGATTGTGCCATTGGAACAACAACTCGTGGGAACGGTGGTGAGCAGAAACACTAACAGAGATAGTAAAAACTGGAACATCTGACATATCTGTTGTGCAGGAGAATCTGGTTGTAGTGTCAACATGAATCTGACTTTCTTAAACTGCTCAGCCCGTGAAAGAACAAGACTCCATGCGTAACAATAAAGCCACGTGTCAGACTATGTACCACTTATGTACCTATTACCTAAAAATTATCATCTATGTACCAAAACCAGGGTAGCTGACTTCCTTTTGCATAAACAATACTCCAGGATCACATCCAATTAATAGTTCTAGTGAATAGTAAAGATAATGTAACACTGACATGTCATTACTGTGGGATATGGACATATCAGAATGAACGCTCACTTGCTGCATATATTTAACAGTATGTGGTGTATAGGGTGAATGACATTCCCTAGAGCTATCAGAGAGTCAAAAGTGCCTTGTTGCTTGGGAAGACAGATAATTCTAAAAGTAGTGTTTGATGAAGGTATAGCATAGCATTCTTTTCTTCCTCAGCCAGAGAAGCCTCTAGCACTTTTTGATCTCTGACTGTCATATGGAAATAGAGCTCTTGTGATCTGAGGATCCAAAGCAAAACAACACGCCCAGCTTTAATAAAGAGGATCAGGTAATGTTTTAAAATTCCCTGTGTGCAACAGATCTGGAAGCAGTGGGAACGCAAGAATAGCTCAGCACCTCTTGCATCAGTGGATGTGGAGAACAGCCTGCAGTGAACACATAGAGGACGGCGTAGAATAGGAACCATGTCACTCACCTGATAAATCAAGACCCTGCTCCTTTTGACCATGCTGTCAGTGAAACAGAGACCAGTAGTTCCTCTGGATCTCTCCTCTCTGCAAAAATGGACCTCTTCCTCTGGAGACTGTTAACAACAATACATACATTTCACAGCCTAAAGAGCGATTCACCAATAATTCATGTCCTCCTGTTGAACAGAAGTAAAGGGGACCACCAAGAAAGTAAAATATATGCTAACTCTATTGGACAATAGTGTTTTGCTGTCGGGAGAAAGAAACAAAAAGAAGGAAGTTACCCCATTATATATAATTTATGAGAAGAAAAGGGACTATGTTAGAAGATTTAATTTCAGTTATTGGCTTATAATTTAGGAGACTTTCAGATATCAAATTATTGTAAAGATAACAGTTTGGAGCACAGTCAAGATTAAATAGAACTAGTACAAGTCATATGCTATATACCTTTCTGGTACTTGCAAAGATTACAATATTTCTATTAGATTTTGACAGCTTGTTTTACAGCTCTTAAAACATTTAATGGACATGTTTGACACCCAAATGGATCTATCACCCATTTAAATTGCTTGTGTTCTCAAATCCAGAGTTATTTTTGGAACTCATGCTTGGTTGGTTTAGTTTATGTTGTTTTTATTCTGTAACCATTAAACATATCACAGATTACAGAATTTAAAGACAGTTAGAGGTGGTTGTCACTTTAATTGCCAGCTGGGTAGGAGATGCTTTGAAATTAATTTCTTATTTTCAAGAAAGAAGAAAATGATTCTTTTCAGTTGCTGACATTTTGATATATGTTCACATCACCAGTAATAATAAAGTCAGTCCTTATCATTGAGGAAAAACTACTGCAGAGATTCAGATATGAGGCAGCTGTAAAAAAATCCACTCAAAAGTAAAGAACAAGATCCTAAGAGGTCCTTAGCCCAGGAGAAAAAAAATTACAGCAAACGTTATTGGTCAGCAATGGCAAGAGTCTAGTAGAAAGTTACAAAAACAAACAAAAAAATGCTCTAAAAAATGCTTTATTGGTGACAAAAAGAGGAGTATTTTTCTTAGAATCAAAGCTCTGGCTTAAAATAGCTCCAGCATGTATCTGAGACAAAATGGAGAGGCAAACAGAACAAACCAACTGTTTATAGCTGTATCTAGAATCTCCTGATATTTGACTTATTGATAGCTATTCTTTCAAGTAAGAAAGAACTTTTTCTGTATGTTGTATGCAAAGCAATGTTCTTAACACCACAGTGGTTTGATACTATATATTCAAAGTTTCATCTGAATTAGCTTCTGCTAATACATTTAATATACATATTTACTGAGCATTCTGACATTTGTCTTTATTATATACATGTCATGGTTTAGACTCAGCCTGGGAAGTTTTGGCCACGAAAACCAAGCAACTGGGCTCCCAGTTCCCTTCCTACCCACCCTCAGGGAAAGGGGAGAGGGAAATGAAAGGAAAAGATTTCTGGGTTGAAAACTAAAATAGCTTTAATTAAATAATAATAAAAATAATAATGAAGAAAATACTATTAATTTGAAATTAATAAGATATATACAAATATACAAAATTGCCCCCCCATCCCTCAATGACTAGACATCACCACAGATGCTTCAGAGTAAGTATGAGGAAGGGATCATCAGCAGAAGGAAGCTAGACTGAGGAATCAGATTCAGGAACGCATGGATCTGGAATTGGGGACAAAAAGACAGGTGAGATTCTTGCTGAACATTGACCACCTAAGGAGAGAGACCCTCATGATCCCTCAGTTTTATACTGAACCTAACATGTATGGGACAGAATAATCTGTTGTCAGTTTGGGGTCACCTGCACGGTCTGCCCCTTCCTGCAGGTTTGGCCCTTTTTTTTACCTCTGACTTAGGTCATTCCGCTAAATAAAAGATGGCTTTTGTTACCGTAGGAATAAAAATAAACAATGACTTTTCTGCATATCAGTGGCTCATGTTATCACTTCTAGAGATAAACACTGTCTGAAAAACATGCAGTTAATGTTCAAAAAATGAAATTATTTAGATGAGACTTAGCTCGTTAGAAAATAAGTTAGAAAACTTATTGTACTTTAGATCAAATCAGAACAACAACACACACAGTATCCATATTTATGTATCTATATAGCTCCATTAGGAATGAGGGGTAGAAATAATGTCCTGCTTTCCCTTTAATCCTGACATATAGGCTCTCAGTTGGCTCCTCATCCAACCCAGGCAGAGGTCCATGCACTCCAGCTGGTCATTGGCACAGAGGGCAGCAACCCCTCCTCATCTCCCTTGCTTATCCTTCCTAAAGAGCATGCATGTCTTCATCCGAACACTCCAATCAGGCGACCCATCCCACCATGTCTCTGTGATGCCAATGAGACCATAGCCCTGCAGGCATGTGCACGTCTCTAACTCCATTTCTTTATTCCCCATGCTATGTGTGTTTGCATAGGAGAACATAAGCTGGGCCCTCAGTGAAGATGTCTTACTGGATGGCGATCCTTTGTATTTCTCTTCAGATTCTCTCCTCCTGAGCTGTGTACCATGTTTAGGAGTTAGAATTGAAGCCTGATCAGAGCCTCTCAGCCTTCCCTTTTATTACATTTCATGCTCAGCCACTGTTGTATATCTAGTTCATTGTTTTCTGTTGCTGCTGTTGCCAAGGCACTGGCATCAGACCAGCCCATAGATGAGAATGTTCACTTCAATTATTATCTTGGTCAATTTGCTACATCTCTCTCCTGAGAAAATAAGATAACAAAAAGAAATTTTAACTTTCTGCTGGTTGTATCATAATCACACTGGAGCATAATGGCAGAGGAAAAGAAAAGATACTCCTCAAATCCCCTGCCTTTATCCACATCCAATAATGATGTCAAACATTAGAAATGTCAGAACTTCTCAAAAGTTTCCTCGAAATAATTTTTAAAGAAAGATGTCAAGCAAATTTGTCAGAAAGCCAACACTAGCTCATTTGTTAATAAAGAGTCTAAGTAGTAAATATACTTGGAGTCACTAAACAAACGATGAGATGTGTAAATTGTGATTTGCAGCTACATAATCCTGACGTGTTCATACATTTATATGCACACATATGCATACAAACATATATAGAAGAAAAAAATAATATACCATAAATATACTGTAAGCCTAAGTGAAGAATTATTTTTGCAACAATAATAATAGTTTCTTACAAAATGTGAACAGGTAGTAGAAGTAAAAAAACCCAAAGCAATAAAAAAAAAAACCAACAAACCAACAAAAAAACAAAACAACAAAGAAAATGAGAATGCAAATGGGAGAGTACATAACGCAGAACTTTTATATTAGAGTAAAAAAGATGTGTTTTACTGTAAATCCCAGAATATTACTTAAAAAAAAAAAGATTGCAAAATAAATTACCATCAGCAGTTAGATATAGAAAACCAGATTTGTCAGTCGTCCTGAAACGCAGTATGAAAATATAAAACTTCATGTGCTAGTCTACAAAAGGTTGTGTGAGACTCCAATGTTCCCTTTGGACCTATGAACTGCATAGCAGTAGCTTCTATAGACAATAATATTAAACTTTATTACCCATAAGTTTATTCGTCACTACTATTAGCTAATGTAATTCATTACAACAAAAATAATTAAATACTATTTATAAAGGTAATTTACAGAAAAAGTACTTTCTATAGTAGAATGCTTTATACTAGCCTGTGGTAATACAGCTTCTACTTATTTTACACAGCTGTCTAAGCTTACGAATTGTGCATGTGTGGGAAGACACCAACTGATTAAATATTTTGCTTGCCACAGGGTATTGTGCGTTGTGCAGCACAAGAACCAGGAGAATAATCTGGCACCTGTTCTTTGGCTTCTTTGGTTGAACACTGTCTGTATAGATGTATCCATGTATATGTATGTAAATATACACATGTTTACAAGTATATAGGTACAATTATATTTACATATGTACATTTCTCCTACACCACCTGCCCTGATGGGAATCTTAGACATCAAGATTCAGTTGTATTCCCTCTAGTCTTTGGTCATGGCCAGCAGGAAAGCCTATGCCAGCCCAGCCTTTTGCCTGTTCTTACTGAATGGCTGCTGCTTCCAGGTTCATAAAATTAATCCTGGAGTATATTTTCTGCTGTGTGGGAGCCGAAAGCTTTTTTAGAGCCTGGTAACTAAGCGTTATTGATTCAGATGTCAGAGAAATTATTTAGCATTTTCTAACCTGCTGGGTTTTTTTAAGACTTATTGCAGTCAGTTGTGCAATCAAGTTTTCACTTGCACGAGCTGGTTCTTTTGAAGTCTGCTGTCACAAACCTATATTTCTAAAAATGATAGTTCCCCACCCCCATAGTCTGAAAGGAAATATTTTATAGTATTCTTTAAAACAGGAGATCACAATTAAGATCAACCAGGAAGATTAAATAAAACCAAGAAAAACTATAAAACGTTTTTAATTTACTATTTGTTCATTGTTCTTGGCCTACTGCTGCCTTCACAAAACACTCTTAGATAATGTCATGTTGTGATGTTACTGATATGGCATTTCTAGAGAAACATGATTGTCTTACCTTCAGTAATTCATTCTTAATCACAAAGTACTCTCAAGCCTTCAGATGGAAAGTGATATAGAAATGCAAAATATTTTATAATAAAAGTGAAAATTAAACATTCTGTGAAGCACAGGTAAAAAATTGTTTACATGTCTGTCTGTACAAACCATTTTCCTATATGCCTTAAGGAGATTTGTAGTAATTAAAAGTAATTTGTATTACCTATGTGTTTTTCCTAGGCTTTTATAATCTCTTTTCAATGAGACAGTTTTAGCAACTCATGCCTTTGGAAAGGCTCAGCTTCTGTGCTGTAAATGTATGTGTAATAAGAACTGTGCAAAGAGTGGTTCATGAACAATTGACAAATTGATGAAAAATATCTGAAACCTATTTTCATCTTATTTATCTGAATTTTACTCACTCCGTTCCAAGTCAAAATAAAAGCTTATGAAGAGATACGTCAATAAAAAATTATTTACTTCTGCAAAGCTATCTTTCAAAAAATATATAAATTACATTTCAGTTAAGCAGTTAAGCACAAGATCAAAAAGTAATTTCAAGTACAACATTTCAACACATATATTTATCAGCAACACCCATAAGCTTGCCTTCCAATTCCTATTTTTTTTAAAGAGATTAATTAGGAAAAAATATTTAATATTATATATAACTCTAGGTAAGACTTAGAATCTAGCTTTCTTAATACAGATATAATTCCATTGATTAAATTTTAAGTCATTCTCATTTGTTCAGAAATTACTTTTTTATAACCAATAACTAATACGAAATCAAATGAACTGTAAAGAGGGAGGAAAAATATTGAAATATTCCCTTAAATAAATTTTAAATAAATGCATAAATGTATCAAGAGTAACAAGATAAAAATTCTATTTAGAGAAAAAAAAAAGTTAAAATATTTAATAACTTAAAACCTGTGTTATTTGAAGACAAATATTTTTGATGTGTACTTATATGTAGACCATACTATTCTTACTAGAAAATTAAAAGCTGCTTAAACCCAAACTAGTCTTTTTTAGATTAGGCTTTTGGTCAGAGGAGAGAAATAGACACTCTATAGCTATCTAATTATTGTAGAATAAAGATTAGATTAGATTAGATTAGATTAGATTAGATTAGATTAGATTAGATTTACTCCCTAGATAGCTCATGTAAATCAACATCTGCATTGTTGGGTCTTTTTTCCTGTAATAGGCCACTGATTTCTATGACTAGATAAGACATACATTTCACTCTTAGACATTCAAAGTTTCCTACATCTACTACAGCAAAGATAAATTGCATTTTGGATTCCCCAATTAACTCAATAGTTTAAAAATGGCTTCCTGCTAAAGCAGAAGTTACTCGAAGTTTGTAGTGATATACAGTGTGTACTGTGTGTACGTTATCACACAATTGTTCATGTTCAAAAAAAAAAAAGAACTTCTTCAATGAATAACACATAGGTTTATAACCTGACATTCTTTTGACTCAAATATGGCATTGACTCCTTACCTTTAAAATAATCACATTTTCCTCTTCTGAAGTTCATTACAACCACTACTAAAATTAAAGCAAAATGTATCTGAAAGAGAATGTATATATTATGTTGCGTTATGAATGTTTCATAATGTATTCACACTGTGGTATTGGACAACTTTGGGATATTTAATGCTGGAGGTGTTTACAGAACATGATATCACAGGCAGTTTGAGTTTTCACAAACACTTAAATGCAGTCAAAGTTTCTCAGTGGATACTGCTGACATAATATATATCGTGCAATTTTATCAATGTCAGTGGAATTTTCTTAGGGAAATGAGCATCTCTTTTTCATTTAAGTTTACTTTTCTGTATTTCTATATTTCTGACTGTTATGATGCAAGCTATTAGTAAGAGTAAATTTATAATGTGAAATTCTGGCACCTCATTCTGAAAATTCTTTGGATTTTTTTTCTTTATGAAAATTTTGAAAAATGCCTTCACCTATCACTTTTACCTCTAAAATAATACCATATGGAAGAATATCTGCTTTCACTTAGCTTTATGAATAATAAAATACTTGTCACAGAACTCAATTGAAGGAATAAATATTGGGAAGAGATGTCCATAGTTAATTAAGTTTCACTCCCTCCTGCCAGAGTTTAGCAGCTTTTGCAATAGGTGTACTTTTGGAACAGTGCCACTTCTTAAACAAATACCACCTGTCTCTCTGCTGGGGGCAAGGAAACATCCATCAGGCTTGATAGACTGTGAATTCTCTAATTACAGTAAAAAAAACAATCATTTGAGTTGAGTTCATCAGGCATGTGCAGGACAATCAGAGGATCAGGCCCAACCGACATAGGCTCATGAAAGGCAGGTCTTGCTTTCCCAACCTGGTCTCATTCTATGACCATCTGACCTACCTGCCTAAGTGGATGAGGGAAAGGCTGTGGATAATATTTACCTAGACTTTAGTAAAGCCTTTGATACTGTATCCTACAGAATTTTCCTAGAGAAGCTGGTGTCTCATGGCTTAGACAGGTGCGTTATTTGCTGGGTAAAAAACCTATTTGGATGGAGGAGTCCAAAGAGTTGTGGTTAATGAAACTAAATCCAGTTGGTGGCCAGTCACAAGCAGTGTTCCACAGGGCTCAGATTTGGGGCCAGACTTATTTCATATCTTTATCAATGATCTGGATGAGGGGATTGAGTGGTCACTCAGTAATTTTGCGGATGATACCAAAATGAGTGGGAGTGTCTGCTTGATAGTAGGAAGGCTCTACAGAGAGATCTGGACAGGTTGGATGTATGGGCCAAGGTAATTGCATGAAGTTTAACAAGGACAAGTACTGGTTCCTGCATTTTGGTCACAACAACCCTATGCAATGCCATGGGTTTGGAGAAGAGTGGCTGGAAACCTTCCCAGTACAAAAGGTAAGGACCTGCGCATGTTAGTCAGTAACTCACTGAACATGAGCCAGCAGTGTGCCCAAGTGGCCAAGAAGGTTCATGGCATCTTGGCCTGTATCAGAAACAGTGTGGTCAACAGGACCAAGAAAGTGATTGTGCCCCTCTACATGGCTCTGGTGAGGCCACGTTCAAAAAAGGTGTAGATGTTGAATTTTGGGAAATGATTGGTGTAGGCATGGTGGTGTTGGTTTGACAGGTGCAGTTGATGATCTTAGAAGTCTCTTCCAACCTAAATGATTCTATGAGTCTATGAAAACAAGGTGTAAAAGGAAGACTCTGAATTTAAACACCCCTGCTTTATGGTAATGTCCATCTAAGTGCATCTAATTAATAAAGACACTGTTTGAATGGTTTTCAATGAAGTCAAATACTGCAGGTATCATCCACTGTTTTACTGGAATTGCTGCTTCCTCCTTTTCTGGATCCAGACTTCTCTGTGACACTGTTTTAATATCTACTGATGTTTTCGTGTTCCTTTTTATCTCTTGATTAAAATAAAATCACAAATTATCCTTAAGGAAAATGTTCAGATGTTTTTCATAAGTCAGAATTTCTTTGCAACACTCCAGCTCCACAAAAACAAAAGAAAAAAAGTGTGCTAACTCTGAATGCAGAGTAGTTTTCTCAGAGAAAGGAAAGTATCAAGTGATACTGACCTTTTTACTTACAGGTCATTCAACCTGACCTCAACTATGTGAGCTCCGGGTACTGCTTACAGGAAATGAGGATCTGCTTGAAGTGACCTGTGAACTCAGCTGAAGGTGTCAGAGGAATTCTCTAGATTCCTACTGGGTTCTCTAAAAAGTAAGAAAGCCTCACAGAGGTTAAGACTTTCCTCTCAGTCTGCTCTCTCCTAGTCCACTGAAGACCCTCACCAATTTGCAAGGAGTGACACCCCCTCGGTTAACTTACCCTGTGCAACATCATTTCTCCCACTTACCAAGCTGCTTACAGCAGTGAGATACCATAATCAAGCTTGCAAATATGTAGACAGTCTCACAGAAATGTTTCCCATTTCTGTCTGAAGGTTCCACTAAATAACCCCAGTTCAGGATTCAGATCTTTAAGAAGTTGGATAAGTAGGTACTTACCAGTCAGTGTTTCTCTCTGATAATGTACTGCATGATAGATTTTCACAGACACCTTCCTAGACTTTCTCAGTGTCTCTGGTAAAGACACCAGTGAAACAGGTAACACATATAAACTTTAAGAAAAAATGTAGCTGCTTAGAAATAAACCTTTTTCTACCCACAAAATCCAAACACAATTAAGAGAGTTATTCTGTATTGCAAAAGGAATGATAAATACATATCATGTAGACATAAAGCTGTTTCAAGCAGGGCTTTTCCAGTTCACCAACAAAGGGAATAGAAAACTTATTCCTTCTGGGATGTTATTGTACATTACAGTATTTTTTTTCTGAGTTATAATATATTATGTGATCATTCCACAATTTTTAACAAGACAAAGAACATAACTTGGCTGCAAGGTTTCAACATATTGTAGGGTATTGTGGTTGTTTGTCTATGTAAGATGAATATGAAAAATGTTTTTCTGTTTTCAAATTTGTAGGGTAAAATTGCACATAGCATCCATTATCTCAGAACATGAGCTCTGAAGGTGGATTTGGGAGGTAAAGTAGAGACGTGACTCCTGGCAGAGCTTGCCAATATAATTCCTGTTTAAGGCATTTAATCTTTGTCAACAATTAGTATGACAGACAAAATTGGCTTAAATGATTGATGTACTCTCACAGTAACATAACAGCTGATGAACCTGGCCATATAGGTTAGAAAGTCAAAATGAGAATGATAATTATTAACATGATGCAAATCCATATCAGGTCAAAGAACTGGGGAGGAGGGCAAGAAATCAGTCTTAACAGTAAATTGTCTTGTTCTTAAGAATAGCTGTTTTGACAAAGAGAGGTAAAAAGAGACAGATTGGATACCTTTGTAAGCTAGTGCCTTCCTAGTTTCATCACAGAAAACTGCTATTAACAGGAGCTACAGGGACTTTTGCATCAAAAAGTTGATTTTTCTACCAGTGAAATCTTATTCGTGTTCTTCACAGTTTAAATGCAGTTGTGCAAGAACTACAGTGATGATTAACAGTTTGGAAAGGATGAACAGTGCCTGGTAAAACTATTTTGCATGGGGTAAGTATTAATTATGCATACATCACATAAGTTTTATGCTGTTGGAAGTATTAATCCATTAAACCTGGGAGTCTTTCTATGTGCCAGGACCTGGGCAGCCTCTGATTGCTCTCCAGCCTGTACTGGGGTGAAATAGGCATATGGCATATGCACAAGACTTTCTTCCCACCTGAACAGGAAGAGTCCAGACCTTGAGATCTGTGATCGACCTTAGTTTTGTACATAAGAAGAAGGAACGAGTACAAATTGCAAAGGCAACACTGTTAAAAAACCCTCCAAAATCAAAGAGTTTATGCTACTGTTCTATTTTTTTTGTGATCAATACAGTATTTGCCTGATTAATTGAGCTTATTTTATGAAGGATATTTTTAAACATCTATTTTACTAAAGTCTTTGTACTTATTTACTTATCTGTGTAGAAATGGGCAATCTTCTCCAATAATTAAACCCTATGGTTATCAGAGGAGAGTATACTACACATTGGCAAGAAACACATTACTTCTGAGGAGCTTGAATCCTTTATGAGTGCGCAGTGACGCTAACAAAATTGAGAAGCTTTGAACTGCTCATGGTATTCAGGAGTTTTATCATTTGACCCAGGAAAGCCACAGTATTTTTCTTTCTCTAATGTCAGAGTAGATAAGCCTGTTGTTATGTCAGAGGGTTTCACTACCAGTGCTAAAGATTTTATCAGTATTTTTATTCTCCTACTAAAAATGGAACATAGACTTTAGAGGGACTCGCATAATTGACTATGATCTTTCATTTCTTTTCATTTGATTAGTAATTCACTTTCAGTCAAAATTAAACACGCTTTTAAAAGCCATGCCTTGCAGAATATGATTTCTATTCCATGGTTACTATATATGAATTTATTTTACATAAGCTTATTTTTTCAAGTGATACAAAATACTCAAAGCACAGATCATGCCACTGTCATGCTCAGTGTACTTATATTTTCTAGGATCTTAGAGCAAGCTGTCAGAAAGGTTGACAAGTGTGCATCTTCAATTCAGCATTTCTGGAATTTTCCTCTAACATATACCATCTCTCAGGCATAATCAAGAAAAAAATTATCTTGTCAGAAGATTCATAGTTAGCTGCCTCTCTAGAAACTTGCAGGTTTCCATAGCATTGGTTTTTTTCCCAATGCAAATCGTACAGATGCCCTGCCATTTTGCTTACTCATTTTGAGGGAGAATTGGAAATGGAAATCAGGTTCATATGCATCCACGTTACAGCAGCAAGTTAACATCTGTCCTAGCACAAAGGACTTTCCAGACATTTAATTTGTTATATTAGTTTATGAAGAAAAAATAAAATGATTGTTTTAGTTCAAGGGGTTTCTGAAAGGCAGGTCCTGCCAAACTAACCTTTCATGACAAGGTGACCGGCTTGACGGATGAGGGAAAGGATGTGAATATAGTGTACCTGAACTTCAGTAAAGCCTTTGACACGGTGTCTTCCAGTATCCTACTTGAGAAACTGGCTACCGCTGGCCTGGACAGGAGCACCTTCTGCAGAGTTAGAAACTGTCTGGATGGCTGGGCCCAAAGATTAGTGTAGATGGAATTAAATCCCTTTGGAGGCCAGCCACAAGTGGTGTTCCCAAGGGCTTTGTGCTGAGTCCAGTGCTGTTCAATATCTTTATCAATGACATGGATGAGGGGATTGAATGCACCCTTAGCAAGCTTGTAGATGACACTAAGCTGGGAGGAAGTGTCAATCTGCTGGAGGACAGGGAGGCTCTACAGAAGGATCTGAACAGGCTGGATTGATGGGCTCAGGCTAACAGGATGAGATTAAACAAGGCCAAGTCCCTCACTTGGGACACAAAAAATCCGTGCAGTGCTACAAGTTTGGAGAAGCGTGGTTGGAAAGCTGCCTGGCAGAGAAGGACCTGGGGATGTAGGTCAACAGCCAACTAAACATGAGCCAACAGTGTGCCCAGGTGGCCAAGAAAGCCAATAGCATCTTTGCTTGTATCAGAAATGGTGGGGTCAGCAGAACCAGGGAAGTGATTCTGCTCCTGTACTCTGCACTGATGAGGCCACACCTCAAATACTGTGTTCGGTTTTTAGCCTCTCTCTATAAGAAAGATGTTCACGTCCTGGAGCGTGTCTAGAGAAGGGTGTTGAAGCTGGTGAAGAGGCTGGAGAACAAGTCTTACGAGGCATGGCTGAGGAAACTGGAGTTGTTTAGCCTAGAGAAGAGGAGGCTGAGGGGAGACCTTATTGCTCTCTACAACTACCTAAAAGGAGGTTGCAGAGAGCTGCATATTGTTCTCTTTTCCAAAGTGATAGGTGACGGGACAAGGGGGAATGGCCTTAAGCTGCATCAGGGGAAGTTTAGATTGGACATCAGGAAGTATTTCTTCAATGAAAGAGTTATCAAGCAGTGGAACAGGCTTCCCAGGGAGGTGGTTGATTCACCATCCTTGGAAGTGTTTAAAAGGCAGGTAGATGAGATGCTTGGGGATATCATTTAATAGTAGACAGGTACAGTTGGAGCTGATGATCTCTCGTGTCTTTTCCAACCTAACAATTCTATGATTCTACAATTTAATACGCTGCATGAAAAAAAAATCTGGAAACTGTGGTGCTTTTTCAGATGTTCATGTTGGAGCTTTCTATAAAGTAGGATGAAGACCTTATTTTTTAATTTCAGTTTAAGATTTATTTATGCACTCATGCCAGCATGTTAGGGTCCTGTAATGAGAAAGGTTCAGTGTTCTGAGTGTTTTTTTCTTTTTTAGCTCTTCTCTACCTACTTATAGTGAGACAGACCATCAAGAAGAAATACTTTGGAAGAAAAAGTCTGTATTGGAGTTGGTGAGGGCTTGGAGTCTGACGTGTTTCAACATTGTCTTTGGGGATTCTACTGTTTTAATTTTCTTTCTCTCTTTCTTCTTTTCTTTCTTTCTTGCTCTCTTTCTCTCTCTCTTTATCTTTTCCTTCCTTCCTTCCTTCCTTCCTTCCTTCCTTCCTTCCTTCCTTCCTTCCTTCCTTCCTTCCTTCCTTCCTTCCTTCTCTCTTTCTCTCTCAGTCACAGCTTAAAATTCGATAGGACCAGTTCTTCTATCACCTGCACCTTTTCCCTTCAACCTTGCACTCAACCCAGCAGGTCTCAAGGTTTGACAGGGACCTGGAGGTTTCTGCTGCAAGCTGGAATAACTTTTCTTACCTCTTTCTTTACCTCACCTGTGAAACGTGGCTGCACGCCAGCTCTCTGTGCCTCCCAGCACCTTCAGTCAGAGGATGATTTCCTGCTTGCCATGCCTGCTCTTTCCAAATGGTCCCACAGGCACTCTAGGAATTTTCCCTGGATGCACATACACAGGCGCTAACAAGAGACAAATACCCTCTTGCTCTTCTCCTGCATTTCCCTGACCTGCTGCCCTAGTCATATCAAGGCACAAAGCTGTCTTGCTTCCCAGTGCTCACCCCACATCCTTTTTCATTTGGTAACACAGAATAACTGCAAACAGCTCTCCCAGTATAATTACCCATGTAGAAGCCAGTTAAAAATGTTGAATTATTGTCTACAAAAAATGCTTCTTTATTCTGGACTCTTTTTCACTATGACAGGGTCTGGCTTCAGTTTGCCTCAAATGTCAAACTTCCTTTACCTCAAAGAAAACCTGAGGCAGAAATAGCTCACAATAAATATAAGGCATCTAGAATAATGTTGTAGTGTGACATTTGTAAAGATATCCATCACAGAACTGAGCAGACAAGACAGAGTCAGTGATCAAAAAGAAAAGCATTTATGTACACTCTTCGCTGTAATTTTAAAACATCTAAAGAATCCATTCATTCATTTTGTTTTGTTTTGTTTAGGGGCTCTTTAATTTACTACCTAATATGTGAAGTTCAAATAGATTGACAGTATTGGAAACGAAAATTTCTTTTCTTTCGAAAATTCCATATAAATGCATTTCAAATTAAAAAAAATCAGAAGTAAACATAAAATTAGTATTAACAATATTCAAAGAGATTTTTACCTGTTTATTACCTTAAGATAGGTAGGGAAACCTACTCATTTCCATCCAGGAAGCTTAGTGAAGGCAAGCAGAAAGCAAAGAAAGTGCTTAAAACTCTACCTCTACTTCTCATAATAAGTTGCTGTGATCCTTCCAGATCCAGTACATACATTCATGATGCAGGGAATAATACGTAGTTTTTGAGGAGGAAGTCAAGAAATGTTGTTCCAAAGGTTGGTTTCATTTCCTTTACCTATTACTCTCCAGGTGATATCGATTGTAGTTAATTAAAAACAATAAAAGAAAGGAAGGAAGAAAGGCAGGAAGCAGTATTTTGTTAAACTCTTATGTATTAATAGCCTCTTAGAGCTTTTTTTATTAGTTATTAATTTTTATTAAATGATACAAGTATGAATAATTCTTTCAGCTAATTGGTTATACATAGAAGAAGAGAATAAAGACCCCCACTGAAACTTTAGTCAGGCTGGGTACTCAGATGGAAAATAAATATATTTTCTCTCAGAGCCTCCTGTTCTTGTTAAATATGGATAGCGTTGTTTAGCTAAAAGGTAACGTAATTGCTTAACTAAAAGGCACTAATGTAGAACTGAGAAGAAGTGAAATAAAAACAGTCATTGAAAAAGCAAAGCACAAAAAAAGAAAAACCTAATCCTGCAAATTATGCTGCGGAGTCAGAAAAATCTTCAAGTCTTGGGGTTTATCAGCTATTTAGGAAGACTGAAAATAAAGGAAAGGAAGTAAAGGAAAAGAAAGAAAGAAAAAGGAGAAAGGATTAAAGGAAGAAGAAGGAGATTTATTCAGTTACATGATTGATTTAGGAACTATAAGCAGAAAAGTTTGAATCATATTTTGTCTTCTTCAGGAATGCTGGAAATCATATAGGTCAGTAAGCCCTTACTGCACTTCTCTGATGAAAATTAGTTTCTTCAGAATGGTAGTTTCACCTTTGCCAGTTAATGAATATGTGAAAAGTCTTAATTAACCCAAGATAACATTATGTAAGTAGAAAAAAAACCCAAACACCATATATTAAGTTTCCCTTGCAACTGGAAGATGAGTTGACACCTTCCTATGCTCCTGAAAAGAGCACAGTTCTAACCACATGACTCCTGATAGTTTAAGAGATGCGACTATAGTAGCTATATTTCTGTTCACCTTTGCCAATAGTGTTTGTCATCCCAATTGACAATCTAGGAAACTAGGTGGTTTGAATATGGATGCTCTGTTTAAGGCTCCTGTATAAAACCTCTCATTTGCTGAAAAGTTCATATATATCACTTTAGCATGAACTAGCAAAACTGAATCAAAGTCCAGCAGTTAGAAGACCTAAGGCCAGAGATATCTCAGGTGATATCTACTACTTCTTTGATAGAGATGACTTGATTTGGCTCTACTGTGTGTCATTTGAAACATTGGGCTTATTCAGGACTGTCAGTAAATGGACTTATTCATATTACAAATTGAGACATTATCATTTCTACACAATATATATGTGGTGATAGCTTGAACTGGTCACTACCTTTACTGCTAGTGCCTACGTGAGTTCTTAGTCTAGTGTAAGAATCACTATTTGAGTAAGATTTGTATAAAAGCACTACATCCTTTTAAATGTTATGGGAAAAATGGGCATGTGTATTATTCTGGCACTTTTGTCTGTAACTAACCTGGGCAGAGTGAAGAAAAAGGAAGGCTTCTCATCTGCCAAATAAGGTTTCATCAGCAGGATTCTTTTCCAAAACAATTTATCGCTTTCCAAAAAATAATGCTTCGCATCAAATAAAGCAATGTAACAAGAAATGATCCAATGTGGAAAAAAAAATAGAAAAAATGAGACTCGTGATTTTTTTTAAGACAGGGCTTAAGGTCTATAGAAGGAACTTATAGATGAAACTAATGTAACTGTTCATTTTAATTTAACTTTGAGTTGCCATATCCTGACAAGAGCTGGCACACTCACCACTGAATAATACTCTCTGTGTGACAACTGTATAAGGATTGAATATCTTACAAAATTAAGAGTTTAGAGTGTGTTAAATGTTAGTAGTTGTACTTCATGTCTTCCTAACAGAAAAACTTCAAACCTATGTCCTTTTGCAGTACTTGGCCCTTGGGGACAAATGCATAGCAGGATCAGCAAACTATGCTGCACCTGCTTGGTCCAGCCAATATACAAAATAGCTTTTTGACAGCTTAGCAGCTCACCAGCTACAGATCCAGGTTGCCTAGACCAAATCTGCAGAACCAGGACTTACTGATTTTTCTGTAGATTATGATGATCCATGAGTTGTGGTCGGAAGTAAAACTTTCACTGCAAGGGCATATCTAATGAAATGGGAACAGAGATAAATGTCATACACCACAGACAGCAACTCTTGTTCCTTCTCAAATCTGTATTTATTTTGCAAGTGGTTTTAGTGCCAATACACAGCTTTGAAAAATAAGAACAGGGGTTCCATTAACAAAATGGTAGCCATAGCATATCCACCATAAGAGCCACATTGATTCCCTTGATGATGCATTTTCTTTGCCTTTGTAGAGTTTCCAGGAGATAGTTCTTCTGGGAATGAGGCAACAATGCTATGAAGGATTTGAGAAGCCCTATTTATTACATTTCCATATTCTGTACCTCTGCCAAGAAGATACCTTAATTTTACAATATCTATGATGAAGCCACGTCCAGTTAGCCACTAAAATCAGCTGTGTCATTTGCCATGCAACCACTTTTGCTGATTGAAAAAGATAGGAAAAGAACTATTCTTTCTCGAGTTTCAAAGCCAATTCCATGATTACCGAGTTTCAGTTTTATTACTGCTTTTTGTAAAACAAAGAAGTTACAGTAGAGTGTATGAAAATGTCATCTAATAAAAAGTGTAGAAATACAATTTCTCCCTACTTATATTGTAGATTAGGAGCAAGTAATGGAAGGTGTCGTTATTTGATATTGGCAGTCTAATTATCAAAGGCCAAGTGAAAAAAAATATGGGTTGATTTTAATTTAAAGACCTTATTTCAGACATGGACTGTAAGAATACAGGCTGAGGCTTTCATGAATAAAATGTAGAGGAAAGTTTTCTGCAGCTGCAAGTACAAGTATTTTTATTGTGAAAATATTTCCCTGTGATGGTATTCAGCTAGGAAAGGAAACAGGGTGGTCTGCAAATAAAATTCTTTTTAACAGGAGATCACAGACTGCAAAGAGACAAAATGAGCTGACTATATGAGAAATGCTAGGCAACCATTGGAGATGCCTTCTGGAAGGAAAAATTAGAATCATACCACGATACAGGCTACTTTGGTGATTTCATTTATTCCTTAAATTATTCCTCATTACCTGAGATATTAACAGAGAAGAGGCCTTTGATTACTGGATTTTTTTTTCCTATGCCTATTGTGAATAATAAGAAAGACATTTAAAATCTCCTAGATTTGTAATTTCTGAATGGAATGCTTTTTGCTACACTACCAATTCTGTGGTCATTAACATAGATGCAGACGTTTGCTACTATCATCAGTCCTACTGCAATCTGTGGCACTGTCAATGTTATTTGAGGCAAGTTGACAGAGAATATCTTTTATTAAACCACTTGATATTGGTACAAAATTATAACATGCATTTTGGTTAGATCATGTCTCATACCTGTGTTACAGATGCAACAACACCACTACTTTAAATATATTTGTTTAAATGACTGAAAGCCTGAATCTTAATAGAAAAATAATGCCTGAAAATCTTTGCACCACTAGTACATATGTAGTATCTTGGGCATTTTTATTTTTAAGCAGTAATTGTTTAAAGAGCTTTGGAATTCACATCTCTGCCCTATTTCAACGTTATCCCTTCATATGCATATAAATCTGCATGAATCATGAAATGAACTTGACTTAGTAAATAACATGGATGAAAAGCACCTTAACAATGAAATACTACCTTATTTTTAAACCAGAAATGGTTCCCAGTCCAGAACATCTACCAGAACAACTGAGTAGGTAGCATGATGATAGAAATAAGTGGGAAGGAGCAAAGTTTAAGATTGTGTAAGTTGACACTTACTATCAAAGGAACAGCTCATTAAATTCCATCCTGCGATCTATCTATGTCTTAGAGAAACCCCTTCCCACCTGCTTAGCAGCACCTGCCGTTATGATTTTAGATATTAAAATAAGTTTGATCCAGCTGAGACTGTAATGAAGTTTTCGATTATCCCGGTTGGAATTTCTTCAGGAAACCAAGAGTAATATCTTTGACCCTTACTGTGCCTATACTGGGATTTTTTTGAGAAAATTGACAAAATTATGACTCAGGGATAAATTTTGTGTATACATGACAGGGAGACCAGGGACGTAGATAGCAATAAATGTGTAGCCCCATGATATAGACTACCTAATGTAGACCCTGCAAAGACCATGATGAAAAATGACTGTATTACTGTGCAACCAACCTTCATTCAAGTGCAGTTGAACCTAGTTTCCCTTATGGAAGATATCCCACTATACGATGTCTGTTGGCACCCTTCAGGGGCATTTGTTCACAACTGACTCAAAGAAGATCACAATCTGTTTAATCACCATTCTTCTGTAAATAAGTTATAATATGTGAAAAGCATAGAAAAGGCATGTCCTGCTTTTTCTATAATGATGTCAGATATTATAAAGTGCAATGTAGCCTTGGAATCATTTGATGAAAAAAGAAATTGTGTTTTAGATGTCATAATAAAATTCCTCATTTGAGAACAGCTTTATTTTCTGAAGAAATTATTGAAAAGAATAAGTATCTGCCATACAGAAAAAAGCCCATTTAATAAATAGTCAGAGGTAGCAATAAAAAATACACATACATGCACATACACAACTCTCACAACTCTCAAAGACAATGAAATATCGCTGGTAATCTAAGTTGTTTATAAGTGAGGGACAAGTTCCTTTGGTGGTATACATCAGAGCAGCTCTGCTGGTTTCATGTGTGACTGAAATATAGCCTGCTGGCAGTTTCTCTGGTTATTCCTGATACTGAAATGCATCCTTAAAGTTCAAATGAAGGCACATCCTGTGCTTTTATGTCAAGATCTAACTCTATATAAGATATTATGAACAAAGTGACACCTAATAGACAATAATACCCTCTGGGAATGATATCATGTCCCATTTGTTCAGCTAGAGGTAAAAGATTTCTCAGAGTTTATTTTTAATGGGTTGCCCTGGTCTAAACTGAGAGTGAGTTACTTCACATTTATCATGCTAAAAGCACATTAGATATCTCACAGATCTTTGGTGGCTATAAAGTGTGTTCACATTATTATTATTATTATTATTATTATTATTATTATTACTACTATCTTTATGATTATTATTATTACCCAAATGAGCTAACCCTAGAGTCTACATTCTATTTTCTAATGTCACAATTACTTCCTGTACTTTCAGAAGTCATTATTAGATCTTCCCTATTCAATCAGTTACTTGTGTTCCAACCTATTTGTTTATCTGCACTCCACAGAGCCCTTTGAAAAATATTCACGCACATGTTGTGTAAGACCTATGATTTTTCTTTTCTATTACTGTCTTTCTGAAATCATTTAGAATCATAACTCAAGGAGTTTTAGACTACTGACTAAAAATCAAGATTCTAGTCTTCGTACTATGTGAATATTCAAGTATAACTCTTCAAAAATACAGGGAAGTTGTGTCTATTGTTTTCAAGCAGAAGTAATACCAGATATTGTCTTGCTTAGCGAAGCTTTTGCAGTTGCTGAGTGTTCCTCATCACCACACACACACTTTAAAACATTAAGACATCATGGATTACCATTCAAAGTTTACATACTTGCTGTAAAGCTATTAACCATCTAATCCATGTTTCCCCTGACCAGAAAACTGTGCTGTCAGTCTTCCACAAGGTGTTGTGTATAGCATGTTCTTGAAACTGATGCTGTTATGTTTAAGGGGGAAAAAATTAGAAAGAGAATCTGTGGAGGAAGATATCCACAAAACATAGAGCTGTAAAAATGAAACACAGTGAATCCAAAGCTGTATGCAATATGTAATACAGTAACGAGTAATCAATCCTTCTATCAAAAAAAATGCTACTTAATTGAAGAATCAAGTCTTTAAAACTGACAAAAATTATCTACCTTCTTCCCAGTCATTATAACAAGGCATCCATCTATTCATCATGACCACATTTCAAGCTTAAACTACAAGGTACAATTTTGGCACATGTAATTACTTTCTAAGTATCACTACAGAAATCTAATCATTCAAGGAAAACCAGGAAATGTCTCATGTTAGAAGATACATACATATACAAAGGTAGGCTAAATATTAGGCTCGGCTCATAGACCTTAAACTAAGATCCAAAACGCATCAATATAATGCCACAGTGATCTGACAGCCTCAAATTTCTGGTCAGATGCTTCCTGTCTTCTCTCACAATAAGAAGATTGAAGTCTCCCTTGAAGTCCCTGGCTGCACTGCACACCAGAGTGAAAAGGACACAAGAGGAACTAAACGCAAGCCCTCTGGAGTGTGGCAGAAAATATACAAACCCTTTTTCTTGGCAAAGATTTGAATTTTTAATGCAAAAAGGAACAAGAAAACAAAGAGTGTTGAAAGCAGATAATCAAAGGAATCACCTCACAGATAATTTAATCTCGTACCTAAGCCTTTCTTCCTCTCTGGTCTTGGTTCTCTTTAATTGGATCTGTGGTTTTTAGAGATAAACATAAGAAAGGAGAAAGAATCCACAACTTTATCTATTGCACAAGACCTAAATATTCTCAAGGGTTTCGACTGAGTTTATACTTTAACCTATTAACTGACACTAGCAAAAAGAAGCACAAATAAAGCTACAAAGTGTTTTGTGATCTTCCTATTTCCCATGAAAACCTGCTCTTAAAATTATATTGGTCATTATCCCAATCTTTGACCCTATACTGATCTGGGATACTGAAGAAAGGAATATTTCAGTTTATCCAGTATTACCACATTAGTCTAAAGTTAAATTGTTGATGAATAATCAAAGCAGAATTTGTTACTGGTGGAAAAAAAAAAAAAAAAAAAAAAAACCAAAAACATTTAGGATAGTACACTATGCCTCCTACCATAGTAGAGCTCTTACTAGTTGCTCCTTTCAAAAGAGCTCTGATGAATCTTTCTAGTTTCCTGACTGGAGAGAATAATACGTGCACTTGCCTAGTAATCTACCTTCCTGCCCCTGCATTCATATTTTCCTCCTAATTCACTACCCAGGTGATGGTATCAGCCTCCTAGAACAAAAAGAGGAGGTACAATAGGCTGCGGATATTATCTCTGGTTAATTTATTTGCTTTTCCAAAAAGGAAAAAGCAAGTATTTAATTAATTTTGTGCCTCTAAAAATGTGTAGATTTTTCCATCTCTGAGCCACATAAACTCTCATTTATAGGAATACATCCTTTGATGCATAAAATCCTCCAGCCAAGATTTTTACATGTGGCTATGTTTTATAGTTCCCACTTAAGCAGACTGAATAGTCTGATTTCAGACAATTCTCATCAGAATCTATTTAAAAGTTGATAACTTCTGAAATATCTCAGGTTAGATATTTCACAATGTAAGGACTTCAGAATCACTAGTTGACACAATCATATTAATCCCCATCAATTGTTTCCTGTCTCCTTTCAAAGTATCAAAAATAGGAACTGGTGCCTAGCTTAAGATATTCAGTTACAGTGGATTTTTTTTCCTCCTCATCTAGTAGCTAAATGTATGAAGTCTTGCCTATTTGAAATGTTATCTGAAATATTATATGCATTGTAAAACAATCCATAAGTCCTAGGGACATATCCGTAATAAGATGTTATTCTCCATAGGCTGCATTCTGGTGAAGGTTAGAAGAGTGATTTGCTTTTTAAATAAATGAAATATTGTTCTATTTTTCCATGCTTCTTTCACCATGGTTGTATCTTCATCTGTATGAACTTTATCAGACCGTTGCTGGCAGCATATGGTCTCTTAACAGGAAACATGAAGAAATCAGTTAAATCAGTTTAATCAATTTCTGGAAGCTTAGCACATTAACTGGGAATCACCTTTTTTTTTTTTCTTTACCTTTTCTTTTTTATTTTTTTAAATTATGTGGTTATAAGATTAAATTTTGAATGACCTGCATATCATGGATCAACCAGTCCGAGACTGGTGAAACAGCAAAGGAAGGCACGAGGTCTGGCTCAATTATAAGCAGTTAAGGATTTTAAACATTTTATTGATTTTGGTCAGAAAGTGCTAATATGAGGAAATCCATGTAATATGTTAGATCTAT
This sequence comes from Cuculus canorus, assembly GCF_017976375.1. Lineage (NCBI taxonomy): Eukaryota > Metazoa > Chordata > Aves > Cuculiformes > Cuculidae > Cuculus > Cuculus canorus. Next base: position 72,469,925 of record NC_071402.1, read on the forward strand.
TTCACCAATTTATGCTAAGTGTAGACGAAGTAGAGCTTTTGAAAACTTCACTGATTTCTTGCAAGCTTGCCTAAAACATTGCTAAAAAGCTGACATCATCAGATTGCAGTTTCCAGAGTAAATTGCCACGTAGCCTATTTCTGAAGCTTCCCAGTCTTTTTACAACAAAGACATCATTCTCCGAGAACAAATATTTAATTTATATCCTTACCAAGAGCCATGATTGCATGACTCAAAAATCTCAGTAATATCAGAATTGGATTGAAGTACAGGAACTAGGGGTTGTTAATTCCTGTCCTTTTAAATCAATCTTCTCATTGAATTATCATTTTGCTTTTATCCAGACCAGCCAATTAGTAGGTGCTAGTCTTTCCCTCTTCATTTATTCCAACCACTCCAAAACAGAGTTAAAAATGCAGTTCTATTCAGCAAATATGATTTTTAAAGGTGCATTGACAGTACAGAATTTATACTTAAAAGCCAGGATTCTACGCAGGATTCTACACCAAGTGAAATTTAAAATTACCAGCATGCCTCTTACTTGTAAATTAGTACATGTAAATGGTTCAAACACAATCGTTGTGGTTCAATACAACTTTTTCATTGCTTATTTGTGGAGGATTAACACTAGATATTGCTTATAACCCTTACCTATATGTCTTGGTAGTCTGCATTTATTTAGCAAAGATAAAAGGAAGCTTGAATGTGTCCTTTAAAAATCCATGGTTTATGTTTTCATAATTGTTAAGCACATCTAAGTAGGTCAAAGACTTTATTCTTGAAAAGATTTAAATGGTTACTTACCATGTAGAAATAAAAATGCAATTAGGCCAAGCCATGAACAATTGAAGAAAATACTGTTACTTAGAAAAATAGTTAAAGCAAAAGTAAATTAAACACAGGAATTAAGATGATTATCATTGTTAGTTTCACTTCTTCTGTGGAGTTTATTTTGCCTCAGAGTCAGGATAAACGTCTGTGTGTATTTTGCATTCCTACCTGTAGTATGTGATAGCCCAAGTCTGCAAGCATGCTTAAATTCTTAGCTGTTGATTCAGCCATACTCATTGCATATGCCAACATATGTGCACTAAGAGTGCACTAAAAGTCAGCAGTCTGATGTAGGCAAACTCTTTCCCTTTCTTCCCCTCATGAAACTCTTTCCCATTTCAGGATCAAGAGCTATCATGACTAGCATACACACTCACATCTTCCAGAGAATAATTCCTGTTTAATAATTCTTAATGTTTCTTACATATCCGGACATGTTATCATCTCCCAAACAGTGTTTATCTTAGTGTTTGCATTTATTAAGGAAAAAAAAAAAAAGTTTGATGGGAACTTTCCACCCAAATGGCCTTCTATAACACTTAATGAAAAAGCACGTGGCTATTAAAAGTTTAAAAAAAATGATTTGCACTTTGGCCAGTGGAAATTCAGTTCATATATCTTTCCACTGCGTTGGAGATTAATTTCAGAGTAGCGTGAGCCTTGGCTCATATTTTTGCCATTTTCTGTTGCTTTCCCTATCTATGCTCCAGAAGTAATATCTGTGAGAAGCTTATTTGAACTTACATTAGACATCTAAGTCTGAGATTACTTATAGATGTGTTGTATAGTCTGTGGATGTGAAGGACAGGTCATCTTAACACAGGGCAGATTTCTATAATAAAGCATCATGTGGAGATCTTTCTTCTCACATATCAAAGGGAGCCAGGGAAGACTAGCTTTTACTTAAACTTCAACGGCAGCATCAGTGTTAGAGAAGATGAATTCCACTCTACACCTGCAGTAGTCTGTCTCTTTCTATTAAGTCCATTGTCAAGGACAAACGTGACAGAATAATTTCACCATCATGGATTTATTGATGATATAACTTCTTCCCTTCAGATTTCTCTCTTACTATCTTAATTAAAAATTCAATAGCTTGCTTTCTCTGACTCCAACTGTACATATCCTTGTAGGCTTAATAGTTTAACGAATTCCACAGGTGTCAAAATACAAAATTTGTCACTTGGAATAGCATTATGTTATAGAATTCTCTTCTCATTGTTTTGAAAAACACTAAGCAAAATAGATAAGTTAAATACCAATTCCCACAACATCAAAAGAAAAAAATACAGATCATACAAACTGTGTGAATGTTGTGATTAGGAAAAAAGATATGTATGACCACCTAGATAAGGAATATATTCATAGAGTATATAGGCTTCTTTTGAGTTCTCATGGGATATTGGCTTCTTTATTTCTTAAACCTGGCTTCATAATTGCTTGGAAACAATACTTGAAACACTAGGCTTGCCTGGCATGTTTCCAAAACAAAGACTGCTTAGACTTAAAAGATTGTTGAACCACACTATAGAGCATTGCCATGAAATGAACAGGGAAGCATCTGTGGTGACACATAGTCTCTTGATTGTTTAAGTTTTATTTAATTAAAAAACCTAAAACTAACATTAGTGGTTACAGTATACCTTTTCAACATGGAATGAAATGATAAAGCAGAGGATTCAAAGATTTATTTTTACCTGTGTTTTTACCTGTAATTACCCTGTAAGAGCAATGTTAAAATGATTGTATCACATCTTTATCTTTTTGTCATTGCATTAGGTGAATTTATTAGAACCTTTACAAAGTCAGCTTCGAGAAGCCAGTTAGCACCAAGCATAGACATTTTGCAGTTGTCATTCTGAATAATGACTAACTAAAAAAATTAAAAAAACACCCATAACTGAGTCACAGTGAATACATTCCTTCTGATACTTCCCTAGCAGGAAGATATATGAATGCATATACTCACTTAGTACACTCAGCATCTCTGACACAGGTATGTGCTTGACTTGTTTAATGAGTCCTTTGTCAAACATCTTCACTAAATCTTTTTAACTTCGGATTGTAAAATCCCAATAAAACATCTACAGAATTTTTCTAGATTTTATATTTGTGTATAGCAAAGCTCTGCTGAAAACAGGAAAAATGTCTTTCAACGGAAATACGCTAATTATTATAGGCAATATTAGGAAAGGGTTTACCACCAGGTTTAAATGAGTGACTGATTGACAGTGGAATATGTTGGATTGTTCTGAAAGGGTAATTAGAGAAAGCTTATTCTCACAGCTATTAACGTTATTTTTAAACCTGCCAAATATAGATCATAAGTCAAATGAAAATATCTTTTAAGGTTTGTGATCATTCATGCAAGTCTGAAGTGCGTTTGGGAGTTCGTAGTCAGGACATCTTATATATCATTGCCACAGGACTTTAAAATCACAGTACTGATGAGATGTCACTTCAGGAAACACTTCAGTGCCATTTAGTATTTAATGTTTCCCTGGACTTCTCTGCACAGATTAAACAAGAAACAGCTTTAGATTCTGAATCAATGTTATCACACCCAATCTGCTACAACACAGAGCAGAGAATATTACCCCAGAAGTCTCCAGGTAAAGTATGTACCTGTAAGAGAATATTTTGCACATCTCCTGTATGTGCATGTATTAAAAATTTTGTAGGATTCTCTCTGCTTGCTATCGATTTATTTTTGAGATGTCCATGAACACATCAGGTTTACCCCAGAAGGGAAATTTGATATTTCAGAACTATATATACACTAGAATAAGCAGAATTTTAAAGGGAAATTTAAGGATATCAAGGCTTTTCTGTTGAAAACAAAACAAAGGAGAGAAAAAATTCCCCAAACCCTACCAAACTAGCACTGATTTGCATTTTAATATTTCCAGTGCTTTTGAATAAAATGTAAGGAGAAATGATTACTCTGAAGAAAAAATATAGAGATCAAAGTTAGGGATCTGTGCAGATCAAAGTTAAAGCTGGTGTAAAAGGTTCATTACCTGACAAGAAGTGCAAGCTGCAAACGTGAATAGAGAAAGTAAGATGTCTTTGGAGCACACTGTCTGTAGTGTTTAGGTTCATTGAGAAATAAAGCATCTGAGTTTCATTGGCTGTCTCTAATTATTGAGATTCATGTATTAAATAGTTTGTCCCATTCTTGGGACATATATCCTATTCTTGAGACATATATCCCATTCCTGAGAAGTATATCCTGATCACTTTCCTTGCAAACAGCAAGAAGTATTCTGTTATTAAGATGTACATGTATCACTTGTCTTTAAAAGGCAACTTCTATGGAGAGGTAGGGAGACAACTGTGTTGGAGTGTTTTAGAGAACAAGAAGAGTAGGGGATGCCTAGCAAAGAGTCACCTAGTTACCCTGAAAAACTCAAAATTTGCAAGATTACTGCAAAAAAATTCCCATACTCACTAATATTTGTTTAGCTACATTTAGTAAATCAGCTCTGCCAAGTATTCACAATCCTTTTTGTTTTCTTCCTGTGAATATTCAGGAGAATAATATTTGATGAATGAAATATTGTTCCAAACTCTTGTGCAAATACGTATTTATGCCAGAAGTATTTGCACGGGGATCTTGAAAACTGAGCTTTTTGATATGACAGTATTGTTAATATCTATCCTTCCAAATCCTGCAGAAAAAGGAAAGAAACGGTTCCACAATACTGTTTAGTTATTCTTTTCTTTTTAGTTTAGCACATCATGTTAATGATCCTAAAACCAGTGTCTTCAGCAAGACTAGTTATTATGGCAGAATTATCTCTAAAGACATAAGTTTCAGGAAGGGACAACCTATTGACTAGAGGCAGGATGACAATCTGGGTTCATTCAACTGCTTCTACAGTACTGAGTCATACTTCGGAGTCAATTCAGTCACCCACACATAGGTGTTGGGTGATATTCAGATGACCTACAGTATCCCACCTGGGCTTTTCGTGCAACTTCATTTGTCTTCTCTCTCCTGCATCTCACTGTCCAGCCACAGCCAGGTGTGTCAGATACCCTGGGACACTGTGAATCCCATGAAGTTCCCATGGTTAGGACACTGAATTTCACCCTTAGTTCAGGTCTCAGTTTCTTAGCAGTAGCAAGGAGATAATCTTCCTTCCCCAGGAAAGAATATTATGATGATGAAAACACTCACAGACTGTTTCGTGCTTGCATATTATGTGGTGATACATAAGAAATTGCAGGTAAATATCTGATGGCAGGGATCTTTGTTCATTGACAAAATCTCTCTGAAGGATATTTGCTAAAAATTATAAAACCACCAGTAAAATTCCATTACATTGCATGCTGCTAATATTGAAAATATATCCAATAGATGTGTGTTTGTACAGGTGTATACAAGTTGCTTGGGAATACCATATTTTCAATGATTTTACAAATAACTAGTGAGAGATATTTTCTTTGAGATTTTAATTTTCATAGTCATATCATGAGATTCATAACTGAAATTATTGTCCTTTAATGTTACTTGTTGTTGGCAGTGTGATATTCTTTATTAAGTGGTTTGGGGTTTGGTTTTTTTGTGTTTGTTTTTGTTTTGTTTTGGTTTTTTTGAAGCAGATCCATACAGGAGTGTAGGGAATAAAACAGGATTTCATAAATCTAAAAAATAGGAAAAGGATTTAAAATTCCTGTTACTTAGAGATTGTTTTTATTATAATGATACATGCAATAAAAATTATACTACATTCCAAGACTCACAATGTATACGGATTGAAGAAATATCTTTTCATAACTCTTTATCTGAAGATTTATGGATGACCAGCTATACAGATACTCATCCATCCTCTAGAGGTAAACAGAGAGATTGGAAAAGGATACAGTGGCAGCTGTGACTGGTGTACTAAATTTGACTTAGCAGGACAGCATGGTCACACGCATACGTGCACACAGTCTACAGAAAATCCACATGCCTAAGTGTCCTTTGCACACACAAAGAAAAACAAAGTTGATGTGATTGTAATAAGCTCATAGGCAACAAAACAGCTAGCAAAAGTTAGGAATCAATGACTGGTAATAAGTCTTAATGTATATCACCCAGTCTCAGAATTCCTGTCTGTGCCACCTTAAAAATATCAGTGTTAGAAAATAAGTATTCCTATAAACTAGAAGGGAAGAACTCAAGTTAAAAATCTGTGTCAATGAGAACAATGTTTCATAGCCTTCGCTTTCAATGTGTGTTATCCACACATAGCTGTAACTCCAAATAATGCAAATTGCAGGTCTTCTATATCAATAATTTTTAAGGCTATATACATCACATTTGGTAATTCCACCAGGGAATGGTAAGTGAAGTAATTTCACAATTTAGAAATTCCATAAAATCACAAGTAAAGCACTATCTAACTTTATTAGCACTTTTATTCAATAGAGTTGAGTTTTGACAGTTAGAAACATGAAGAAATGAAAGCGCTGTCTGAAATTTGCAGAAATACATATATAAAAAAAGGACCAAAATCTGACATACAGATATTACTGTCTGACTGATATTCTTAGACACTTATTATTACATTATCCCTTAATGGCTGAGATTGGAAGGAACCTTTGGAGGTCACCTAGTTCAACCACCTTGCTTAAGCAGCATCGCCTAAAATAGGTTGTTCATGACGATGTCAAGATGGCTGTAGAATATCTCCAAGGATGGAGACTCTGCAAGGATGGAGAACAAAAAGACTTTTATTTATTCCTTTCAATCATAAACATTCTTAAAAATGTTTGTATAAATCTGTTAGTGAAATTTTACTCAAAACCAGGAATATTTTATAATATGATCTGTATTGCTCATATCAACATTGTGTTCTGAACTAGATAAAAGTTAAAATATTACCACTGAGAATAATTCATTTTTAAAGATAATAAACCAAAATATGTCTCTCACTTTCATGTGGAAAACAGAAAAAATAAATTGAGTCATGCTTTAACCAATAATCACTAAAATACAGAGAGGAGAAAAGGGATGTATATTATAACACAAATCAAGGCAAGATTATTTTGTTTTTTTTAAAGGTGATCAGAATGAAGGATCAGGCATACTGGGTTAAGTTTTAAAATGCTATCCTGAGGCAGGGAACAAAGACATCAAATGATATAAAAAGAGAGTGAGTGGTATGAAATGTTTCTGAAAAACTGTTTAACAAGGAGATAAAAATGGTGATCTTCTTTAAGAAGGAGGCAGAAAAGAGGAAATGGAGAGAGAAAGAAAAATGTACAGAATGGAAAAAGTAACACTCTCTTAATGGAGTTTCTGTCTTGCAATAGTCCAAAAAACCAACCCTGAACTGTATACAGTACTGCAATATAAGCCATCACCGATGTTCTAAAATTGATTAATGGCTATGGCACTCTATTGGGAATCAAGACATACTGTTTCCATTTCTGTTTTTCAGATGCATGATTTTGACCAAGATATTTGTACAAGTGCATCAGTAATATTTCAAATAGTGCCAGCACTTCTGCATAATTTGCAATATATATTTACAATTTTAGAACTTAATTTTAAATTGAAATGGAAATACCTACAAGGAAGTTATCTAGAAGCCTGAGCTAAGCTCTTCACAGCAGTGAATGGCAGAAGGACAAGAGGCAATGGACACAACTGGGAAAAGAGAGGTTTTGTCTTGATATGAAGAAAATCTTATTCAACATGAGTAGTGTCAGGCACCAGAACACATAGCACAGAAAAGATGTCAGAATTCAGCCTTTGAGGTTTTAAAGACCCAGCAGGATAAGGTTCTGAGCAACCTACTCTTATCTCACAGCTCACTCTACCACTTTCAGCAGGTAATTTGACAAAAGACTTCCCAAAGACCCTTCCAACCTGAACTATGCTCTAATCTTATGATTCTATCTAAGACAGAGTTGCAATTTTACCTCTGAGCATTTTGATCTGACTAAAAGCCTTAAGTCTGCATTAGTGTAACACTGAGCTAAAAGTGATGCAGTCTTTCTTTCAAAAAGATTTATGAAGTTGCACTTGTTACCACCCCAATGTAATAAGCTTGACTTTAGTCAATTTTTGTATGGGAAAGTCAGGCTTATGCCTCTTAGAATATGACCTCTAGACAAACCCTTTATTCCTCCATTGTGTACTCATAATATGTGGTATACCATAAGGGTATTGCAAGGATACAGACTTTATTATATGTGAGATGTTAAATTTCTGTAGTCATGGAAAACCTATAATTGTAAATTAAATTAAACAAATCTTATATCAATTTTACCAAGTAATTACATGCCTTATCTGAGAAAAAACAGGAAACTTCATCCAATTAGGCAAGATAAGTCTAACTGGGAAAATAGACAGCTAGATGTGACTGTTATTTGACTGTGGAAGGAAGTTAGTATTTTGAAAGAAAATCATTACCATCCTAACTAGCATAAAACATCAGAGAGGAGGCTGGTAATTTAAATGAGCCCAAATATGCCCACAGCAGAGAATATCTCTAAGTTGAGTTGCATTTCTCTTCAACTTACCTTTTTGTGGTTGAAGGCATATAGTACTGGGGAACGTTCAAGGTGTGGCAGGATTTAAAAGGTGCTCTTCGGATCTCTTTGCTTCCCTTCTGAATCGAATTCTATCCAAAATGGTTTTGTTTTCCACAGAGACTTCTCTCAGAAATGCTGACTAACAGCAAGCAAGAGGAATTCACTTGACAGTTCAAGTCATCCTGTATCTCATGGGGGAAGTCACAGCTTCATGCCTTCTGAATGGGATGTTCCAAGGTGCAGAAGAAACATCTGTGCTCCATTCCTACCAGAGGTCAGAGGTGGGATCTACATTATCCTTGAAATTCCAATGGGAGAGTATCTTTAAACTAAGCAAGTTTTTCATGCCACTGTCTTGAGGCCAATCTGCAGAGAGTCTCTATATCCAGGTTAGAAGTAAATACTGAGTAATCACCTGTGTGCAAAATATTCCAGACTGCACAACTTTTAACATTCTTCCATATTTGTCTTCCCTTTAGAAATATAGATCTGAATAACATCTGTTTAATTTTAGCCACCCAGAAACTAGGCATGTTAGGAAGGGAAATATTGTCCCGCATTTTTATTTCCAGTAATAATAGGTAGAGCTTTTATAAGTATCTTACACATGGGGGGGGGAAATGTGACCTGAATCTCACACAAAGTAGCGGGCCATAACGATCTAGAAAGATTATGGCAAACCCGGGAACTTAATGCAGATCATCTAGATTCTCATCCAGTGCTTCAATAGCTAGTCTATGTTTTGCTGATGACAAGTAATTCATGCAAAAAAGCCTGTTTCCATCATAATTATTCTGTGTTTTAGATCTAACAATGACAAACCAGTCTTTCCATACAATATGATATGAAGTTGATTAGTTAGTGTCTGGTGAATTCTCAGATCATTATTCTTAAAGAAATAAAATCATAATGTAATTTTTTACATATCTGTAAAATAATAAGGTCTACCTAAAATACGTATATGAAAAAAGTACTGCAGATCACTGTCTTAGACTCTGCACAAAACACATTGATCTGTAGATTCCTGTCTCATAATAGCCACTTTATTTATTACTTCGGTTTTCTTTCTGCTGCAGTGGTTCTTATAATAAGTTCCCCTAGTGATTTTCAAAACATTGAAATAAAATCTAAAGTTGTTTTGTCCAGCTGTTCAGACAAATTAACAATCCTAGCTCTGATTTTAGTTAATATAGAAGCTAAAGCTGGATTGCATGATCACAAATCATTTTTATGTAAGAAGATGTGCTCTCGATCCTATGCCAGCTTAGGGGGAAAGACAGAGGTAAACAGAGATGACATCCTATGGCCTTGAATAAGCTCTCTTTAGCAAAGTCTACTTGTATTTATTTATTTATTTATCTATTCATCTGTTTATTTATTTATTTATTTATTTTCCCTGCTCATTATGGAGGCTTTGTGTTAAGCTCTACAGATGCAGGGGATATGCAGACACCAGATTGATCAGGAAATTCTGTAGCTGAGAGACTATGTACTTGGCATATAAACAGTGTTATGACACTAAGGGACTTGATTTGCTCTGCTCACATATTCTGTGCAATCTTCAAGAGCTAATGCTTTGGTAGTTACCGCAAAAAGCAGGGAAACCGAAGGAAAAAAAAACCAAAACAAACCAAACTTATACACACAGGCTGACATCCGCAGGAAAAACTAATCTCTCCAAAGTGAAGTGGGAAAAGAGGTGATGGAAATAAAGCTACCCTTGCTAGAAAGAGGTCAAGGAAGCACTGCTTCAGTCCTAGTTGAAACACCTGCTCCAGGAGAAATATGAAGAATTCAGGGGAAAGCAATGGAAGATAGGTTAACTTAGGAGGCTTCTGAGGAAGGACAGTCCATTTATCCCGTGAAACAGATTTGTTTTCAGTCAAAGGTTAATGATACAGTCTTCAAACACAGGTCTCTCAAGTCCAAGCCCTGTAGTGCACATCAAGGCAGCAGACAGCAGTGGGTGGTTTCATTCTCTGCAGAGCCAGAGAGCATAGAACCGACTCGCTGTGAAGTCTTTTACCTTCAGTACTTTTACTCTTTGTATTGGCACCGATGCTGTTTAATATTTTCATCAATGATATCCACAGTGAGATTGAGTTCACACTCAGCAAGTTAGCAGATAACACCAAGCTGAGTGGTGTAGTTGCCACACTGGAAGGAGAGCATGTCATCCAGAGGGACCTGAACAGACTGGAGAGTGGGCCTCTGAGAACCTCATGAGGTTCAACAAGACCAAGTGTAAGGTCCTACACCCGAGTAGGAGCAATCCCCGTTTTCAGTACATGACGACTTGCTTGAGAGCAGCCCTGCAGATAAGGACTTGGAGGTGTTGGTCAATGAGAAGCTCAACATGAGCCAGCAATGTGCGCTTGCAGCCCAGAAGGCCAACCGTATCCTGGGTTGCATCAAAAGAAGCTTGGCCAGAAGGGTGAGGGAGGTGATTCTGCCCCTCTATTTCTCTCTTGTGAGACCTCCTATGGAATAGTTTGTCCAGTTCTGGACTCAATGTAAGAAGGATATGGAACCATTGGAACAGGTCCAGAGGAGGGTTACAAAGATTATCAGAGGGCTGCAGCACCTTCCCATAGGAGCTCAGGCTGAGAGAGTTGGAATTATTCAGCCTGGAGAAGAGAAGGCTTAGAGGAGATCTTATAGAGACCTTCCAGTACCTGAAGGGGGCCTACAGGAAGGCTGGAGAGGGACCATTCATAAAGACTTGCGGTGATAGGATGAGGGGTAATGGGTATAAACTGGGAGGGGCAGATTTAGGCTAGACATTAGGAAGAATTTCTTCACCATGAGAGCGGTGAGGCACTGGAACAAGTTGCCAAAGGAAGTTGTGAATGCCCCATCCTTGGAAGTGTTCAAGGCCAGGTTGGATGGGACCTTGGGCAGCCTGATCTAGTGGGACGTCCCTGCCCATGGCAGGGGGTTTGGAACTGGATGATCTTTAAGGTCCCTTCCAGCTCAAACTATCCTATGATTCTATTATTCTATGATTCTACTTTTGGGCTTTCCTGAGTGGAACGACATAGGGGGTTGACAGCAGAACTCATAAGCAGTGCTGCTTCTCCCATGCACTTCATTCATCCACAATTCATTCCCTGTCCATGCACTCTTTTCCAACCCAAAGGATCTCTACTCAGCTCCAACAAACAAGGTGATTCCACTGCACAGACTCTGTTTGCTCTTAGTCTCAGCCTGCATACTAAGGTGAGCATTTCACCATCAATTCCCTTCATAGTTTACAACAGAAAGAGAATCTCATTAGAAGAACTGCTCTATGAAAGATGTGTACTATTATTTATCCTAAATATGAATATCTCAGGCTGGTTTGTCTTATGTTCAAAAAAAATGTTTAAATATAAAACTCACCCTTGCAGTACTAGAGTACAGAAATGACAGAGAAGGCCCCAGGGATACAGTATCAGAAGGAGTTAGGCATTATAAATGATCATTCACACGGGGCTCCTGAAATCTCAGAAGAGATATATAAAAGCCATATCTTGACGTCTATTGTTGGAAACAGATGTTTTGATTATACCTTTTCTGTGTTCCACACTTCTATACTGTTTGCTCCAAGAGGATGCCTTGAATCTTCTGTAGTCTTCCACTTTAAGCAAGCATTGCAGGAGGGTACATCCTATCTCTTTCTCAGCCCTCTACTTGGGAAACTCTTTCACAGACTCTGTCCTGAAAGCCCCTCAGTGCTCTATACCCAGCATTTCCGGTGGATGCTATTCTATCTAGTTCATACACATCTAACTCATGCCACAGAGACTTTCTTCCAAGCTCACACTCCACTCTATTTTCAAGCATTGAGTAGTAGGATGTCTTACAGCCAGCCGAGTGAGGAGCCCCAGTGAGTCAGCCTAGCTCTGAGCTGATTCCTGTGATCCACTAGGGACTACTGCTGGAAAACACTTTGTGGCACAGGATTATTTACAGAGTGTTTCCTGGGTCCCTCTCTGCACATACACACATGAATTGCACTACGTTATGGTTCCTTGGCCCAAGCATCCCTAAGGAATGGTACTGAAGACTTTCTGCTATTCTGAAAGATGAGCCGTAGACCCACCTCCACAAACTTTTAGTCCATTAAAGAACCTTACCTCCAATCTGTAATAACCTTTATTTTGTGAAAATACATACAAAATGTTTTGAAAAGTCAAAGACATTTTGTCTAGTGGATTCTTTTTATCCATGTGCTGGTTGCTGTCTTCATAAATTCTGTGCAAATTAGTGGGGAAGGGTATCCTTTCAAAAAGGCCTCTTGACTCTTTCCCAAAATATTGTGAGTTATCCAAATACTTAGCATATTTAATACAGCCTCTACTATCTTTCCATTGAAGTTAGACTAAATGATCTTCGGCTTGCATGACGGCCTTTAGAAACTTTTCTGTATATATGTTAGTCTTCTAGCATTGGGGGCAGGTTGCAGGGGTGCGTTTTGGATATCAGCCAGCAGTTCCATAATTTCACATCCGGGTTGCTTCAGAACTCATAAGTCAATTATATCTTCTCTTGATGCCCCATTAACTATTAGATCTATTTGGTATAACACTTTCTGTGTATTTATTTCAAGTCCTTCTATTTCCTCTAATATATTTGCTGCGAAGAATTTACAAGGTGAGAGGAACTCCCTGGTATCTTGTACATGCAGAAGAAAAGAAAGTAGTATTTCACTGAACTTCTCCACTCTGGTCCCATCATTCATGAGTTTCCCTTTTACACTTCTGGTCATCAAACAGTCTCACCAATTCCCTAGCTGGCTGATTTTGATGTATTTTAATAACTTTCATTATCAGTTTGAGCATCCTTTGCAAGATGCTCTTCAGAGTCTTATTTAGCTCCTTTAATTTCCTTCTTCTATTTGACCTGCTATGCATTATGGATTTTTCTGTTCCCCTCATTTGAGAAAATGTTCCAATTTTCAAATACTAGGGTCTTTAGTATGATAGCCCTCTTAACTTTTTTATTGAGCAAAGCAGGGTTTTTATCTGGACAGTTTTGCTCTCTTGTTTTTTGTCTTGGTTTTGCCTAGCCTACTAATACAATATTTTTTATCTCCTGTTTTCTTAATTTTTCATTTTTTCCCTTCAGCTTCTTATTTTGATTCATTTTTATTAACTTCCCCATTTTTCTCTTTCTTCCAGTTGCATATCAGCGATATGGATTTGTTTAACCTATTCTTTCCTACTACAATTGTAAACCTAATGGAATAGTATCTGATATAATAGGATTACTTTCCTAGTAACCACATGGACTAGACATAGTGCAATGGCAAGGCCAAATCCAAAAAGCCTTCAAAGTTTTTGTCCTCCCTTTAGACACACAGCTAAATTGGCACTATGGGTGTTCCAATTTGCTTTCTTTATTTATTTATAATATGCTTTCTATCTCCTTGCTAGACTTTTCACAGTCTCACTGAGTATTAACCATAATTACTTTATAAATTACATTAGTCTTTGCCCCTGCTGCCTTTCTCCTGCTTTTAGCAGCCTACCTGTCTTATAACTAAGTTGTAGTACAAGGTGATGCTGTCCCAAGAGATTTAGCAGTGCTTAACACATGCAGATCTCTATAACGTCATCCATGGCTTAACACTACATATCAGGGGAAGGAAAGGGAAGGGCACCTGACTTGCTTAGTGAAGAATTCCCAATGATGTCAGCTTGAGTAGACCAATTGGTGTTGGCTTTGGCGTTTCCAAAGGACAATGGAGGATCTCAAGTGACTCCCAGAAATGACTTGAGGAATTCAGCCACTCAGAGTGGTTTATTAGCTAGCACAATGACAAATACTACAGAATGATTTAAGGGAAATTTCATCCAACTCCTATCATTTTACTTTGCCAAGAGTAGAAGCACACAGATGGTGAGTTATGGTGAGTTACCACATCTCAAATGAAGAGAAATAACTTCTCAAAATATCCTAACTCAAAAATTGGAATAGAATGAGATTACTGGGAGCCTACAATGTGAGATTGCTGTACCATCATATGGTAGGATATGAACCAGTTCTGGAACCGAAGCCAAATGGCTGCTTTAATGTGGCATGGTACACGATTCTTGAAAGGTAATGGATATTAGTTTAGCAGCAGTTAACTACTGCTGCTCAAGAGCTTCCAGAGCACTTAGTTTAAACTTTGTGGGACAGAACTCACATCCATCTACATCCTCCAAGCAGAATTAACTTATATAACATTGCTAATGCTGTAGAAGCTGGTGGCAGAGCAAGGAATTGAATCCTAAGTACCGAAAGCTGCAGGCATGCTAGTGATGGATCATCAGTCCACCCACTATTGATATTCATTAATGTCACCACTTTTCACATTGCGATATGCTTTGCAATACTGATAGCTCCCTTGGTAAAATGGAAATCATACAGGTGCTCATCAGTGTGAGAACAGGTGGTAGAAGCATGCTTTTAAAGTATAATCAAATGTTGTAATTTGGAAATTGGAGACTGACTGTTTCCAAAATCAGCTCACGGTGAAACCAAGCTGATAGCTGAGGATGTCCAGCATGACTGGATTTTTTTTCTCATTCTGTTTTGTAATCTTGTTTATGTGTTTCTTTTGTTACCATGGCTGTTGCTTAATTCCTTGGCAAGTTTGGATTCAACAACAGTTTACATTATGAAATAAAACATATCTCGTCGCCCATCTCCTCTTCTACACTCTGACAATATTAGTACCAAATGCCTAATAAGAACATTAATAGTGTGGATGCTTTATAAAAGTGTGTGCATTGAAAATATTCTCATATATCCCTGTGTGTAAAACTTTTATTGCTCTATTCCCTCATGTTTCCAAAGCTTCTCCTTATGTTTTACATGTAAATAGGGATAATTAATTCAGATTGACATTATTTACTTTGCCTCCGAAACAAATACGCTGACATATTTTCTCCAGACTTTGTATTAGTTTAGAAGATGAGCAACTTTTATCTATATAAATGTATTTTAATAGAAAGGGGTTCATCTTTCAGGAGAAATAGTAGATTACACAGAATCACAGAATCAAAGAATCACCAGGTTGGAAAGGACCCACTGGATCATCGAGTCCAACCATTCCTAATACTGCCTATACCATGTCCCTAAGCACTTCATCCACCCTTTCCTTAAACACCTCCAGGGAAGGCGACTCGACCACCTCCCTGGGCAGCCTGTTCCAGTGCCCGATGACTCTGTGAAGAATTTTTTTCTGATATCCAACCTGAACCTCCCCTGGCAGAGCTTGAGGCCATTCCCCCTTGTCCTGTCCCCTGTCACTTGGGAGAAGAGGCCATGTCCCTCCTCTCCACAACCTTCTTTTAGGTAGTTATAGAGAGTAATAAGGTCTCCCCTCAGCCTCCTCTTCTCCAGGTTAAACAACCCCAGCTCTCTCAGCTGCTCCTCATAAGACTTGTTCTCCAGCCCCTTCACCAGCTTCGTTGCTTTTCTCTGGACACGTTCCAGCGCCTCAACATCCTTCTTGTGGTGAGGGGTCCAGAACTGAACACAGTATTCGAGGTGCTGTCTCACCAGTGCCAAATACAGAGGGAGAATAACCTCCCTGGACCTGCTGGTGACCCCATTTCTGATACAAGCCAAGATTCCATTGGCCCTCTTGGCCACCTGAGCACACCGCTGGCTCATGTTCAGTCGGCTGTCAACCAACACCCCCAGGTTCTTCTCTTCCATGCAGCATTAGATTGCTAATCAGAGAATCAGAATTCTTCTGCATATCCTTACAGAAAACTTGACATGTGCAGCAAGCACAGAAGTGTTTTTGTAAGGTTTTTCGCACAACCTTCAGAGATCATTCCAGATGGGAGACACTAGTTAGGAACTTCTGCAGAGTTCCCAAAGCTCATTCTCTTTTTTACTCAGTTTCAGCTGAAGCAGCATGTCAGTAATGTGAGTTGTGATACAGTTACTTTTCATCAGGGACAGAACTCAGTTCAGTAATTTAGCACTACAAAGGTCTGACTGGCTTTCAGATACTACTCATCTGGTCCAAATGTTGAACGATGACAGACTGCATGTCATATTAAAAATCTGATGTAGCTCAGCAAAAATTTAATATGCAGTTAAAAAGAAAAACATATTTGCAAGTATCAATGGGATTGTCATTCTTATTTTCACAATATTATTATTGTTGAAAAAATTAATAATAAACAAAAATAAGGGAAAAAAAGAAGTATCTATTAGTATTCATTCTGGCAAAATTTTACCCAATTATTACTGTTGTGTTTAGTTCATTTAGTTTTAACGTCAAATAGTACAACTTAAGTAAATAGAAAGAATAAAATACTGGAGCCTGCTAAGACTACAACAAGCAATACCTGGTACAATCTTTAGGGAAAATTTGCATCTTTTATGGCCTCTCTTCAAGGTAGAATCAATTTTTCTTTTTTCTGCCTCTCCGTCAGTCAGCCATTTCTGCATAACTCGCTTAGGTATTACCATGCTATTTGGTATTGAGGTTTCCCTCAGTCAGCAGTCCTGACTTACTAATTGAGTTGGCTTTCTTGTTTTTGGTATGTTTAGCTCCTGTGTTTCAATTATTCCCTCATCGTTTTACTTCCTGTCTACTACTCTGCCATGCTTTTGATAAAGTAAAGACTCTTGTGGGGATAGAAAGCCACTGAATCATCTTGTGCTGTAACGATGGATTTGGATACCTGCCATCAGGGCAAAATGTTACTAGATTTAAATTGAGAGAGCTATATTTAAAAGAGAGTATACTTTTAATTAAGAGACTGTACTTAAACTGAAAGGCTTTATATCTGTTTACAACTTCCTGTCACTACTGTTGAAGAAGAGACATTTGTGAACCTGAAGAGATACTATTAATCTGTTCTTTCCCCCTTCCCCTTTTCTTCTCCACAAGTATGTGACAGAGAAAACTGCTGCCCCAGCTGGAGACCAAAGAGAAAGAAGTAATTGAAACAGGTTAGTATTGTGGGTAAAGCATTATCAAGGTTCAGCATGCTTTATGAATTCAACATATTAATTACCCCCTTCATTCTGTTAAGAGGACAAATATACTGCATACAATCAGGCTGTATAGTAATAGAGATCATAAAATCTTATTGATCATAAACCAGACCTTAACATAGATCAAAAAAAGCAGATTGATTAGAGATTAGACCTTAAAATAATGTATTCAAGGTACCTTACCATTCCCCTTGCCTAAACTTAAGTAAAAACTGCCAACAGAATGCTTTTAAAAAGTGAAATACAGTAAGTGCTGACAAAAACCATTCGAGCTTGCTAGAAACCAGAATCCACTCCCTTGAAATAATTTGGAAAAGTAAAATGTCCCTACAGTATGTACTTTATTTCAGATTTTTGACCGTTGATTTTGAAAAAAGAAATCCAGCAGGACTGAGACAGAAAGAACTACAAGAAATAACCAAATTTTACATTTTAAATAAATCATATGCAGCTGAAATAGTCTACTTTTTGTCATTTTTTTTAAAAAAATGCAAAAAAAATAATTTCTAGCTTAGCTATGAGCCAGTCCTAAATATTAAGCACTCAGTAGACTTACTAGACTCAAATATTAAAAAGCCACATTTTCTTATGCTTAGAGACTGGTTTAGAAATCATGTACATTATGTGTAATGCATTCTAGCTTCTTTGCCATCTGGTTCTTAGGTTGTGAAGATTTTTTTGTAAATTTGCTCTGTTAGTAAGAATTGTTTGCTAATCAAACTTGAAAAGCCAATGTTTATCATGCTGTTAAATATACCTCTAAAGTGTACCTAATATTAAGGTAGTACACAATTTGTAAAAAATGCTGCAGAACTAATTTCCGGGTTTGTTTGATAATATTCCTGTGTGCCTACCTCATAGGTGGACAAATGATAATTGATTACATGTGCAGTTAGATAGATGAAGCTCTTCGTAATAACACGTTTGTTTCCATGCTGGAAAGGATAGTAATTTGTTTTAAAGTAAAATAAAGACTAGGACAGCTAATAATACTTGCTCAAGTATACACAAAATGATGACTTTATACCAGTGTTTATAAACTTACAAGTTTGTATCTAGGTTACAAGATTCACATGCAATTAAGTCTTCCATCTTTACAATCCATGCTATAAGCATTCAAATCATCATAAGTTTCCTCTTCATCTGCCCAATTAAAAAAGTAACTAATCTTCGTGTTTGACTCCAGAATATTCCCAGAACTTGCCCATTAGTCCCTGCTAAGAATTTTTGTTTAAACAGAATTGCCATAGTCCTACAGATCTGCATGTTTCTGTTCTTCTTCCCTATGTCAAGTGAGCGTATTGAAATCTCAGTTTTGTTTTGCATTTTTTACCAAAGAGAAACTCATGAGTATTTTAAGCACTTAAAACATAAAGCATGCTACAAAGAGGTAATGGCTAAAGCTGTGAAACTGGTGCTTTAGCATGTCTATCCCTATCCTAACCTCCCTGATTCTGTTTATTATGAAGTCAATATTTGAATTGCAGTTGTGTGACAGAAACAAGAGTTACTTCCTTGACATTGTATGTGAATCTTTCAATAAGGTCTCTATTAATTTCTCACTTGTCAGTGTTTGACTGACAAAATCTGTAAGCCTCTCCTAGGAACCCAAATCAAAGGAACAGGCTTCCTTATAGAGCCCAAGATAGCCCAAGACTGTCAGTACTCAAGATTGTCAGTATTCAAGATGCATTTGGGCAGTGCCTTCAATAACGTGCTCTAACTCTGTTAAGCCATAAGTTTGCCAGGTAGTTGGACTAGATGATCTGTGTATATGATTTCCAACTGAAATACTCCTATTCTATTCTATTCTATTCTATTCTATTCTATTCTATTCTATTCTATTCTATTCTATTCTATTCTAGCCTAGGAGCGTGAGTCTCTTCCAAAGGCAAAAAAAGTCTCTGTTTTCTCTGCAGGATTCAGCACTTGCCTTTTCATAAGTCTCTTCCAAGTTTCCTCATGTGTACTGGAAGTATCACTGTGCATTCAACACCTTCAGAACATTAATTGCTCTTTTTTTAATGTATGCAGTCTTACTATGTTCAGACATAACTTTATTGATGTGAGAGATTTCAGATTCTATAACATACAGACTCCTTCTGGTACTCTTTTGCTTCACTGTCTGTCTCCTTCCAAACGTCCCTTGGAAATTTATTCTTGATACCACAATTTGCTTCTTAGTTTTTCCTTATTTTCTTTAATTATAATTTAAAGTAATTTTAACTGATTTTTTTTTTTTATGGCCCTATTGTCTACTTGTAAATAAAGACAGCTTCATTGATCTGACGAAAATGCCAGCAGTGTGAAAACTGAACACTTTAGTCTTTACTTCCAAATATCAGTTCTGGGTATTTTTCATATGAAAGGAAGTCTACACAAATGAGAATTCTGGAGCAGGTAAAATGCATGATAATAGCTATATTTCAAACCACTGCAATTCACTAGACAATACTAAAACCCCTTTAAATAAGTGAATTTCTTGCTTAGAGTAGCTTAGCTGTGTTGTGCATTTGATTTTACTGAATAACGTTACATTCTTATACATACAACCCTGGCACAGATGTTCAGTTGGGGTAAATCAGCATAATATTATTGACTTCAAGTGAGCTCATTCAAACCTCAGGTTTATTTCACATTTTTTACCAAAGAGAAGCCCGTGAGTATTTTAAGAACTTGTTTATAGAAGATACTGTAAAGAGGTAATGCTTCCAGCTGTGAAGATGGTACTTTTTAGATAGATACATCATACTAAACTTTAAAACATATTGCTCTCATTTTTAATTGCCAAGGCACTACGCAATTTTCTCCCTCTGTGCTGTACACTTACTTCTAGAGGCAAGCTTCATGGAAATCTTTAGGCAGGAAAACATACACAAAACAGTTACTACCATTACAATCAAGTTGACGGCAGGCAGAGTCCAAGCAGCTTGGGAAGGAAAGCTTGCTGCCCCTCCTACCTGCTGGTCAGCCCTCTGTCCGCTTTGTACCAGATTTTGATCAAATGGAGAACTGCCATATGCCATCTCTTTCCTCTTCCTCTACACCTGAATATTCTGCATTCTTCTTTAGGGAGTAAACAGACTTAATTATTTCAAGTTTCCAACATGTCTGTGGGTAAAATGAAGGGATATTTAAGGCTGAAAGACTAATTCACATATACTGTTAATGCCTTCCCTGCTGTTTTCCCCTTTTCTTTACATTGATATTTCTCAGTTGTTTGCAAAGCTGGGCATCATCCTACTAACCGTTTGTGCATTTACCTCATGATGCTCTCGTCTGTTACACCTTCCCGCAGGCTGTCCTCCAACTTCCTTTGTCGACTCGGTGAGGCAAAGATTGATTTTGTGCAACTCTTTCCTGAAAAAGCCACTTGGCTGCTTCTCATTATCCTGTTATATTCTAGGTGCTCGTAGATGTATTGATTAATAATTAACTCTCCAGTGATACATTTTAAATCCTGATCAGTTTTTAGTTCTTTTTTTCTGC
The DNA here is from genome assembly GCF_017976375.1 of Cuculus canorus. Taxonomy (NCBI): domain Eukaryota; kingdom Metazoa; phylum Chordata; class Aves; order Cuculiformes; family Cuculidae; genus Cuculus; species Cuculus canorus. The sequence goes on from NC_071402.1 coordinate 72,490,769, forward strand.
TTTATGTTTTTGAAGAGATCTACTAATTTTATTTTCTTCAGCACTGTGAAGATCATCTCAGTCTATCTTCATATACTAAAGATAATCTTTCAGAGGTTACTTCAACTTTTTCTTTAAACATTTTATGATAAGTTTCATTAAGTCCTGCCTATCTTAAATGTTCATAAATTATGTTTTGCCTGATATATTTTCTCGGGTCCTAAACAATTACTGCAAAAAAGAAACCACACCAACAAATCTGACCTTGAATTACATTCATTCCCCGTCACAATCAAAAGACTATATTTTCTTTTTCTTCTTCTTCTTAAATCAATATCATTTTCAGGCCTTGCATTCTCCATCTCTGTCTTTTCTAACATGTTTGATTCTCAGCTTCTTTTGGTTGTGTTTCTAAATGTCTATGCTACCTTTTCATATTTATCTCAGCCATCTCTTCTTGTACATGCAACATTTGTAACTCTTTATTTACTTCAGGTAACTCCAGTTCTTTGTTTGCATTTTCCAGTCTCAAAGTATCCCTGTTGTTAGCTAGGCTAAAATTTTGTTATTTCTGACTTTTTGAAAAATGTGAAGGGCTGTGGTTCCTTGTGGACTTCACATTATCCTAAACCCCACCATCCCCTTATTTATGCAAATAAACATTGTCTATAATCCAAAATGAGTTTACATTTTCCACTAAGAATCAGAATAGCCACTGGTAACATTCAGTACTCAGTTTGCCAGTAGAAATACTCTTGATGTCTCTAATGGAATTTATCCAAAGTACAAGTTCTATAAAATTAATTAAAACTTTCTCCTCCAGATTTGTGGGAGCCTGAACTTAATGTGATATTTGCACATAAGCAAAAAAATGCAGTATCAAATTCTCCACAAAAAAAAGAGAGACAATTGGTAAAGAGAATAGTTCTAAGGTTGAAAAGAAAGACAAATTCAGTCCTCACACAATCATATAAAACGTGAAAATATAGAAATATTCAGAAATGGCCCAAATTTGTGATCTGTTAAAAGTTCTTGCACAGAGCTTACTAACTGCTTTGTTTAACAAACATTACATTTGACTGAGGTTGAACGAGGCGATGGGCAGCCTGCCTGTACTTATAGATGGCTGCTACATAAGAGGATGGACGAACATCTAGCTGGGAAGGAAACTGAAGTGTCTGTCCACTTATGCTGGAAGTAGAAGGATACTGTCAATTTTTAGACTTCCACAGAAGGAATTTATGAAGAAGGTCAGGGATCTTTCACAAAAAAAAAAAAAAAAAAAAAAAAAAGTCCCAACTAAATAAGAAGGAATAAAAGTTGAGTCATTCTGAAACTATATCAAGTTCCTAGTTGTTGTGGTATTGATCCCAAGCTAAGGGACTACATTCTTCAGAAGTACATGGACTGAATGGAGTATGGCTTTGAAATACAGACCTTAGATGATTGCCATTTTGGTACCTTTCTTGCAGTATTTATAAAAGCAATGAAACTGCCTACCTAACCTTACCTATTCAAGCATTGCCAGGCTCTGTCTTGACACGATTTGTATCTCCCATTCAGTAAAGATGCATTGAACTATGATAATAAAGGCACAAACATTGCTGGAGAGTGTAGGTATCTCTGGTGTGTTTATCTTATAGTGTCCATGAAAAGGCAATACAGATACTCTCCCTACTCATGGATATTTCCCATTTAAATAGCCAAAATATATTGATATACCTAGTTACTTCTGAAAATTGCATAAACTTTTAAGTATAAGCCGCCAGTAAATGGCATGATTCATAAATCACTTATTTTCCCAAATTCCAGTATTCTATTTTCATCTTATATTCTCCTGAAAGCAATGTCAAGTCATAAACCATGAAGTAGAGCAGTTGAGCAGCAATAAGTATCACAAGTGGAGTGTCAAAAACTTGCTGAATTAAAATGGAAAGAGTCCAAACTAGAAAAATACTCTCTCTCCTTTCTGTAGGCCAATTGCGGTCCAAAAACATTAAATTTTAAATCCTCCCTAACACACTGCAGTTCCTTCTTTTTGTATTGTTCTTCCCTTTTTGACACTCCATCCATTCAAGCTGCTGCCCCTGAACTCTCAACAGCAACTTAGATAAAACAGGGCTTGATGACACTTTTAGTACCAGAGCTCTCTCTAGTGGTGATTCTGCTATCTCATGATCTATTATTCATCCTAGCTAAATACAAGGAGAAGGGAGTACCTCTCAAATGGGATACCAGTAAATTGCACATTTTATGACACCCAGAAGGGAGATTTTAGGCTGATGGAAATGTGATAAAATGAGGATAAACTAGTGTGAAGAGAAGGGCAATAGATTCTTAGTTGAGTTGAGAGCTTGGACTTCGGGCAGAAGAGGTAGGAACGTAATTACCCTGCCATCGGCTACTTAAACTAACCAGGAATAGAAGCATAGAATCACCAGGTTGGAAAGGACCCACTGGATCATCGAGTCCAACCATTCCTAACACTCCCTTAAACCATATCCCTAAGCACTCCATCCAACTGTTCCTTAAACACCTCCAGGGAAGGCGACTCAATCACCTCCTTGGGCAGCCTGTGCCAGTGCTCGATGACCCTTTCTGTGAATTTTTTTTTTCTGATATCCATCCTGAACCTCCCCTGGAGGAGCTTCAGGCCATTCCCCCTTGTCCTGTCCTCAGTCACTTGGGAGAAGAGGCCAGCTCCCTCCTCTCCACAACTTCCTTTCATGTAGTTGTAGACAGCAATAACGTCTCCCCTCAGCCTCCTCTTCTCCAGGCTGAACAACCCCAGCTCTCTCAGTCACTCCTCGTAAGACTCGTTCTCCAGCCCCCTCAACACCTTCATTGCTCTTCTCTGGAGCCTCAACATACTTCTTGTGGTGAAGGACCCAGAACTGAACACAGTACTCAAGGTGTGGTCTCACCAGTGCCCAGTGCTGAGTACAGAGGGAGAATAACCTCCCTGGACCTGCTGATCATACAGTTTCTGATACAAGCCAAGATGCCACTGGCCTTCTTGGCCACCTGGACACACCGCTGGCTCATGTTCAGTCGGCTGTCAACCATTACCCCCAGGTCCTTCTCCTCCGTGCAGCTCTCCAGCCACTCTTCCCCTAGTCTCTAGCACTGCATAGGGTTATTGTGCCCCAAACGGCCGGACAGACAATGTCTAGTGAGGGGTTCACCCTCTCAGATCTCTACCCTGATGAAGATTGCTGTTTCCAACAGTAGCGCTGACAGATAAGAAGATTTTATGGGGCTTTAGCTGTCTCGGGGCAAAGACTGACCATTTCTTTTATATTATTATGTTGACACTTTTACTCTACAGCATCCTACTTTGCATTGAAAGGGCTGAGGGGTCAGACAACTATTCTTCTGCTGATTATGTCTTGTTGCTTTTCACAGGAGGGGAGGAGTGGATAGGGAGGTTGTAATGTAAATTTCAACATAAAATTGGGCAGGGTTGCTTGGTCTGTCAGCACCCCAACATAAGTAACCGAAGCTGGTGAGGGGGCTGGAGAACAAGTCTTATGAGGAGCGGCTGAGAGAGCTGGGGTTGTTCAGCCTGGAGAAGAGGAGGCTGAGGGGAGACATTATTACTCTCTACAACTACCTGAAAGGAGGTTGTGGAGAGGAGGGAGCTGGCCTCTTCTCCCAAGTGACTGAGGACAGGACAAGGGGGAATGGCCTGAAGCTCCACCAGGGGAGGTTCAGGCTGGATATCAGAAAAAAAATCTTCACAGAAAGAGTCATTGGGCACTGGCAGAGGCTGCCCAGGGAGGTGGTCGAGTCACCTTCCCTGGAGGTGTATAAGGAACAGGTTGATGAAGTCCTTGGGGACATGGTTTAAGAGAATGTTAGGAATGGTTGGACTCGATGATTCAGTGGGTCCTTTCCAACTTGGCAATTCTATGATTCTATGATTCTATGAAGCTGTATATTTTTTTTTATTTATTTATTTTTCAGCTTGTTTCCAAATGACAAGAAGCTGGTTTGAAGGAAAAGAGAGACTGGTAAGTATATCAGATTGTGTAGAGCTGCGCTAGAGCATGTTCTGGCTATGGAGAAAGCAGAGGAAGACAGTGTGATGACTCCATTTGACAACGCAATTTTGACCTCTTCTCTTCCATGCAGGAGAAGTTCTTCATGAGAGAGGATGAGCAGCCTTCTGTCCCTTTATCTAGTATCAGTCAACAAAAATTAACACCTCTTTGAGTCTTTGAAGAAATGTCCATGGTAGATGCATAAATAAGAGTTTATCTATTTACTTGGAGACTGGAGATGAAAAGGCAGAGAAGAACATAGTCGAAGAATCTGTGAGTCACTTTAGCGTTTAATTTATGCATTACTATAGTGGCCACCAAAAAGTCAAGTCCTTGCTAAACATTGTTGAAGGTATAGTCTAACAGGCTAACTAAGGTATAGTCTAAGAGGCTAACTAACAGGCTGCCTAGGGAGGTGGTTGAGTCACCATCCCTGGAGGTGTTTAAAAGATGGGTGGATGAGATGATCAGGGACATGATTTAGTGGTTGAAAGGAATGGTTGGGCTCGATTATCCTAGAGGTCTTTTCCAACCTAGTGATTCTGTGATTCTATAGTCCATGGCCCATTAAGCTTGCAGCATAGTAACTGCCATGGGTAAGAACACACAGGCATCAAGAACGGTAAAAGTAACAGTTAATACAGGAGTCAACTCAACTTACCTTTCACAGTTAGAAGCATCACAGAAATTGTTGTTAGGAGACACAGAAATACAGTGATCTGATCATGAGCCCAGGGAAGAAGTTACTCTGTATGAAACTTAATAAAAGTGACTTATTCATTTTTTGAGAATGAGGTGGATATAAGAAAGCTGAGTGCTCTTGAAATATCAGGGAATGGACATTTAACCCGTAGAGTTTAAAAGACAAAGTAAAAATTAAAAAAAATTAGAAAATACATACCTCTCCAACTGCAAAATGAGACAATCACTGGACCTAAAACTGAAAGCTCCATTTTTTTTTTTTTAGTTCATTAGAGGATTTGTTTATCAGAGAATCCGATAATTCTGAAAATATAATGCAAGAGTAATAGGCAAGTGCAAGTATAACAGTAATGTGAATGAAGCAGATAGTTAAGGGATCCAGTCTCAATCACAATAGCATCATCTACTTGAAGTTACAAAAATATTATGCAGAAAAAGACCCGTGGCCCTGGTGGAGACCCGAATTAAACATAAGCCAGCAGTATGTCCCTGCGGCAAGAAAAGCCAACGATATTCTGGGCTGCATTAAGAAAAGTATTGCCAGCAGGTCAAAGAAGGTGATCCTTCACCTCTATTCAGCACTGCAGACACTGCATCTGGACTACTGAGACTAGTTCTGGGCTCTTCACTACGAGAGAGACATGGGTGTAGTCTAGACAGTTCAGTGAAGGGCCATCAAGGTCATTAAGGAACTGGAACATCTGTCCTATGAGGAAGGGCTGAGAGAACTGGGACTTTCAGCCTGGAGAAAGGAAGACTCAGAAGGATCTCAATGTATATAGGTACCTGAAGAGAAGGTGTTATTTTCCAGTGGTGGCCACTAACAGGACCAGAGGCGGTGGGCACAAACTGAAACACAGGAAATTTCCTCTAAAAAGCAGGAAGCACTGTTTCACTGTGAGGTTGACCAAGCACTGACAGAGTTTCCCCGAAGAGGTTGTGGAGTCTCCTACCTTGGAGATACTCAGGAGTAATTTGGATATTGTCCAGGGCACTCTGCTTTAGGTGACTTTGCTTGAGCATGATGATTGAGCAAGATATTTGAACAAGGTGATGTTGAGAGGTCCCTTCCAACCTCAACCATTCTGTGATTATGTGATTGTGAAAGACACAACCTTTAATTTGGAAGCAGACCTAAGAGGCATGCAAATCTCTTACCTGAAATAAGTTATGATAATCAATGTACGTACAGTCCATCAGACAGCAGTATGGGACATGAGTTCTGAGTGCTTGTTCTCTTTTGACTCAAAACAAGACTGAAAAAAAAAAATATATATATTCAGATGAACTTTCAGTTAAGATTAAATCAATAAATTCAGATTATCAAATTAATATAGCATCAAGGCACCATTGTTCATCTTTCATTGACCATATATATGGAAGAGACAGTTTCACAGTCTTATTTAAGATTCTTTCCCTGTTTCTAACCACAGCAATACTCTGACCTAGTAAGAAAGGATGCAAAAGACGAAGGTAGATGTCCTTCATGTAAATATCCATTGGAAAGACAAATTATTGAATTAAAACTTTCTCAAAAGAAGCGACACAATGGAAACATCTCAATCCCATGGTAGCTTATAACAGAAAAGAGCAGTTGTGGTGACTATTTCATGCTTCATGCATCAATCCCACTCCTGGTGGGTTCTATTGTCCATAGCAGTCTTAACATCTGATACAGCATCTTGAACTTTTTCCAGAAATCTAACATCAAAGGTGTAGAAAAATAAATATATACAAGGCCTACTTTGATTACTTACATTTCAGCTCAAAAGAATCTACTGACCACTATAATTTTGTACTGTTATCCTGAAACAATTAATATATCAACACAGATGTCCATACACAAAAAATATAAAGAAGTATTAATGTGGAACATGTCCCCCCAAAAAGAGAAATTTTTTTTTTCTACTCATATGATCAGAAGGCTGGAGCACTGCCTATAAGAGGACAGGCTGAGGGAGTAGGTCTTGTTTAGCCTAGAGAAGAGAAGGCTCCAAGGAGAACTTAGAGCAGCCTTCCAAAACTTAAAGGGGACTGCAAGGTAGGTAGAGAAGGACTCTATCAAAAACTGCAATAGTAGGATAAGGTGTAACAGTTTTAAGCTGAAAGGGGAGAGTTTTAGATTAGATATTACAAAGAAATTTTTTACTGTGAGTATTGTGAGGGACTAGAACAGGTAGCCCAGAGAAGTTGTGGCTACCTCATCCCTGAAGGCGTTCAAAGCCAAGTTGGATGAGGGTTTGAGAAATCTGGTCTAATGGAAGGTGTCTTCTCCTATAGAAGGGAGATTGGATCTAGATGATTTTTAACATTCCTTGCAATGCAAACCATTCTACAGTTCTATCATCTTCTTCCCAGAAATTTATAGAATTTCTCGATTCATTACACATGGGTTGTGGTCTGCCTTATGCTTCCCTGTTGAGATCAAGAGCTTCCTCCCTAAGATAGGAGTAGTTGTTTGGTTTTTGGGGTTTTTTTTTCCCCAGGTGGGAATTGTTACTCTTGATCTAGTAGCAGGCCTCCAGTGTTCAGCATCTTCCATTCGATGTCCTTAGACCTAGCAGGCTCTGTCATCTTGGTTTTGGTTGAATCTATAAAATCTTGTTATGCATCACCTTCTTTACACCATGCTTTCAGATAGAGATAAACACTGCCAAATTTATTCTTGCCTCAATTTTTGTGCCAGCTTGTTCAGGATACTGAAGGTAATGCCATAAATGAAAAATCTGTATAATCCGTTCTCTTGCATTTTTTCAAGAGGTGCTTACTAGAACTGGGGACAGGTCTTAGGCTAGAATATGCTGTCTCATACATTTATTTCTGAATAATATTACAGAGTTTAGACACCCTAAATGAAAGCTTTGCTTCACGTGATTCATCCATAATTCATACCTTCATGTCCTAAAGGCTGTGAGAGGTAGGACCAAAGTCTTCTCCTCCCTTCTCCCAGTATGACATGCAAAGAGTTTTCTTGATTCCTATGAGGAAGTTATGCAGGTAGGTAGTACAGCTGATGGGAAGGGGGATAGATTTTGGACTTCAGCTCACTGTTATGAATACCTTCTCTCTACGTCCTATAGAAACATCTATGAATGTTCTTGGGTACAGAAGGTGCTATAAGGAACACAGTGAATAGTTCCCTCCAAAAATCAAAAGCATCACAAAAGCAGTTGTCATTGTCAAATTCCCATCTCTGTGCAACAACACTATTTTACTGCAAACTATATTCTCCTGGCTTATATTTATGGCCATTGAACAGACTTTTAATGTTAGCTTTAAAAGACATACTGCCATCGTCTGAAAAGTTATGAAGATCTTCTTTCCATCTATTTTTTTCAGATCAATTTGAGGTGGTCACTCTGCAATAAATTGAGTCTCTAAATCAATCTTATTTCTTCCTTTTTATAGGTCCTTTTCCACTTGTCTTCTTAAGCCATGACACCAACTATTTTAATCTAGCCATTTTAAATCATTTGATTCATAGTAATAGAAAATCCCTGGAGATTTAACAGTACTTGGATCTTAATTACCAAGAAAGTTATTGTGTGAATCATATTGGAATACAGTATGCTTTCATATAGTCCCTTTCACACATAAGGTGCAGTGGCAGTGAGACATTTATGATGAACTGAACAATGTCTGATAATAAAGCTGCATCACTCCACTAATTTGAAGTGTTAATGATACAATTTTTGTCAAGGTGGCTTTATACTAGGATCCTGTAGCATATAAGGCAGGTTTCTGTGAGGCAATATTTCATTTTACTGGTCTTGTTACTTGCAGTTTTCATGCTTGGCAAGGTAAGAAGTGACATGCTGAATCAAAGCTGCAGTGTCTACAGACAGCTGTCCATCCATACTGACATGACAGCCTTAAGGAAACACAAAGATATTACAATTATTGCACATGTTTTCTTCTATCTGACAGAGAAATTAAGTACATACATTGGGTAATTTCACTTGGTGTTGTCCAAAATTTATATAGCAAGCATACTATTTTGGCAAATTTAGCATCTGTATCCAATGTCAAAGAAGAAACTCTGAGTAAAATTTTCTTAATTTTATTTAATGAAATAAATATATTCTACCTTTTTTTTTTACAATAAATTCCTCATAATTGATAGGAAAAAACAGTATATTCACCAAAATTTACATAAGCTTCAGAGAAATTTTTGTTTTGATAGAATAGAACAAGCAGTTGTATATGCAACATCCTTATTTATATTTTTTTGTTTAAGTTGGAATTTAGTCTCTCTCAATCTGTTTTTTTCAAAGAAGAGTTTTTTGTAGGCAAAGAATACATTACTATACAGCATGTTAATTTGATATATCAATTTAGTCTCAAAATTAGCAATACCTTCCACTCGTCTTGTACAGCGCAATCTCTTGAGTATGATATACAATTAGTCTGTTCTTCACTTCCAGAAAGAAAGCCAAAACTCTTCAAGTGAGCTGGATACTATTGGTGGTATTTTAAAACTCATTTGTAATTGTTCATCTTTTTGGCCCAAGATTTTAGTCAGGCCATTTCTCAGTTTCAGTTTTTATCACATCAATCATCTCCCTTGAAAATCATGCTTTGGTGTGATGTCTCAAACAGATGTAAACCTCGGAGATGTATTCTCCATATTAAGTGTCTTTCGGTAGTTAATAACAATATACTAGGTTTCCAAAAAGAGCTCCATTTCAAATAGCTCTTACTTTCACACATATATTTGGAAGCGTGGTCCAGGCTTTCTAAGGTTGTGCACTAAATGTCCTTTATAGGGATCCAGGCTGGTTGCTTAGAATCATAGAATGGTTTGGGTTGGAAGGAATCTTAAAATCATCTAGTTCCAACCCATCTGCCATGGGCAGGGACATTTTTCGCTAGATCAGTTTGCTCAAAACCCCATCTAACATGACCTTGAGCATCTCAGCAGATGGGGCTTCCATCAGATGCAGCAGTGGTGGTGCAAAGGGAAAGACAGAAATTGAAGAGGAACTATATACTCTGCTTGAAGCGGTGTGCAAACGAAAAAGTTGAACCAAGAACTTGCCTTATATACAATGAGGAATGTAATAAGCAGTTTTAAGTCCTTTAAAAATCAGATCTTAAGGATACATACTGCTTTGGAAATCTGTCCATACATTACATACAGTTGTTTATATTGTTTATATTGTTACTCACTACATCAGAATTTCTATTACAATCTTTGTTAGCATAACTGTCTGCACAAACCCCTAAACATAACTTTCTTTTTTCATCCTGTTTGCTCTGCTCCTTTAGCTGCAAAGTTTTTTTTCTTCATGAATACACTGCTTAATTATTCCATTCTCAAATGGCTTATTTATAGCAAGTTTAAAAATAAATAAAAATGTCTCTCTCTACCAGTCCCCAATTCTTATTTTCCTTAATTATTCTCATTAGTTCCTTCTGCACTACCTTTTTCCTTTCCATCCTTTTACATCCAAATAGATTGTTCTTTACTCGATACAAATAACCTACATGCAATGTTTACTTTGTCACACTCTATTCCATGGGGTGAGAACACAGTGACTCACACTTATACAACAGCAGATCAGGAGGTTAGATATATTTGTGATCCCAAAATATAGACAATATAACACGTAACTTACAAAAAATTTTACTACTAATATATGTATTTATATCGATTATTATACGTAAATGCTAATTAAGGACTATAACTTGCCTTGTACTGAGTCCCAAGGCTTGCAAAGCATTTGGATAATCCTGATAACTGTCAGGGAACTAATCATATAACAATATTTTTCTCAGACACAGTTAAAACTTTGCTATGGAAACTAATTTTCAGCTTTGACAGAAACATCCATCTCTTTCCTTCAGTACCAGTGTGTGTATTATAACAGAACTTGAAGATCCAGCAGAAACAGGAGTCCAGTGCAAGTCAAATAAACAAGTATTATTTAGAGTCCAGTGCAAAACACTATCATTTAAATCTATGTTAGACAGAGTGAAGAGGCTTGGTAAGAAGAATGGGAGGGGAATGATTAGCTCAGATAGGAGGTATGACATAAAAGAGACAGACCTGAACAGGACAGGGAAATCTCTCCCTTTATAATTATAGAACATAAGAAGAGAGGTTTTTTTTCAAAATATTTTCCCCTCCAAATGTGATTTTCTTGCATAACATATATTACAAAAGTGACAGAGAAAACAAAGACAGTGTTTTCCTGAATCATCAAAATTAAAACCAAAACTTCTCATTCATAGAAATAAAGCTTGCTTGGTTTCAGTATTGTTCATGTTTCATCTTTATTACTTTCATAGAATCACAGAGTCACAGAATGGTTTAGGTTGAAAGGGACCTTTAAAGACCATCTGCTCCTAACACCCCACAGTGAGCAGGTACATCTTCAACTAGACCAAGTTGCTGAGAACCCCACACAACCTAATCTTGAATGCTTCCAGCAATGGGTCATTTACTGCCTCTCCGGGCAATATGTTCCAGTGTTTCACTATTCTCATTGTAGAAAGTTTCCTCTTTATATCTACTCTAAATCTACCCTCCTTTATTTTAAACCCATTACCCATCATCCTATCACAACAGGCCCTGCTAAAAAATGTGTGTCCATCTTTCTTATAGGCCCCCTTTAAGTGTTGAGAGGCCACAAGAAGGTCTCCACCTAGCCTCCTCTTTTCCATGCTGAAAACCACTGACTCTCTCAGTCTTTCCTCATTGGAGAAGTGTTCCACCCATTTGACCATTTTTGTGTTTCTCCTCTTGACCTATTCCAACAGTTTCATGTCTTTCTTGAATTGAAGAGAAAAGAGATGGACACAGTACTCCAGGTAGAATAACCTCTTTTGGCCTGCTGGACATGTTTCTTTTGATGCAGCACAAGATATAGCTTTCTAGGCTGCAAGCACACTTCATTGGCTCATGTCCAGCTTTTCATCCACCAGTACCCCTAAGTTCTTGAAAGAGCTGCTATCCGTTCTTTCATCCCCTAGCATGACTTGATACTGGGGGTTGCTCTCAACCAGATGCAGAGCCTAACACCTGGACTTGTTAAACCTCATGAGGTTCACATGGGTCCACTTCTCAAGCTTGTCCAACACCTTCTGGATAGCATCATGTCCTTCAGGCATGTCAACCATAGCTCTCAGCTTGGCACCAACTGCAGACTTGCTAAGAGTGCACTTGATCCTGCTCTCTACATCATTTATGAAAATGTTAAATAGTTCTTGTCCAACTATGGACCCCTTAGGGACACTACCTATCACTAATATCCATCTGGACATCAAACTGTTGACCAATACCCTCTGGATGCCACCATCCAACCAGTTGCTCATCCACTGAAGAGTTGTCACATTAAATAGGTAGAACTCTAACTGGAGGCTGAGGGACGCTCTCCTGTCAAATCACATGGTTAAAGATGGATTCACTTACTTTCTAAGCTTCCCCTCAGAAGGGAGGCTAGGTGCAGCTGGATCCATCTCAAATCCCAGATTTGGTCAACGTTTTATGACTAAAGGATTATGTGATATGTGTATATGTTTATATGTGTTAGCCACCAGCCAGAATTAGTGTAAACAGTGGGTAATATTTTTAAAGTTAAAAATAAAAACAAGTTCTGGATTGCCATTAATAAATTCACTTGCCTGTTAACACTAGAAGATCACAAACAGTTAAAAATGAATATATATATATACAAATACATATATATAAACGTGCATGCATATGAAGTAACAACTGAAAATTGAGTTACTAGTTATTTTCGTGAGGAGTATCTGACAAAGTCAGAGGCACATATTCTTATCAAACCGGCATCCCTTCTTAATGGGGAAGAAGAGAGATCCAGGCCCATTGACCCATCCATCAGGTAAGGTGATTATTTTACCACTCCCACGAAAGGGTTTTCAGGTGCCAATTTTGAGTCTCTTTAAGACTGTTTGGTGTCCTTTGATGATGTAAGACTAAGTCCATTAGTATGTGTTGACTGGCTCTCAGCAAAGTTGCTTGTGTTGTCAGAAGTCGGAACTCAGCATTTCACCATGCCTTTGGAGTCGGGAGCTCAGTATGTGCCTCTCCAGCTGTTTCTGTTGTTGGCTGAAACAATATAAGGCCTCCGCCTCATCCCAGGTGTCACTCAACTGATTTGTGAGACCACAGCCTCATCCGTCTGTTTTCCAAGAAAAGATTGTTCATGGTTCAAGTAGAACTGTGCCCTTTTGCAAACCAATCCCTTTCACAAAGTTCAGCATTTGCCATCCACAAGGCCTAGCCACTCCATTATACACAACAGTCCACCCATAAAATCCTTATCTTTCCAATTTAGAGCGAAGGATGCTGTGGGGGTCTGTGCCAAAGTCTTTATAAAAGTTCAGATAGATGACATCCACAGTTCTTCCCTTGTCCACTGATGTTGTCATTCCATCTAGACCACTAGTTTGCTCAGGCAGGACTTGCCCTTAGCAAAGCTACACTGGCTGTGTTGGATCACCTCCCTGTCCTCCATGTGCCTTAGTATAACTTCTAGGAGAATCTGTTCCATGATCTTCCCAGGCACGGACATGAGGCTGACAGGCCCGTCGTTCCCAGCATCATCCTTTCTACCCTTTTTAAAAGTGGACACCATGTTTCCCTTCTTCCAGTCACCAGGGACTTCCCCTGACTGGCATGACTTTTTACATGCCATAGAGAGTGACTTGGCAACTGCATTAGCCAATTCCCTCAGGACTCTGGGATGCATCTCAGCAGGTCCTATAGACTTACATATATTTAGATTCCTCAGGTGGTCACAAACCTGATCTTCTCTTATAGTGGGAGGGAATTTCCTTCCCCTGTCCTTGCCTCGTAAGCAATCCATTTGAGATATGTGAAAATAGAGATTGCCAGAGAAGATTGAGGAAAAAAAAATATTGAATACATCAGCCTTCTACTTGTACCAAATTGCCAGTTGTGTTCACTGTGGGGGGTACATTTTCTTGACCTTTTCTGACTGACATAGCTGTAGAAACCCTTCTTATTCTTTGCATGCCTTGCCAAGTACAACTGTAGCTGTGCCTTGGTCTTTGTCAACCTATCCCTGTATAACTGGGCAATTAGCTTTGGTTAATATTCCTCAAAGCACTGCACACCAAAATAAATTGAGATGGCTATAATAGTGTATTATAAACCACCAATATTAAACTCAAAGTATTCCTATTAAAAAAAAAAACCGCACACACAACAAAAACAATAAGAAAGAAAGCACAAAGTAATATTTGACAAGGTTTTGTAATAAATGACAAATTATTACCGATTCCTTCAGTTTTTCATATTAATATATTAATCATGATAAACTCATTTGATCTTTAAGATGATTTAATATGAAATCCTATTGATATTTGTTGCAATTTGGCTATGAGCTAAATATGATAGCAGTCCCCAACAGTTTATCATGACAGTGCACATGGGAGACAAACGTAAATGATCTTCATAAGTTGATTGATACTATATAAGGAGGCCTAAAGGGGGAATAGCATTACTTAGACATGCTATGCACAAAAGGGAAAAAAAAATAAAGTAACAGATAGCAAAGTGATATCAATTTTCATAGCACTTTTATGACAAAAAAACATTGCTGCCTTCCTCATGATGGAACGTACTCCAAAAATACATCATTAGGAAAATAAACACATTTCTTCATCTGACCTGCAGTGATACAACAGAGTCCCTGGATATTTACCTAGGGAATAAAGTTGAAGTCAAAGGAATTAATTAAAAATGTATCATTTTTTCATTTCTCACCACATTCATTAGATATTATTTTTCCTTGGGCCATCATTTCGTTTGGAAACAACTGATCAGGCAATATGGAGCCTCTACAGACCTTTGCAGTTAGCAGCAGCGCTTCTACAGCCTGAACTTGCCTGAGCTAAACATCCTCTTTTCTTCAAACTGTTAATCCTTCAAGAAGAATTTCAAGCTCTTTCAGCTGGATCATCTCATTTATTCTGCACTGGGATGGATTGTTTCCTCCATCACCCACTTTGCTGCCCTTTGTGTGTGTGTTGCTGTTTGTCTCCATGTCCAGCTTTAACTGCTGCTCATTTCTCACTTACTGCTTTGCCTCGGAGAGCTCTCTGTTATCATTTGTCCCTTTGCTTTTTTCCTCTAGATCAACTTACAATCTTCTCAAACACTCTCTTTGTGCTGCACTGTGACCTATCAATGTTTTTTTGAAGTTAGAGAAGGCAATTACACACATATTTCTTATAGCTGTTTGGGCATCTTGTAGTAGCTTACCTCTCACACTACTCCTCACGAGTGCTGGTTTCCTTTCCCTTAATCAGTTCTCTCCGTAATTATTTCTCTCCTAAATAATTTGTCTGATTACTATTCACTCTCTACTGATCATGATTATTCCCATTATCTGACATTGATAGTCAGCCCCATCTTGCTCATACTAGGAGCTTCCACTCTGCATTTTTTAACACCCACATACTGCTGCTAAAATCTGTATTAACTTAAGTATCTTGCACAAAGAGGCAGTATGGATTTCGACAGGTAGAAGGAGTCTTTTGGACTACTTCTGCTAAAAACATCATCACCTGTGCTTTTTGCTGAGTGTAAAGGGCAGCAGGAAACAGGCAAGAAATGCAAATTCCCCTTGAAATGCACCTTTCTATGCCTGATGTAGCAAAACTTTGGACCTACTTTGTCCTTGCCAGCAACTTGCCAGACCCAATACCACTGTCCTACCCCATCTTCTGTAATTGATTTTCTTTTTGCACATCTCTTTCAATAGACTGAAATGGTCCCACTCTGTTACATGCTGCGTTCACACTGGTGGTGGTGCCTAGTGAGATGTTGTATCAAAGCAGAGGCGTTTTGTGGTCTGTCTTTGAAATTTCCTCCCCTGTTTTGCTGTCATCCCGAAATGTCTCTGGGATATAAATTCCTCACCCTTTGCACCTGACTGGCAGGGTAGGTCAGACTGATGAAACTAGAGAGAGAACTTTCAAAAAGTTGCACTTCAGAGATTTGGACTTAAATTTGTGTTGTGTATTATGCAATAGCAGCGAAGAACCTACACTTTCAGTCAAATAAAAATGTCTTCTCCCTGGTGGTGTTCAATACACATCCCTCAAAGACTTCCAGATAAATTCAATTCAGCTTCATAGATTTGAGAGATGACATTGGAATATTTAGTGGCTGCTACTTGGAAAAAACAAAACAAAACTCCCAATTAATTGGAGGCTTTATATTCATACTGCCTTAAACTGGATCTTGTCTTTGTGGCATTTACAGCTTAGATTTGCCAAGAGGTAGGCAAATATGGAATCTAAGATAAAGAACCCACACATCCATACATATACTAACGTTCTGCAGGACAGGTTTCAGACCTATCCCTTCCTTCACTCTGTAGATAAGGTACAAGTACTGATTCAATCAGTGAGTTAAAAGAAAAGTTAATGCAACTCATCCACTAGAGTAGAGACTGGAGGTTTTCAGAAACTCAGTGGAGAACTAAAGTAACAAATGCTTAAAACAAGTGAAAAAAGAGGAGTTCAGTTCTTCATTGTAGTGGTCTAGAACCATCTGTTCAGCTAGGAGGTGCTCTGATGAATTCTTCAACTGGGCAACCTGCAGTTTGTTAACTATGTTCTTTCTTTACTGCTTCAATTAATAAGGAGCTGAAAATGTGTCTATAGCCAATACCAATTGTGTGTCTATAGCACATTCCAATTCTAATATGATCAGGCAAACTAACCATTGATTTGTAAATTTTACATGTGTTTAATGACATTCAGCTGAAAAAAAAATATATATTTCATTGGTATTACTATGAATACTATTAAAGTACCAATTAGGCTAAGATTTTAAGGAACCAGTAAACCTATCTTTGACACGATCCCATATGCCTCTTCCCACAATCTGTTGCAGAATCTTGCTTTCCTATTTGACATCCAATTGGATAACTATTTTGCAGATCTTCATCAGTTTAAGATGGGATCCTCTATAAATGCCTCATTTTGCTCAAAAATAATTTCTTACTTTTAAGAATAGCCTCTATCTGGAATTTTGTTTCCTTTCACCTTTTACATAAAGATTTCCAATTCTATTATTTTTCAGTTTACCACTCCTCCACTCCTGACACCCTTCCTGTTAGGATAAAAAGAAAAAACCCCATAAATCTCTCAAATCAACAACAACAATCTGTAGTCATTTCTGAAGAGACAAGCATTTTTGGGGTTATGAACACCTGCCCACTCTACAAGTACACAAACATCAGGAAAAAAAGATCAATTATTTATTTCACCCTCAATTTTCAGTCATGGAGGAGGAATGCTTTTTAAGCATTAAGTCTGAAATATGTGGAGCTCAGAGGGCTAGGTAGAACCGAGGTACGGAGGGAATTAAAATATTCATACCAAAATATTTGGTTGAAAATCTTTCAAAATCAGGACAGATTTATTAGAAATGGAAATCTGGATTTGCAGGCAATATAGAATGGCAAAACTTCCTTCCAAGGCTCTTGCATGGATTAACACCAATATTTGCAAGGTAAGAAAATTGCAAAATATGAACGTTATTGTAGTACAGGAAATTAGCCATACTTATTTTTTATTATTAACAGGAGCTGTGCATCAAGTACCCTTCACACTGCGCTGAACACATTGCCCATTCAGTTCACCCGTCATTAGCATAATATAAAAGCAGATAAAGGGAAGCACTGAAACACTGATAAAACTTACCACAACAGAGAGCTTCAAAAGATCTCCAAAATACTTTTAAACAATTAGTCATCCTTCCTTATTCAAGCAGCAACCATCCAATCAAATAAAAATATGCAAGCCATGAACAAAAGAAGCAGGAGGAGGTAAAGGTCACTTAACATGGATCATTGGTTGTTCAAATTATTTTCAGGTAGTTTGGCAGATCTCCAGGGGTGTGATTCAACTTTGTACAGGTTACAGAGCAAAATCTATTTTTGATTCCAACAGAACAATTTCACAGCATGATCTTCTAAACTTAAAAAAAAAGGGCAAAACCCTTGAAATGGTTTGATTTTTCATTTTGTGGAGGAGATTTCTTGAGCATACAGCAATTTTCTTCCTCATTTTTTTGTAAAAGAAAATGAGACACAGCACTGGAAAAGTAGATCTGGAATTAATTGAGCAAGTGGGAAAGTCTTGTGAAACTCTTTGCTTTCCAATAGTATCATTCTCTTAGTTTTATTCATCTCATTTCTTTAGTTGCTTTCCTTTGCCTTGCTTTTGCCTTTTATACATCATATTCTCACTGACACCTTCATATCTTATAACTTTGTTCCCCTTGTGAGTGAGTTAGGTTTGTAAGAGAAATAGTAAAATCAAAGCTTTTACTTACAAATTCTTCATTATATTTCTGTGTCTTCATTATCTAGTGTGAAATGGCTCTGTTCTCTGGAAGGGCATATGAAATCCAGCATATGCAATAATGCAAGCTAGAAAAACAAAACACTAATCACAGCAAAACCAAAGGAAAGTAATGTATGTCCTTTACAAATCTGACTCTATCAGAAAGAGGTAAAGGCAGTAACAAGTCACATGAAATATAGAACAAATGAGTGCACTCTTTAATCTTTACAGGACATTGTCAGGCAACAAGGGATATTTTTGGACTTCACTTTGACATTTCTTGCTCCATATTCAGTGTCTAATCTCTGAGTAACAGCTTAGAAAGCATGAGAACATGTTAATAAAACCAGGATCTTGATAGCTGAAGGATTTGTCTGGCTCTGTAGTCCATCAATGCAGTAAAAATAGCCAAAGACTTGCCTTTACCCATTGGGCTTGGACTTTCCATGACTGGTAGGTAGAATGGGCTATTCTGGTATTTGGAAGTTACTCGTCTTGTCAGTTCAAGATAGCTTAAGTTTTGTGAGTGTGGTTCAAGATGTATTTGTGTAGCTGATTTTTTCCCAACTGATACTTTGCTGCAGACGCCTGCTTAAGAAACCTATTAATTGTACTGCATCATGTTGCTACATTTTTTAAATCAGTGGCAGGCTGTCACAGCAACAGGTGTGCTGTCTTACTGAAGTAAATAGCCAGGAAAGTGAAGAGTAATACTGCTATGCATGGTAGCTGGTTAAAACCTTTGTAATCCTGTAAAGAATTTTATCCCATAAAAACACACATATTGCAAATTAAAGGAAAAATCACGTCATACTGAAAGGAGTAATAAATTCATAGTAATATTAAGTAAATATTTCCAAAAATATTTACTCTGTAAAATATGAGAAAAGTGGCATCTTCCACTTGTCTGGAACCAATGGCATTCTAAGTTGGCATGTTATGAATTTGGGTCAGCTGGCAGGTGCGTGAAGGTGTCCAAGGCATATTGGAAGCATGCTTGTGTGCTAGAAGGAAAGAAGGAAGCTAAACATAAGGAGAAATTCTAGACATAAGGAGGAATTTCTTCACTCTAATGGTGATGAGGCACTGGAACATGTTGCCCAGAGAAGCTGTGGATGCCCCATCCCTGGAGGTGTTCAAGGCCAGGCTGGATGGCACCTTGGGCAGCCTGATCTAGTGGGATGTGTCCCTGCCCATTGCAGGGGGATTGGAACTGGATGATCTTTAAGGCTCCTTCCAACCAAAACTATTCTGTGATTCTATTCTATGATTCAATGATTTATGTGTGCATTGATTCCTAGAATCCTGATATTAAAAAAGAAACCTTCTTATACTGTAAAGCACTTCAGTGCTTTTTAAAGCATAAGCCTAAATCTTATTTTTTAAAGACATTCATAAAGCTCCAATGTACTTTAACTGTGGGTTTGATGTTTAGCACATACATGTAGCATTGTTGAACTGTAATGCTTGTAAATATGTTTTTAAGTCACTTGCTGTTTTCTAGGAAAAGGGAATCGTCACAGAAAGTTCTGAATCAAAAAGAAGAGGATGGAATCCTGGCAGAAGAAGGAAGATAAACAAGCAGTGGCTTCTGAATATCACTAAAATAAACTAAGAAACCTGATAGCCAATGTGTATTTTTGAAGGTCAAATTTGCAGTTACTTTGCCAGAAATTATGATTATCAGAGACAATGATTTTCAGAAACTTTATGTTAAATAGCTTTTTTGTATTCGCTATATCTGTCACCTGATGGGTTTAACCATCTGCATTTTGATGTTGTTTCACAATTCTTTGAGGATTACCACGTAACATTATTGTATTCTAATATTGAGTTGTTCTGAATATTTATGGCACATTGAAAACTGCAATAATTTTCTGCCAAAAAAGAAGCAGATTAACTAATAACCTACAATATTTTAACTTGTGCTAAGTGTGGTAATTACAGTGGAAAAATTTTTAATATTTTAAATATATTTAGTTTGCAGATGACTTTCTAAGTCCACAAACAGCAGGCTTCTCAAAAATAGAGAGAGAGATGAGCACATCAGATATATATTACCAGGTGATATATTTTTGCCCACTTATGATTTTAGCAAGATTATCTATAGCTAATTTTTTTATTCCTTTTGGTAATGAATCAAAAAGCTCAGGAGTCTGGATGAATATGTCATAGTAATGAATACTGAGGGATAATATCATAAAATATTCTGTTTAATTTTGTTCATTTTAACACAAGCCCCTCCTGTGTTTCTCCTGGGTTAATGATTGTCCTTTAATTTCCAGGCTATATTCAGCCGTACTTCACTGCATGCGAGTCAGTATCCTGAGTGCAGATCAGATTTTGCCCTTGTCCAAGCATGTTCTCCTCTTTTCTGAACACTCTCCATGGCAGTATTGACACCAAGGGAAACCCTCTTAACATTGTCACTTGAAGCGATGTATGTTGTCATCACACACAGGCAGTGCGAAATGTGGGTACTCACAGATTATCCCTTCCCAGACCAGCCTCCCTCATCTTCACTCTGAAGGAAATGGTCTTCTTTTCGGTAACATATTATTTCATCTCTTTTTTCTAAACCACTCATGCCTAAGCACGTGATGTGCATGTGAGCAATGAGTGATAGTAAATGTAAGTCTCTCAAGTGTCTATCTAATCTTTGCAGTGAAAAGTACCATGCATAGTAATGCGTAAGTGAAACAATCCAAACTGTGGATAATAAAAGAGCTGAATTTTAATTTATATGTCAAACAAAGAATGAGGTGAAAAAGAAAAATCAAACAGCTTTGGAAGAAAAATGGATGTGTACTTTTTTTCCCCCTTAAATGTAGCTGCAGTGGCATGGGTACTATAACTGAATAATAAAAGTAACTGGAGCATAAAATTAATAATTTTCCACTGACCTCCATATTCATTTAAAATTATTTTTCCTTGAAGACAGGTAAAGCTTTGTGTCAATTCTCATTTTCTTTGAGCTCTTGGCAGTTATTCCTATCCAACATAACAGAAGTGAACAAGGGTGTATTAACAGCCTACAAAATCTCCAGTGTCCGCTTAAGTATACTTTCAGGATTCAAGCGGAGTTTACATGTGCACATAAGTGTGAATTTTTTGCAACATGACTTTCATGCAGAAAATATATTAAAAAATGGTTGTTCAAAATGTAAAAATTAAGTCCATTTTCAGGTATCCTTATATCACCGTAAACCTTATATATCCTTTCTGGGTTGCAAAGCTTTCTTCTTAAACTATTAGAAGCTCTATATTTATTTTCCAGCTACCAACAATCCAACTCATTTATTAAAAAAAAACTTGACATTTTTCCACTTATTTTTCATTACATCTTAGCAAACAGACTTCTGTGACTTCATATAACATCTGGAAATACTTTTTCTTCATCTGATGTTCTATTGCACTCATTTTTCCTAAGTAGACTATAAATTCTTTAACTATAAAAAATCCTTACGTTGTCTGATTCAGTGTCCCCTAATTTCCAAATGTTTCTGTCAAACATTTACTCAGGAAGACTGTTTGAGTCTAGGTGCAGCTGGATCCAAACTTAGTCTCAGACTTGGTCAAAAGTTGATGTCTAAAGGACTTTACATGCTCAATCAGTCCTCTCTATCACTTTGCTAAGATTACAAGGTTTCAGTGCATTTATTCATTCACAATTCAGTTATTGACTATCTGATGCCATAAGAAGAGCAAAGAAAGCTGGTGAGGGGGCTGGAGAACAAGTCTTATGAGGAGCAACTGAGAGAGCTGGGGTTGTTTAACCTGGAGAAGAGGAGGCTGAGGGGGGAGACCTTATTGCTCTCTACAACTACCTTAAAGGAGGTTGTGGAGAGGAGGGAGCTGGCCTTTTTTCCCAAGTGACAGCGGCGAGGACAAGAGGGAATGGCCTCAAGCTCTGCCAGGGGAGGTTCAGGCTGGATATCAGGAAAAATTTTTCACAGAAAGGGTCATTGGGCACTGGAACAGGCTGTCCAGGGAGGTGGTTGAGTCACCTTCCCTGGAAGTGTTTGAAGGGCGGGTGGATGAGGTGCTGAGGGGCATGTTAGGAATGGTTGGACTCAATGTTCCAGTGGGTCCTTTCCAACCTAGAGATTCTATGATTCTATGATCAAAGAAAGCTGAGGTAAGCTTCAAAATTATAGTAAGAAGCTAAGTTGTGCAGGTTTTATCTGGGATAAGGTTAATTTTTTTTCACAAATAGTTATGTGGGGCTGTGTTTGAGATTCGTGCTGGAAACACTGTTGACAATACAGGGACATTTCCGTTGTTGCTGAGCAATGTTTACAGAGCTAAGGCCTTTTCTGCTTCTCATACCACCTTACCTGTGAGAAGCCTGAGATGCACAAGAAGCTGAGTTGGAAACTCATTTGGGATAGCTGACCCCAGCTGACCAAATGAATATTCCATATCATATGATGTCATGCTTAATGTATATATCTAGGGGGAAAAGAAGGAAGGAAAGGATGTTCAAAGTGATGGCATTTGTCTTTCCAAATAACTATTATACATGGTGGCCCCCTGCTTTCCTGGACATGCCTGATCACCTGCCTGTCAATGAGAAGCAGTGAATTAATTTGTTGGTTTGCTTTGATTTTATGTGTGGCTTTTGCTTTCCCAGTTCTACTGTCTTTATTTGAACCCACTAGTTTTCTCCCTTTTACTTTCTCAGTTCTCTCTCCCATACCAACAGGAGAAAGTGAGCAAGCAGCTGTGTGTTACTTAATTATTGGCTGGGATTAAACTATAACACTCTTTAATGATTTAACAAATAAAATAGTCTGAAGAATCATATATTTTGCTGAACAGTAATTTTGACTTTCAGCTAATATATAGATTTTTAAATTACAAAATGAAAAATGGAACCACTTTTCAAACTGAGAAACTCTTGCATTTCTTCTTGTTGTAAACAGAAAATCCAGCAAAGAGAAATGTTTCTTTAAGCATGTGCACATGTCATGAATTGACCCAGAGATTATGACAGAGATGTTTATGGAAGGTGAAATCCTTCAGGTGCCTTATTCTGGAAAGAATTCCCCCTAATCAACAAATATTTGGAATTCTAATTCTCCTCCTGGATGAAAACCTATGTGAAAAAAAAAAAAAATCCACTACAACAATAAACAGTTATAAAACACTAAAAAATAATATAAGCAATGGTAATAGATTTAGTAAGAAACCTGACTTTACGGTATCCAGTTAATGAACCTTGTGGAGCATTGCATTTTTTCCACAATGCTTAGAAGAGAGCCCATATGGAGCAAAATCAGTGCAAAAACTAAAGTGAATGAACCCAGATTGAGGACTATAACATCAATTTGCGCTGCCTGCAAAAATGTCCTACAAGGCAGAAAATGGTTTGAGAGACTATCTGCATATCACTTATCTCCTTCTGGATAACTGTGTCAGTCTAACGTTAGAGTGGATATTGTGAAGGCAGCAAACTGCCCAACCCTTGAGGGCAGTGAATGTGCTTAGACGAATGAGCTGTGGGAGAAATCCAACTCCAAATAAAGGTAGAATGAGTGGAGATCACCAGAGCAGGTTTGGGTGACCGAACCTGTCAAAGCAAGACAAAGGAATCATCATGCTCATATCTGTCATGCTCTGAATTAGATCTGTGGCAAATCTGAAGAAAAAGTAATCTTGTAGCCCATTACTACTTGGTGACCTTATAAACCTCCAAATGTTTTTAGTAAAAAGTCACCTAGTGATTTGTCAAATCATCACTCTGTGACCTCTAAAAACCTTTTACTTGTATATTTTTATAATTGTTCTTGAAAATGGGAGAAGAGACAGTTTTTTCAATACTTTGGCTAACACATTGAATAGGAAGGCATCAGCACAATTTATCCAGGATAAAATGGCAAATAGTAGGAGCATAGCAAATTACACTGGATACTGCATTCCTCCCAGAAAAAAAAATATGTGATTTAACCAGTACTTCTGTTTTTCCTTTGGTTGTTCAAATTTAGCATAGCTAAAGTAGGTATTTTTTATATACTCTTCAGTAGGAGTTGATCCAATGAAATTTTCTGCAAAGATTTCATTATTTTTTCCCTTTTAAGTAAACAGCTTACCTCTTTATGTGTTTGAGTCTGAATATTAATAATAAACTATGCTAGGGATAAGAGCAGCAATGCAGGTTTTTAAGAGGTCTTTCTAAAAGCATATAATCTTTACTCCATTATAACACTGAGTTGTAATAGAAATTTTCCAGACTTTAATAGGCACCGAAAAGGGTGAAAAAACACTCTTGGTCTTCCTACCTTCTATAAAATAATGAATATACCTTCAGGTTACAGATAAAACAGGTGTTGTTTTCATAACACAGAGTAAATAGCTATATACACATCAGTGAAGCCTCTATCCACACTTACACAGACTTCGGAGCAATTGTAAATGCTTTAGTACTCCAAATAATGGTATTTGTTAAATTACCTTCTTAAAACAATTACATAATTTTATCAATGTCATATAGATTTTAATACATACATATACATAAAAATACATATGAAACACATCCTTACACACATAATTTATAGGAAATCTATACATAAAAATATTCTTATTTGTGTATGAATTTGTTTCTTTGTGTGTGTATATATATACACATACAAAAATAGTTATGCCTAGATAGGACGGGAGTATAAAATATATATATGACAACTATGAAGATGTTTTGACTGGTAATTTGAGAGACTTTCCTGCTCAAATGTCATATCAATGCCTTTTTTAATACAGTAGTTATGACGGTGTGTACATATATATGTATATATATAAATGCCATTTTTACGTTTAGTTTTCTAAAATTATTTTTGACATTTGAGCCAGTCTCTAATTGTTTAATAGTTTGGCAGACACATTGCATGCAGACTATTATCGGAGTAGTTAAAATCATATTGAAATAGTTGTACCTCTCACAGCTGGTTTATTGTTTCTACTCTTCTTGCAGATTACTGAATATCTTGCTGGATCAATGGTCAAATCCCCTCTCAAATATATATAGTCTCAAAAACTATTTCCACTTTCTCACTGGAGAACCTCCTTTTGACTTTTCCAGAAATTAATCTTTTGCAAGTGCTCTCAATGTAGCATGTCTTAATTTCTGTAAACTGTCTTTTCCCTGTTAAACAAACACACAGAAATAGCCATGCCCTAAGTAACCTCCCATAGGTCCATTATTTCCCTTTAAAAAATTCTTTGCTGCATTAATATCTCATTTGACGTTTTCCTCTCTTTAGTTTAATGACGGTATTTAAAAAATAAATTTAAGCACACTGGTGTCTTTCAACATTCAAATGTATCTTAAGGATACAGAATGTCTTTATTCACATTTCTATTTCTGTCATTTGGGAATTAATTCATTATACTTCAATATAGCTTCTGTCTATAGTCTTTAATGTGTTTTCTCGACAAATGAAATAGGGCCTCTGCTTTACAAAGTCAGCATTCTTTCAACTGAAAAGTCATAGAAAGACTAAAGGTGAGACTTCCTCTTAAATTTCAATAAGTAGAGCTTTCTTAGGTCATTAGGTTCATTGACTAGCTACATAACTTTTTGCCAGCATTTGACAGAATAATTCCCCTAGGGAAAAATACAGCAACAATCTAAACGGTTCCGTTAAGGAACATCCCTTAAAACCCTGCAGATTCTGTCTTCCAAATACATAATGTAATTTTCATCTCTAAACCCTGTGGAATAGTTAAAATTAGTTAAAACTCTTGTCAAGAATTTTCCCACTACCGCAATATTAGGTTATTGTTAACAGTTTACTGGTCATTAATTTCTTAAATTTGTTAATGATTTTATTATACTCTACATCAGTGAGATTTAAAATATTCATCAACAGCAGAAGAAAAATATCTCAACTTCCTCTTTCTGAATTGACATGTAGCTTAACTGGGTAACTGGACTAGATCTATCTTACTTCGACATGTATTTACAAAATCAGTATGAACTAAAGTTGCCGGTTGTAAATAAATAAAAAATACAACTCTGGGTCCAGACTGTACAGCTGCATAACAGCTATATTGCACAGCGAGGGTTTGTGCACTGTAAGCTCTCTCTTCCACAGAGTTTTTTGAAAAGCTTTCTGTGGTTCTGAACTTCAAATGTTTAACGTGACTTGATCTTTCCCTTTTTCTCACTTTTCATTCTCACTGTAGTGCAGATTCACATAGATATAATGTGATGAGCAATCAAGGCTTTAAAATCACTAGTTGAGCTAATTTTGTGGTTCATAGTATACTCTTGGATGCTTGTGGTGGGTTGATCCTGGCTGGATGCCTGGTGCCCACTGAAACTACTCTGTCACTTACCATCCTCAGGTGGAGAGAGGAGATAAAATATAACAAAAGGCTCATGGGTTAATATAAGGACAGGAAGACATTATTCAACAGTTAGTGTCACAGACAAAACAGACCCAACTCAGTGAAATCAGTTTATTACTAATCAAATCAGAGTAAGATAGTAAGAAATAAAACCGAATCTTAAAACATCTTCCACCCACCCATTCTATTTACTGGGCTTAAATTTACTCCTAATTTTCCCTATCTCCTCGATCAGTGGTGTAAGGGGCCGGGGAATGGGTGTTGTGGTCAGTACATCATATGTTTTCTCTGTCACTCCTTCCTCCTGAGAGGGAGGACTAGTCACACTCTTCATCTGCTCCAGTACAGAGTTCCTCCCACAGGAGATAGTCCTCCATGAACTTCTCTAATGTGAGTCTTTCCCATGGGCTGTAGTTCTCCATGAACTGCTCCAGCATGGGTCCGCTCCACAGGGTGCAGTGCTTCAGGAACAGACTTGCTCCAGTGTGGGCTCCACTCTCTATAGGTTCATAAGTCCTGCAATGAGCATACTCCAGCACGTGTTTCCCACAGAGTTGCAGCCTGTTTCAGGCATCCACCTGCTCCAGTCATCCATGGAGTGCAGGTGGATATCTGCTACCTCTCTGATGGAACTCCATGGGCTGCAGGGAAGTAGCCTGCCTCACCATGGTCTTCACCATGGGATGCAAAGAAATCAATGCTACATCACCAGAAGCAGCTTATCCCCTTCTTCCTTCACTGACCTTGGCATCTGCAGAGTTGTTTCTCTCACATCTCCTCATGCCTCTCTCACCTGCAACAGCATGTGTTTGATATTGTGTGAGATTATAAGAATTAGGGACATACAATTATTTTAAATGTAGAAAAATGTTTTTAGGTATACACTGGTCTAATTCAAATGTTAAGTTGACTGATTTTCTGATATATCAGTTTAATTGTACTTAATTAATTCTAAACAAAACTGGAGACCATGTTAGTCTGAATTTCAATGTCACATTGACTGTTTTCTCTCTTCAGAATAAAGACATAAGGGCATAAAAATGGATTGATGGACTGCTGCACAGAATTTCTGATTCATAGTCTTGCAGTTAGTTGAATGATTAACAAGATGTAAGATTGAATATGTGACTCTCTAAAGAAAACCCTTGAGGGATTACTCTTATTCATTAGTAAGCATCCCTAAATGACAATCGGTTTAGTATTTAGAGGAAATACACATTTCCAAGCCCAAGATACATCTAGGAGTTTAAACAGTTGCTAGAATATGAATACCTAAGACTGAATGCCAACTTATACAGTATTTGTCATTTGTCTAATACGGTGCTTATGTAGCTGATTTTCCACTCTAAATATTCAAGAACTGAAAAATTTCCACACCTAGCCAAGAACTTTAATGGAGGACATATTTCAGTATCACTAAAACGAACAAACCCCTGCTTATTTTAAGACAAAACTCACAATATTCTACTGTGAATAATTTAGTGAATTCATCCTGTATTTCTTCTCCCACAGATGCATCACCATTCTCTATAATGAACTGGTTAAATTAATTGCATACAGTTTTGGTGAGCTTCTTTAATATTTATTTGCTCATTAAATATCCATATTTCATGCCAGATATTTAAAATTCAATATCTATTCAGATAATTCTGTGTTCAGTTTCTGTCCTTTGAGTGAGTGAACTCAATTTGATAATGAAAAGAAATTATTAAAATAGAAAAGGAGACAGAAAATCTTTCCTGAGAAAATAACACTTGAGGTAGAGGTTTCAGAAAATGGAGTGAAATAAGCATAGACTCTTACAAATGTTTCTTCATTACAGTGCCTTTGCTAGAGCAAACATTAACATTTAAAAAAGAAGATTATTTCAAATTTTATTATCCGTGTTGATATTAAACTTTTACACATCATTCAAGAAATGCTAAATATGGGTTAATCAAATACCTGCCTGTTTGGAATACTCAATTGCCCATGCAAAGACAGGAGTGAATTTTCACAATTTATTTTTGTTTTGCTGTTTGGTTTGGTTTGGTTTTGGGGGCAAGAGAAAAGGAGAAATTATCTCTCTTGAATGCAAAGCGCACATCACTCATGCAATGTGTCACCTCTGCTGTGAGAACTTGAACATGGAAAGTTAAAATTAGAAATAAAATTTAATTACTAAAAACCTAACGGGAAGCAAATAAAAGTCTGATTCATAGCTTGTGATTTGGTTTAAATATTAAGTGAGTCATGAAATAATTTTCTTCAGTTTTTCAGATTCTAGGAAATCAAATACACGTTTCTGTTCGCAGTTGTGTAGAATACCCATTCACCTCAATAAAAAGTTTTTTTCAGTTTCCAAAATGTCATATTTTTCTTTTGAATGTGGATTTTTGAGGGAAGCATGAATATCTCAAGTCTTTATACAGATGTCCAAATGTGAAGCTATCACTACATTTAGTTTCCTTTAATAAATAAAGAAATACTCTCTGAGTTTTAATCTCTGACATGATTGAAATATTTTATGGAAACGTACCAGAAAGATACCCTCTCCCTGCCCAGGAACTATTGATCTTGTACTGTGAACTTACTGTCTGAGCTCTTCCTTGTTTTTAAATACAGAGACATAGAGTTGAGCTGACAGTCATTCATCTGGGGTAGGCATTCCTAGACATCAGGGTCCATATGCATTTCTAAAGACAAGCATTTGTTTTCACTTTCACAGTGGTCTTCATGCTGGTTCTCTGCAAGTAGCTCCAACATCAGATATTCGCGTCTGCTTTGGGGAGAATGAACCTCTCTCTGACTGTATTTTGCTTTGAAGATACCTGGTGTCCTGAGGCTTTAATTCCTTTGGTACCTCTGACTTATATGATGTCTGGCTAATTGAATGTGAAGCCTAGTAAGTCTGAATTTCCCACTTGCAGTTGTAAACTCCTAAAATGGGCTAGATGACTACTTCATTCACTTGCCTATCCCTAGTCATTGCAGAATAAACTGAGAAAACTGGTTTTAGATGGATTGACTTCAAATACTGGTGCCAAACCCCATTTTGGAATGATATCTATAGCTGCAGCTAAAAGTCTGAATGGCAGTTAACTAGGTGATGTTACAGTAGAGATTGATTAAACATAAACAGACTCTATTTTGATACCTAAAAGTGGTTACAGACTGGGATTTGTAAAGAATGCCAGACAAATATTAACAATTCCTAGAGTACTTAGGATAGTGTTATAGAAAAGACCAGTCTGTTGGTTTGGTGTACCTGAAGGCAACTCTTAGCAGATTACCAGGACTTACGTGTGTATTGCAATAGCAACACAGGGTGATGGTAATAATAAGACTACCTCTGAAAGGAGCTGATAAGAACGATATGTACAAACTAGATTAAAAGATTCTGGCACTGATGAGTATTTCCTAAGCAGACTTTTTCATAAGGTATTCACATGGTAAAGAGAATTTACAGAGGAGCTTTGTTCATTTCCTTGAAGACTGGGATTTAGGAGCCACTGTTTCATTTACATAATATTTTGTCCCAGTGGAATATGAGTTATTTATAGCAAGCACTTGTAATAAATTGTTTGGGTCTATTTCAACCACATTATCTCTCTGACATATAGATTGCTTTAAATCTTTCTCTTGTCCCATTCTGAAAGATCTTATATTCATAAAAATGTTTGAAGGTTTTAAATTTAAGATGCAACAATAGCCACCTTGTGAGTTTTTGACAGAATCTAATGAGTTGAGTCTTAGCAATTGCAAGGAAAATCCAGAACCCACACATAAGATTTCTAGTATTTAGTGCACTCAGAACTCCTGCCTCTTATTTTAATGGAGGTAGCAATATTAATTGAACCAGGATCATTAAAGAATGAACTTATATTATTTCCAACACTTATCACTGTACAGAAAGAATCAATCATTGTGTTGATGCATCTATACTCTTTTCCTTGCAGTGGGATCTACTCCTTATGATGTGGAAATCACACCATACAAAAAATCAATCTGAAAACCTGAAATAAGTTTCTCAGTAACTGATTTAAATCAGTCTTAATATATCAAGTGGATCTTAGAGACCACTATGTGCAAGTGTGATACATATGTGCATTTAAATATGTATATATTTGTTTTCTACAAACAAGTATAGCAGCATCAGGTACAATAATGGAATGATAAAGAAGATCTTTCCTTAAAATACAGGGGATAATTTAATGAGGAATCCTTCTCTGGGTTTGTACTTGAGTAGTGATGATTACCAGGCAGATGTTCGCATTGTGTTTGTATTTGTTAATTTACTTCTATGTTTAATGCTCTTACTATTTACTCTCAAAGCAGAAAATGTATATCGAAAGTATATTAATAATTTTAGAAAAGTTGTTGCACTCAGCACTGGGCACAAATTCTATGACATTATGTGGAATACAAATGCTGAATATTTTAACAAAAAAACTGAGTTCCTATAGAATAAACTTAGTGTTATACTCACTCCTTTGGAGCTCTGCAAGTGCCTGGACTCTGTGTTGATCTATGGTAGTATTGGAGAATTTATCTCTGTTAGTAAAGGAAAGAACAACTTGTCAGATACCATGGTGAACTTTTTCTCCCTCTGTTTCTTTTTTACAGAGTTACTGTAGTTACTAGTATGTAAGTGCAAAGGTTTTCCTTTATAGGTAGTACTAGCTTTATGGGAAACAACTACCTCACTGAAAATTGCAATAACTTTTTTCCAGCACCCCAACCGTACAAAAAGGCTTTTTGAACTCTTCACTTTCAGGATCCAGGGATTTATTTCTTTGCCCCAATATGAATTCTTCAGAGAATGCAAAACAAGGAAACTACAGAAGCTCTTGCTTAGGCTGCAGGATTATTCAATTATCAGGTTAAAAATTAAAATTCAGTATCAAAATGGTTCTTATATCCCTGCTGAGCTTCCCTTTCTCTCTACCATCCTCTGAGCAAATTCATTTTGATTTATGAATCAATGCCATGCATTTTGAAAGTACAATAAAGGTACACTTAAAAAAAAAATACCAGTCTATTTTTAAAGCTATATTTTCAACAGAGTTCTCTGTGCTTAAAAAGTTGAGTC
The DNA here is from genome assembly GCF_017976375.1 of Cuculus canorus. NCBI lineage: Eukaryota > Metazoa > Chordata > Aves > Cuculiformes > Cuculidae > Cuculus > Cuculus canorus. The sequence continues at coordinate 72,522,263 of NC_071402.1, forward strand.
CAATCCCACAGGTAATATCGTTAGGACTAGAATGAACTTTTGATGTATAATCACTATTCTGGGTATCTATAGTGAAATTCTTCTATAAGTTTTGCAATAGTAAAAGCACAGCAGTTCAGAAGGGTAGCATAAAACCTTGAGTTCACTTCAGGGCTTCTTGAGGTCTCTATTCTGTATGCATATGCTTTAGTTTTCTGGTTTTCTTTTGCAATTTGAAAGGTTTTTAAGGTTTTTATGCCACGTGGAATTAAAGAAATTATATTATCCTACATGTAAGAAAAACATACAAAGGAAAAAAGCATGTATGTGTATAAGCTTATGGCAAGAGATATCTAACAGTTACTGAATAGAAATTTGGAAAAGAAGTATTTGAATAAATATTGCTAATCTAAATGCACATACACAGAACTTAAATACTCTAAAATCCAATTGCAGCTGAAGGATCACTATGACACACTAAGAAAATCTGAATAATTTTATATTATGAGAATAAATTTAAACATAATAAATGTACTCACATAGTGAAACAATTTAGCTTCCCCCAAGGAGAAAGAAAAGAAACAGACCTGAGCTTTCATATTCAAAGGAGTATAAGTATTGACATATTTAACATTTAAGTAGCTTACAGAATTACAGTAAGAAAACCATATTGAAATATGAAAAATAAATATAAAACTAAACACATCTCATGATAATAATATCTTACATTTTTTTTCCTCCTTCTTTCATTCCATCCTTTGCTGGACACGGGCAAAAACAGCAACAAAGGATGAGGATAAGGCTGAGGTACTTAAAGCCTTCTTTGCCTCAGTCTTTAATAGCAAGGTTGGATGTTCTGTGGGTACTCAGACTCCTGAGCCAGAAGACAGGGAGGGAGAGCAGAACAAAGCTCCCAAGATTCATGAGGAAATTGTTAGAGACCTGCTTGGTCATTCACAAGTCAAAGGGGCCAGATGGGATCCATCTGAGGGTATTAAGGGAGCTGGTGAAGGTGCTTGCAAACACCTTTCCATCATCTACCATCAGTATTGTCTGACTGGGGAAGTTCCACTTGACTGGCGGCTGGAAGATATTATACTCATTTACAAGAAGGGCTGGAGGGAGGATTCAAGAAACTATAGGGCTGTCAGTCTGACCTCAGTGCCAGGGAAGATCATGGAGCTGATCACTTTGAGTGCTATCACACAGCATGCACTAGACAACTGGGTGATCAGGCCCAATCAGCTTGGGTTTACGAAAGGCAGGTCCTGGACAGGTGCACCCTCTGCTGGGCTAAAAACTGGTTGGATGGCCGGGCCCAAAGGGTGGTGGTAAGTGGAGTTAAATCCAGCTAGAGACTGGTCACAAGTGGTGTTCCCCAGGGCTCTGTGCTGAGTCCGGTCCTATTCAATATCTTTATCAATGACCTGGATGAAGGCATTGAATGTACCCTTATTAAGTTTGCGGATGACACTAAGCTGGAAGTGTTGGTCTGCTTGAGGGTAGGGAGGCTCTGCAGAGAGATCTGAACAGGCTGGACCACTGGGCTGAGGCCAGTAGGGTGAGGTTTAACAAAGCCAAGTGCTGAGACCCGTACTTGAGACACAAAACCCCTGTGCAGCGCTGCAGGCTTGCGAAAGAATGGCTTGGAAGCTGCCTGGCAGAGAAGGAGCTGGGGGTGTTGGTTGACAGCCGACTGAACATGAGCCAGCAGTGTGCCCAGGTGGCCAAGAAGGCGAACAGCATCTTGGCTTGTATCAGAAATGGCGTGGTCAGCTGGACCAGGGAAGTGACTCTGTCCCTGTACTCAACACTGGTGAGGCCTCACCTTGAGTACCGTGTTCAGTTCTGGGCCCCTCACTACAAGAAAGACATTGAGGTGCTGGAGCGTGTCCAGAGAAGGGCAACAAAGCTGGTGAAGGGGCTGGAGAACAAGTCTTACGAGGAGCGGCTGAGGGAACTGTGGTTTTTTAGCCTAGACAAATAAAAGGCTGAGGGGAGACCTTATCACTGCTTACAACTGCCTGAAGGGAGGTTGCAGAGAGGTGGGTGTTGGTCTCTTCTTCCAAGTGATAAGTGACAGGGTGAGAGCGAATGGCCTCAAGCTTCATCAGGGGAAGTTCAGATTGGGCACTAGAAAAAATTTCTTCACCAAAAGAGTTATCAAGCACTTGAATAGACTTTCTAGGGAGGTGGTTGAGTCACCATCCCTGGAGATATTTAAAAGACAGGTAGATGAAGTGCTTAAGGATATGATTTAGTAGTGGACAGGTAAGGTTGGACTTGGTGACTTCAGAGGTCTTTTCCAATCTAGTGATTCCACGATTCTATGCTTCATATTGTGTGTACATATGCAGCCAATTATGAAGCAAGACAATGTGGTGTAAACATGCTAAGGACATTTACTACATCATTATTAGCACATCTTGCTTGGTCCATCTCTATGAATTAAAAATAAGAAAAATATTTTATTTGTAAGTATAGAACAGATAATCAAGCTGCAGAAGTCAACACTAATATGCAGTATAAAGCCAATTCTGGAAACAGTAATAAAAAGAAAAATCTCTGTCAATAACAATGTCTGCTTACACATTCTAGGAAAAAAATATCGGATGATGTGCTAAAGCACAGAAGACATGCAGAAACACAGGACCTACACTAGCAAACTATTATGTGAATATATGTCACAGAGAATAACAGCAGTCACTGTGAAGTTCTTATCTACAATTCACAGCAGAGGAAAACTGCAAAGGATCAGTCTATATTCACAGTATAGTAGTATCACTATGTATGCAAATATAAACATTGGTATTTTTTCTTCGTTTTGCTAGTTTCATGCAAGGCTGTTACATTAGATTTAGACTTCCCAAATGTTCATGTGCACAAGCAGTTTTGAAGTAATATCATGGATGGTTTCATAAAGAAATATGGAAATCTGATACAAAGAAGATGAGTCAGTATGTTGACAGGGTAAAGCTTCTTGTATTTCTCCAAACAAACCTGAAATAGATAAACTAATAGAAGTTTTTGAGTGGGGATCAAAGTAAAGATAGTCTGACTGGTATGTTTTCATGCAACACTGGAACTAAGACAAAAAGAGAAAGGGTTTCCAAGGAAGGCTTTGACACAAAACTAATATCCACAAGCACCAAAGAACAAGACTAATGGATTAAGAGTACATCTTGCATTAATTTCTATTCAATTCTTGCTATTATTCATTCTTATATTGAGACACAATGTCAAACAGCCATGCTAAGATACAAAATAAAGCTATTTTTTTTTTTTCATTATTCCTTTTTCACTGTCACTGAAACACTAGTAACTTCTTTATCAGCATGTGGTTACAAGATTAGAATACATACTCTTTTTCTGATATCTTTGTTATTTATTTTCTTTCTAATTACAACAGTAGAAATCTAACCTGGAATTTCAAAGTGAAGCTATGATCATTTCTTGTTCTCAGATGCTTTCATGCCTGGGTTTTCACTCCATGCAAAAGTAGCGTAGATGTGATCTTAAAAATAAAGACAGGTGAAACAGCTTCTGACACATAGAATGCATTTACCTTTATGCTTTCTATTAGCCTTTTAATAGCTAAATGAGCTTGAAACAAAATGTTGTCTTTATCTTTGAACCATAATATAAAATAAAAAGAGCTAGTAATGACTACTGCTGAACTGAGGCACTGCAAATGAAGCATTGGGTTATGAAAGTGGAATAACATTCTGCATATAGCTTAGATGGGCCATTTTAGTCCATTTCAGTAAAGATAACACTGGAATATAGCTGCTTTAGTTCACTTATTTAAAAGGGAGATACCTAAATGTAAACTAGACACTCAATGTTTCTTCTCAGTCAGTTCAGAGAAATGGGTACATGTGGAGCTGAGTCATTTGATTTATTTTAGATCTTATTTTTGTGGATGACTCACCTTCTTACAACAGGTCTTTCAGTCTACTGACTATAAAGGCAACCTAGGGCAGTTATCTCATACTTCAATGCCTAATTTTTTATATATTTAGGGTTAAGCAGAATTGATCTCACCCTTATGACTGTAACTTTCTCTCTCCCCCCAGGGCTCAGTTGTTCATGCTCCAAAGATCAACAGCACAACTCTGATGTGGCACAAATACATGTCATTGCCTCAGGATGCCCAAGGAACTCATAGATTATTGGAAAGAGCTGTGAGAAAGCCTGAAAAGTAGAGCAATGCAAGTTATGACTTAGAGTTACAGGCAGAGGTCGAAACACAAAGACTGGAAGTGCTAGTAACTCAAAGATTCAAGAAAGGAAAACACCAATGTAGAAAATTATAAAATTGCAAAATAGGAAAAAAACATAAAAAAGACTGTGCTGGGCCCTTTATACCACTGGACTCAGTGGATGGGGACAATTTTCTGATGCTACAAACCTGCTTTTGGGAGCAGTGGAGGCTAAATCTTCTTTTCCTGGTTCATACCTGCCTCACTAGAAAAGACTCTATTGTTGTCCTGATAAGAGACAGAAAGGCTTAACAGGGGGGTAAGAATGCCATTTACTACCTTCAGAATCAGTTAAGTACTAGGCTATCATATGTATGCATAAGACAGAAAATAACTGCTCTATACTTTTAATCCTATTTTAAAGTCTCTTCATTGTAGTTATAGGTGGCTGTAGCCATCTGAAGGTTGTCAAACAGAACTTCAATGGAGTAAGAGGAAGTAAGCTTAGATAATTAACGATCGTAGTTTGAGTTTAGTAATATTTTTTTAAAGTTTGAAGACTAATTTTTATTAACAAGTTTAGATGGTTAGGCCTGGCTTGTCTAACCTGATATTTGCCTCATTTTAAGAGAGAAACATAATATTACTAGAATTATCAAGATTATATTGTTTTTAGAACACAAATTATTTGATTTATGATTTCATTTCCTTATGAACTGCTCTTCAGGGTCAGTAGGTACATCTGACTTGGTAGAGAACTATTCATTGCAGTAGGGAAAAGAAAAAAGATGAAGATTATAATAGAATGTTTTTAATTGTTAAAAAAAAAAGAAAAAAAAAAACAAAACCAAAAAAACCAACAACTTGACAAAACATCTGTTCCAGGGACAAAGAAAGACTGATAAACAGCATGGTCTTTTACTGTATCAGGTGTCTTGTACCATCTGTACTTAATTTCCTTGGGGAAAAAAGTGACAAAGGTTAACAAGGTACATCCAAACTGAACTTCTTAATAATAAGAAGCATTTTAATTAGTGTTACTGACTTTGAGTATCAATAACATCTGTAGCGTTACAACCAAAAACCAGCCCTGAGTTCCCTAAGCAAGACTCTGTCCAATCTGACGTTTATTATTAAACAATCTGAATTGTATTATTTTACAGCTGCCTTGACTTTACATCCAGGAGGGAATCTCAAAATCAACAGATTCTGTAGGCATTCAGAGAACCTGTGTGGGCTGGATGGAGCCCAGAGGGAATTTTTCATCCCTTTTTGTCTTAATTATGCCATCTTTTTTCTTTTCTTTTCCTTTAATTTATTGGTAATGTTCTGGTCTATTCTGGGCACCATTAAGAGTGCTGAAGCATGGATTGGAGTTCAGAGGTTGTCAATTTAGTGCACATTGATTTTATGACATAAGAAACAGATTTCTTCTAAAATTATTTAAAAAGTAAACTTTGTCTGCTCTAAATAAGATTGAAACAAAACTCTTTTCTGTGCTGGAAAGGAAAATAATACAAATAGGGCCACAATCATCACAAAGATGTACAGCAGAAGGATGAGATTTGATAAGAGATTGTCAGCTTAGTTTTGATATCTAATGAATTTGGATGGGATCCAACTGGACATAAGTGCCTTAAACTGGCCTAAGATCAGCAGAGTTTCATTCACTTCTTTTGTACTGCCTTCTACAACTCTGATTCTCCACAACAAGACTCTGGATTAACTCTTGTGCCATGGAAAGTCTACCATGTCTCAACAGGCCAGTTGATGTGTTAATGAATAAATATCTGACCAACAATTTCCATTTCCTCCCTTGTGGCATTCACCTGCCCAGCCATGAAACTTGTGTAAGTAACAAAGCTGCAGGCAGTTCAGAGAAAGGTTCAGGCAGAGTAAACCTGGCAACTTAAAGGTCCTGACGTCTTGCAAACTCAGTACAAACTTCATGGCCTACTACTAGCAGTGGGTTATATCAGATGATAGGGCATCACACAAGAGGGGCAGACTGCTGCTGAGTGTATCAAATTCTATTCTTATATGGAATAACAGCATCTTTTTATGTGAGTAGTCTCAGAAACACTGACAAAGTTGATTTAAAAAGCAATTATTTAATACTGAAATTAAAGTGAATGGAGATATGTTATGAGATAACAACTGATCTGAATTCTGAGGCTGAAGGTTTCTTAGAAACATAAGGAAATAAATCACACAAGATTTTTATTAGAATGATTTCCTGAATTCACTTTAAAAACCCAATATTGTAACACACACACACACACCTTTTTTTTTTTCTTTTTTAACGTAAGCTTTCACCTAAACAGGTTATTCTTCTAAGATATTTAGCAGCATGAAGGAAATTTGAAAGGTAATATTTGCTGAAGTCAAACCAGCAAGGCACAGCTCGAGGTTACTGCTCTTTGTTTCAGTACAAAGCAATGTGCTGAGCTCAGACCACAAGCCACAGTGAAGAGAGTACTACAGGGCTGCCGCTCCCATTAGTACATGCTGAATAATCCAAGTACTGGAAATGCCACTAGGAATTAAGTGGAGCTCCTAAGTTAAACAGAGTGCAGATTTATTCTCCTGTGGCTATCTAGAAGCAAATTTACATTCTGCATTTTTTTTTTCCAGTATTGCAGTCACACCTTCCCTGAAGTGCATATCTCATGTTACACATCTAATTCTGTTGAATATCACAGTCAGAGAAGTTGCCACAGAAGACAAATGCGAAAAATTCCTCCTTCTCCTACATTCTGATCCTGACTCTAGTAGTCCAGTCACAAAACCAGAATAAATATCTACTTGAGAAATATATATCAAGTTAGCTTTGTTGCTCTTCTCTGGAGCGTGTCCAGAGAAGAGCAACAAAGCTGGTGAGGGGGCTGGAGAACAAGTCTTATGAGGAACAGCTGAGGGAACTGGAATTGTTTAGCCTGGAGAAGAGAAGGCTGAGGGGAGACCTTATTACTCTCTACAACTACCTGAAAGGAGGTTGTGGAGAGGAGGGAGCTGGCCTCTTCTCCCAAGTGACAGGGGACAGGACAAGAGGGAATGGCCTGAAGCTCCGTCAGGGGACATTCAGGTTGGATATCAGAAAAAAATTCTTCACAGTAAGAATCATTGGGCACTGGAACAGGCTGCCCAGGGAGGTTGTCGAGTCGCCTTCCCTGGAGGTGTTTAAGGAACGGGTGGATGAAGTGCTTAGGGACATGGTTTAGGGAGTGTTAGGAATGGTTGGACTCGATGATCCAATGGGTCCTTTCCAACCTTGTGTGTGTGATTCTGTGATAGCTGTAACTTAGGCTTCTCTAGTAGGCAGTCCAAGCATAAAATAGAAAAGTACCATCTTTCTCCACATGCTACAAGGAGATACCAAAGAGTTTGTTAACTCTGAGAAAAGCATATCTTCCCTCCATTTGCTTCGAAAAAGGAAGTATATTATTGCACAGTTCTGGATGATGCACAGTTGAAAATGTCTTCTCACCTTGCACCTGCATGCACAGAATGTTACTTTTTTCAGCCAGAAAGAGAGACAGGACATGAACTCTATCCCTTTCCATGTCTCTCATTACTCTTCTCTTTTGCTCACAGGAAATCTCACTCTTTTATGAAATACCAGCTTTCATTCTGCTGACCGAAGTAGTGAGGAGAGATTTTTACCCCCAAATCGCCGAGCATCCAAGGACAAATTATTCCTTGCTGCCAGAACACCATTTACTAGAAAATAATTTGAAGTAGCAGCTGAAAATAGCTTTCCAGATAGAGAGATCATTTGTATCTACAGATTTTTAGCGTTTCTCAGAATAGGGTGTTTGTCCTCAAATGAATAAATCTACATGAAGCTTTTTGTAGTAATGCAGAGTAAATCAGTAAGCAGTTATTTTTCTGCAAAAGTGTTAGCTTATGAATACCAGCTGCTTACTTCTTTACAGCAATAATAACGTGCCAGGACTTTATTTATGGCTCAGCATGCAGCTTTTCAGCCATTAATAAACAGCTATTAATAATATTTAAGAATAGAAAACTATGCAATATACACATTAGTTTGTGCCAGAGCAAAGAAGGAAATACCACTCAAGGAAAAAAAGTGGTTTTGTGAAAAACACTGAAGACTGCCTGACATCGAAAAGTGAGCTCAATTCTGATTTTATGGAAGTGAGACTCAGAATCAACTGTATTAGAATTACAACCTTGTTTGAGATAAGATCCACAGAACTGAATGCAGCAGTACTGACATAAAATGTCTTAGCTCTTAGCTAAGTGTGTATGTAACGCTTAGCTCATTGTTACAAACCTCAGAGAGACAAGTTTATAATAGTCCAGACTCAAAATATTATTTTGTCATACCTTGAAAGTTTTACAACCTAAATCATATATTTTATAGGTCATCAAACTATATATTTTCTTTAAAATTAGTTCAATCAAAACTGCTGAACGTTCTGCAAAAGGTGCAGGTAAAATAAAATTGATCATGTACTTGAATTCTAAAGATCATATCCAGAGAAAACTGAAGTTCACGAGTTGGTAAAAGAAGCCAGTTGGTTTTGTATTCACATGCCTATATATATACACCTCTACATAGATTACACTACCATTTTTGTCCTTTTGTTGTATACAGAGAAGAAAGTTATCTCACATTCTATTTTATTTATTACCCTCTGCAATGGGTACCATTGCAAAGTTAAAACAGATGAGATCAAGATCTTTTTAATATGGTGGCCAGAATTTTCAACTGAATTCTTAGCAGTTCAAGAAACAGGCTTTCAAGATTGTCTCTGTGAGTCAAAACAAAGCACCTAAAAAAAAGTAAACAAGCAAACAAAAAGACTACCTTGAAACTGTGAAATAACATTTGAAGTACTTTGAGATACACATAGAAAGAGAAAAAAGATGACCACAGGGAAGAAAACTTTTGCACTTGAAAGCACTGTTCTAAAACACTGGGTATAGAAGCATGCAGATTTGGCAACTTTCAGTGCTTTCCAGTAGTTTCACGTGAACTCAGATTCTCTTTAGTTCTTTTTAAGCATTAGCGCCTTTCTCTTAACGCATCCTCCAGTACAAAATTCACACAGAGAAGGTTAATTTCTCTTTATGGGAGTTAATTATTTTCTAAAAAAAAAAACCATTAAAATATTCATTTTGAATACCATAAAGCACATGTTGTAAGGAATTAGATGTAGAAGAACATGAATAGGGATCACTGAAGCAGGAATTTTGTCTAAAGTTGAATAAGTACAGGGGGAAAAAAACAGGAAGCAAGAGGTTAAGCAGAAGACAGGAAAATGGCAATGATTTCTGTTTTTAACTTCCTATACAACCTTCGGAGCAGAGTCTTCAAAGTAAACAGAATGGAGGTAGAGGATGAATGGAAGTCATTCTCCAAGCTGAGCACTGTGAGGTTGAGCTATGCACGTGTTACATTGACAGCAGGCCCAAATAACATAGCCATCTGAGCTGTAAAGACCTGTCTCCAGCACAGCCCTTCAAGAAAAGTGTGGTCTCCTGAAAACTTCTTACTAAAGCTAGCAGGGGTAATCTTTTCTATTTAATTAGAAGAGTCACTCCTATCAGAAAACATAAGTAAGGAACAAAACCCATAGAAATACAAATACAAACATGCAATGGCAGTAAAAATAACATGGGGTAAAACACAGATAACACCAGCCCTGGAGCTGTTACTACAGAGAAAAATAGCAGTATCAGGTCAGAAGATATTCACATGTATTCCTTAATGTACAGTGGGTTGGTAGCAGTGGGTAGTACAGTGGCTAGTGTCTGTACAGTGGGTAGTAAATCCTTGGAGCACCAAGGATCAAAAAAATATGAAAAAAAAATTACAAAAAAGCAATGAGAGAACACCAAAAGTGTGAATTTCCTTCCTCTTCTGAATACTATAAGCATGGTAACAGTACTGGGTATCTATGTCACAATCAGCAATAAGACATAGCGCAAAGACTGGATCTCTGGACATGGTAGATAATCTCTCTGAAGAGTAGATGGACTCTGGGGACATCTCTGGTAAAGTAACGTTAATCTGTGGAGGTGATTTGGGTTGCCACGGCAAATTTGCAATTCTAATGGGAAAAGAAAAAGGTTTACATTTTTGCCTGAATGCATGTCAAAAGCTGTTTACTGCTTAGCACAATAATCCATCAAGTGTTCCCTGTGGTATTTGCTAAATCTTCATTAAGTTTAACATGCAGAATAGTTATGGAACTTGTAAACAGTCATGTCAATTCACTGACACAGCACTGCTTCCTTTGTAGAATGTTGCAAGAAGCATTGTGCTGCACCTGTGAGAAGAGAGAGAGATGCAGAAAGGTCAGAGACTGAAAAGGTTCCTGGCACTCAAGGACAGAAATTGATTATTTTCTCCAAACCTTTGAACAATGCAGGGAAAAAAAACAGGTTAAAAATATTTTCTTCCTCAACTTTACTTATGAGACTATTGCCTTTACAGGGATTTCTTGGCTGACTTAACAAGTTACTTCAGGATTTGAACTCAAAAAGTGCATGACAGAGATGAGCTGGGTATTAAAATTCAAAGGAAGCATTATATCCTCACAGGGAAATTGAAAGTATTCACAGATGACCGTGAAAGGAGTTAATTTCATTACTTTTCTCAACCATGATGATTTTGTTTCAGCTAAAAATTATGAAGCATGCAATGCCATTGTTCCTGCCTTTCAGAATCATCTGCATGAAAATTGTCAGACAATATGTGAATTTCAGAAAAATAAAAGTAGTATTTCATTTTGAAAGAAATACAATTGCAAATGCTTCATGGAATAATAGAAATGCTATTAATGGTAAATATAACACCCAATCAGAACCACATACATCTAACACAACACAAAAGATGCAGTAATTTAAAAACTGCAAAAGAGCAAGGATATTAAGTAGCCAGCAGCAAAATTCCCCCTGCAAGCAAGGACTGTGACAACACTTAGATTCAAAGTAGGATTAGGCCTATTGTCATAACTTCATACAGTCAGAGGGAAAAAGTTCAGGTTATCATTTGGTTGTAGTAATGCTAGCAAGTACAAAAGTCAGGAGAAAGACATATAAGCAAAACTAGCTTAAATAAAATGTGTTTCTACATGTCTATAGAATTCTATTTAAAGTAATGCTAATAATAAGATTTTAGGGAGTAAAAGCTTGAGACAGCAGGCATGTGTCTGAACCAGTTATAATAAAAAACTTTTATTTAAGGATAGCTACGATAATAATTTTATTTATGGGTCTTTTCTGAACCGGTCTATAGTGAACAGAAAAAATTTTCTTAAAAAGATCTCACATCTACTAATTATGCTTTTTAGGTACATATTCAGTTAATATCCCGTGCTGTGTGCAACAAACCACAGCCACTTTTAACAGAGTGAAAATTCCTCTTGTCATCTATACATAAATAAGGTTTTTTCTCTGAAGGTCTCATTTTATTTTTCCAGAGAAGACATTTTTTCCTAGTTATACATTTTATCAGCAAAATAATATTGGTTTATTTTATAGAAGATACAGACATATATGTAATTTCACTTATTTAGTCAAATTATAAGGTCTGGATTAAGACTTTCTTATACTATGTGCTCATCACATTGAGGTGGCAGCTGAGAAATGAATGACAATGCAAAGAGGGTACAATATTTAATGCAGTCTGGGCTTCCCTCTGCTATAAAAAATGTTCCCATTTCTCTTTTATAATAATTAAGAATCAAACATGTTTGGTTATTATCTTATATTTTTATCTACAGAGAGGGTCCACAGGACACTAGGAATGATATATATCTCTAGTATAGTGTAAGGATAAATAGAGGAACATTAACAGGGCATGCACAGTCGCATAGTTGAAGAAAGTGTTGGATTTGAACACAGGGTGGTATCACAGACGGAAAAACAAGAAAAGGCTGGAGTGGAAGTTGTAAGTTCTTGTTTCTTTACACTTCTTCCTGTTACACTGTTTATTCCTGCCCCATAAGGTTACAAACGGTTTTCCTGAGATTCACCACTGGGCCCATATCTTCAGGGACTGCCTCACCACAAAGCGATGGTGACATTAACCTCCTCCAGACTAGGGTCAGGCATTCTACTGCCCCTCTCGATGCACAAGTCAGTGCCACTGCCAGCCTGGGCTGACAGCAACCTCCTTTTGAAACACGGCTGAACTGTGAATTGCATCTGCTGTGGAAGTAGATGCATCACATTGATGAAGACACTGTAACCTGAGTGAAACACATTGGTTTGGGGGGTGTTTTTTTTTTTTTTTTTTTTTTTTTTTGTCAAGACACAGCTATGGTCTTCTGCCAGCTGCCTGCCCCATCAAATAACCGTTAATCTTCCTGGAACTCCAACCTCCATCAGAAGAATTGCATGTTCAGCTTTATCACCACATTCCTCAGGAGAATGAGCTGCAAGTGTCTGATACCACCAGAGATACTTAAAGCAACATCATTCATAGTGATGAATAAAAGTCAGATTATTGCTCCATTAATTCCATATTTAATTTAGCTATAGATACACTATTTACAGTTGTACAGTCTGACCTGTAATTTTTCCTGCAGTCCATTTGGATAACTCTCAACTATTACATTTGCCGATGTTTTGGTCTGGACTAGAGACTTTTGGCAAGGCATAAGCAAGTATACTGGAATTCAAAAAGTGATTCTCAGCACCTCTGGCTTCTTAATACATACTCATAATTCAGTTCATATTGAAGATCCTTTTTAACCTGTGGTGCATCGACCTTGGCTCTATGCTAGGCGACCACCAAAGCTGCTTTATCACTTCCCCTTTCTCAACTGCATAAGGGAGAGAAAATATAAAAAAAGTCCCATGGGTCAAGATAAAGACACAGAGAGAGCATTACCATCACAGGCAAAACAGACTCAACTCAATTTAATTTATTACCAATTAAATCAGAGTAGGATTATGAGAAATAAAATATAAATCTTAAAACACCTTCATCCCATCACCTCTCTTCTTTCTGGGCTTAACTTTAACCTGAATTTTGTCAGTGGCAGAGCAGGATGGGGAACAGAGATTGCTCTCCTATCCTGCCCTAGTAAATTATTTTTCTGGATCAGGACAAATTGATGGAATGGGTTCACAAATTTGGATGTAGGGAAGTTCCTCAGTATACTTAAAAGTTATGGAGAGTTCCTTTAAAATCACTGTACAGAGCACAGACGTGCAAAATAGAAACAATTTATCTCTACTGAACAAATTAAAAAACAAATTAAAAAGCTTTTTCATGCTTTAAAAAGCATCATCAAAAAAGATAGAAAATTATTGATTTATGCCTATAAATGCATACAACAATATCTTTCATTATAAAACTAAACACAGCAGCCTCAGACTGGCAACTGAATGAATAGTTAAAGAACAAGCAATCTCCTCTATAATAAACGAATTATCATGGGAGATATTGCACATAGTGCAGGAACAAGAAAATCTGGAATGTTTTTGGTGGTCCTCAAAACAATTTTAAAATCAATATGTGATGGTGAGAGACTGAATCAATTAAACATCTCCGTGGATCATATCCTGTGTGAAAAAAAAAACCCTCTTGTGCAATAATCATAATCTGAAGTAAATCTGATAAAAATAGACACAGCAGTCTATATAAATTCTTAGTAAAAAGAGACAGTCAAAATGAATGATCTACTGCAAGCAAATTATCAAGATGTATGGCTACAAACATTGCTAACTAAAAGAACAAAAAGGATTAGCTCCATGAGCAGAGCTCCTGGATACTCACAGGCTGTACATGTTAGATTAACTCCCACATTGATCTCAGAGCAGTCCAATTACCTTTCTCTGAAATGAAAGCTTAGAGCAGTTCAAGAGAATGACAGCTCAGTGACACTTGACTAAGTAAGGAGGTCCAGTCTCACTAGCCTCAGAGAAATCCTCTTGTTATTTTATATTTTATAAGGAAAGATTCTTCAGTCAATTCCCCAAAATTTTAGATATATGAGGAACAACACAGGGTTAGGAGTATTCTGCCTCTGTTTAACTCATGGTAGATGGGATCTGTGGATGGGAAATAGAACTTTGTCTCTCCTGTTGTTGTCTAAACAAAAGAGCCTCAAACAAGTCTTACGAGGAACAGCTGAGGGAGCTGGGGTTGTTTAGCCTGGAGAAGAGGAGGCTGAGGGGAGACCTTATTGCTCTCTACAACTACCTGAAAGGAGGTGGTGGAGAGGAGGGAGCTGGCCTTTTTTCTCAAGTGACGGGGGACAGGACAAGGGGGAATGGCCTCAAGCTCCACCAGGGGAGGTACAGCCTGGACATCAGGAAAAAACTTTTCATGGGAAGGGTCATTGGGCACTGGCAGAGGCTGCCCAGGGAGGAGGGTGAGTCACCATCTCTGGAGGTGTTTAAGGGATCAGTGGATGAATTGCTGAGGGGAATGGTTTAGGGAGTGTTAGGTATGGTTGGACTCAATGATCCAGTGGGTCCCTTCCAACCTAGTGATTCTATGATTCTATGACCATTAACAAAATTAAGGTAGTCTAACAGGATTCAGATGCCATAGAGGACCAGGATATGTTGTATGTGGCTTTATTATGATAAACAGCATGGCACCTTTTGCACACAGCACACTAAGAATCTTGTGCTTATCCATGAATCACTAAGCTTGCTGTTATACCTGGGCAGGGGACAGAGTGAAGGAATAGCAACCCAGAGTGCATCATCACCTTCTCATGGTCAAATTCTTGCTCTGTCAGCTGCCTGCACAGTACAAGATGCCCTACACAGGAAAGGAGTTGGGTGCAATGAATCACAAAACTGTAGAATGATTTGGGTTAGAAGGGACCTTTAAAAGTCATCTAGTCCAACCCTGCTGCAATGAGCAGGGATATCTTCAATTAGAACAGGTTGCTGAGAGCCCTGTCCAACTTGCATTTGCGTGTTTCCAGGGATGGGACATCTAAAACCTCTCTGGACAATATGTTCCATTGTTCTACCACCGGCATTGTAAAAAAAAAATACTTATCTCTAGTCTAAATCTGCCCTCTTTTAGTTTAAAAGTATCACCTCTTCTCCTATCACAGCAGGGTCTGGATTACCACTTTTCCATGTGGGAGCTGATGAAGCAGCAATACGTAGTCCAAAGGCAATCAAAAGAGACTTCAGGACCTTTGGACAGTTGCTAAGAGACTCTTGGAGCACAGGTAATTTTCTCCTCTCTCATTCCAGTCGCAGGCAGTGACACTAGAAAAACAGATGCACACGGTCTATTAACTCATGTTCCACAGCTGGTGTCATCATCACAATTTGACTTTTTTTCAGTAGCGGCATGGCCTACACAGCACGAGGCTTGCTGGTGTTTGATGAAGTTAAAATTTCTCAAAAGCAGAAGAGTATCTTTGACCATTAACTTGTGGAGCTGATCGACAGAGCTTTAAACTAGACTTCAAGTGGGAGAGAAATTAACATCAGGCTTGCTCAAGACAAGCTGAGTGATGATATGCCAAAGTTACAGGGACAGGGTGTTAGCAAGGACCTTCAGCCTGTGTCTGTTACCTGAAGAAGAAAGTTAACAACATGGTAATTTAATTATTTTGTCTCTATCTTTAAAGCTAAAAGAACATCAATACAGTGAATGGTGTCTAGGAAGTAAATGTAATAATCCAAGCTCGCTGGTTTGCTTTGGGAGATCTGTAATTATATTAGAATTGTGAACACGGAACATCTACTTCTTATTTCAGTTTTTTTAGGAAAGACAAAGATCCTGAGCTGAAAGAAGAGGTCTTAGAAGAGTTTGACAGGACAAAGACCAGAGGAGAAAAAGCAAAGTGAAAATGAAAAAGAGAAGGTTGAGAAAGAAAGAAAATCAAATACAAAAAATAGCGAGAAATGAGGCTGGATGAAAGAATTAGGTAGATCAAACAACAAATCCGCACCTTAACAAAATACTCTTCTCTCAATCTTTGTACAATGCTAAGTTTTAAATAAACATTCTTGCCTAATACAACCACAACAGCTTTAAGCAAAGATCTTGACTGAACCCTCATCAAGAAATCTGACTGTAGCTTTAAACAACTTTTTTCTACTAAAGAATAAACTGAATTCATAGTTAAAACAAGACATTCTTTCCAACATGGGGAAGCCTTGTGACATATTTTTTTTAATTTTAATTTTTGCACAATCAAGATAAGGATCATGATCAAAATGCCACCTGTAAAAACCAACTGTCTATTTGCAAGGACAAATTTAGCCTATATGAGCAACAGAATCAACTTGAACACTCTTTCAGAAATATTGCTGAAATTATTGTGGGAAATTAAATACGGATAGAGATCCATATTCACAACTTCTGGCAAGAAGGGAGGTTTGATTAGTGTTATCTTTATTAATTCAAAACATAATCTACAGTTAATCCATGACTTCCCGATGTTTGCAACTTTTTTTCTTTTAAATGTTTCCAAAAGAGTTTGACAGAATGAGCTAAAGGGATAAATGTTAATTTTGTTATATACTATCAGTTAATGCATTATAGAATTTACTCATTAATGAGAATATGATGATACAAAGAGATCTGAAGAATATTTAAAGTCATGGATAATGTTGAGGGGGATTTAGATTTTGGTTTTGCAGTGGAGGAAGGAGAGATGGAATTTCTTAAGAGAAGCTGTTAAAATGCTTTATACATTATTAAAATTATTGCTTGTCAAGCACTACTGGTACTACATTGGAACTACTACTACTGCAGTACAGAACTACTTTTGTATCTCTTTACTTATGACAAGTGCTGAGAAATATAAGACTACTTTTTAAAGTATGTTTAATTTGAGATCCTAGGATATTAATCTAATGGCACAGTCAAAAGCAATTAAATTTTTCGTGTGCAAAAATGAAAAGAATTACTCTGTACTGAAAAGAGTCTCCTCTTTGATCCTAAACCAATGACAAAGGGAACACAGCTTACATCTTTCTATTCTAAATATTTTGTTACAAGATGGGAATAAATGAAATGAAGGGAACTAAAAGAACCACAAAATTATCAGATCTCAAAGGGCCTTATTTATCAGGCATGTTTAAGAGATATATAAATTACTGTAAAAGAGGAAAGGGAGATGTTCATTGATCCTACTCAACAACTATTTAATGCTTCTAAACAGCCAGATCAGAGGCATTTATTTATCATTGTACGAAGAAAAATAAGGAGAAACAATGAGGTGAAAATAAGGAATAATTTTCCCTGACTGTTTAAGAAAAAGGCTGTATTTTAAAGAAAGTCATAAAGTAAGAAGCATCTAAGAAACTAAAGCTACCCACAGAAAAGCTGTAGAGAATATTCATTAAGGATCAAACGAGAGATGAATAGCTTAAGAGCATGCACAGACTTCTGGAAAACTATGGAAATTGGTGAGGAAATAGAGTTCTAAAGGGCCTTTGTCTGCAAACAGTGTAAGTGGGCAGCCAGAGGGTATAAGATACACACTTTCTGCAGCACTGCTTTTGATCTGCCCCTCCAGGACAGGGTGGACGTGAAAGACACATGATGGATGTAGAGTAATATCAGTCTGCCAGAGAGGGAGACTCTGATGGAGAACAATGTATTCGTTTTGAACACCACCACCTAGGCTTTGGAGCATGGAGTAACAAGTTGCAAATTTTTAGTCAGTAAAGTTCTACTATAATGACAGCCTTGACTACTCTAATTATTGTCATAGATTGGGAAATTCATAATAGACTTGAATTTAAATGAGTTATGTATTCATAAAATGCATATATTTAGTTTAATTTGAAAGCAACTTTGTGTTGTTAAAACCAGTACTATTATGATAAATTTGTTGCCTGTATTTCAGGTAATATTCTTAAATATTTCAGTATAAGAGTAAATATATGGGTTTTTTATTGTTAGTGTTATTAATGAATTAGGGTTATTAATGAATAATGATCCTTAGAAACTTTAATGTGGAATAACATTTGGAATAACGTTGAATGTACTTGAAGCTGAAATGTAGACATATTCATTTTATTGGAATATATATTGCAAGAAGAAAAAGAATGAAACTGAAGTTTTGATATTAAAAAAATGAGAAAAAAATAAACGTCACAGAATGCAGTTTGCTGCTATTTTTGAATGTTGGAAGTGGAATTATCAGATAACAGAGCTAAATTTTAAATCAATTATCTTCACATTAGCTTTCGATTCATTTTCAGAAAAACAAAGCTAGAAAAGAAATTAGAATGAGTAGGAAAAAACCCAAAGATTTATGAAACATGAATAACATTCTTTTAATAGTGTAAAAAATAGAGCGATTCCTGGCCAGTTTATACAAAAAAAAAAAAATGTCACTTCTAATCTTTAAAGTGGTGCTTTGCTGTTGGTTTCTAACTAGTGTTTTTTGTTTGGTTGGTTTTATACATACACAGATAGAAGATAGATTGGAATCTAGTTCTGTTTGCATGATCACTGGATCATCAGTATTGGAACCATGGAGGACCACTAACGTGACTCTAAAATCCTATAATCCTATTCATCCTCATTATCAATGTATTGACTTATATTGTGAATCCAAACTGGGTCATATATGGGTTAAGAATGCTCCTTGGGCTGT
This sequence comes from Cuculus canorus, assembly GCF_017976375.1. Classification (NCBI taxonomy): domain Eukaryota; kingdom Metazoa; phylum Chordata; class Aves; order Cuculiformes; family Cuculidae; genus Cuculus; species Cuculus canorus. The sequence continues at coordinate 72,541,020 of NC_071402.1, forward strand.
TTGCCAGGGTAGTATGTACAGAAATGCTAGTTCTAAACTACAAAGCAAAGCATGTACAATCCATATCTCCACATACTGTCCAAGATTAGGGACGAAGACCTTCGTATCCCAATTTTCTTCATCAATCCTTCATAAGATTTCCATAATCCTTGCCATCTTCAGAGTCACAGTACCAGAAAAGACATATTTGGCACACCGAAAGGGCCCTCTGATCAATGTTTATTTGCAGTGGAAGTTGCATGAACGAGTGACACAGGATCGGAAGAAGATACTATTCTGCTTTAACATCTGGCAAGATTCAACAGGCAACTAGCACGAACTAAAGACAATCGATGTTCATAGAAAAGAAGAAAACTGTCTTTCAGGGACATGTATGTTTTGTTTTCTATTTTCTATCTCTACATTCTAGTTAAGAGAATAGAACTGAGCTTTTATTGATCCAAATTATCTATTGGTTTTATGATGTCCTTACCAGAGAGGCTACTGAGACAGAAAAATAATTTGAAAGAGATGACTTCAGATAGGGGCATTTACTTCCCTATTTACAAAGACAGGACTACTCAGCCAGAACAGACCTTTGCTGAGCTTTGGCAATCCGGAGGGGAGAACAGAGTATCCACTTGTGGCATTCACACAGCTCTGGATGACACTGGAGGGGGAAGTTCAGATTCTTCTGAGGAGGTCTGGGAAGTGTTGCACAGTTTGCAAAGGAGAACAGCAGCAGGCTCTTGCAAAAAGTGAGCAATACATCTTCACAGAATCACAGAATTGTTTAGGTTGGAAAAGACCTTTAAGATCATCAAATCTAACCACAAGCATTACACTGCCTAGACCACCAGAAAACCACGTTCCTAAGTGCCACATGTTCATGTCTTTTAAATATCTCCAGGGATGGTCACTTAACCACTTCCCTGGACAACCTGTTCCAATCTTTGATAATACTTTTGGTGAAGTAATATTTTCCAATATTTAGTTTAAACCTCCCCTGGTGCAACTTGAGGATGTTTCCTCTCACTCTATCACTTGTTACTTGGGAGAAGAGACCAAAAACTCCCTCACAACAACCACCTTTCAGGTGTTTGTAAAGAGCAGTAAGGTCTCCCCTCAGTCTCCTTTTCTTCAGGCTAAACAACCCCAGCTCTCTCAGCTGCTCTTTGTAAGAGTTGTGCTCCAGACCCTTCATCAGTCAAGGTCTTCACTAAGCAATGCAAAACATGGGCAATGCATCTGCATCTCATGGAAATCTTTTCCCTCGCAGGCATCTGCATCTGAAGAGTTGGGGTACTCAATTTACTGCTTTCTGGGATCAATTGTGTGGCAGCAGGTTTAAAAAAGAAAGCATGTACTAGCAACCCCTTCATGCACTTAAGGTTCAAGTAGCAGGAGAAATATTTATTTACACGTAGCATGTCCTTGATATTTCCTTGTCTTACTGTAAAATCAAGGTAGGATAGATGTGTCTCTGGTGTAAAGTTCTAAGGTCCACTACCAGCGGCAGGTAAAATAGTTATGCTGCAAGTGCATAGCAGGGCTGAGGGGTTGTAGTAATCACTGTCCGTTTCAGAGGAAAAAAAGTAGTATGGTGACAAGATATGAGAGGAACACAAGAGAGATATAGAGATATGAAAACTATTGAGTGATGCAAAAGTCTGGTTTTTTGCTCTGAAAAGATTTTTCCTGTGAATCTAATCCTTGAAAGTGTATCTATGGATGGTTTAAAGGATATAGCAATGCAGCTATCAGTGATGCTCTGTCTTGGTGCGCAGTTATAAAACAGTGCCTGAACTCACATAACTTCCAAAAGCTTTTTTTTTTTTTTTTTTTTTTAAACTTTCTGGATAAAGCTACAATATCTGTAGATGTTTCCTGTGCTATACTGCTGCATTTATGTTTTAGTTAAATGAGGGAAGATCTGAAAATCAGTAAATTCCCCAACAACATTTTTGTGTCCTGGGAAGAAAAAGTCATGAGGATCTCTTCTACCAGAGAGGAAAAGTAGTCCTGGAAAAAGCTGAGGAGGACAGTGAAACTTCAGACTCACTCATAGCTCCTAAAACTTTGCCTCTTCACCAAATCCATCCTTGGTCTCTACTGTTTACTTAAATACATACTGAAGATGCTACAACCTGCAATTTGCACATATTGCTCAAAGCCAGAGGAGTATATTTTGGTTTTAACAGTATCAGAAAAGACTGTTTAGTAGAGCTTTTCACACAGTCACTGTATTGCACTTGCTGCCTCACATACTGTATCCTTGAACTTAATGTACTGAAAGAATGTTCTGCTTTTGTCTTGGGTTAGTTTAAAAATTTTCAGATGTATTTTCCCTAACACCATACATTCACAACAGCTGGAAAAGTTAGCATCTTAAACATGATTCGACCTTCCTTGTACTCCTCTCTGTAAGAAACTGTGATATGATTTTCCCACTGAAGAACAGGAAAAAAAATCAGCCTTCCTTCTATTTAGTGTCTCTGTGTTAGAGAAATTTATTTTTAATCATTTCAGTATCAGGAAAGAGATAAATGATGGAAACTGTAACACAGAGTAATATTAAGAAAGCTACCAGGAAATATTTTCAACAAGAACCAAATTCCACATTATTAAGTACTGCAAAATATTTTACTTTCTTAAAGTCATGACAAGAACTAATTTCAAATTATGCACTGTTTCCCTGAATTTGATTTCTACAAGTGATGAAAATCAAAGGCCAGCATTTACTATGAAAATATCGATACAGTGACATGACATAAACAACACGTGACATACTCAAATAATATCTAGAATAACTTATCATATAGGATCTGTAATATCTTCTTGGTGTCCCAAAGTGGGTCAGGTAGCGCCAGACCCCGTGGGAGCCATCATTGGATTGGCCAGTGTGAAAATGCGGTATCCCTGGCTCTGCATGTGTCAGAGGCTTCTCAAGCAGGATGAGAGGAAGGTAGGACAGTGGGGAAAAAGGTAAAAAAAAAAAAAAAAAGAAATATGGAGAGTGTTTCTTGTTGGTAGGTCTTATGGATGATGGTAGCGGAGCTGAGACTGAACATAACATCAAATTGCCTTCTGCTTATGAACACTTCTTTTTTATGGGTAGTTTCAAATTCCATATTGCCCATGAGCTAGCCTGTTGTACAGACAGAATTAAAACTAATGGCCTAACAGGGCCTTTATGTAAAGTGGTATGTGAGATACAACTGCACATATACAAGTAACCACTATACTGTGTAAAAACACCTTTCACCATATCTTTTTGATGTCTGTGATGTTGTCTTATGAACTTGACCAGGGAAGCTTTCCAACTAAAAGAATTAGCTTCAAACAACCATACTTAAGTTGGTTAATTCTTTACCTGCTTCACAGTACAATGACATTAAAGAGTCATGCTCCCTTTAAGCAGGGACAATGTATGGGGAACTGAGTATACATCCATGCACAGGTACTATAAACAGCATTAATTTTGCCTGGATGCAAGAGAGGGAAAATATTAGAACAGACACTGCTCAAACGTCACTGCTTCTGCAGATTTCAAGTTTCACTGATCCACCTTGAAAGAATAGTTCCATTCCTGGTTTTTGGAATGACATTTGGTGGTGGAATTTCTAAGGGACTTATGATAATATTAAGCAAGCTGTATTTTTTCCAGTTCACCTTTTGCTTTTTGACAAAGAACAATCCAGGAACATTAGAAGGCTGTCCCATTACTACTGATATCCTTTTAAAGGCAAAAGTCAGGAAGTCTAGACTTCCTGTTTTCAGATGTTCAGAGACAGCTTTCTGAGAGAGTCTTTCTATGTATTGTCTAGCTAAGGAAATGACACTTAGCTAATATAAGATTACAGACCAAAGCCAGTGTATTAGTCTATTAATAAGTTGCCTATCATCTGTAGATGAAAACTCTATTTTCTTTTCACTGTTTTCATCTGGCTATCAGATTACTTCCTGCAATCATTCATAGAATTTCAGGTTCCTCAGGCTTTTGAGGGGACCTATCATAGCATCCTCTACTGTGCGGTGTTCAAAATGAGATACAGCAAGAGAGAACAGTTTCTGAGATGCTAATCTTCAGACTACTATCTCAAAATTTGGACCAAAGTGTCATGATGGCATTTGACAGATTGCTTTTTAAGCTCACTGAGTTCTGAATAAAGCCAGTTGTCATTTATTTGCTAATCTGCTTATTACACAGCATGCACATTTATGCATAGGTATAATTCACAGTTTTAAGTGAGCTCTTCTTGAAAAGCCACATCTTTCCTACTAAAAGAAAACAATAGAAGTGAGAAAGAAACTAGTGTAACTGGTACAGTACAGTGGTGGCAGGCAACATAGAGTGATGTGTAAAGGTAAAGTTCTTGTACAGCATTAAGTCAGAAGGAAATATCAAGAGAACTAGATTTGATACAGCTACATTCAATAACTGAAAATGAGAAGTAGCCAGTGTGTTCTATAGACAGAAGTTTTCAGGCAAAATAGTATGAAATCTGTAATATTGAAGAAGTTTCTGCAGACTAAACTTATAAAAATTGACAAACAAGTAGATTTTACTCAGTAGAAAGAACAGGAACTAAAGATCAACAATGTATAATCAAAAAAAAAAAAGAACTAATGTGTCCACAAAAGCATTAATAGCCTCTTATAAAGTTTATTACTGACTTGCACAGTATATGAAACTGAATACAAAAGTATGAGAAAACACTCAATAGCAAACACGTTAATTGTTCCTGTCCCAACTGCATTGTGTCACATTTAGAATGGGGATATATTTGCAAAACAACTTCATAATGTTGTGTTATTCACATGCATTAATGACTTTGTTAAATGTGTAAACATTGCATGGCTTTATGTTATCAATACAGCACCATAAGATGTTTTACCTCTTTAAGTCTGCAGCTACAACTAGCTCAGCTCATGTGTGTCTGCTACTTCTCCAGTAAAGCAAGAAATACTGTGCAGTGCTCACAGCTCCATGCATAACAATTGGCTGCAGCGAGCAGGCTATATTGCTGCAGTGTGAGAACAGGTGTATAACAGAGGGGATACCACTTGGAATTAATAACAGTTCCTCTTGATTCCAGGGGGATTGGAAGTGGGTGATCTTTAAGGTCCCTTCTAACACAAAACATTCTATGATTATATGATTCATGGATTATCTGACTTCTTAGATTTAAGTTTCTTTTTTTTTGGTCTTTAAAATATGATAAAAATAAATGTGTTAATAGACTCAAATAATGAATTTAAAACATTTTTATTCATGCTAAAGCTAACTTTTGCATATACCAACAGGTAGGAATTGTCTTACAGAAGAAAAAACTTGTCTCCAGCTGAAAGATAAACTTTAATTATATTTGAGATGTAAGCACTTCCAGAGTACCCATCCCAACAGTATTCAGCTACATATATATAACACACATATATATAGCTGGATATATGTATATATATATACAGGTATATGTCACAGTCCACTCGTAAGCAGACGAGTGATGGTTCTTTTCAGCTACAATCTCAGAGCGCGAAAAGAAGGCAAAGTAATAATTCAACAAGTCAAGGGCATTAAATTTCAATCCAAACAGGAACTTTATCAATTGTGCTGGTAAAGTGGCTTGAGATAGAAAGAGACAGAGAATAAGGGAAAGGATGGGGAGAAAAGGGAAGGAAAGAGGGGTTTATAGCTACTACCACGGGTCCACAGATGTCTCTGGGAGTCCTGGTCCAGAAGGTGTTCTTCTGCTTCTCTCTTCAATCGATGTGATCTCACGATGGGGAAGATCTTTGAAATTCAGCTGCTCCAGAGCTGTCTTTTATGCTAGTTCATGCACCTGGTTCCTCCTTGTGACTCACCTTTGCCCCACCTCAGTCCTGTGGAGATATGCCAAATTCCACCTGGCAGACTACACATGCCAAGAGGGAAGTGTCTGAGGCATGGTTGCCTTTGGAGGCAGGTCTCATCCCCCTTGCGCATATGCTCCTCCTGGTGGTGGTGGTTGACTTGGGGTCCCCAATGAAGGCTAGTAGTCATCCTCACCTTGAACTTCGGATGAACTTGTCTTTGTGCATGCTCTGTTGGGGTATGGGTCTGTGGTAAGTCTCATCGTTAATTTTCCTGTCTCGCTTTACAATAGCGGTCTTGCTTCACAGATCTTTCAAAATAGTAGGGGCTTAGAGACAGGTACAAAGCGTTCGTCCTGTACCAGCTTTGACAGGTACAAAGCATACCAGTTTTGGCTGTTATCACAGGGCTTGCACATGTGGTTTAGCCCCTGATGGGAAGCATTGAGACAGAAATCAATCCTTTGACCGACCCTTACATCACCTGGTGGCTCAGTTGTTTTCAGGATCAGTTGTCTTCAAGATAAGCCATCTTCGGAACCGCAGGGCAGCAGCACTCAGAGAGAGAGAAAAGACAGAGAGAGAAGAGAAGGGGGGGAGCAGGGATGGAAAGATTTTTTTACATTACTTTTTGCCACGCTGTCCTCTCAATATCAATACATTTTGGGATGTCAATGCTGGATATGACATTCAAGGACTTGCGTGTATTGAATGCCCATGACAAAATTCTCATTTGCTTTATCATTCGCCAATTAAAAATGTACAATATTACAGACAGAGTGATACTGATTAGGGAAAGGATTAGGAGAACTACAACAGGGTGGCACAGCTTGTTCAGGATGCCCGTAGCAGTAGGCAACCACCCGAAAAGTGTATCCCACCAATTATATTCTCCATCACTTTTCACTCTTCTCATGATTTGTTGTAATTTGTCCACACCATGCTGAACAGTTATCAGAGTTTTCTGTCCATTTTTATTGATTTCCTCTAATATTTGAATATAATCTCGATGCTGTACAAATTCCTTTGTATGAGTTATGTTCATTCCAATAGATACGGGCATTAACTCATGAATCAACGTGAGGTTAGATTTCAGAATTTGATAGGAAATGACTGGAGCTGAGTAAGAGAAGTCACATCCTGTGATTTCAGTAAAATTACAAACACACAAATTTGCGTGATTATTGATATAAAATATTACATTTCCTACTGTGATATTATTACAAACAGTTCTCAAGCATACACAACCATTGCCAATATAGATTATCACAGTTTCAGGGTTAACCTCAGGATGAACTTCAAACCAGCAAACCTTTTGGTAAGTGTCTAAGCAAAAATCTTGTGTTCTAATGGTGTTACTTTCACAGATAACTCTTAGTTGTTCCGGCACAGTGCAGGATTCCAAGTCTACCGTTTGTCATTTATCATTCACCCTTTGGGCTCATGCTCTGTGCTCGAAAGGATAGAGTATAGTCCCGTTGTTGTTCAAGCCTAATGCATAAACAGGATAAATCAAAGTTGCAGAAGTATTTGAATGGTTAACACATAAGCCGTGACAGGATTGTTAACAGGATCATAGGTAAAACTTACCAACTTCCACAAAGATTGGAGGTTCTTTTCAAAATTGTTGGCATTATCACATATTATTTTCCAGATTTCTGTAGGAAAAATGCCTTCTTCACCTTCTCTAATGATTGACGCTGCCACTGCCTGCATACACAATTGAGCCTGGATGCAACTGAGAGCCAAAGAGATATTACTTTGGGCCATATCAAGTGTGTCTAGAATTAGTTCATGACCTTTTACACTCATCTTTTCCCATTTTGATAATATGCTGGACAACAGCCACTGATGCTTTCCCAAAGCCAAGAGGGAAGATTGTAAAGGCTGTTTCATTTTTGACAAATCGTAAGTTGTGGTAGCCAATTTGTTTCATAAATTCTGGATTTGAGTTTGTGTGTTGACATAGGTTGTTCGGTAGACATATCTTTCTCAGAGTGTGTGACTGCCGTTTGTGTGCTTGCTGTAACAGGCCTAGCTATGGCATTTATTGTAAATTTGAATGAGAGTCCAATAATATTATGTGCCTAAAGATAAACTACCTTAATGGTTTGTGTTAACGTAAAATTATGCCAAAAATCTAATCTACTAGAAATGCAGATTTCTGTGTTCTTGTTTGAAGGAGTAGTTGAGAAGGTAATTTGGGATGCCTTCTTATGAGTGGTCCCATTAATCATCTGGCATCCTACTATGATTTCTTCCTCCACGTTCCTGAAGTTGATAAATCCTCTCTTTTTTTATCCCAATTCCATTCTTTTCTGAGGTACATCTGATTTCCATGTGTAACTGCAGTAGATAGGCTGAAGACCTCTTAAGTAGAATTTATATCCATGGATCTGGTGTGCATAACATAAGCTTGAGACCAAGGCCACTCCGGATCATTCTGGCTAGAAGTGCCCTCCCATTCCTGAATTATAATTAAGATTGTGAGAAAGACAGTTTTCAATTTTTCACTCATGTCTTCTTCTGTAAAAATTCTTAAAGTCCCTCAGGGTTCTCCTGTAAAGCAACAAATAAAAAGCTTGACCTTTTCAGGCAAAAAGAGATTAAAATGATGGAACAATCCAGCTGGTATAGATCCTATGTTCCTTTCCCAGGGCATTTGTGACTATCCATGCATATTTATTTAAAGGAGTCTTTAGCACCAATGGTACACTCCCCACAGTAGGGAGTTCCACCAGAACTGGCTGTCTGAAATAGAAAATTTCTGTCTGAGAAATAGGACGCTTCCTTAGTACCTTTAGGTTCTTTCACAGAAAGTGTTAGGGTAGTGTTGTTGTTGGGGTGGAGACGACAGCCAAAATTTTGTGAGCAAAAAGCCAAACTTTATTGTTTTACAAGTCTCTTTATATTTTTTCTTGTCTATCAGGCTGTGTTCATGCACTAAAACTATTAAAGTGATTTGCTCAACTGCTCTGTCCATAATCCTAAAGATTTACTATGATTTGTTCATCTGTATCTACTATTTTTCTTGCCAAGTTTTGATTCCTGTTAGATGCTTCTTGTTTTGTTTCCTTCTCTAAGACTTTCCAGCCTCATCACAGGTACACCCTTATCTGTTCAAAGTCAATTTCTTCTTGTTCTGTCAAGGGATCCACGGGCCTGCTGTATTTTCCCACAGGGTAGGAGCCTTTGGGCAAAAAGCAGTGATCTTTGGGCATCTATTTACCACCCAGCAGTCATTCAAACCTTTGACAGCTTCCCATAGTTGGACATCCCAATTCCCCTCAGGACGTTTTAGGAGTTGCTTTAGAAGACCATTGGTCCTTTCTACTATATCATTAACTTGAGGATAATAGGGGTTATGGAAAACCCACTTAATCCCTTCAGCTTTTGCCCACTCTTGCACCACCTTAGCAGAGAAGTGAGAGCCATTATCAGGCTGCATTTCCTGAGGTTTCAGAAAAGTCCCTAAACCATTCTTTCAGTGCTTTCACAGTGTTGTCTCCCATAGCTCTCTTAAAAGCCTCAGCCTGGACTAAACCCAATGTAATTTCAACACTGGCCAGCACAAAATGCTTTCCCCTTGATCTCTTAAAGGGACCTATATAATCCACCTGCCAGGCATCCCATAAACCTTTAGCCTCCCTCAAATGCAAAGGATCATCCTCTAGAGGGTGCATTTCAAGTTGTGTGTGACATTGCTTACAGGCTGATATTCTGGTTTTACACATTTCTCTGGTAATTGGCCAGATACGAGTGAGGGCTTCTCGATACAGGTCTTTAGCACTGGTATGCTTACACTTAACATGCAACCACTCAAGCAAGAGCTCCCAATCCTCAGAGCTTTGATCCTTTTGCATAGAAGCAAGTCTGGCCAGTTCATCAGCTCTGTTATTCCACTCTCCTGCTGTGCCCCCGTCTATCTGATGTGAAGCGACCCAGCCCACAACAAAGGTGCCCTGGCTAGCAATTTCCAAAATCTCTTGCCACTTTTCCTTTTGCCACACTGGTACTCTGCCTACCTCCCATTCATTTTGCTCCCAGAAAGGAAGCCATTCAGTACATTCCTTAGAAACAGCATATGAGTCTGTGTAGATATGAACGGGAAAAGTAGTTTGGGCAACAATCTGTTGTGCAGTTGGGATATCCCGAAAGACCAGAGCAGTCCTTCTGTATCCTCCCACTGTTTTCCCTTAAGGACATCTATCCCTAACAAGTTAAAAGGAATATTATCAATCACCATTACGATAGTAATCGGGCTTTCTTCCCCCATCAGGCTTAATTTTACCGGAGTGACATTCATGATCTCTGTTGGCCCCAAACCATTTAGCACAGATAAATTTCACCTTCAGGGAGAAACTCTACACCTCTTAGCATCCTCCTCAGTCAGGGCGCACTCTCTTTCACAGAAGAAGAGGAATGTGGTTTTAGCATACACTGCTGGGTTACTAATGAACGTAATTTATCTAAAGCTAAACCATTCATTAAATACTCAGGAATCCCCCTTTTAAGCCCTAAATGCCACCAATGAAATTATACTGAAAAGGGTTTAGATTGTGTCTGTTCTTCAGTAGCATCTGTTAACATCTCTGTAAACTCGTACTTATCAAATGTTTTATTCCAACATCTTAATGCTAGTACTGTGTTATTAAAGAGCAAACTGGTAAACTATCAAAGGAATTTCCCCAGGAAAAGTGGCTAGAAAGCAGCAATGTATGTCCCCTGTCTTAACAGTTTAAGAGGATAACATTGAACTTTAAACCATAGGACAATTTAAAGCTTTTCGTCTCACGAACTTTAAAAATTACTTTTAGGCATAAAGTTGTTTTCACTCTCAATAGAAGACCATATTCAACAGTCATTTACCAAGTCTGAGGCAGATGAAGCTATCCTGAAATAGTTGATAATATAGAATAAATTAATCTGACTAATCAGTTAGTCCTTTTTAATAATACCTTAAAGCAAATTGTATTGTCCAAAACTACAATAAACAGTCAGAAATTTGATCAAGTATAAAGGCATGATTTGCTGTGCTGGCATTGCTCTGGTTCACAAACTGTGGACAGCCATCCATTTCATAAAGTAATTCTCCACTTAAAAATTCAATATATTATAGAATCATAGAATCACTAGGTTGGAAGGGACCCACTGGGTCATCGAGTTCAACCATTCCTAACACTCCCTAAACCATGCCCCTCAGCACCTCATCAACCTGTCCCTTAAACACCTCCAGTGAAGGTGACTCAACCACCTCCCTGGGCAGACTGTTCCAGTGCCTGATGACTCTTTCCGTGAATAATTTTTTTCTGATATCCAGCCTGAACCTCCCCTGGCGGAGCTTGAGGCAATTCCCCCTTGTCCTGTCCCCTGTCACTTGGGAGACGAGGCCAGCTCCCTCCTCTTCACAACCTCCTTTCAGGTAGCTGTAGAGAGTAATAAGGTCTCCCCTCAGCCTCCTCTTCTCCAGGCTAAACAACCCCAGCTCTCTCAGCTGCTCCTCTTAAGACTTGTTCTCCAGCCCCCTCACCACCTTCATTGCTCTTCTCTGGGCACAATCCAGAGCCTCAACATCCTTCTTGTGGTGAGGGACCCAGAACTGAACACAGTACTCAAGGTGCAGTCTCACCAGCGCCGAGTACAGAGGGAGAATAACCTCCCTGGACCTGCTGGTCACACCATTTCTGATACAAGCCAAGATGCCATTGGCCTTCTTGGCCACCTGGGCACACTGCTGGCTCATGTTCAATCGGCTGTCAACCATTACCCCCAGGTCCTTCTCCTCCATGCAGCTCTCCAGCCACTCTTCCTCCAGTCTGTAGCACTGCACAGGGTTGATGTGACCCAAGTGCAGGACTTGGCATTTGGCCTCGTTAAACCTCATGCCATTGGTCTCAAATGTTATATTTAGTTAGCTCGTTTGATGTTGTGACTTGCGTTTAGTGCTTAATGAAAGCTCTATGTTGGTTTTCTTTATGGAAATGTTTGTATGTCTAGGTAGAGAAGTATGTTTTTGGTTTTGTTTTTTTTTTAATTGATGGCTTCATCTGACACAGAGAAAACCATAAATTTGCCCAGTAAAAGTCAGGGATCCAGCGTAAAGAGGCTGGGTAAAGAGTGTCTTACTGGTATACCACAGGTGGACTTTTGAAAGACCAGGACTTTGACTTTGAAAAAAACCCCAACTTTTTCTAAATAGTCAGAACAATTGGATTTAAAGTATTTTCTTCTATAATACTGCACACTTTAAGCTGCCACAGCCTTTGAAATGCGGCGAATAGACTTTAATATTGTAAATAGTACCCACACATTGTGAGAGCTACTCTTTCAGACAGTTGCTAGTACGGTTTAACTTTTGTTCTCACATCTACTCGGTTTACCCTCCACTTCTATCTACTAGTTCCGCTGCAGGCATCCCCCACAACACACACATGAAGTTTATCTGAAATGACAAACTTTCAGAACTCATTTTCTGCTCTGATTTTGTAGAAAACAGAATTGAATTGGCAAAAGAGAAATGAGTCTTTATACTGTGTAGCTCTTACTAAAATCGTTAGATGTTTATGTGAATATTTGCAGTGATAATTATAGATTAGTTTTGTGCCTTAAAAAAAGTTAAAACAAGTTGTATTTTCCAGCTTATATTCGTGGTATGTTTTGTCTAAGGATACATATAATTTTATAGATCCACAGAACTCTTTCCATTTTCTACAAGTAAGGCTGTCATGCTCATCTCCTGATATTTTTACAAAAGCTCCTTTGAGCAAACGTCACTTCGCTGGACCTTATCAAAGTATAACAAAGATACTATTTAAGTTATATGATTTTGTACCTTTAACATCTCGTGAGCAACACAATAGGACACAGGAATTGCAAACAGTAATTTTACTTTGCTATGACTGAACTCATATGAACTTAAATATTAGTTCTTAACCAAACATGCACAGGCTGAAAATATTTTGAAAAATGATGCTGTTCATTTCAGTTACTTTTGTGAAACCCTGTGTTTATATTTAAGGATTTACAGTTTTCCTGTAGTACTGACTACTTAAACATGGTTTATTTGGTTTATTTACTTCCAGTGAGGTAATAGCCTTAAAATTTCCCACTTATTTTAGTTTTGCGTGTGCAACTCTTAGAGAAAGAGTTATATCTAGAAATATTTTATGCTTTGTTGACTGTGTATGCATTTCATGAACTGAGTTTTGTGTTACACAGACAGACAGTTTTATATTTTCTAATGTTCGTGGCAGTTGAGGGCAACGATTCAAAGACGAAGACTCCTGCTAAGCCCTTCTAAGCAGTATAAGAATAAAAGAGAGATTACAACCATTTAATCTGAGAACTCTTCAATAAAAATGATCTGAAAACTACTGGTAACAGAAAAGAATATGGTTTCAGTTTCATAGAGTTACGACAACTTACCTACCTTTGTAACAAATAGACATTTTGGCAAATTAGCCTAAGCAACCTCTTTGAACAGGAAAGCACTGCCCCAAGATTACTTTATTTGTTTATTTTTAAATATTGGGGGATTAGAAGGGAAGAAATGGATAAGGAATAAGGAAGAAAGAACATCTGTTAAGATTAAAATGACAACTCTAGATATTACAGCTACAAGCTCATTGGCATTACACAAATCACTCAGCGTTATTCCCTGGGGTAATTGCCTAATAAGTGAATATTTCTTTCAGAAGTAATAATAAGAATAAGGGAAATTATTCTTATTAAAGTAACCTTATTTAGTTATGAGAAGACTATGTAAGCAGATTCCCTTCGGCTGTCTAAAAATTCATCTCCTTTACAAGGTAAATTCTATGTGTAAAGGTTGAAGAAAAAGAGGAGAGGTACGTTATTAAAGGTACTCTATCTAGCCGAATGGCTAGTGAAAGTATACATTCATGGACGATGAGTTCCATGAATTAAGGTAGGCATTGAAGAAACTGGGAGCAGAATGATTGACCTGGAATCTGACATGTACTAAAGATTGGAATTAGGATCTCTAACACAATAAAATTAAACTGCTTGGGTGAGGATGGGGAGGACAAATAGACCAGGCAGAGGAATCAAGAAATAACAATCAAGAGGTAGCTGTGAAAGAATAAAGGGTTTCCCTGAAGATGTAAAAAAAAAAAAAAAAAAAAAATGGTATCAATTTTTTTAAACATTATTTTAGTGTTTTCTAAAGCAGGAAGGAGAAACAGAAATAACTGCTTGCAGATGTCACCACTTTTTATGTTTTCTTAACATACGAGAACAAAGAGACATGACACAAAACTTACCCTTTGAGCAAGAATAACAAAACAGATCAAGAAGAGCTGAGTACTCTCTGTAATAAGTCAGAGAGAACATTTTATTCAAGATGCAACAGCTACTAACTTTAATAAAAGCTAGTATAAATGAAGCTTCCACCTGCTATAAGGCTGCCTATGCGGGATATTGATGGGGATTCCCCTTTTAAGCTCATTGCATCAGGAACAGCAATAAATCTTAAAGATATAGGTAGATTAAATCCCTTGTAATATTAGATCTAGTAGCTGACAAATCCCTCTGAAAGTCAGGAGGATTCACAGTCACAATGTGAGACAATTTTAAGTGTTTCACTGTCAGTCAAGGCTGGAAAAATGTAAGTTGCTTACAAGAATATTCACAGGTCATATTCAGGGACACATAGCAGTAACTGGAAGGAAAGAATGAATACAGAAGACATCACTCTCATTGGTCAGAGAAACAAAGTTGTTTCACTATAATGACAAGGCAAACAGATGTGGTTACCTATAGCAAAGACACCTGTGTAACCAGGACTGTATCATCAGCATTCCACTACCAGTTCTTATGCTACAGAGAAAGAATCAGCAGCTTTTTCCTGGTGTTATGTATACCCACCCTCCCCGTGGCCATGACGTGGAAGTCTACTTTATCCATACTAGTCTGGTGCTTAGTCTCTCAGTACTTCATATCTCTGAAATAAAAGCTCAGCAATTAATCATGAAAACTAGGATACATCTAAATTCAAAGGAAAACACTTAAACATGTTTTTCTATATGAAACAAGTCTTGAAATATCCTTGGTCTAGAAAACAGGAGCTGGTTTGCATGAAAACACCTGTGTCCACAGGGAGATGAAGAACACACAGAGGGCTGGACACACAATGAATAACTGTTGAGCACTAAAAGCCCTGTGCAGAAGACCAGAAAATAAGCTTGATTCTGGTCTAGTCAATGCCCTTTGTATCCATGAATGTTTAAAATATGTGACCACTTTTTAATCAGTCTGGAATGCAACCTGAAAAGAAACTGGTTTTAGGGAATAACAAGGATGCATTCATGAAACAGCTGCAATGGTGAAGCTATTAGTTACAGGAACATCCTGGGGAGTGCAGAGAACAACAGCGATAAACAGTTGACAGAAACCATGCATCTCGAAAGACAAGGAAAGAAGGAAATCTTCTATTTTAGCATTTTGTAGGAGTATTGCAGAGGTTACATAATTATACCATGCATAGAACTTCAAAACCCAAAACCTTTAAGATTGCCCATAGCTCATAGCAATGCCAGCATTGTTGTCCAACTGTATATGCAAGATCGTACACACTGAGAACAATCTCGTTGACCTGGAACATTACTTCAAACATTGGAACATAAAAGTGTTCAGTCTGTCATCTTGCAACACCAACATCATGCAACACCACCTTGCATTCTGCATATGTAAGATGATATAAATATTAAAGGGAAACATATTTATTGCTTGCATTTGAACTGGATTTTTGCACTTGAGCCTTGGTTGCTATTTAGATCTAACAATGTTCAAGCAGCAGAATGGATTCGTTTATACCTACCTTTATTAAGAATAAGCTCTTGCGGGAGCCACAAGGGAATACAGTCTTTTCCAAGTCACAGAATAATTTAGTATAGGATAAACCACTGAGGTTCATCTCATTCAGCCTCCTGATAAAAACTAGGTTTTACTGTACTAATAAAAAGCTTTAGCTTTCATAATTTCATGTATGGCAATACGGTGTAAGTGTTCACAGTAGCATATTTGTAGTTAAAGTCTGTATGAGACAGAAATAGTCTATATTCTGGTGTTTGCAGAGTTGCTGCTGTTGTAGTAGGACTTAGATATATTACTAGGGCTTCTGAATAATACAACAATTCAAGCAATAGAGTTAACGAAAACCAAATAAGCAGAGAATTCAATATATAGTCTAGCATTCTAGTCAATCCTCTAGCAACTACTAGTCATTTTGCTGCTGTTTACAAATGGAGGGTCTAATCCAATAAAGATGTATGACAGAACTGCTTTTTATCTCTCTAGAAAGATCAGAAGTTTACATGCTACTACAATAAAGAAAATACTACAGAAAAACTACACTAAGTAATAAGGATAAAGAAATTAATATTTCTGTGAAATCAAATTAAATCTAATATTTAGAGTAAATTTGTTTTCAGATAAGCTATGCTAATGATATAACAGATCAGCAGATGCTTTTTGCCTCACACTCTAATATGTAGAACATTTACTTGATTTTAAGTAAGTTTTAGCAAGCTAGCAAATGCTTGTCCACATAGAATTGTAAGTAATGTTGACGACAGAGATCAAAATGTCATTACTTGTAATTCTATTGTTTGCACTTTTCTTATTATTCTAGTAGTGCTAGTAGTAAAAGTGTCTGTTGTTGATTTTTATTTCTCTTTCCTATCACTACTTTTCCACTGAGATTGGCTAGACTAAGACTCTTAAAGAGGAGCATCTTCTGACAGTTGTGCTTACATATACGTATATTTCAAGCTTGGAGGAAATTAGAAGCAGTGTTCTGAATTGAAGGTATCATTTTCTAGCACTGCTGCAAAAACAAACCAACAGAAGAGCTTTTGCAAGATATCCTAGTATAGGTTCTTCCATGAGCACTAACATGTTTGTGTAATTTCTATAAGACAGATAAAAAGAGAAATTAAGTTTTCTTAGAGGAACAACAGCTTGTGGAAACAGAGCTTTTTTCAACAGCTTCATTTATTTTATTGGTCAGAGTAGATACTATTATTCAAGTTCAGTCTACATTGAGTTTGCAAGACACCTTCCCCACCTCTAACATAGGAGGAGGCCAAACAATATCTCCTCTAAGTTAGTGCTCTGCTCCAATTCATACAAGAATTTTTATAGCATAGAGGCAAACATGTTTAATCCTGAGAACCGAAAGCAGTACCAAGTGGTTCTCAAGTTACTATATATTTCCCAACGTCTTCTCAGTAAGGGAGAAATACGTGCCAAAGATTGCAAATGCACTTAAATGCTCCTCAATACTCTAAAACGAAACTGAAAGTGAGATGAGAAAGCATGAAGGGAAAGTCTTTCTAAGAAAGAAATTTTAAAAATAAGATTTTACTGTCCCCCATTCTGTTGTCAGCATGTTGTAACAAACAGGACCATGTGGGGCAGAGCAGACCAGGTTACTACATATTTCACCATGAAGAGCAATCTCTGTTTCCAAAATGTGAAGACAACAGATGCAAGCGATCATGACAGGAAATGAGAAGCTGTAGTTAGTATAATGCTGTCTGACAGCAGGTGGCTATAAGCTGCCTTCACATATCATTTTTTAATCTAACACTGTTCCAAATCACATTTTCCCAAGAGGAATAACCGTTCTAATGCAGGAAAAGAAACAGAGCTACTGAAGAAAATTCAGATTTGGCAGTATCGTGATAGGTCTAAATAGCATTCAGTGCTTTTGATAGAAATTTACTCACAAAAAAAAAAAAAATACTGTCCAGTACATATGAATCCCCAAAATCTGGATATCATTTCAGATTCAGGACAGCCTCTGCACAACTGTACAGGTAAATAATTTTAAAGCTTACCTGCAATTGGCTAGAATCAGCTGTTGCCAAAGGGCTAAAGAGTTTTTACTTGTCTTTTCATCTACCTGAGTCAATTAAGATGTGAGAGTTTACAGCCAGTTGGTGCATTCCTTCAAAAATGTTACTCCTTTAACCTGCTTGACGGAACAGATGCTGACACTCCTTCCTGCAGCCATGAGATAAACATAGCACTCTGACATTAAGACTAGTTTAGAGAAATTTGTCTTCCTAATTATGTAATGTTTGTATAAAAATTAATCTTGTAAACACATTTCTAGGTATTTAATTCTTTCCCTATCTTTAACATGAAAATAACAAACCCTCTTTTTTTTTTTTTTTTGCAACAGCATTTAATTAGAATGTTGTGAAAGTTTCTCGAACATTATTCCTTTTATTTTTTTTTCCCCCTCAAATGAAGAGAAACTTGCCTAAGTGTTTAAATTTATAAACAGGTAATATTTTTCTCCATGTGTCCAGTATTTCTGGTATAAAACAAAACCAAGTTACCATTACAGTTGTACTGAGCAACTGCAAGAAATAAATATCTTTTATGCTGTCCCTAACTCTAACTGTACAGACTCACATGGTGAAAATTCCCATTGTAAGAAATGAAAAAGAGCTATTAGAACAAATCAGAAAGGTTTCCGTATGTTCCTTTACTTTCAATGCCTTCATAGCATATTTAAACAGTCTTTTGAAAGCAGTAGTTTCTAAAAGAGTTTGCCAGATCACTGCAGGGGAATATTTTCCCAATAAGGCTACTTTTGTGAAAACAAATTTTAAGAATTACTGAATAATGTGGGACATATTGGAAGAAAAATGCTCTTAAATGAAGGATTTTCACTAGAAAGCTCATAGTACAGTAACAGTCTATTGAAAGAATTTTAATCAAAATTATGTAGACTTTGTTTCACTTTTCAGCAATGTAACCTGAGCAAAGTGCACCTGGAATTAGGTTAAAGTTCGTTATACTTAGGAAAAAAGAAATAAACACTAAGCCTAAATTCTCTGACAGTTTTATCAAACAAACTAAACAAATCATTCTGTTGTTTCATGCCAAGCAGTTATTAGTTTGCAAACAACCAATTTTTGCTTAGCTCACGTAATTTCTAGAAATTTTGAACTAGTTATAGGTGTGTATATGCAATCATTAAGATCTTTGGTTCTACAATTACAGTTTTGTATAAGGAGAAAATTTTAGTCCATCTTCTCTATCTCTTGTACATTCCACAAGACCGAACTGAAAGTGAAAAATCATAGCAGAGGACTAGTAGATGTTTCTGCTGTTTAAGATTTCTCCACCTATAGAATTCATCAATAAGCATTGTGGTTACATAACAACAAACAATAAAGCCTTCATTTCCTTAGTTAACCTACTGTGAAAAAAAGAGCTAATCATATTCCAGTTTTGCTTATGTTCTGAAGAACTGGCAGACTGTGTTTTACATATCTCAGTTTATGAATGTGTATGTGTTCATTCGGATTTTATTTTTAAGACAATTTTTTTCCAGGGCACTACTATGCAAATGCTGCAGAATAGGAAGAATACTGAATATTTTTGTAGAAGAGGTATGCTTCTTTCACTCAGACAGAAGGGAAAGTATCTAACAAGAAATCCTAGCTGACCCAAGGTAAAACAAACACTGTAAATATCAGTAGAAAACTGACTGCAATACCTTTTATTTCAGTTATAGCACTCTAGTTCTTTAAAGGACCTTTCTAGACTAAATACATTACATTGAGCAATAGTCAAATTCTGTTTTCAAGCTGACCTCCTTCAGAGAGGTATAAAATCAAGTCATTTACTCTTGATGTGCTCCATTAGAAATTCACATTAGAAATTCTCCCCGGATTGCTGGGCTACACAAATGGAAGAATCCTTCTGTTTTGAACAGGCGCCATGTTGCAACATTTATTTGATTTTGTTCTCTAACAGACTTTTGTTAAATTAAAAACAGATAGATGAAGCAGTATCAAGCCCTCGGCCTTTCTTCCTGTCTCTGACAGCTGCCATCATCCCCAGGGCAGGAGGAATAGGATCTGTTAATGAACAGCCAGTTTTCATAGTACCTTTTTATGTTTAACTGAATTTGAGCTTTGGTTTTAAGGTTTTCAAATCATTTCAAGGAGATAGAGAACATATCTGGAATAACAGACAGTAAACTCACCAGCTGAGAATGAAAATCCAAACCAGCAGGCAACACAAGGATAAGGTGATATGAATATGAATGGTGATAATAATATTCCCAAATAAAAAATATTCACAATCAAAAGAATGTTATGCTATGTTGAATACAAAGTTATTAAAAAAATCTGAAAATTTTGATCCTGCACTAAAAATGTGATGGTGGAGGTTATTTAATTAACGGTGGATATTGTTGAACCTCACTGAATTCTGGAAAACTGACTGAATTTTCAAAGTGTCACAGAAGCAGTAGAGATAATCTTAAGGATCAAGTACCCTAGTTATCAATTAATTAAAATTATGACTCTACAGAAGAATCACTGTTAGTGAAGTTGTAAAGAAAATGTTTCAACTCAGTTATTAATGGAAATACAGGGTAGTTTTTTTCCAAATTCCACAGGATTACTCACCATGTATATTACAGCAGTTTCCAGTGGAAGTAGATTTAATGCAAATCCCAAAATCCTTGGCCTTCCTAAAAGAAAAATCTTGCTTTATTCCAGACAATTATGTACTGAATAAACACCAATATGCCATTCCCGTCTTCATTCCAATGGTCTTTGGTATGTCTATCAAAGAAAATTATTTCCTGCATTCAACTCCAGTCCTCCAGATATTACCAAGAATCTCTTGTGCCTAAGAAAGTCCCCATCACTATGAATGCTCTTATCTTTTCTCTAAGTAGAGAGTGGGAAATGTTATGCATTTCATGAAAACAAGAAGCTGTGATATTTTCAAAGAGTATTTTGAATCATAAAGCAGATGGAACATTTTCACGCTAGGTGATCTATGTTACTGTCTACAATAATACGTGCCAACAGTGGCATATCACTGTCATTGCAGCTCTCAGTAACATCCACTCCAGGTCATACAATCCAGTCCAAACATGGCAAGTGATAGAAATCTTGCATGAAAAATTGTGCAGCGCCAGTTCTGTCAGACTGCTTCCCTCTCCTTTAGGGCTTCATACTATGTCCTAAAATAGTTATCTATGGAGGTAAACTGCTTTTAGCAAAGTCAGTGTACTTCTCCATCGATCATTTATAATCAGCTGAACCGTAAACAAGTGAAAATTGAAGATGCCCAATATAATTGTCTATTAGTTTGTACTCTAGTAGTAGGTTACCAAGAGCAACACAAAAATCAGAGTACGATACAAGAGTGTACCGCACCACAATCTGAACAGCAGCACTATAGACACAGCAGATTCACAATGTTGTGGCTGCAACCTCATCCAGCCTTCCCTGGACACCAGATGAGTAGGAAGTTCTCTATTCAATGTCAGCTAGGAAAGACAGTAATAGGTCGTCATTACGTGGCCCTTTGTGGTATAGGGGTGACAGAAGGGGAATTTACCAATAACAAGCCGGCAGACAAACTGACTATATAAAGCTGAAAGAGAAACAAAGGGGAAGAGCTGCTGGAGTCTTGAATCTCTCTCAAAATGGACTGCCTCAATGCAGCCAGCTGACTGTGCTAACCAAATCTCAACTCGCCTACAAAGGTAGTATCATTAGACTTTCCACTATCACTTTCTTGAATCTATGATCACAGCTGCTACCCTTTGACAACTACACCTGCTGAGTCAGCCTAGACTTACAAAAACTGTCAGGCTGTGAAAGTTGCTACTGAAGAAAATGTTATACTTTCTTCGTGGGTAAATAGCTTGGGGCATACAGTGACACGTTCAGCACTGAGAGTACTGAAGTTCCCCCCATAATACCTTGAGAGATTTTGTTCCTGAGAGGTTATGAGAAGTCAGGCAAGATAAGCTGAGAGCCTGAAAATCAGTCTTTAGTAGAACACTAATATTGTTAGGGTGGTGGACTCGCTTTTATCCAGATCTTTTTGTTTTGCTTGATTTTTTTGTTATTTTTTTTTTTTTTAACTTTCATTGCTCTAGGCATAAGTAGTTCATTCTGAAAAGGGTATTGTAGAACACATGCTTTGGGTACAGTGATGCAGCACACCATCTGGAGAATCTGAGTATGATAACGCAAAATACATGTTAATGAAGCAAAGGAGAGACTGTATTCTAAAAGAAGAAAGACAAAAGAACTTATGCTTTTACTTTTGTCTGTTCTCAGGCTTGGCAAGCTACAAGATCTACACATTTTGCCCAAAATTTTCTTCAATAACAGCTCCCATGCTTGTTTTGGATAGCCCACAATTGACCACAACACTTGCTCTACTAACATCTCACAAGTAAAAATGTTATTGATGCAAGTGTGTGATCACAGTCATGCAGCAGGGACCACGGTGTGTGCCACGCCCAAAAATGAGGATTCATTTCATTTTCAATACTGCATTGGTCTTGAAGCACAAGATAATATATTTGTGTCAAATGCAGTTGCATCCTCTGAGTGCCTGAAAATCAGTGGTTAGTTTACTCCAGACTGTGATCATGTCATACAGGCCACTAGTCTCAGGACTTTAATTTGGTTTTCATAACATACCAAGATATTTATGTTACTAGAAACAAACTGTTTAAGTTTTTCCAAAGCAGTACTACAATTTTGTATAACAGAATGAGATTCTTGAAATTCATTGTATTGCCTGGGATGTGCCTACAAAATTTCACAGTTCCACAAGTTAGGTGTGGTGGTCTGCAACAGTTGCAAATCAAAGTATGAAGTCTAGGTTCTGTGGTGATCTATAGCAAGAAATTCTATGACTCTGTGATTGTGAATGAAAGATCACTATAAATATTGCTTGTATCAATGTTTGACATAATTAGTGTTCTCAAAGTTATCACAGGATTCCATGGAGCTAAGTTACCAAACTGCAACAGCCTATATCAGTTGCAGTGCATTCTTTACTCCTTCAGTGAATGAAAGCCATGGTCATGTTGTACATTGGTATATAAACCGATTTTTCTGTTGAATTGCTGCCCTGAGTTTAGGTGGGGTTTGTTTGGGGGTTTTGGTTGTTTTGGGGCTGTATTTTTGTTTGTTTTTTTGGTTTTCTTTTCATTTTTTTTTTTTTAATTCTCACTTTTTTTTTAAGTCTCACAATAAGTTGTTCAGTTGATTGACTGTAATGCCAAAAAGAAAACCTAATGGTACATGGAACATTTCATGTTGCATAGTATACAAAATCCTAAATGTGACCTTGTAAGCAGAAAGCACAGTAGCTCTTCCCCTCATATTTGTATCCACATCACGCTGTCTTTAAGTGTTACTCTAAAAAGAAATACTTGTTTCCCCACCCTAGGCAAAGTTAAAATGACTTTTGAGACTGTTCTCCATTTACCTAAGCATTTAAGTCTAGAGTAGGCTGTGTCTAAACCCTTCTTGCCCTGAATCACACAAAATTGCCCAATATTATCGTATCGAGTACAACTTTTGTATACTGAGAAAAACAAATGATGCAAATAGCTCTAAACTAAGACATATGACTTCATTAATGAAGGAGAATGATGACCATTCCTACTTGCTTAAGGGTTTTTGTCTAGCACCTTGAGAGACATACCTCAACTTCCCAGAGAAAAATAAATGCTATACTCATTTGTATGTCATCACAGATTCTGGCCTCCACCTTACCTAGAGTAATTTCTTTTTCCTAATATCATTCATTTGCAAAGCTCATAGCATAGCAGCTCGTAGAGTTGAAGTAGATTTCTGGGAGAAAAGAGAAGTTGCCAGTGAATGGCTTAATGAGACAGTTTGGCAGTAGGGGAGCAGGATCACCAAGGGAAAAAGATGGCTGATCTACACTAAATGCAAAGAGAATTCTTGTTAGTCCCAGACAGACTGGGAGTTGCAGGGCACATGGGCTCCCCACAGTGCCACGCAGCTCCTGGCATCAACGGAATTAACGATGTTGTATTCATCTCTAATCACCTTGAGTACACAAGAGGAAAGGACAATCCTGTTGATAAAGAGCAAGGGCTCGCCACAGGGACCACATTGCCTGTGTTAGACTAATGAATCAGCCAGCAACACTCTTTCTTACCTCAGTTCTTCCGCTATCTTTTCCATATATGTATCTCAAACATCTGCATCAAACATCCCTGAAGCCAAAAGAGATATGGTGGTAGAAACGTCTGAGTAGAATAAGTGTGTCAGTCACTAATGAAAAATCTACCTATAAAGTCCCATAAAATAATGGAAGAGAGATGAGCTAATAATTTTTATATTGTTAGCCAAGGTTAGCAGCATTTAGAAGATAAAAGCAGAGTTGCTGTGATGTTTTGATCATTTGTTATAAGTTAGGAAACTTTTACAAGGCAATCACCAGAGAAAGGGGGCTCCATCTAGCAACTTCAAATGTAAATGCTTCAGGACAATACACTAGATTCAGAGCAGAAGAAAAGAAGTCACAAGTTATCAGTCTAAAAGATTAATTGAAAAGCTAAAATTGTTTTCTTTCCTCCAACAACCTTTGCCATCAATTAGTCTCTTTCACATCTTATAAAAATACTCCTAAACCCCAAAGAAAAAGAAAAATTATGGTACTTTCAGTGTTTTGTGCAGTGTTCAGCAAGCAAAGAAATTACTCAAATCCACCCAAGAGGCAAAACCAGTAGGAAATATCTCTATCTACAGTACAGTTGAGGGTAGGTCTGAACTTATGCGGAGCCACTGTCAGTATGGGCAGAGGGGGTGGGTCTCAGGTGAAGCTAGTCAGAGCAATTAAGGCACATTAGTGCCCTCAGAGCCATGACATGTAGTTGGCATAAAATGAAAGCAAGCATTTAATAAAAACAAACAACTTTTTAATCTTTGTCAAAAAGTTAGAAAGATAATTTTTTAGTATGTAAAATGTTTTCAAAGACAGATTCTATCTCAGTAAGCATTTTTATTTACATTCACACAAAGAAAAAAGTATACGGGTTAGGATAATATAAATCTTATGCTTGACTATCTGTATACAAATGCGTTCTTTTGATAATCAGTGTTGGATATCATGTTAGGAATGATGATGGGAGGAAAAAACAGGTTACTGTTTGAAAATAAAAGTTATTTTGCCCTGTATATGTCTTACCTGTGAAAGTAAATGAGCTTCTTCAGCAGCAGAATTTGTAATTGTATTGTATGACAAAAAACTTTGCTACACAGATGGAACTGATTGCAGTTTATAATGTTATGGTTTAATGACTGACACCATCTTCTTCAACGAAAATTATTATACAATTAAGAATATAGCAACGTATACTGTTAAATTGGGGGTTTAACCTGGAAAATGCACGAAGTTAACACATACAGTGCAAAAAAAGGAGCTAAATCTGTATCAAGAACTGTAACAACAAGAAACAGAAAACCAAGAGTTAACATTTTGGAGAATTTCTATTTTTTTCAAAGAAATAAAATCCACTGGCACAATATATTATCAAGGTTGAAAACAAAGACACAGCTAACAGACACCGTCAACCAGTACCAAGCTGAAAAATGTAAGAAGTTATGGCTGAAATTCTGGTGTGACAAGCGTGAACACAATTCAGGTGGAAGAATTTTGGTTTTTTTAATGGCAATGATGTGTTTTAAAAGCCAGTTTCACCAAATCACCCCCATCTGTAGATGACTATCATGCAAACATATGGAAAATATGTTCTTAACTCAATATTTAATGAGCACAACACAACAATAGGAAGTCAATATTGTATCTGGTGGACCAACTAAAAAGAAAACAAAGGAACAGCATAAACTCTACAACGTCATTTCAGTCATGATGCAAGAATCAATACGTCTGATTAATCTAATCTGTTAAAATTAGTTTAGTTTAAATCTTTAATGATATACATAAAATTTTCATTTATTAGAACTGTATCCAGCAGTTTTTACAAGTGGGCAAAGAATGAAAAATGTGCTTAAATGATACAGAATGAATAAAATTATAAAATCTTCATTTCCCTAAATATACAGACTTCAGTGTTTATTTAATTTTTGTGTTCTTCAAAGTATTTTATGAGTTTTAAATACGCATACATTGTTCATTTTAAATATAATTTCAGTATTCTGATTTATTGAGGGGATACCATTGAATTTTAATGATGTTTACCCTGAAGGGACTACATATTCTCTTTGAAGCTTCTGAATTAAGTATTTTTATACAGTTTGAAACTTATGTGACAAGTAGTTGTCTTTAGAAGAAATGCTGAAATTCCACTCTTTTTGGAATATTATTTCCCTTCAAAATCTGTATACTATTTAAACTACAGAAAAGGTTCCTATGGTCATATTGTCACAGATGTTCCCCACATGGAAAACACCGATGAGACTTTTCGAGTCCTATTCACATCAGCATTTAAAGCATACTATATATTCATACCTAATGTGAAGAAGGTACTTATTTGCTTATTTGCAGTAAGACATCTGAATCAATGTAAATGGAAAGATTTCAGAAGTAATTTTGTAATGGTCAGTTGAAAATAATTTCAAAATCTGTATCAGCAGTCTATATTATCATCTAATCATGCTTTAATCATAAATGCCTTACATATATCTTACTTTCAGCAGGAAAACACACACACACAATTTAGAATTAATTAGTTTATTGAAGGTTCTTCTGTGTTTTCCTTGCTTTTTTTTTTTTCTTTTGCTATTTTAGTTATCAGAGACTAGATTTTCATATTGTTACTATGGTAAAATGAGTAAAGCATGTGTTCAGTTCAGAAGGACCAGCATAAATTCACAATGAGAGTAGATCAGAGTAATGTAAAACAGACTGTTAACCTTGGTTTTCTTTCAAACTAAAATTCTACTGTAAATTCTATTTACAAATAGGAAACGTGCATAATACTAACAATTATGGTGCATTTGAACTCAAATTTCAGAAGAGAGTTATTGTAACAATTACTTTATTTCCAAACTCCTTAGATTATTTAGGTAAGGAGTGAATTGCAAGTACTTTTTTTTTTAATTTTGTTGATTGCCATGTGCTTTATTGGCATAAAGAGGAAGTGTGTTTTTTTCAAATTAGTTACTCTCCAGCCTCAGTGAGATATCCTCCACTCTTTCAGAAGCTCTTCCTACTTTAATTGACAGTAGATATGACATGACTTTTCATACTTCTTTTACTTGGTGCCTCATTTTGAGAACAGCATAAACTAGATTAAAAAATATAATATAATGGATGTGGATCACAAATATAATGTTAATTGAAGCAACTTCTTTAGACTACAGATATCGTTGGCACTGTATTTGCTGAACAGCCCGTCTTCCTTACATGTTTAGATGTCCAGTCATAGACAGTGATTGCTTTCTTTTTGAGCTTGTTGTGCCGGTTAGTCCATGTTGTTAGAGAACCGGATAACTTCAGCGACAACCGCCAGGACAATTTTGGACTTGACAGCTGGACAACTCAAAGTGTTAGTTTTGATCATCTTTGTCTAACCTAGTTCTTTCCTTTGTTTTCTGGCTTGAGAAATACAACAATGAAGTAAGTTTGAAACACACAGAACAGAACATATTTTAGTTTTATCTAAATAGCCTTACTGTGTTATCTACTAATGCTTAAAGCAAAACTAAAGATGTCATACATTTTAACTCACCTTCAATTTAAGTCACCCATTTATTTTCTATATATACTGTTCTATATATATGTCTTTATATATATACTTCTTTAAAAAAAAGAAATTGTGTTGTTTTTTTTTTCTGACTGGCATCTATAATCTGTATAATTTATCTCAGGTAACTATTTGGTTTATCTATATTTACACACATGCTCATACTTCAGTTACTAACATGTTTACTTAAGTTGGTATTTTCCCTCTCTTGCATGTTATTAGCATACAATATTACTGGGTTTTGGTTTTACTTTTGTCTTTGATAAACAGCGTAGTCTGTTAATCTGTCTACAAATACTTAATTGTTTAGGCATACAACTCCCCTCCCCCAGTCTATATGATTGCTTCAGATCATAATTGTGCTTTATAATGTTATGATTATCATTAAAGCTTGGAATAAAAAATAAAGATCTTTAACTTAACACATGAGATTTTTTTTCTTAAAGTTAAAAGTACTTTTAAAAGAAGAAAGATAAACTCTATACAAAACTGCAAATTAATCTCCAAGATCTGTGAATCGGCAGCACCAGCAGTTGAAAAATAAAGCAGTTTTGACAATTACAAGGAATAGCTATTGGAAACTATTATTATTAATCTAGATAATGTGTTACTCAATAACTGTTTGCAAACTATAATGGTGAAAGCTTGGCTATGCACATGCATATGGACTGATATTGAAAAGTACCTCTAGTGAATATTTCTGGCCTCTTCCATTTCTGAAAGTGTTATCCAAATGTAAAAATCTCCAAACTGAGGAAAAAGAAATGAACAGACAGACTTGAAGGTTTGTGTGAGTGAATGGATGGTTACTATTCTTTATTAAAAGCAGAAAATGATAAACAATGTGCTAGAAAGAAAAGTAATTTGAATGAAAGAAAATACGGATCCCATTCTCTCTCTGGTTTTAATCATGTAAGAGTATGGAGGACACTTTGGGAGGAGAGTGGGTGTGGAGTTTATATTATCCCCTAGTATAAATCACCATTGAGGCAAATCAGTTCCTGCAGGGGGATGTAGACAGATTGTTCTGTAAAATAGATTCCCCTTCTCAGTACAAGTTTTGGGAAACAACAATCTGATCAAGCCTTTTCTGCAGCACTGGTAAATATGCTCTGAAATGAAAGCTGAGCAGCTCAGAACCTATTTCAATACATCAGCCTTCCCAAACATAGACAGCCGTATGGCATTCAAGTATATTGAATTTAACATTAAATTCCAGGCTGTTTCAGGATTGTGTGGCTGCTGAGTAGATAGAACGATGTTTTGCTGGATCCTGGATCTGGATCTGGATTTTGTTAATACAGAAAATTGCAGGAAACATCATAGTTTTTCATATAGTTATGTTCATAGTTATTCATAGGATATATAATAGATTTCTGTATTTTAAAAACTAGTCAAAGATTGAGAGTTTCATGGCAAATCTAATCATTTGGTATGTCTGTACGCCAGCCTTTTCTAAATTAATTATTTGAAAATTTATTACTAATTCTTTACAAATCTATTCTGTAAAAACTTCAAATTCTTTACATTTTAAAATTAAGATATACCTAGCTTCAAAGAGCACTAAATGTATGTTTGGTGATGTTTACATTTTTCTGTCATCACTGATATATATTGATCATTAAAATCATTGGAGGATTCAAGAAACAAAAATATAAAACTGTAAAATTAAAAAGGTTTAAAATTTATTTATATACTTACTTATTATATTTTTAATAAGAATTTCTTTATTGTTTTAGTTCTTTCAAGTATCTTTTGTTAAAAAAGTTTTTCCATATAGTTATATGAGAAATTATTCTGTGATCTCAACTTAAAGTGATTGAAACTGTTTAAAAAGATAATCAAAAGACTTTCTTACAAGCCAAAAATTCAGATTAAATGGCATATCTTTTTTAGTAGTCTCTTTCTAGTTATAAGGAAATAAATTTTTGAAATAAGAGAACCAGAAATACTGCAGTGTAAAGTTTACAGATAAAATCTTGAAAAAGCCTACTGGCTACATATTTAGCTATTGTTTATTTAAATACTGATAAATTAATTGGTTTTAGATAACTGAAGAAAAAATCTTCAGTTAAAAACAGGAAAAGAATGTTTTTCAAGGTCAAATGCAAGAAAAATGAAACTTAGGAGAGACTGGACATGAATAGTTTTGAAGTTTTAATATAACATATTGGTGAAGAGGTTATCACACTGCCCAGACTGGGTCTAATAATTTTAATTAATGTCTGTGACCAGCCAGCCAAAGTAATCGAAGTAGATATTTTCCATTATTTTGCATCAAGCGGAAATATCTTTAGTTCGTTTTGAGACAGGAAGTTCTCTATGGACAAAGTTATGTTCTGGATCTTCAAACCGTCCTGCACGTCTTTTTTTCACTTGGTGTGCATGACTAACACTGATGACATCTGGTAGGTCTTTGGTCTACCCTTTAGCCCCTGACAGGATGGTCAAGAGATGGGGAGTAACAGGTTCCATGTTCTCTACGCCCTATTTGAGGCAGCTATGCTTGTATAGAATGCTCCTCTCCATTTGTCAGGTACCATATGTTGACTTCTGAAGGGTCTTGGCTGATTTCCCAAACTCTCTGCTTATTTTGCTCAAACATAGAGGGATTCAACGTCTCTTGAGAACACATGTACCCTGCGCAGGAAAGGATGTATCACTTCAACAATTTGATTTCATGTCTGTATTTTGCTAGATGTATTAGTCACAATGTTCCTTGAATTTTCAAACATTTTTGCTGATCCTGAAGTACTCAAGAGCAGGCAGGAAATTTGCTGTTTCCTGAATCGTCTGCCAGCCTGTTTTCTGAGTAAAAAAATGAATTTTCTGCAAATACTTCTGAACAGCAAAGTTTTGGTCCTGTCTTACATCTCCCTAGGATCCTGCCAGCAGCTATTAAGTTCTGGTTTCGTGGCTGGATCTTGCTCCGTGAGTTAACAATAAAAAAAGAAATGACAAAATACAAATGTAATATATGGGAAAATATAAAAGCTTACATGGAAATAGAGTGCAGAGAGGGCAGAGTAAAACAGGAATATGATTTAAAAATAAAACAGATCTATAGTTATAAAGGAACTGGAAGGTCAGGATTGTCAAAGAAGCAAGTTTGAAGAGGTTTGACACTGGACAACAAACGGAAATTTGCTCACAACACTTGTTTCCCTGCATAGTAAAAAAACCAGATCAGCTGAAAGGTTTGTACTACTAGTTCCTGAGGTGCCATAGCTTTCAAATGTTTCATACATATTATGTTCTAATACTGCAACTCCACATTAAAGTTTTGTCTTAGTGGAAATGTATTAGCATTGGTACTTCAGGTTTGGTTTCCTGTGAAGGAACTCAACTGCATGAAGCAAAATTGCTGAGACCTGAAGTAGTATGAGACACCTGGAGGTATTTGGATTCATGTCAAAGGAGTCACACTGCTGATATAGATATAAAAACTGATCCTTCTGGGAAGGAAGTGCAGAGTATGTTAATTGCGGAGGATACTGTTTTAGTTCTGCCAGGTTCTGGAGAGACACCAATTAAAGCATAAATTATGGAAATGTGGATATAGTACTCATACTGTCTCAGTAAATTTGCAAATATGTTGGTATAACTTTTTGTCAAAAATAAATTGGAAAACTTGGCAGTAGAGTAATTGAGCACACGTTGAGTTTAGTGCATTTGGACTATCAACAACTTGTCTGGTCTCAGAAACGCATTAGGAATTTTACTTGAAGACTTAAGAGAAAAATCCCAACCAGCTTGTTTGAATTTACATGAATGAACTCTGAGCACAGCATTTAACAGTATTATGGGAGTAATACTGAAAGCTACTAGTCCTTTCTGATAATTAAACACGTACTGCTGATTTTATGTTCAGTTTGAAAACACAACAGGGAGAAAAAAACTCTCTCAAATTCATGTGACAGGTTTAAGGTGGGTAAAATACTACTTCTTAGTTCTGACTCATGTTCACTGTTTGCAATTGTCGCCACCTGGAACATCTTTTCAACTAGGGAACTTGTCAAGACAATGAAAAAATCAGACTCACTCGTTTTTACAAAAAAAAAAAAAAAAAAGCCCTGTCTTAAAATGCAGCCAACTTAGTCCTCTTGAAAAAACAATAAATCAGTTATTTCCCTGCAACAATCACAGTCAAACTAATATTCATAGAAAGATTAGAATCAAGGTGAAATATTTTTGCTGTATTCTGAACACGACTTGTGCAGAGACTGTTATTGCAGCTGGGTAAGCATTTAAGGATGCTTTGATCTAAACAACAGCCTGCAGTAGTCTCATTTGATGACATCCACATAAAATCGCTTGTAAATTTGAATTAGTTCTAGACTTGATTGAAACTTCTAATTTCCATTTCTAGGCAACACTATTAGCATGAAGTTTATGCTTATGAACCAGGACTTTTATAAATGCTATACATCATGAAATCTGCAAATTGACTCAGGAAAACGCTTGGCATCTTGTGGGAAGATTTCACACTCTGCTTTCACAACACCTTCATAATGTACTTACTGAAAATTTCTTGAGATGTGGAGACTGTAAAAATGGGCAAAAAAATAATCTTAGAGGTATTCCTCTTAAACTTCTTATCTTTCAAATAAGGTCATAGTCACCACTTGCAAATACTTCAGTCAGTGTAACTGACTGTTTACTTGCAATTTTGATCTGTTAAGTGATAACCGCAACCAAAGTCAGCTACACAATTTTATTTGATTTACCTTGGGAGGAACAGATTTTTGTCTTTCTTTTTTTTAACAATTCTCCACTGAGTATAATAACACAATTTATAGTTCTGCCTCCATAATTTGTTTTGACCAGTTCAGAAATTACTTGTGAAAGTCATTATTAAAATTCCAATATTTATGTGAGTCTCTAGCTGTTAGAATTATTTCTTTTTCATCACCCAAATCATTGCTTCCATCACTGATAAGAATAAAAGGAGCCTTCTAGAATGGGCCATAGTCCTATTAGTGCAACTGATAAAACTTCTTTGTCAAGACATAGAATTATTTGCATTGTTGCTATCAGAGAACAAGGGGTTATAAAGTGATTGAATACCTGTAAATAGAAAAGTGTGGTTTACAAGGAAAATGGAAAGCAATTCCTCAGTGTCAATAACTGTCCTCAATGAAAAGTGGTTTTATTTTCCTAGAAATAAAGAGGTGAGCCAGAGGAGAGTATTGTCTTTTAAATGGAAATAAAACATGACTCCTATGAATGGCAGCTGTGGCAGAACTTTGAATCCTATTTTCTTGTTTGTTTCACAGTGGACAACTCTGGAAACTGTGCTTCCTCTGTTCACCCTCCTAAATGTTTCCTTGATGTTGCTACAGCTGAGCATTCTGCTGATGTTGCTACATCTCTGTGCAGCATAATGAATGTCACTGATTTCTTGAGGTTTTCCTGTAACTACATTTATTTGCTACACATTGTTGACCCATGCTTTGCACACTGATTTGAAAGCATAAGAGAGAACATGCTATGTCAGCAGAAGATTTCCAGAAGATAAACTTAGCTAGATTTAGATCTGGGTTGTGGTGAGCATTGCAGAGCAAAACCACGTACAGGATGTAAGAGGACACTGCAGTGTCTGCTAGGGCAGGCACTGTCTGCTGACAGCAATTTAGACAAAACATGGTCTGAAAGCCATTTCTGACAAGCTCTTTATGACTCTGGTAATGTTGGGATAGTGTTGTCCCAATAAGCCTAGACCACCTTCTTATTTTGCTGAAACCTCATGCATAGTATTGTTTACCAATAACCACAACTACTATGAAAGCTCTTACTTTTCTCTGCATTTACTTTACTTAGATCATGCTTTCCACTGTCAACTCACAGTCCAAGATAGGTTTATACTGAAGAGAAAGTATGGAAAGTAATATACTGGAGGGAAAGATAGAAGAAAACAAGTTAATTATTAAAATACCCTTTGAGGCTACGCCCATGCTAGTAAATTAAGCAAGACCAGGAACATTCCTTAGAGCTAGAACATGAATATTCTACCAAGTTCTTTCTCTGGTAAGACTTATACCAATCCAGCTAATACTTTTCCCCTAAAATTCTCAGACCCAGTTCACATTTCATTTTATTCACTAGTATAGATAATACTGTACCACTTTTGGACTGTGGGGCTCTCACTACTCTAGACAGCCTTCAGCCCTTGTGTCTGTCATGCCACACTTGCAGACAGATGCAGGTATCGTACCATATAAAGCTGCACTTTCTTTTTGGTTTTTTGTGTGCAGGATGGTAGGCCCAGTGCACCATGAATCAAGAAGGCCACCTGAGGAAGTGCCGAGGGCTGTGGTCCAATGAGTTCTATACCCTTCAGTTTGCTGAAGGGTATAGAACCTATGATCAGCCTGGGGAACTGATAGAGCTGCACAGTCTGACCACTCAGTGAAGAGCTTAGGTGTTAAAAGTAATGTTGCTGAATACAAGAATAGCACCTTGCTGTTGAGCGTAGCTCTAAAAGTACAGATACACTTTATTGAGTTGCAGTGGGTCCTTCTGATTTTGCTCTGCATGTTAATGTGGATAAGATTCACCAATGACGGGTGATGAATTTAGGAGAAAATATGCAAAGCCCCACCTTGTGTCTCATGGATTTGCTTGCATAGCATTTTCCAGTTAGAGTTAGGGGTAGTAGTGACTGCAATCCTCTTTGCCAGGATCAGCTCCCTGAAGGCTGAGATGTGATGATTGGTAGCCTGGTCCAACAGGCTAGGTACTAGCTGGTACTGGTCTCCCAATCACTGAACCTCTTTTTCATGTTCATTTCAAAGCACTGCCATCACTGCATGGCTTCTAGTGATGTGTCCATACACAGATGTGTGGCATTGCCATTGGAACTGAAAGGCCTTTGAAATTCCCCATCACTTTCTTCTGAAAGTAATTCAGCTTGTGTCCATTGAAACCAGAGATACAGTTCAGCTCAAAGTAGGCAGTAGATTTCTGAAGAAAGATATTTCAGTGAGAAAACTAGCTTTGGTCTCATCCAAATTGCTACTGCAATTTTATTTTCCCTCTAGGAAAATGGAAAATTTCACCTCAAGAATGGAAGCAATGCAATGCATATATTTGTTAGTTTCAGTTCAAATTGCTGATGTAGAGTTAAAGTATCTGTTATGATATGCATTCAGATGACCCATGCTGTTGTGTGCCTATACTAACAAATCAACAGAATACAAAACAGAAGAAATGAGAAAAAATTTAGATTGCAAAAGAAAAGTACTCAATAAATTGTATCAAACAATATCAGCAAAACAGGGGACGATGGAGTAAGATTAAACATCTGGGCTATTAATTAGGGAAAAGATGAGATTGAATTTGACTGGGTTTGTCTGCAGATATCTTCTAAGTAACTCTGCACCTGGTGAAAACAACAAAGCAAGATAAAAAAATATTTCTCTGATCAGATGCCCGTGCCTTTTATAGGCAAAGGAGAGCAACATTTCCTCCAATGTTGTTGGAAGAATTCCCACACAGGAAGGCTGAACTTTCTAATAGTACCTTTCATATCATAATGGTGTGAGCATTTGTTGCCTTTCTCAAATAAACAGAGGAATTAGGGATAGAGGATAAGTTTAATATTTTTTTTTTATTTTGATTTAATCTTGTTATGTGGTTAAAGCATCAATTTATTTACTTATTTTTTTCTTAAATAAGAAGCTCAACTACTTGCTTCAGTTTATTTGAAGTTGCCTAAAGGGCTGTAGGCTAAAGCAAGGAAGCTGGGCAGTGGGATCCCTTGCTTTGTCAAGAATAAAGAGTTCCTGTACTTATTACATGACAACACAGTCTAATGAAGTAAATGTTCCTAATTTTAGCTTTCCACTCTGAAAACATCTGTGCACTTCTGAGTCAGACAACAGGACCACGAGCTTCCTGGTTCCTGTCATAGTCCTGATTAAAAAAGACATAAATGTCATTAAGTGAGGATGTTATCTGTAGTACGCATAGGGTGGTATTTAAATTTTTATTTTCATGATATTTTCTTGCACTGGAATTAGACATTGGACCATTACTCCTGCTCTTGTGTAGATTTGCTTAAAACATCTATGGGACATGAAGCAACACTGAGTGTAATCCTATGTAATTGCAAGCTATATCATGTGTCATTTGTATAAACAACTGAAAAGTGTAAGCTTTTCTGGAGGAAAAGAAAATATCCTAAAGAATCTGAGAAGTATAAGAAGTGGGAGGTTTCTTTTGCAGCATAAACAATGGATACCCTTCCAATTACAGCTAATATTCTCTTACACAAAGTTAACTGTGTACTTTCTCTGAGCTTACCTCTTGGCTGTTAACTTTACAAATGACTACAAGGTAATTGTCACATTTTATTTAGTAGAATAGCTGAGACATATCGTTCTACATGCACATCACTTTGTAGTTTTATAATTTATTTTTTTCTGATGATAAAACTGGTATGGCAAGAAGTATATACAATTTAGAATTCCAGAGGAAATAACTGCTTTTACTCAAGCTGAAAACAAAAAACAAAGCATCTTTTAGGTAAGCTGGGAAAACTCTCTCAAGTACTTTGCATCTGCTGATACAATGTTGAAAAAGAGTTGTTTGGAGATTCATGCTAATTATTTCCTGCATTCCACAGAAATTCATTTTCTTGCTGCTACTGCTCTTTATGGATTAAAATCAGTCTGAACTCGCTTCACTTCAGGATGATAATGAATGGACCAGCGGCTGTGATCTGTTGTTGGGTCAAACTGATGATTAGTGGTTAATCTGTGTGATAAATATTGTTGCTTCATTTTACTGTGTGTTTCTTTAAAAAGAAAAAAATAAAGTGACTTTTTTCCTTTTCTTTTAGTTTTGGAGATTGGAAATGTGCTTGTTTGGAAATGTGTTTAATAGCAAAATGGGGGACATTTTTACTTCAAACTTTTAAACAATATTGGTAGCTTTCTACAAAGGGAACTTATTAAAACTTTAAACAGCCTGCTTTTGGATTTCTATTTCAAATGTATAGAACATGATTTTTAAACTGCTGTTTTCTCTTTAGTCTTTATTCAGTTTGCACCATTTTTTCCCCCTTTGGTCTTGCTCTTTTTATGTACTACTGTTAGAACCTTACATAACAAATATCTGGAACTCCTGTTAATCTCAGTGGGACTTCCTCGCACCAGGATATCATTATTTTCAAAATTGTCAATATAATCTGTAATATCTGCTTTTTATGTTTTATAACATGTGCAGGAATTGAAGAATAACAAATGCACGGTTTATATTATAGTGTGTGTGGCACTGTGAAATAAATATATTTCCTCTTACCAAACATGCATAAACAGTTTTACATTTTTACATTTTTGCCTATTTTGATTTACATTATTTCAGAATCCCAAAATTATCTCTTGCAGAATAAGAAAAAAATCAGGCTAAAAGTGTAAAATTAATAAGAAACCACAATTCCCAATGTTTTCTGCATTCCTCCAAGTGCAGCATTTCCACATAGTATCAAAAATAGCTTTATTTTGTGTTTACTTCACATACTTATTATGTACGTTGTTGTAATACGTGTATGGAAAGACTCATTGAACAGATGATGCAAAATGATTGTTGAATTAAATGAGCTCCACTTGTTCAATATTAAATGCGAACAATGTTATAAACTTTAATCTGGGGAACTTTGCTTACATTATTGTGACAGAAGAAAATTTACATGAATAACCAGATTTTGTGTTGCATCTGGTGGTATGAATTAGAAGAAAAGTCTTGTTCAAGCCAATAAGATAATATGACATATCTAACCTCAAAGTTGTTTTATCTCAAAGTTGTCTGAAAAGGGATTAGATTATAGTGTACTTATCACTGTCTCTGAAGTTTATTTGTAGTGACACTGTGCTACTACACATTGACATTTCTAGAGCAGAGGAAGTCATCTTAGTTTTTACGTGGCAGGGTAACCACAGAATGGTTACTGACAACCATTATAGAACACAATTGCCTCAGAAGCTGGATTTGTTTATTTACTTGATGATATAGACCATGTGATTATCTTACGCATTTTTGCTAATTTTGTTACATTTTGGTTATTAAGATATATTTGAGGTAGGATTATTTGCAGGTATCTTGATGTAAAGACAGTTTATCTGAGAATCAAGTTAAATATACGTTACTAGTGAAAAAGAAGAATATTTTTTTCCAGTGCAGATACACTTTCACTGCTACCTGGGCTGTTTTTTGTCTACATTAGCATACCTCTGCTAAGGCAGAATATCTGATAAAGATTTTAAAAATACAACTGTGCTGTCTACACCTTCATGTCTCTCCTCATTTCTGTAATACTGCTTTGATCTCTGCCTGCCTGAATTCCCTCTAGGTCTTCCTGTTAGCTTGCTATCAGTGCTATCAGATAAGCTGATGTAGTGGCACACTATAAAATATGCCATACTCATGGTGCCTCTTGCGAACAGCTGAATTCCCCATTAGCGTTTAGGGATCCAGAGATTTTATTCCCACTGGGACCTTAAGCTAAGGAACAGTCACAACAAGTTCGGGAGAACCAGGTAGTGATTCACTTTCTGAAAAAATGTCATTTTTTTTCATGCCAGAACCTGTTCAATATCTTCATTTCCCAGCATTGAGGTCCTTTCAGATGGTCTCACTGACCACCACTTTTTGAAGGCGGAACTCTTTCAAAGATAAAGTGCTTTTGTGCAAGAGGAATACACTTTGTTCAGGAAACAAGAAGTTGCTATTCATGACTTATCCGATATTCTCATGGTGTGCACTCTGCTGTTATTCATGATGAGCTGTGAGATCATACAGAGTCTGAGTATGCATCCTGATATTCCACAAATAGTGTAGGGATGAGGTCTTCCTAAGGACTTGACTCAGATAAACATGCTTCCCTTTCTGTGCTGTACTTGATCTCATCTTTCACTCTTTTTGATTTTTTTTGCATATAATTTGATTTCTTGTGCTCTGCTTTGATTGGTTGACACCAGGCAGGAAATGCAAACTGATGAAGGGAGGAAATATAGTTTTTACACCCATTTGTTTTACCTAAATTGCAAGGAAGTGGATTATAGGTGCATTCAAGGACAGCAGTTAGGCACCATCTTTCTAAAGAGATCTTTGGATAACTTTTAGAAAATCTTCATGAAAGCATCAGCCCTGGTATCCAGAACAAAATAACAGTAGGAAAAATGTCTTCATATAAATTGGCTCAGTTAGGGTTCTGAACAATTCTGCTCAAGGATGAATAGATTTTTGTTCTCATCTTTGACATAATACCGGTCTTACTTGAGAGATAATAAGAAGTGTAATAAGGAAAAAAGTAATCCTTCTCTTGGTTTCTCTGGGCTTTAGAATTAGCTAGCTCCACTGTTTAATAAGAAGTTGGTATTCTCTGACAGAGTGAGTCTTTTAGCTACAGCTTTTAAATCTGTGTCTGAGGATTGGCCAGATACAGGACAGCAGATATATGTGTTTATCTGGCCAAATGCATTTGTGCATAATTAGCAAATATTGCTTGCTACATCTGTAGGCTTTACTTTTTATAAGGAACAAAGCTCTTGGAAACACTTGGAATTTGTTGTCTCGTTAGTGACTAAATGATCTTTGTTCTGCAATCCTTTGTGCTCGAAGTCTTGCATGAAAAGTAAGGTGCAATTGCCTTGCAGAAAACACATTACTTGCCTCCTGTTTAAAGACCAAAAATCACTATTTATATTACTTTTTGCAAATAGTAAGACTAGTTAAACTGCTCATCTTGGCATCTGTGTACAGTTCTCAGCAATCATCTTCTTCTGTGCTGTGTAAATTTGTCTGGAAGAAATTTATACTCCTGAGGGCAAAGAGGCACATAGTAGCTGTACAGGCAGCTCCATACTCAGTGAGAGATTCTCCCAGTAAATGTACTTCTTCTATTAATAGGGTGGTGTTAAGACAAAAAAAATGAATTTCAAATAAGGGTTATATTTATCTGAGAAATTATATAAACTTCATTTTATGATGGTGGTAGAAAATATACTTCTAAAATTCTGCCGTTATCACAGCTGATAGATTGTCAGCCATGTAATGGGGATGTTGGGTGTCATGTCTGCTAGAACAGAACCACACCACTCATTGACTTACAATCAATGAGTGATGTGGTTTGTTTGGCAGGCTGGGTATAGTAAGTATGTGATGATCCCTTTCTGTGTACGAGTGACATTCAGATCACAGATTTAGCTTGTAGGGGTTCTGGTGTACTCATAGCCCTTGCATCTTGTGAAGTATTCCCTTGCCTTAAACCATGCGTTGTTCATTAAGTGGTGTGGGGGAACTAGTGAGTGTGCTTCTTTGATTAGGTGGGTTGTACTTTTGAGAAATGTGATCGTAAAACTAATAGAATACTGTTTTAATACAAAAGTTATCAACAGTATAAATAAGCAACCTTTCCATGCCCCCTAAAGATTTTCTTTTTTAAATGAGATGAATAAGTCATAAGCAAAGATGTCTACAGAGAGAAATGGGGATCTTCATTGTGAATATTTTTTATTTTATGAGCTGAACAAAGCTGCTTGTTTCTGAATTCCTTTACTAAATGCAACCTGTTAATCCAGTGTTAAATATTACCAGTCAGTAGAGACCATGTGGGTTAAAGTGATACTGAAGGATGCACAGTGAGTTCTGTTCAACAGAAGTTCAACCTCTGAAAGTTCCCACCTTCTCCAGCTGTGCTGAGATTATGTAAGACAACAGGTAAATATACTGTTCTTGACTGCAGAGACAGCACACGTTCTCATATGGGCTGCTTCTAAACAGCTGTGAGCACACATTTTTTCTGAAGTGGAACACTGACATCCAAAGCTCTCTGCCAAGAGCTGATGCTCTCCCGTTGCCATCACCTCATTGTGTTCCAGGCACCTAAGTATGTCATGAGGACTGTGATAATTATGTTCTTGTTTTGTGCAGCTACACTGACTTCTGCCAATCATTAGCTAATCACTTTGGGGTGCAGAAACCGCCTGCTGGCAAGCTGATAATTGAAGCCTCTGAGACTGTCAAGTCACTTCTCTCTTCCAAAATGTGTGCCTGGAGACCACCAGGTCATACAAATATCCATCTTGCCACCAACAGCCTGGAAACTTTTGCAGGTTTTGCATTCCCATACTCTGAGTTTTCACGATATTTACTAAAAGCGCTCCCGCTCAGTTGTCACACAAGGCCTCATGGACCATCAAGAGATATTTACTAATTCCATTGCTAGCTTTATCAGCTGATCTCATGACTCCCATGTTGTCTGGAAACCTGACAATATGAGGGACACTAACAACTTCATCTTCCTGTAGGAATCAGATCTCCTAACAGCTCTGAATCCCTGTATGGCCCCTGAGAAATGCTGTCTCCCTCATGCAGGAGGGATAAGCCTTGGACACCTCAGGTTATGTGGGTGGTTCAGCCCAGTATTATCTGCTTAAAGACAGATGGAGGGGGAATGTGCATTAGGTCATCTCATTGCACAGTCAGGGATTGTGAATGAAATTATGTGCTATCAAATCCAATGATATCAAGGCAATTTCATTCTGCCTTTTCATGAGGAAGTGATCTTTCTACCATTAAGAACAAGTACTTAAACATCAATTTGTCCTCTCCCCATTATCTTCTGTTAGCAGCCACAACACCCAGGATGCCATAAACTCCTGATGCATTTCCCTCTTAGAGAAACATAGGTTGTGCTAGAAAACTCAACCATTTGTCAGATATGTCTGTTACAGTGGAATGATAATATTCCTAGGATCTTTCCTCTCAGTATGACTCAGGCTGCAGCTACACATTTTGTTAAACATGCACTTTGCATTTTCTCCTCGTGTATCTGAGACAGAACTGAGTCTCTTTTGCTGACCCATTGACACACTGTTTGCACATTCATATCTGACCTGTTATTCCCATTTCAAGCCAACTGTTCAAAATAAGCATGTGCTAATTAGACCCTCAGCACAATAAATTAGCAACACCATGGTAGTGATTAGCTCTTCTGCATTTTTAAGCAGGGCTGCTTAAAGAGGAGCTGACAACTTCCTGCTTCCTCTGATCTCTCTGTGGTAGAGATAGCAGCCTCAAATAAAGAAACAGAATTCTTCCCCTTTTGCATGAATCTATATGACGTCCGGATCCTCATTCACAACTAAGGACTTGGATTTAGGATCACTTTACCATTTATAGGATGCCCTGAGCTCTTCTCTTTGGTAACCAGAAGCCAGGAAAACTTGTTGATGTGGAATTATGCCTGTATCCTCATGCTTAATCTATTGTGTTATAGACTGTCTTCCACTAACATGGTTACAGAGACCCATGATAACAGCGATGGTGCCAGGACAGATTCCTGCCATCCAATACATTAAGTTTCCCCTGCCTTGTTGCCATGGCTTACTACCCTGCCTTTGTTTGGTAGCTCATCCAAATGAGGAAGAAAGACACAGATGTCAGCTGCAACTACCTAAGTGGATAGCTGCCTTTTAAAATTATGCACAAATAGTGTCTGCAAGCTGAAAGTGCTTCAGCATCTCAGACACCTGCAATCTGTACTATTTATACTGTATCATGCTGGTTCCCTTCATCCCTTACATTTGTAAAAGGGAACAGATGGAACTAGTTTTGGCCTAGTATGGATCCTTCTGGGGGTCCTGTCTGCTGCTATACAGAAGAATACTACAGTCAGATATCAATTAAGCAATAAACAACCACTTCTCCTGTCCTGGGGAGTACAGAAGCTCCATAAAACTTATATGATCCAGAAATGAATGTTAACCATTTATACTGGTGTCACAAATACAAACAATTTCTTGTGTTCTGCACGGAGTGCAATGCAGAAGAAAACTCTTGCTGCTTTAGCACAGAATCTGTGTGATATATTTATGATGGCATCATGACTAAGTTCACTACATACATGTAACATCACCATAATTGTATGTAAATACTTACAAGCCTATAACAAGTTCACACTTCTGAACAGGCTAATACATCGACAGCTTGTTCATTTGAGGCATAAACTTTAATATTTTCATTTTGCTGGATGCAAAGTGTCTTACACTGATTTATATCATTTCTATATGTCTTATTATCTTGTTGAAATGAAAGTTTTATTTCTATAGAATTTTGATATGAAACTAGGAAAGTGACCTGAAGCTCAGATGGTTTCATTTTCTTGCCAAATACCCTTCTCTTGATAAAGCTTGTCATGTGTTAGCCATGTGTGTGGAGAAGCTAAAGTGAATTGCCAGGTCAGTAGCATAGAATCAACATTATAAAAGACATTACACTCACCTCCACAGCAAAAAGAAGGAAGAAATATCTGTCAAGATCCTTCCTCTCAAACAAAAGTGAAGAGCATCTAGCCAAGGAATTGTTCAATGGATTGTTTGCCTTATTTTAGTGCAAATGAGTGGGCA
This sequence comes from Cuculus canorus, assembly GCF_017976375.1. Classification (NCBI taxonomy): domain Eukaryota; kingdom Metazoa; phylum Chordata; class Aves; order Cuculiformes; family Cuculidae; genus Cuculus; species Cuculus canorus. Next base: position 72,583,812 of record NC_071402.1, read on the forward strand.
GGCATATTTATCATCGATGTAAAATACCAAAACACTTACAGATTATTATTTTTTGCTGTACCTGTACATAATTTATGATCAATAGCAATAGTTTCTACTACCTTTGTCTCTAGCTTTCATTGCCATCTTGATCATGTCTTATATGGTTGTAAAGTATTGACAACGGAACCCTGCCCAGATTCTGGGCTAGGCTATGCTGCCGAGGATCTTTGTCAGTGGCTTGCAGAACTCTGAGATGAGCTGCATGGTGCCCAGGCTCGCAATGAGGGTGCCTGATGTTACCTGCTCTTTACACATGTGAGTTGCAGCCTGCTTGTTGTGATTCTCATCTGGTAAAAGCAAGGGATGCACGTAGTATTTACAGGCCCTTTGGGAGTCACCAATTGTTGCTGACTTGCATGCACTATCTCAAAATGACTGTAGCATGGGTGATATTACCTTATTTTCACCTGAGGTACCCACTCAGCCATACACTAGGCTAGTGAAAGTATATCAAACCACTGAGAGCCAAAACTGTGTTAATTAATTCAGCAAAATCCACTGGTAATTTTGTGCCTAGAGTATTTCTTTAGGTGACTGAAAACTTCAAAGTAAACAAAAAATACTTATGTAGACTTAAAGGAACTCTGCACAGAACAACTCCGTGAAAGTTCTGAAAGAGAAAGCACCAACTTCTTAAGATGCACGTCTGAGGTAGTTACATTGGAGGCACACCCTGAGTAGTTATCAAAACTACTAAGTTGGAGGTGAAGAGGGAGAGGTGTAGTTGGGTTGTTTCTCCATCTTAGTTCCATGCCTTAAGAAATACAGCAGCGAGGAGGGATGGTATCCTGGCATCAATAAAAGAACAGTTTGACTTTGTTACTTCATTTTCAGATATCTTTATCAGCACCTTAAGAAGGTTATCAGTTTTGCTGCTCCAGGGAGGGCCTACAGTGGCATGTAGATCTGGAAATAAGCAAGAAATGATAGAAAGCTTTTCACAGCTTCAGGAAGATCTCCTAGCTCTAATGTTAAACCATGTAAAAAAAATGGCTTTGTTTGTAGGTCGTAGTCACAAACAAAAGGCAGATGAATCTTTCTGCTAGATGCTTTCCTATTCTTTTTAGTGTGGATACACATTTACCTTAATTATTTAATGCATATTGGTAGCTCAACTTATAAATATTTCATTACATGTATGCAAGCAGCCTACGAGTGACTATAAGCTGAGGAAAACTCCCTAAATATTACTTTCTTCCAATATAACTTGACAAACCCAAGGAACTGCCCACAGTTATTTAAGAACCTTGTTGATCGTATCATGAAGGATTTTCAGAATATGCATTACTGCCGTCATAAAGATAAGGTTCTTAAGGCTTAACTAAAGCTATCAAAAGTGTAAGTTAAGACAAAGAGCAGGCATGTCTCATTCAAACAAGCTTTTTCCCATTCTCTCCTTATCTCATTTGCAAAAATCTTCACAGTACAGTCTAGTAGAAACCTCTTTCATTATTTGATTATTCAGCTTCTAAATCTAACACTGTGACATTTCAGAAATATGAAAATTCAAAGCATTATTAAACAGATAAATAACTTTGCTATCACCAAACCTGGAAAATAAACATATCCTTGTTCCGAAATAACAGCCTTTGAATTTTGCTAATGTCTGCAAATGATATAACCACTGCAACTGTATTATAATGTTTGGAACAGGGCTTATAAACGTGGAAATAACAAATTGCAGCCAGTGTGTACTGTACCCATTGCAGATACTGTATACTATGCCCATGAAGTGGATAGGCCAACAAGGACAGCCAGTAGGTGACACACTTCAATTGTCCAATATGCCGGTGTTGTTCCCATGCTGGCAATCAGGGATTATTTACAGTATCCCTACCCTTACTCCTCAACTCAGTTATATCAGACTAGAAAGACAAGGCCAGTTTTTAGACAGAACAGACTGAATATTGAGGAAGGTTTTCCTCACTTCCTCTTGCAGTGTTCTGGCCTAGAAAGTCTTTCTTCTTCACCCCTTTCATTACCAAGAAAGGATTTCTTTCCTCAAGTGTCTGACAAGTGTTTAGTTTTCTGCTTCCAGAGCAAAGTTCTTAATTAGCAACAGGGTGAAAAAATAAAAGTACAATTAACATCTAGTGGCAGCTTGGTCTTAGAATTTGCGGACTTGCAAGTTTGCCTAGTGTTTAAGCAAAGTGTTTAAGTTGTGTTTACCTTAAAACTTAAGAAGTAGCCTATTTAATGTAAATTAATTCTAAAATCAACTAACGTGTTTGTAATTAGGCAGTTTGACATCAGAGCTGAAAGACACGCCTGTATCCCAAGACTGAGGAGGCCCTTCCGCAAATAAAAATACATATTAAACCAGTGAGCTTTATCAGACTGCTCCTTGGCAATCCTATTTTAAAGGCCAAATAATGCCTTAGAGAAAGTGATTGTGGGTAAGTTTCACATATTCTTATCAGGTACTTTATGGCATATTGTACTTTAGTAACTGATAGAGCTTGTATCACTAAGCCCATTTTCTCAACAAAAGGAATGTAGTTATGGGAATAAGATAAACTAGATATTTTGAGGTTGACAGAGCTTTGAAAATTGAAGTACCTATTAGCAATGAGAAAATTTCCTAGTAATTTTGGGGAAGTAGATCTCCGTCATAAATATGGAAGGAATCACAATCTCTTATTCGATAGTCATGATAGTTCTGCATCGCTGTGATGATAATAGAATTATATTTTCAGTGTTCTGGGGGGGAATGATATGTAAAATGATTTTTGTTTTTATGTCATTGCTTGTATTCTTTTTGACTGTGATCTGACAAGCGGGAAATAGCATAGCATTAGTCACTAAAATAAGAGCTGAGAAGGTACCAATTTAGTTTCTATGCCTTATGCAAAGAAAATGGAAAACTCCAAGACTGTTTAATAGTCACCATTTCTCTCCCTATTATTCAAAACTTTCATCCATCATTAGAAACAAAGTCTTTGGAAATCCTATTTTGACTAGAGTTTTCAATAAGTGCTGCTATTCAAACTAGGTATTATGTGATTATTCATTGCAGTTGAGCCTTCAGCTGAGTTAAATTAAGTGCACTTACATGTTCTCTCTTCCCCTGTCATTAACTGCTCTATGGCAGCCTCTAGTTAGGTCGTATAGATCAATGTTTCTCAAACTGTGGGCTGTAAAAGAACTCAAAGGGTCTTGCCAACTGTTAGGCAGCAATAGTGAACAGCAGATCAGTTCCCTAAGTCTGCAGTAGATGTTTTTTTCCCTGGAGTGGAGAAGGATAAAAATATAAAATAGTGACTGCAGATATTTATTTTATCCAGGGAATGCTAGAAACCTTTACCTGCCCTCAATGTATTGAAACAGTTGAGAAAACTGTAGGCATTTGATACATTGTATTGAGAGAGGATTGCAGTGCCGAAAATTTTGGGAAACACTCTGGTTTTTAGATTTCGTTTGGAAAAAGTGCAAATTCCTTTTTTGCCTACCTTTCTCACTAGCATCACTTAGATGTCTCAGGCCGCATCAGACGACTTCATGTACCTACATGAGTGTGTGGCACTCCCTGAGATATCAGAGAAACAAACCTTCTATATCCAGGCCATGAGTAGGGCCGGGGACCTCTCTCACTTGCAGCATGGTCAGGTCAACACTGGTACATCAGAACACAATCAGCAGGGACGACCCAGATGCTCATGATCCTTCCAGAGAAGGAAGCTAAGAGTTGGGAAGGGCATCATGACATTGTGACTGTTTCACAGTCATGGGGCTCCTCGCAAGCTTTTTATCCTAGACAAAGAGAGGGAAATGAGAAAACCTCTGCTATCTAGGTACTAGATAGCGTCACAACTGCTTTCTTAATAGGAATATTTAAAAAAAAAACAAAACCAAAAGAGAATCTATGCTGAAACTACCTTACTTCTGCCTGAATTAGGTGCTGTGTCTTGCAGTTCTATACTAACATATTTGTTGTTTGTTGTATCAGTTAGGTATTGTTATGCTGCTTCTTTACATTACTATCTGTTGAATTTAGAGTATGGGGAGCTACAAGAAGAAAGCAGACTAAAGAGTTTGGTTCGACCGCCTGAGTGAGAATCTACATAACCAGGATGCACGGGATGGCTGTAAGAAAAAGCAGCTGCTGCTACTGTTTTTCTTGCAGCTGACTGAAGCTCTGGGCCTGTAAGATGAGCAGTGGCTACTGAAGATTGCACTGTGTCTCTGGCACAGTGATCAACAGTGGATGAAAAGCTTTCAGATGAGAAGGATCACCTCCAAGTCCTCTTCTGGGACCTGATGCTCTTCTTTGTCATCAAGGCATGACAAGTAAAGGGCAGAGGATCATCTAGCCCCCCCTCCCTCATCTAGCACCTATTCCATGACAGCTACTATCCTTTTACCTCCCAGGACTGCTAGTCTGGTGTCCTCATAGAACATTAAGTGGCTCTCTGGGCAGTCTTGAAACAGTTCTCAGAGTTCAAAGTTCTCTGTTGTAGGAAAGATAGGCACCTTCTTAACAGGATACACGGTATAACTTTTAGCATTCAGGTCAGCAAATAGGAGGCGCTGCATACCTCCTCCATCGGGGATTACAACCCATGGATGGCATAACTATGCTTTTTCTCTCTGTAGGGAGAAGCTGGAAAGCACACTTAGTAGTCATGGAAGGTAAGAGAGATTATGCAAAAGAATTGAATGCAAGTTTCTTACAATATCTTCAAAGACGAGCCTTACTAGCCACACTAGAATAGAGAAAAATGAAACCTACTGCGATTACACAGCCAGTTTGTCATACCCTTAGTCAGTGGCTGTGGTAACTGGATGGGAACCTGGTATGTGTAGAGTGTGCATCCACACTTTCTTCACTAAGATAAAGTAGTAGTGGTTAAATTAAAAGATGTCAGATTAGAATTCCTGAACTGTAGGAAAAATGAAATCAGTTTAAAAAGTTGTTGTCTTAAATTCAGCAATTCTGACTCTTCCTCTTCTACTTCTTCACTTCCCAGAAAAGAATACCAAGGTCCCTTTTTCTCACAGTCACTGCTGCTACCAGATTACCTCTGCTTACTCCCTTCGCAGCTTTCAAGAGCCACCTCCCTTCATCATAACTTCCCCTATGTCACACTGTGGCTTGGGGGCTTTTGCCTGTTATTCAGACACTGACTTTCATTTCTTTTCATTTTCTTTTCCCCAGCTTTCAAGGCATACCTTCCCTATACAACTGCCTTTGTTTCAGTATGCTGCCAACAGAACACCCTCCATGCCCCACAGAACACTGCTCTACAGGACTGTATTAGTGTCAGGGTCCTTTTTCTTCTTTTGCACTTGTAAGTGGAATAAGTGACACATGGCTTTATTCTTCAAACACTTGTGACTCTGTCAATAAGTAAATTGACAGTTTAGATGAGAAAAACAGAGCATTGTTCTTGTTCCCTAGGAAATTTCCAGGCTGAGGTGACTGTGCTTTCATCTGTCTGGAGATTAATTCCTCAGTTCATATTTCCCTCTTTTCCTTTCTCTTAACTGCACTTACCTGCATATTATCCCGCAGCTCTAAGCAGACACCAGGAAATAGTACTAGAAACATACCTTAAACCATCCAGTTGTGGATGTGAATATGTTCACAACACCTAAGTACTTGAATTTTAGGACTGCAGCCTCCTACACTTAGGATGATGTACAAGGTGAAACCAGCACAGACTATGCAAAGAATAAAAGTATTGCAGGCAGAATGGTCTGTAAGATAAATAATCTGCTGGGACTAATAGGAAAAGGTGGAGGGAAATGATCCTTAATTACTCTTCCTGAAAGGAGCTGCCTGTGGGTTGAGCACAGTGTGTCCCCATTAGAGAGTGAGCACAGTGAGAGCAGGACACCTGGTTCACTGTTGTCTGGAACCAGACTATTTCTCCTCTGCCAAGACCAAGACCTGAAACACTATGGGGCAGCTAAGGATGGCAGAGGGATTTCAATTGAGATAGTTCTGGGCGAAGCTGCTAGGTTAGACACGGAGCATTAACAGAGCAGCAAAAGACAGTAAATCATCAATACTGGCATAGTCTGCTGGAGTGGAGCTCTGCACTCAGGCATTCTTCAGGCTCCAAGCCTCAATGTGTCATTCCAACGGATTGCGATTGCTTAACATTTGACTCTCACCACTCTTTGTACTGTAGGCACATTAATGCTGTAGATGGCAGCTGAGCGTGGGCAGGAGGTATGAGCATGACCATGATAAGGCTTTATTATCACTAAAGCAAAAAGAAGTAAGAGCCAGCATTACAGATTTATGAATGTTTGTTTCACCCTATCCAGGGAGTTGATTAATGTCTTAATTATTTCAGCACAGCAGGATTCTTCTAGGATTCTGTCTCCTGCATGAGAACAGCTTTTACAGTATTTCAAGGTTTCCTGTTTATTGCTAGAATTTAAAATAATACTTTTTTTTTTTCTTTCTGTCAAAGACAAGGGCAAAAACCTAAAATGCATTCTGAATACAGAAGCTCCCTAAAGGAAATTCTCTACATATGTTCCATAATTCTAACTGTTCTGCCACTGAGGTATGAGATGGGTAGCAGGTTTTCTGAAACGCCCATACATTTTTGCCTCCATTGAATAAAGTGGTGGGTTTTCCTTCCAAGATATTTTGACAGTTTCTTAATAGTCCTCAGATTTAAGCTTGAGGATCTGAACCCTCTTTTTTTTTTTTTTACATCAGTAGTGAAATAATGCACCAAAATATGGGAAGCAGCATGTTTGGGCTTTCCTTTCCTTCACATGAGCATGTGTGGTACTTCATTCACATAATTTCTAGCTTTGGTGTTCACGTTATTGTTTTGGCATTACAAAACCTTTTATTAAAGTTTTCATTTCACTTTTCTGGACAGGGCACAGGAAAATGCCAAATTAAAATGCAGTCCTTGAAAGGGAAATAATGCAATATACGAGATTGTATTCAAGGAATAATGAAAACATCTGATTTCAGTTTTTAAGGAGGGATGGTTATTATGATGCTTTTGTTTGTCTTAAGAAAGCCTGCTGTAGGCAAGTCTCCAGGTTTTTTGGTTTTTTTTTTTTCACTTAGAAAAAGGCAAAGGAAGAGTTTAGAGATCAAGTTTTCCTCTGTTGTAGGAACTGAACATGACTGTAAGTGTTCCATGTGTCAGACTGGTTGCTCCAAACTACCTATAATTCCTGAAAATGGCTAAAACTAACATGGAGTTCTTGAAATATTTATTTTGTTTTTTTTCAATTAATAATGCTTTTCACTGAGGTGGGATTTTTTTTTTAAATTTGAAATGCAATGCCAAAAAAACCCTACGATTTAAAAAAATATTTTTTCTTATGAAAAGTTGCAGAACTAGAATTCTTCATCTTGATGTATTTGGCCCATATATTTTTACTGAGTGCAATAATCACCAGTGAGATTATTAATCATTTTAACTTTACTAGCCACTGATCACAGCTGATCATTGATATTTATTTTGGTACTGTCTTGCGAACTACAGTTTTAAAAATGTTTGACAATAATGAATGTTGGCTCCACCTTTGACTCTACTCTTCTGACAGCAGACTGATTGTTGGAACCCAGAAAAGAAAAAAGGCAACTTGAAAAGCTGGTTAGGGGATTATTGCAGAAGTTACTGACAGCAAAACTGATCCAGATCTTAGGACCCTGGTTACTTCTGAATTTGATAGTTCTTGGATGCCTATATTCAGCTACTTCTTTTTCAAGAGGTAAAGTGTTTTTTCTATTCATGGATATACACTGAGCATTTTCAAAACCAGTTTGATGTTTGGATAAGCCATTCAGTGGCTGGCCCAATAAATCATAAATATCTCCTATTTTACTGCGAATCCCAGTTTCTTCTAACACGGATTCACTTTCACTGAGATTTATTCTTTTCACTTGCCGTTCATTCTCCATTCCCCAACTTGTTTTTACAGTTCTCAATGTGGTACTGCTGACTACAAGTTCCTCTGTAAATCCAGCATGGAAGCAGCCTCTCTTTATAACTTCCTCTTGGAACAATCTTAAGATTATTCTTAAAAAATATTGTCTGTATTTGACCTTATATCCAGCAATAATGAAAAAGTGGAAATCATTCTTCTGTAGTCTGCAAGTTTATAGCACAGCAGAAGCTGTAATGCAGTTTGATCTCATGATCATTCCTGCCTATCCTTGACCATATCTACAAGCACTGCAGGACGTGTGCAGTTATGTGCAAAGCAGTAAGAGGAAAAAAGATTACATTTTTAAAGCTCCAGCAACATTGCGGCCATCATTACCAACAGCAAGGATTTCCATCCAAACACAGGGCAGCTTCACTGAAAAGAACACAGTGATGAAATTTAGAGAGAGTGAGTACAAATATTGATTCAAGCAGACAGATTCAGGCTATATCCACTAAAGGCAGTGGTAGACAAAGAGCTACACAAAACCCTTTCAGAAAGACTGGTAGCTGAAAGCAACTGCCCTGAAGGCACCCATAACAGACCATCACACTAAGAATAATATAAAAAGGCTTAGGGAGACATTGACCAAACCAGAAAAAGCTACAGCCTTCAAGATTGGAGATGGTGAAACTGACTTTTGTGGCTGTTTAGAACAGCATCAGTGCAAAAAGTCTTTTTATAAGTTTTCCCATTTTATAAGCTTTAAATACTCTGTCTTTATAGTTAGGCTGAATATACGATCCTTCATAACTCCGTAGCTCCCAGTCAAGTCTCTTTCAGGTTAGAAGGAGGAACTCTTTGTTGATTCTTGGTGCAAATGTGCTATACCTTCACCTTGTCAAATCAAGATCTTACCATGGCATCAGGTAGTGCATGTCATCATAGCCGGGAAAGTGACAAAGAGATAAAATAGGCAGGATTACTGCTGGATTAGTGCTGGCAGACTGGGCCAGAAGAGGCACGCAAATACGTACAGCATTAGCTAAAATGCTGAATGCAAATATTCTTTGCCATGTGGGTGGGAATTGTTTTGGAGCATTCAGTTTCATCAAACTAGGGATAGAGGTTATTTTAACCATTTGAATTTATAGGCAATTGTGTTTCTAATAACCAGGAATTGTATCCTGTTTGATTTACCAGTTTAGGAAGAGCCAGACGTGATTGATCATGTGTAATTCTCTATGAATACTTGGTACTCTTTTTTACTGACACATGACAGTAACTAGTGAGACAAATAATTTGGTATCGTGGATTAAATGTTTTCTTGCCTGTTAAAAAACAAAAACTAGTTGTTATTTTGAATTTAAAAAATATTTTTGTGAATAATCGTAATGTTAATGAATACCTTGAATATAGCTTTTCCTCTTTCTGTAGAAAGATCATAATATTTTTATAAGCAATTTGTCATTTTGAAACTCTATTTGGTACATCAATATTATATAGTGCCTGACATGAGAATTCTGTATGCAGATTGCTGCAGAATGTCTTCATCATAGCAAAGAAGGCATGAAATTTCACGCCCAGGATAAGATGAGAATTCTGCCTCCTTCCAGCAATTTGTTATCAGAAAGTAAACCTTAGTTAAAAAAAAAAAAATGTGTGCATGTAGATTTTTTTACAATTTAGTAGGACTGCTGATATGATTAAAGTTTAGGAATGAGCATTAGTATATTGCTCAACCAGGGCCACAGGGAATGTGAGGAGACTTCCTTGCTTATCTGTCATTACATGCACAAATATAGCAGACTGTTCATTACTTGTTTGTCCTACTTGACAAGAGAGGTTAAATTCCCAGACTCCAGATATTTTGTTTTGATGTAAACCAAACTTTATTACCTGAGATCTAGCAATAATTGAAATGTGCATCAAATGTGCAAACAGCTTTTTTTTTTTTTCCACCTTTCCCTCTAAATGCCTGAATACGATAAGCAATGTTTCTGTACTTTAATTAGACAGTAGAAATCTATGAGACTGTCTTCATTTGGCTTTCAGCTGTTTACTTTGCATCAGTAAAATCCATACACTTTAAAGGAGATCTCAACTATAATTAAAAGTGTTATTGAACTAAACACAATTACCAATGTTTATCTCATTATGTAATGCTTCTGGCACTAAAAGCAGAATTTAAACTTGTTTTCTTTTTGCCATTATTGTTTTATAGAGTTTAAAACAATGCCTGCAATTCAGTCAGGTAATGACAATTACTACCATCAATTCTCGGGAAAACTTGGTACCCCTGAAGTTCATATGTTTCACATAAGCTTTAGTTATTACCGCGTGTTGAATTCCAGAAAGCGCAGAAGAGGGAAATTGCAGCCAATATTATTTTTCCCAGTACACCTTCCACTGGAATGTGATATATTGTGATTTTATTTATTTATACCAAAATAAAATAAAATAAAATTCTGTCTGCTAGAAACGCTCCACTGATTTTTATAATATGATATTATACATGTAATGTTATGTGATGGAGGAAGTTCTTTTGAGCTCCAGATCTCCATAAAAAAGCTTAAGTGGCATATTCTATAGGAAAAAAGAGTGAGTAGAAGTCAAGTGTCTATGCAAGACTTTCCTCTTTTTTCTTTCCTCTTTTATTTATAATGTCATGAATTACAACAGATATTAGATCTAGGTAAAATGCATAACATGTTCCTCTAAATAGACAATGCTTGATTTTCAAGCTAATTTATTGTATCTTCAATCTCAAGTGACCAACAGGGCTAAAATCTGGTAACACATGTCCAGTCAAGGACCTCGGTGGGGACATCTTGCAGAGGACCATCCTGGTGGGGACCAGTGAGCTTTAGTGACCAGCAATTTCTCCTCCCTGCTCACTTCCAGTACTCAGTGCTGTCCTGCCTCACCTCAAATTTCCCACTCTTTGATTATACCTCCCCCATGCAACTGAGATGTTACAGCAGTCCTTTGCTGCCAGCACAGCCTGCATTGGATCCCTTCCCCATGCAACAGGCTCATTGTACAGCAGGGCTAGACACGGGACATATACAAACTTAGGTGGACCGAAGATATTGTCCACGGGACAGCATTTCAGTTGTCTTTCTGCCTTGTCTTTTGGCAAGTGAACTCAATGTGCTTGCATTGAAGTGGGCTGTGAGAACTTAAGCCAGACTTAAGACTTGCAAACTTACATTATGAGAACCTTGGATTGTATTGCACTCTGTCCAGACATGAGAAAGTAATAGAAAACTATGTCTCCCATATTTCTCAAAGTTTCTGCTTGCTCTAAAGGAGATGCTGTTTTTTTCTCCTTGGGTTTCTCAGTCCTGAAGATGTTATGTATATCTTCACTACCCTAACAGACCTAAAAGATTCTTCCTGAAGGTTGGCCTTTATGAAAGAAATGAACAGTTCTCACTTAGTCGTGTATGGTACAGCAAGGACTGGGGTTCAAAGATTGTGCATCCTCTAATTTTCAATATTGCAATTTCCTTTTTATGAATGAGATACCTTTAGGAATCTGTTTTGTAAGAAATAACTTCAACTATTATGAACTCAGTAAGCTGCAGAAAAGTAGATTCACTTTATTTTACTGAATGTAGAGCTAAGCTTAAAACATTGCAAATGAACATTGGTGGGAAGGAACAATTTGAGAACAAAGGATGGCTTCTTAAATACTGGCAGTTATATGTACTGTAGAAAGCTTTCTCACTACTTACTGACATACTCCAAATCAATCAAGTATCTCTGTGTTGCTTTAATCATAGTAGGTATCCTATGCCAACCACTTCATGAGAAAATAACTTTTCAGAGAGAAACGATTCTCAGCTCAAAGTAAGTAGCAGCCTTGAATTGGAGCAACTGTAAGACAAATAGGTCATTCTACTTTTTTATGACTAATATATCCCTAGAGCTGTGAGGACGTGGGGAACCTTATTAAAGTATCTTTGTTAATATTTCTCGACTATATTAATCACTATATATTGTGTAAACGGTGGATAGCCACTGTAAGCTGAAGTCCTCCTGAAATGCCCACATAATTTCTCACTGGCATCTTCTAATTTTCTTGATCTTCAAGCAGTACAACAACTCTGCAGTTGAGGAAAACATAAATCTGCAACTTGTGGTGAGGGCCAGCTCTGAACGGCAGATCTGAGTTGCAGACCTCTGTGTAAAGCTGCCATATCTTACTCTGCTTCATCATCACCACCAAACCTGAAGCAATTTTAGCATCTTCTGATGTCATAAATATTTGTGCAGGTAGTTTCAAAACCATTTTTATCATGAAATGCTGCAGTGGCAGTTCTTGTCCTGGGAGTGTGCAGACAATATCTTCATCATTTGTCAAACTGTCTTGGGATACGTTGTGTTTTCAGGCTCGTGGAGAAAGGCGGAAAGGTTACTTTTGGGGTTGCTGTAGATATACAAACTGTATGTCACAACTGGAAACGGTTCTTGATAAAGTACCCATATTATATATTTACTTTCATTTGTGGCATTGATAGTCAATTTTTTTTAATTTTTTTTTTTGACACAAAATTTCCTGAGCAACCCTTCTGCCCACTTAAACTTTTATTTTTCTAGTTTCAATCATCTGTGTACTGTGTAGTACTCTTTGAAACCTTCCACACAGTCAATTTAAGAAATTACACAAAGTATTTAATGTGAGGTACAATCATATTTCTTGCAAGTAATTGTACGTTAATAACACAAAAATGCAGGTGAATTCTGACTATTGCTTTTTGAGATCCCGTTTGGATACTCTACTATTCAATAGATGAAGAAGGCTCTGGTTTTGGGACTCATTATGCTACTGCTCAGAGAGGTCGTAGAAGTCTTCTTCTCTGGAGATATTAAAAACCTGCCTAAACACGTTCCTATGCAAGGTGATCTAGGTGAATCTGATTTAGCAGTGGGATTGGACTAGATAATCTTCAGCAGTCCCTTACAACCCCTACGATTTTGTGGTTCTCTGATTTTCTGATTCTCTGATTCATTACTGCTTTCAAAAAAGAGAAAGAAATGGGTTTTTATTTTCCTTCAGCTTTTAAAAATAAATACATACATACATACATACATACATACACAACTTTAATTTGACAATAATCTATAAAGGTGAGTTTTAATATTTTCCCTTTTGTTATCACTACTTTTTACATTGTTGCTTTTCAGTTTTATTATTTCCTTTTTTTATTATTATTTTGCTTGTTTTGCTTGGACTACTCTATTCTGAGCCTTTCTGAGCACCTGTGAAATTATTTCACTAATTGACGTATTGATTAAAACCTTCTTGCTGGAAAATGAGGGCTTATTCGAGGTATGCTGTACATTTTGGGACTTCTTAAGGGGACTGAAAGCTTCATTAAGAAAGAACCGTATTAGCTCTGCCTTACGGAGGAAAATCACCACAATATTAGAAAAACAACTGGCTTTTACAATAAGTTGTGTGACTTGAAGACACAATATATAATCAGATACCCATACACTTGACAATTTTGAGACCTGAGCCAGAAAAATTTGCGTAATTTTTAGAAGTAAAATAGACTCTAACAATATTGCCTGAATTTCTTGTGCAAGAAATCTTTGCCTTTTACATTAAATTTTATAGATCTTTTCACTTGTGCTGTTTTGAGGCTTTTGTACTGCTCCCATTTGCTCATATTATACTGTTACTGGCATTTCTTCTTTGGCAGACAGTAGCTGGAAGTGATGGGAGATTTACGCATTAAGGTGAGAGGACAGCTTGTCAAGATGGTCATATGCAGATGTCTTTATACCACGGAGATGTGGTAGGAGGCGAGCAAAATAAGGTAATAAACAAAAGCAAAAACTATTTTAATTATTTTTATTTAACTTTTATTTCAGAAACACAGGAGTCTTTATTTACAGTTAAGATCATCGTGAAAACATAGCTGTAGAGTCTTAGCACTTACTGCAAACAAGACTCAGAACTTCTGGTTTAGAACGTCTGTGCCAACCTGATTGTATTTGCTACTTTTCCTTGAAATAAAGATTTTTCTTTCTCTCGCAGAGTTGGATGGTGGAAGTTATACCTGTGGGGTCACAAACGGGGATTAAGAAAAGACAAGACTCATAGCACATGATGTTGGGGAAGCAATAGATATTTAATGGAGACATGGAGATGGATGAGCAGCCTGTGGCTCATAGACACAGCCGTGGGCTTCTTCCTCCCTCCTGTGCCCTGAAGTTGCACAGCCCAAGTGTATTATTTTCGTCTATAGACACCAGTGTGCAAAGGCGAGACCACTAAATCAAGGTTAAATCAAATACTTTTATTGTTCAAATAACCTCTTTCACCTGGCTACATAAAAAATTTATCAGCTTACTGGCCCATAAAGTGGTGTCATCTCACCGAGCAAGAGAAAGAGATGGAGCATGGTGGTCGGACAGAGTCGATAGGTGCTGTACCTTCAGGGTGTCCTCTGGTAAAAAGCGTGCATGTAATCCTTTTCCAATCCTACCCATCCAGCCCAGCTCCTTTTATCTTCCTCTCAGGGACTGAAAAAGGGTTAGCAAAATCACCTGCCTCTTGCATGGCCAGTGCATGAGCAGGCTGAGTGCCAACTTGTTTGTCCCACACTAGCAGCGATTGCAACACCATGCCCTGTTCCCATAATACTTTTCCTGGCTGCTCATGCTCCCTGGGCTCTGCTTCAAGGTCTTGTAAATACCAGGCAGCTGCAACTGTTTTTCTAATTTTTTTTTTTTATCCGATTCCCTGCCTGTTATCTGCTTAGTTAAGTACAAACAGTCACATACTTTCTCACTACAAGCTGGCTAAAAGTTAATGCTTAAGATAATTCACTGCTTTCTTATCTAACACAGTCACATACTTTATCACTGCAAGCTGGCTAAGAATTGTTACTTGAGCGAATTCAGTGTTTTAAAATTTGACTATAGGATACTTTAACTATATATACACATATAATTCGTCTACATATGTATCTCATGTCCCACAACAGACCTTTATTTATTATTTCTGATACACCAAGAGGCTTTCATGAAGGCAATCCTAGGCTGCTAATCTTCAGGATTAGCAGAACATCAATAAAAGATTTGGATAAAAATCTCTTAATACCCTCAGGTGGATCCCATTAGGCCCCATACGCTTGTGAACATCTAATTGGCTGAGCAGTTGTCTAGGCATTTCCGCTTGGATCATTGGAGCTTTTTTCTGCTCCTTCTCCCTTCAGTTCTGCGCACCCTCCTCCTTACTTCACCAAGAATTGAGAATCCTATCATCTTGTGGTTGCTGTGTCCCAG
This sequence comes from Cuculus canorus, assembly GCF_017976375.1. Classification (NCBI taxonomy): domain Eukaryota; kingdom Metazoa; phylum Chordata; class Aves; order Cuculiformes; family Cuculidae; genus Cuculus; species Cuculus canorus. Next base: position 72,599,010 of record NC_071402.1, read on the forward strand.
GTATCTTCCAACTGTCACACCTACCACAAAGCCTTATCTATTCACAAACAACAGGTCCAACAGGGAGCCTTCCCAACCTGGTTCACTCACCAGTTGTGTCAGGAAGTTGTCTTCCACATTGTCCAGGAACCTTCCAGACTGTTGCCTTTCTGCTGTATTATACTTCCACCAGACGTCTGGTAAGCCGAAGTCTCCCACAAGAACAAAAGATAGTGATTGTGAGACTTCCCACAGTTGCTTGTAGAATATCTCATCAGTCTGTTCTTCCTGGCTGGGCTATCTATAGCAGACTCCCACCACGATATCTGCCTTATTGGGCATTCCACTGATTTTTACCTGTAGATGCTTAACTCTATCATCACCATCATTGAGATCAAGGCAGTCAAAACACTCTGACACAGAGGGCTGCCCCACCAGCTCTTCTTCCTCTCCTATCTCACCTAAAGAGTTTATAGCCAACTATGGCAGCATTCCAGTTATGTGAGTCATCCTATCACGTTTCTGTGATGGCAATTATAGTTTTTTTGCTGTACAATGACTTCTAGCTCCTCCTGTTTGCTACCCATGCTGTGTGCATTGGTATAGATCCACTTCAGTTGGGTTATTGATTCCGCCATGCTCCTGGGGTGAATAACCTTTATTCCTAAGTGACTACTAGCTCTGTTTTCTAACCCATCAGTAACCTTTGCATCTTTGCTGTCACTTGAAGTGCTGTCCCCACTTTCTCTGAGGTGGCAGACCTAAGGGTTCTGCTAGCATAGCGTCCCTCGGATATTAGAGTGCAATTCCCAGGCTTTTTTCTATCAAGCCTGCTTTTGTCCCCCTCCTCCTTCATATCTGGTTTAAAGACCTATTGATGAGCCCTGCTAACTTCTTGCTAAGCATCCTTTTTCCTCTTGGGGACAGGTGTACCCCATCCTTTGTCAGCAAGCCTGGTGTTGTGTAGGTCAAGCCACGGTTGATAAAACAAAGTTTTCCTTCACACATGAGGTTTAGAGGCTTCTTTGTGTTTGTTAGACAATATTAGACACTGATTAATAGCTGTAACAGCCTTACATATTACAACACCAAAACCTGAAGTTTAAGTAAAGATAAGTAAATGAAGTAAAGATAAACAAATACTATTAATTCGACTGATTTTTTTTTCTTCTTAATTTTTTTTTTTTTTTAATAATACCTTTTCAGTCTATTTTAAAGAAGGGAACTTGGGGTTTTTACTCTTGGAAGAAATGTTCCTGTCTTGATGTGGAAATTATTGAAATACTTCCATAGTCCAGGAAACATCATTTTCAATACATATTCAAAAAGTCTGGTTGACATATCCCAAGTATTCTGCATTTCTGAGTCAGAGCCCATAAGGAACACAAGAATGAGTTAATAAAATGAGAGTAATATTTTTTTACAGTTTGGTTCTATTTGCCTTCTTGCTCTTCAATCTTTATTGTAAATTGATTCATATTTACAAAATTTCTCTAAAACTAGTCTTAGAGGGTGTTGAGTATTTGTTTAATTTTAAGTAAACCAAGAGTCTCAGATATGAAATTGTTCTTAAGGATTCTGTCTATTCAATTGCATGATCTGCTATCTTATCTGACCCGGGGAGACAATTGCTGTTCTCCATGTGAATCCAGCTTCTTAATATAAGCAGGAGGTTTTTCTTATTCATATTTCAGTAGCTGGCAGAAATGTGATAGCTATTGTACCACCAGAGAAAAAGAACTATTCCAGAATTGAAAATCTTGCAGTATTGCTCCTTTTCTTTTGTTGTGTCACAGCAGTGATGGTGTTTCTCATTATCTTCCCGTAGCATATGTGGCTATCACTCCTTTGACCTTACAAGAACCTTGCTGAATTACAATGTCTCATAAACAGGCCAAATTATTGCAAGTCCTGTAATTGCATTCATGTGATGCTTTTGTTTTGGTAGGTTACTTCCTTTGCTGCTGATACCTAACAATTCTTGGAACATTACTAAGGTATGTAGGTCCACTAAGATTTGATAAAGAAGATGATGAATGGTGATTGTCACACCATCTGCACACATGTCCCTTATCCTGTGCAGTTCAACTCATTGCTAACTACCAAGCCAGCACCAGAGCTTTTTATCCCTTATACAGTTGGCACTCCATAGTCATCCAGTAATTTTTCAGGCTTACACATACTCTGTTTTGTTCATAAACTTGAACGTAAAAATAGTGTTCATATTTTAAAGATATTTTTAAGAGAATCCTTTAAGTGCTGGATTTTACCTCTACAAAGGAATTTGCATAAATGTACAGGGAAAGTTGAAGGGCCTGTAGCACAAAGCAATAAAAGTTTCACCTCAAAAAACCAATTAGATGGATTTAGAGAAGACTCACTTGTCAAAATTATTTAGAGGTGCTATTCAGAAATTATACTAAAAATTATGGGTTTCTTACTGGAAGGATAGGTAAAGTACGTTTTTTGTAAGGATAGGTATGTAAAATAACGCTTTGCCTGCGTCAAGATGAAAAGGACTGTGGGTAGATTAAAACCAGCCAAATTTCTTTTGTTGTTGATGAAGTACTATATAACAGTGGAATTTCTTTTCCTCTTCCCTCTTTTTTTTTTTTTTTTGAATGTGCATATATTACTTAAGATATAAGAGCATATCTGTACTAAATGGAAAATGTTTAACAGTGCTATTCCCAAGTCATACTAAGTCATATAACTTGCATTCAAAACAGAAAAAAAACCCTGTGCATGATGATTTTTATCAGTCAAAACATATTTTCATTTGATTTCAGGATCCTACTCCTGAAAATGGATCTAAATAAATATGTGTAGAGATAATCACTAAAATGTACATTGTTTTTTTTTTTCCCCTATTGAGCTGTACACATTACCTTTTTAAGTCACAATCAAGGATAAGAGGTCAATTTTTTTTTGTCTCAGCAGTCACTGAAATTTAAAAGGAAACCTGTATAAGGCTAAAATTTCATTAAATGAGTCCCTATACCATGATCGCGCATTCAAATGAAAGTGCTTTCACAAATGTATGTCACTGTTCACAGCTGGTAGGAAGAACCCCCTACGAAAGCTGGTGTTTTATCTTCATTGCACTATTATCAAAATTTTCTTCATTGCTTCCTATAGGCCCTTGACAGAAGTAAATAAAAATTGAAAACAGCCTTCATATAAGGCCCTAAATACAGAGGACGTATAGAGAAGAGGTGCCTGACTAAAGTGCACTCTGTATACTGGCCCTTCTCTTGCTTGCAAGTTTTTACAGACAGCAAGGGTTCAATTCAGCAAAATAACACCTGAGTAAGTGACTGTGAAGGAGTATCTTCAGGTCCAGCATTTATGGAGTAAGACAAATCAGTGGGTAACCCTACCAGAAGCAAACCAGTGCTGCTGAGTTATGAGGAGACTAACGATAAGATTCATTAAAAGTTTGAAGTAATTCAACTGTACATGACAAATTAAAGAACACAACAGAGACTAGAAACATGGGCAGGATTGCTATACTGCTTTATAAATTCAAAAGAAGCAACTCTGTGCCAAAAAATCTCAGGAATATCTTAAGAAAATTTAATCTGCTTTTATCTGTCAGTTTTTGGTTTAAAATACTATAGTTCATTCCTTCTTTTGAGCAGATGCCTTTGGGATTTTGAATTCAATTAAACCATAAATATTTCAAACTAAGAGGAAAAATCAAGATGAACAGTTATGAAAGTATGCATTTTTGTTATTAGTTCTTAATTAATGGTATTTAGAAACTGTTTAATTTGTTTAAAAGAATTATATTTAATACAAATGCTAATAGGAAAGTCAAGAACAAATTTAAGATATTTACCAACCATAAATGTAGTAAGAAGAACCATGGGAACTTATTTAAATATTAAAATGTTTCATTAGATGACTGGCTTTTTTTTTAATAAATTAGTGTATTTTGCTCTAATTGACTGCGTTTCTACTTGGAATACTACTACTGTTGGTTTGAAATTAGAGTTTTGAAACAGTCACTAGCTAGTGGCTCTCAGTACTTTTAATGAGTTATACTGATCCTTTCCCAACCTTCCATCCAACTCTCTACTTCTTTTGAAGTTCTGATCCTTTATAAATAATTATGAAGTAGCTTGAAATTGTATTATAAATTAATGTAGTAAAGTTTGCTTAATGGAATATGTTCCAAATTAGATAAAATCCCTTGACTTTATAGACAAGAAAATAGCCTCATCCAATCATTCCTACAGAACTTTTAGGGGATTCTATCAGAAGATCCTTTTTCTCTTTGATTATGCTGCACTAACCATGTTCTTGATTAAAAATCATGGCACAGGAAGACTGGACATAATATACAAAGAAAAACAAAACATCTCTTTATTATGTGTTCCCGGCGGGGAATATGAATTGTACTTTTTTTTTAAATTTATTTTTTTTTTTATGTAAATGTTACAAGGAGTAAGCCTCTTCTATAAGAGTTAAAAACTCTTCTGTAAAATTTTATTTATTCTTGATCCAATATGACTTATAAAGTCATTTACCAACTACCAAAGAGCTTTGTTTCAAATGCCCAAATCCACTTACAATTTGCAGTTGGCCGATTGTCAGTAAATCCTTTACTCATCCTGTTCATACCAATTGAAAAATGAGATGCTGATCTCAAGCAAGGGTTCACATTGGTCACAAAGTTTTGGAAAGTGAGTAAACACAAAATTCTCACTCTCTAAGAGTTTCATCAATAACAGTTTGAAGAGAAAGGTGGCAAGATGACTGGGAGTGCAGATTTTCTAGCTAATCATCTTTATTAAATCAGCAGGACAAGGTTTTTAGTAAACATGAAGGCTTTGAAGTCTGTTGTGTCGTAAAGCTTTTTTATCTTCTTTATAATTGCCTCTTTCCCCTCAATTTTTAACTTGTATTTTTCCTGGATGAATAATTACCATAAAACCTGATAAATTAGATTAAATTTTCAATGTATTTTTTTGACATGACTGTATTTCCAACAGGATTCCCGTGCTAAAAGAACTGTCTCATCAGTATCAGAGGTGGAAATAAAGACAATGACATGGGACAACTTCAGTTTGTTAAAATTATCTATTTAACATATTTAAGAACTTATTCAATAGGATGATGGTCAAATTATGTACTTAAACACTGCAGCCAGAGATTAATCGATTGCCTTCCCTAGTTAAGAGAAAAAGGCAGAAGTAGGCATAGTAGAAGTCATCTATCGCTGTATGTCTCTAGTGGTACCCTTCCCCTTTGGGTTGTAGATGATAAGAGGCAGATGAAGTAACATTTAAGTGAATTGTGAGGGTAGATTTTATTATTTTTTTTTAACCAGAAATCTGCAGGATGTTTAAACAAGGATTGAAAGATCCAGATGAGTCTTTATATCTTGAAAGGTGCAGGGAGGTAAGGGACAGGACACCATCAAGGCTCTAGGATCTGGGAGATTAATGCCAAGATGAAGAAATATCTCTAAAGAAGCAGAGGGAGCATCCATGAGTCCTGTGGGCCAGAGTAACTTAGTACGGTATATGTGGTTTGGTGTAACCTCTGTAGGAGGTCTGAGAAAAGTGGAATTGTGCCATTAACTGAAAATACTATGACTGTCTAGAAGTCAAAATACAAACCACTCATCCTCATATACTTCTGGGAGGTTACATGTAACTAAGATGTTCCTATAACTTGTAAATAAAGTTCTCATTCAAAACTGTAAATTACTCAAATGTGATAATGATCTCTTTAAAGGGAAAGGGCTCCGTTTCCCCCTTGAAATTTTAATAAAAATACAATTAAGCATATTCATGATTTTTGTCAAACCCTGCTGACACAGAATTGGAATTATATATGTTTTATATATTGTACATAATATCACTTTTTCTACATTTGGTTTTATGTGTTAAGATTACCCTCAAGATGAAAGAGAGCCTAGATCTTCAGTGGAGTTTGCCTGAGTGAATACAGTCTGTAGAAATCTGGGGAGATAACCTACCTTCTCAGGCAATCTTTGGAGCAAGTTTGATCAAAATGAGAGCACAGAAGTTATTTACATTTTCCTAATATTAAAAATATTTGGGTTTTTTTTTAGTTTATATGTTTTATCTATGATAACAGTAAAAAAAAAAGTGAAAGTAATTCTCCTTTCAAATGACTATTCCTTATACAACCTGCACTGCGTTTTTTTAAATAATTTTTTTTGAGTCTTAGTTTTGTAATGTCTTACTTGAGACACAACCTTTTTTATATATTAAAAAATAATTAGAAAAAAGACTCTGAGTATCTACCTCCTATATAACAGGCCTGCTTAGATAAATTCAGTTTGCTTGCCAAAGATTCAGGCAATTGAAACGTATAACTTACATGTGAAAATTCAAATCCCATCAATTTTTAAAGCTTTCTCCCTTACCTAGTACATTTCTACCCAACAGAAATGCTGCTGCTAGGTCAGAAGATTGTCACATAACATGATAAAAGTTTTCCTTTCCAGACACTACAAATGCAGCATGCAAATTTTACTGTGTATCAACTGAAGAAAAGTCATCAAGATTATAATATTTTCCAGCTAAGTAGTCAGACCATGACAGACGTGAAGTGAACATGCTGATGCCTAAACATAGAAATTAGGGTCTGTGGCCTCTGGGCAACTGGAAACGTTCCAGAATGTTGTGTCTGGTGTTCTGCTTTTCATCAAATAGACTCCAACATCTATTGCTCAGCTGCATCACGTCACCAGCTGTCTCCCTCTCCCTTTCTCTGTGCTTCTCCCACCTCTATCCTTCTGCCTCCCTCTTCCTCTTTTTCTTCCTCTCCTCTTCTTTCTCTTTCCCTCTCATACTTTTTTTCCTTAGAAACACTTAATGCATTCATGTTTTGCACACAGAAATAACATGCTTCTAGTTAGAAACCAGAGGGCTAGAAATTACTTGTAGGGATTTGAAGAACATACAAATAATTGGGTAATTTAGTACAAGAAAGTGACACTGTAAAGTTCAATACCTACATACAGCTGCTTTTTTTTTTTTTTTTTTTTTTTCCCTCATAGAATCACGGAATGATTTGGACTGGAAGGGACCTTATCGATCATCTAGATCCACCCTGCTGCCATGGGTAGAGACACCTTCCACAAGATCAGGTTGCTCAAAACCTCATCCAGTCTGGCCTCGAAAAACTTCAGGGATAGTGTATCCACGTCTTCTCTGGGCAACCCATTCTAGTTCCTTAGCATCCACACAGTAAAAAACTTCTTCCTCATATCTAATCTAAATCTACTCTCTTTCATCTTAAAACCATTACCTCTCATCCTGTCACTGCAATCCTTTATAAAGAGCCCCTCCTAGCTTTCTCATAGCCCCCCTTTAAATACTGGAAGATTGCTGTGAGGTTTCCCTGGAGCCTTTTCTTCTCTGGGCTAAACAAACCCAACTCTCTTACCCTGTCATCACACAGGATGTGCTCCAGCCCTCTGATCATCTTCATGGCCCTCCTCTGGACTCACTTTAACATATTCATGTCCTCCAGAGCTGAACACAGTACTCCAGGTGAGGTCTCATGAGAACAGAGTAGAAGGGGACAATCATCTCCCTTGACCTGCTGGTCACATTTCTTTTGATGCAGCCCAGGATACAGTTGGCTTTCCGGGCTTCAAGCACAGTTTGCTGGCTCATGTCGAGCTTCTCACTCATCAGCACCCCGGATTCCTTCTCTTCAGAACTACTCTCAATACATCCTCCACCCAGCCTGTATTTATGTCTGTAGTTCCCTGGGTCTTTGTTTTTCCCTTTTTAAAAAATGGGGGTTATATTTTTCCCCCTTTCCAGTCAGTGGGAATTTCACTAGACTGCCATGACTTCTCAAATATGATGGATAGTAGTTTAAAATAATTTATTTTGAGAGCAACTCATATTGCCTGTCTTGAACTATTTTGGTCAGTATGTCATACTGCTGTCATGACAACAAAGGAAGGAAAGGGAGGGAGATATTTTCCTCCAGAGGGCAAATGAGCACCCCAGTCATGTGTCTACTCTGATATGTGTTCTGAAGCACTCAATCTCCTTCCACTGACTCCACAGAGCACTCATGAGTTGCAATGAATATCTGATTTTCGTGCCTAAATTGATGTCTAAAAGATTGCAAATACTACTTCACTGGAAACTACCAAGAATTCAGAAGATCTAAGACCAGTTAAAGATTAGATCTATTCTTGAAACATTTGATTGAACACCTGTGGTTGGTACCCCTCACCAGGTTTCAGTATAGTATGGGAGATGATGTGAGTGAGAGCAGCCCTGCAGAGAGGACTTGGGGGTGCTCATTGATGAGAAGATCAACGTGAGCAGGCAATGCTTGCTCTCAGCCCAGAAGGCCAACCGTATCTTGGGCTGCATCAAAAGAAGCATGGCCAGTAGGTCAGAGGAGGGAATTCTGCCCCTCTTCGCTGCTCTTGTGAGACCTCACCTGGAGTAATGTGTCTAGTTCTGGAGTCCTCAACATAAGAAGGATATGGAACTGTTGGAACACATCCACAGAAGGACCACAAAGATGGTCACAGAGCTGGAGCACCTCTGCTATGAAGAAAGATTGAAAGAGTAGGGCTTGTTCAGCCTGGAGAAGAGAAGGCTCCAAGGAGACCTTATAGCAACCTTCCAGTACCTGAAGGGGGCCTACAAGAAAGCTGGGGAGGGACTTTTTACAAAGGCATGTAGTGATAAGACTAGGGGCAATGGCTATAAGTTGGAGAGGGGAAGATTTAGACTAGACATTAGGAGGAAATTCTTCATGAGGAGGGTGATGAGGCACTGGCACACAGAAGCTGTGGATGCCCCATCCCTGGAAGTGTTCAAGGCCAGGCTGGATGGGGCCTTGGGCAGCCTGATCTAGTGGGACATGTCCCTGTCGATGGCAAGGGGATTGGAGTTAGATGATTTTTCTTTTTGATTTTTTCTTTTTGTCTTTCAGCTTTCTTACAGCATTCTGTGCAGGGTTCACTTTCTCCTTAGAAACACATAATCTGCTTACTACTGAAAACAGATTGTTTTTTTTCCTATTATAACGTAGGCTAAGTTTTCAAAAATGGCATTTTTGTTGGCCTCAAATTAGTCTAACATTTCTTTTATAATTTGTGCATAAAAAGATAGGCTTTATTTCTTCCCTAGTTTCACAGAGATTATATAATAATTATGGCTTGTATCAGTCATCAGTGGCCATTTTCTTACACCAGTGACTGTTTTCTGTCTGCAGATTGATAAAATGCAAACGTAGTACACATCTATTTCGAGAGGTTGAATTGGGATCCTTACAGGACATCCATCTGGTGCTACTCTCACTCTAGTCTTTGCCCAGTAGATGACTTTTATGTACACCTGGAACAATTTCCTCACTGAAAAGAGTAGCTTGGTATGTCTTTGATAATTATCTAGTTGCAGCATGCACTATGGCCCCTCCTAATCAGTTTAAGAATCCACTACACATTCAGCTCATGGTCAAGAAAAGGTAAGCTTTCTTACTTTAGCTGTCTTCTCAGTCTAAATGGTCTTCACTTTATGTGAGCCATCTGTATCCCTCACAGATAGGGTTAGATGAACTTGGTGTAATTGACTCTTTTGGCTAGGCTGTCACAAGTCTAGGATAGCCTTTGGTAGCTTAGGTAGAGAATATTGAGAAGAAAAGTGCAGTTTGAATAGATTCCTTATTTTCCTGTGATAAAAGTTTGTCTCTTAGCCCACGGTAGGACACTAAAATATAAACCCCATTCTGAGTGCCATTATCTGTAACTCAAGAACTATTTCAGAGCCCCTAAGCTTTTCCGTATATGAGTATTTATCACCATGCATTAATTTCAAGTGTGGAGTATCCTGAATCAAAACAATGAGAAATTAGAGCTGTACATATCAGAAATATAATAAAGATGTCAAAATGGAGAGGATGTTTTACTTTTCCAACAGAAGGATTCTTATGCTTACAATAGATACTAATAACCTGCAAAGGAATATAAATCATGATTCTTGTTTCCAGCTCCACTGAAATGTATGCTTGTAAAGAGTTACCATAGGAAACCCTTTAATTCAAAAAAGTAAGAAATAAACTCCCAAATTGTGACTATATAAAACCGGTATTTTTCAAGTCAATTGAGCTATTCATATACACATATTCTGCTACACTCCTTTAACAGTGCAAATTCGTATTTACCACTTTAATTATCTTTCAGTACTTCAGAACAGCAGGAGAATAAAATATGTCCTCTAATAATTCATGCATTGCCAACATTTGTTGATTTAATTCCTTCATTCTTGGTGTGTTGAATTAGCTAACAATAACCTATTTTGAATTAGAATTGTAGGCTCAGATTTTGGAACAGGCTTTAAAAAATATTTTTCATGTATACACAAAACATAAAGTAAGGATTTGACATAATTGAAACACAACCAACATATAACTCTACATTAACATTTTAATCAATGTTTTAAAAACCAAAACTTTTATTTCAATGTATCATTTCCTATGCAGTTCAGCAGCCTTAATTCATTGTAATACCTTTGTAGGAAAGCCTTCTTCCACAATTCCAATTAGGATCAGGTTTAGAATTTTTTTTTCCTCTCTGCCCCCTTCTTTTCCACCATTCCATTTCAGTTGCTATCATGGAATCAGACTAATATGTGGTCATTCTGACTTCTATGTAACGGATATTTTCCTTTATTTGACATTGTTCATGTCAAGCTTCCTCCTCATGTTTCTCTGAAATTTATATTTTGTTCATCTTTTGAAAGGACATATGATTTTTAGAGGGAGAAAGTCGGTGTTAAGTTTTGATTAAACACTCTATTTGCTCAACTTCTTTCCCGAAAGAAATACCAGAATTAGGTTTCATTTAATGTAAAGCTTTTACAAGGTAATAACACTGAAAAGAAAAGCAGTGTTTTACGTATATGTGTGATGTGAAGTTGGAAAAGTTTCTTATTCTTTACATATGTGTAAACCTACAAAGATACTGTAAGGTTTGGTGGGGAGCATGGATGAGCCAGTGGTGCTATAATACATAACATTTTTTCCAATACATAGTATTTTTTCTGATACATAACATTTTTACAATACACATACATTTTTTGCAACTCTATAAATGTTGTTATTGGGCAAGATTTCAAATGCATTCTATTGTGATCTAGATGTTTCTTCAGACAATACATCATTACATAACAATATTCACCAACTTCTTTCTTTTTTTTCGCAAACTGAGAACTATAATCTGCAACTTTTCCATCTGCACATTTAAAATACACTTTCTGTTTTAAATTGCCATGCCCAAGTGTTTCTATGTTTAGACACAATTCTAAAGTGATTTGAAAATTTTTATTTTAAAGACAATTTATAACTGAATACATAATTTCATGTTGTAAATTAATTGAAATTAAATTAGGATAAAACCTTTTGTATTCAGCTTCTGAATAATTACAAATTTTCAAATTCTATGAAATTATCTCTACAAGGTGAAAATTAATTGTGATAACATGTCTTAGAATAACATAATTTTATTTGTTTAGGTATAAGTGAATATAATTAGTAGACAACAAAACAACAGCTTACAATGTGTAGCACTTAAAGCCTGTTAACGGTTAGACCACATACTTAATTTTAAATAATTCTATAAAGTCAAGATTAAATTATGTGAGTGAATCTGGTCTATAAACCAACCTATGTGAGCATGAGCAATGCTCATGTGTGCATTCTTCATGCTTAGTCAGGTACTTTTATCCATGCCTGTACAGCTTTTACTAGTTTAGAGAAGGAAAATAAAATAACTGTGAATGTGGGTTTTTTTCATAGCACGGTTAGCATTGTATCAAGTTTTCAGCCAGTAGGGATGAGCTTCAAAAGAATGACACTGGCAACAAACTTTACTCTGTGTGACTTGTTCTTTCCCCGCACCTCTTCTCATCTTCTTCCAGCTGTCAGAATACCTGCACAGGCACCTGTCTGTTTCCAGAATGCTTGCTGGATACAACTGTGTTGTAATAAAGTTAAATAAAAGTTATATTTGTTAAACTAAAGAATCATTGGATTTCATTCAATGCTTATTTTCTCTCTCCATTGTTCCACCTCTAAAAGATATCAAAAGGTTGTTTTCATTTCCTTCAAAGTCCTGTCTAGATTCCAATTCCCAGAAGGCTGAGCCATTTGTCCCTATGAGAGGTGGTTGCTTGAGCAATATTAGACTTGTACAGTCATTGAAATAGAAGAACAAAGCAAAAAGATCTGGTCATCGCAGGCCCTTTGACACCAAAATTGCCCTTGATCAGCCATATGCAGAGAGAAGAACAGTTAGATCCTTCGCAGAAGTGGCTGTCACAGAGGCTGAGGAGGAGGATTCCCTGTCTTGTGCTTTTGTGCCACCTGTGACACTGTTGCTCCTGTGGCAGCTCAACTACTACACGATCGTCCAGATCTAGGCATTAATGACTTCCACATCTAGTTACAGCACATACTGTTACTCCAACATACAATGCACAGAAAATGGAGAAGCGAAAAGGAGAAAATAAAAAATCCAGAAACAGACAACTGCTTAGTAACATTCCAGTAGCACTATAGCCTGTATCATCTGGAGTTAAGAATATTAAGAAGGAATTTTAATTATTAACTCAGAATAAATTTAATGTAAAATCTGTTATAGTAAAGTCTGATTCTATAACTGATAAAAGTAGTAAGAAGACTAAGTAAAATGTAGGAAAACTATATGTACATGTATATTTTGTATTGGTATTTCAAAACCATACAGAAAGTTGAGAACTAATGTGTCAGTGTTGAAAAAGGTATAATACCTACAAGCTAATAATTTTGATACCGAGCAATATCACGGAAATGGGATGCAATTCTTTATCATCAAGTGTGTAGACACTTTGGCCTCATCATCACTGTGGTAGCTCTAAATGAGGCAACTGGGCTTATTATTTAAAACAAAAGCACAGGTCAGTCAGGTCAGAACGGAAATTAGAATAGTCTGAATTCCTTAGCTGCCTAAAATTAGCCAATAGGAACTGTTTAACTCAGCAACGTATCTTAAATCCCCTGACACATCAAGGTTCTACCCAATACTATCATAAAATGCCTCAGATTTCACTAAAACAGTGTATGTGGAGTTTGGTGTATTTTTAACTCATTTTTCCTTTCCAGGAAAACAGGGCTCCATCGTGCATAGCAGTTACTCAAGAAGACAAACACTGTAACCATAGATGCCCCCCTTTCCTTCTTCTTCTCCTAGTTTTATATACTGACCATGACATCATATGAAATGGAATATCCCTTCGGTAAGTTGGGCTCGGTTGTCCCAACTGTGTTGCTCATCAATTTCTTGTGCACCTACGGCCTACTCACTGGTGGGTGGTGTGAGAAGATGAAAAGGCCTTGATTCTGTGTAAGCACTGATCGGCAACAACGAAAACATTTCTGTGTCATCAACACTGTTACCAGCACAAATCCAAACTGTAGCCCCATACTAAATACTATGAAGAAAATTAACTAGTCTGAGTAAAAAACTGCACAAGTCAGTGTGCTTGTGGCAGAAACTGGTGAGATCACTGTCTGCTCATGAGTGAGAACAGCAATGTTTTCCAAGTCAATGAGGCATGTTCTTCAATGTAAACTCTTCAGCCACTTAGATGCCTTTGATGGCATCCATACCTTCTTACTGGATCCCTGTGATGTCTCTCTCTATACAGGCTCATACCAGATTATCAAGGAAGTCCTAGTAGACAACCAGGTATTATTCATGGTTGTTATCACTGGCATTGCATCTGACAGCAGAATCTTTGAACACTTTTGCTGCTCTACTGAAACAATTTATTTTGTCCAAATGGATATGACTTTGCATTATGAAGTGCCTCACACTGCTAGTGGCACTCTAGACCGAAACAAATGCATCTTACTACTCTGGCTCAAAATCATGTGACTATTTTGAGAAAACTCATATTTTGCATGGGTCATGAACATCTGCACTCTGCATCTGGATATCTGAGCATCAGCCCAGATATCAGCATCATTAGCAATGACTAGTCAGTATCCAGCCAAATTCCTATTGATCACAGGAAAATAAAAAGTGAAAATATGTGAATTGACACACCTGATTCATGGGGGAAGGGGTAAAAAAGAAAATATTACATGGTACACAAAGAAGCAGTTCTCTGCTTTATCATGTCAAGGACAATGTTCAAGGCACAGCCAGCCACAGAGCCACAGAAGAGCTGATAATACCTAAAGATACCAGAGGTGTTCCAGGAACTATAGAGAACTGATTTTCTCACCTCTTCCTTTTCTATCCATTCAGTAAATTCTGTTTTATTTTGTCCCATAAGCTGCTCATTGTTTTATGGTGGACCAGAAAACAGACATGTCCATATATATGCAAACAGATTGGAGTGGACTTGCCTGCATCTAGCTTTGCACAGCTCAGCACAGCATGGTCTGCCAGTTCATCTTTTGCAGACCTACTGCTGTGTGCTCTGAACACATTCTGGTAAACACCTCCAAAATGTTAAGGGCTGACAATACCCTGAGGGCAGGTTCAGTTCTAAAGACAGGCTTAGCTTGGCAGAACCATGCTTTTGGATCTGAAAGAAGGTCAGTATAGACACTGCATACTGTAAGAATGTCACTGTAGTCATCATACCTCTCTGCCATGCCTTCTGCTGCCTGCTGTGTAGAGCTGAGTCCTATCTACCTGTGTGTTAGACAATGCCTTTGAGAATACTGAAGGGATACCACCCTCATTTTCTGTACCATGTTCCTGCCCAGATACACAGTGATGTAGGGACGTATTCAGTCAGTGATACTGTCTGAATGGTTACCTGCACAGAATTCTTTCGAATCATGTATGGGTTATTTCTGGGATTAAGATAGTGGACAATCCTTAGATAGAGTCAGGATGTGATATACTCTTTCAATTAAGACAATCAAAAATTCAGCCTTGGAATTAATTATTTGGACTTATCTTTTTTAGCAGTATAGAAATGCCTATTCTAAATATAGTTTTATAGATGCAATTGCTAACAGTTAAATTTATAGATAAAGTTGGAATGATATTACTGGTTCTCTCAGAATCACTCTTTTTGTTTTCAACAGAATAGTTACTCCTGAATGCTCTTAATGGCAAACCTGGCAGATGTTCTTGGCACATTCTGGCAGCATCAAATCCTTGATATATAAAAAGAATTCACAGTGCAGGAACATCTAGAAGGCTTAGACATATGATAGTGACTGAGTGGTTCATCACTGTCAAGCCAAGTATTTTTCGGAGCATGCCAAGCAGGAGAATTGTAAGTGTCTTAGGAAGTTAACATTAAAAACCTGAGGTGTCCATGAACTTCAGGACTCTCAAGAGTTTGGGCATGGGAAGGAGACATAACAGGCTATAATGTGAGAATTAGATCCTAAATACCTTAGATAATTTTGGATTGCTAATGAATTGAAAGATGGTAGCAGAACCAGTATCAGACATAAAGGAATGCAAGGCTTAATGTAAAAAAAATTATACTATGCATTGAAATGAAAAGTTTGGATGCAGTATTGATGAAATACTCTCATACTTTTTTAAGCTATTTCACTTACTAATATCATTTCTATTGGAGGCAGTGCTATGAAGCACTTTACCTGATGAATCACATCTAACTTAGGATTTCAATGGAATTTCACTTAGAAATGTATTGTTTGCATATTACAACTTTATCAGTGATCTGGAAGAAAATGGAAGGTTGTGACTCTTAGAAATAATGTAACTCTAACAGAGAGGTCAGTTTCCAAGGTAGCATAAAATATTTAATTAGATAGGCTCACTTCAACGAGAGTTTTAACACTTGAGAAGATCTAAATACAATACCATAGTTGTGAGCATAAACAGTTACCTGCTTTGATATCAAGAAAAATTGCCATCAGTTAGATATATGTTGAATCAACAGAGGAATATCAAGTAAGACCAGTAGAAATGTACTACCTATGCATAAGCATGAGTAAGACTCTTATTGTAATGCTGTAATCAGTATCCAGCCTGCAGACAAATGCCAAATAATATGGGCAAACCTGTGTGCAAATGAGAGAATACAGGAACCCAACCACTTATTTTTGTACACAAAAATATCAGTCGTAGCTAGTTTGATCATGGTCCTCATAGATACACTGGGAAAAAAGTTTCTGGTGGTAGATAAGTCTTTAGAGAAAAGGCTCTGTGACCTTGACAGGTTGGCAATAAAATTAAGATTCAATATAAATAGACATAAACTGAAGATGTTTGGCAGACAGGACAATTAACCACTGGAACAATTGCCCTAGAACACATTGTAGATTTTAGGGTTTTTTAGAGAGTATTTTGTGAACTACAGCTTAAAACAGTACTGAGCTTCACACAGAAATTGCAAGATGAGATGCTGCAGCATGTAATAGGCAGTTAAGCTCACTATTAAGATGATCCTAAAGGTGCATTTTAGTTGTAAAAGCTGTGAAAATGTCTCTTAAAAGTTCTTTACTTACCTCCAGTGGTCAGTTTTCATGTAATTTCTCTCAGTCAATGAAGGGGGAAAATTCAAAGGAAAAAAAAAATAGCTCTAAGCAGCTAAGATACTCATACAGCACACATTGTATACTCCTCAGACTGTCTGTCCTAATTTATAGTTAAGTGACCCAAAACTGACACAGTTTATGAACTGTTCATAAGTGGAAAAAGCAAGCTAATAATCCAAAAATTATACCCTTTGGATATTTATTTGAGCTTAATGTATATTTAAGTGTCCTTTTCATATTTCACTATGTATATCTTGTTTGCAATATTTTATTAAAAAAACCACTAATATAGTTTCTTTTTCAAAAGTCACCGTACAGGAACTCAGATCAAAATCAATTACAGTGATAAGATTTTTCCTAAAATAAACTATTTTTTTTAGGTACATTGTGAAAAAGAAAAGAATGTTAGAGTCCCAGATGTTTCAGAGAAGTAGTGCAGCAGTTTACATTTGGAGGAAATGGTGGATGTTTTCTGCTCCAACACCAAGTGTGTCCAATTTAGATCAGCTTTATGAGGACCATACTCAGTTGAGTTCAGAGTATTTCCAGGGATGGAGATTCCATGTAATCTTCGGACAATTTTCCAGAGTGCTCGAACACCATCATTACAAATGCTTTTTCTTAATATCTCATCAGAATTTTAAACAATGGTGTAGTTGGCTTCTCCATAGTCTTCTTGTTCCTTCTTTTAAACCAGAGGTTGATCCAAACACAGGTAATGTTTTTCCATCTCTCTATGATTCCATTATTACAGGCCTACAATCATTTGCATTTCTTTCCAGTCTGAGGGGTGGGAAGTGGCTGACCTTCCATGGCTCACAACTATTGAAATATAACAGAGTTTCCAGCGTTATTCCATAAAGTCTCTCACTCGTATTTTCAGCAATGTTAATTTGATTCAAAGTTTTTGAAACTGATAGTATCTTCCAGTATGTTCATGTTAAAATTGAGTTGGTCTCACGATTCAAAGTGTTATTCCATATGCTTCAGTATCATTTTTTTTTCAGAGTTTGTACTTGAGCAAGAAAACTTCTGGCAGGTAGCTAAATATCTTCTCTCTGAGTAGATAAGTGATTCTAAAGGGTTTTAGATGTTTGGGGCACATTAATTCTTCTAAGCTGTGCTTATCTCTTTTTATAGTGATATAAAATAGAAGCTTTTTTCCTGAGGTTCAAACAAGGGTTCTCTATAAGCAATATAACAAAAGCTTTTCAGCCTTCTGACTATGAAGTCATGGGTTTGTACACACGGAATCCAAGATTATGTTCCTTTTTGAAATGAAAATAAGAGACAGGTATGCTTGGCAGCATGACAACTTCCTTCAGGAGAAAAGTAGCAAATGCCTTGTTGAGTATAAATTCAATTATAGATCTCTTCATGTATCGCCTCTCCAGCCGATGGCCTCAGACCACTTAATGATTGCTTTACTCTACATCTTCTTCAGTCAGCCACCATAGTCCAGATGAGACCCTGGAAGCCTAGTTATGCAGGAGAAAATATCAGAACATTAGATTTCCAGAAATAAAACAAGTTATTGCAACAACTTGCTTTCCCCCTCTCTTCTGTCTATCTATGTGAAACAGATGGCTGTAAGCCATTTTCTAGTGCATTAGCAGTGAGAAAAACCAGTAGGAACAGCTTTAGTACTTCAAACTTATGGTAATGTAAATGAAACATAGTTCAGCATGCTTTCTGGTAGTGCAACAAGGTTTTCTACCTCAAGGTGTTTGATGTCTTCTAGTAACGCTGGCTAAATCTTAATGAAGATATTTTGTCATTATATTTTTACGTTAATGGAGGCTAATTCTCCAGGCAGTTCTCAGTTATATGCACAGCTAAGTTTTACTGCAGACTAAATCCAATGATATAGGTAGTGCAGCCTTGAGAATTAGCTTAAGAGATTCTCCCTTAGAGCTGTTGTCAGAAATATTAATCATATGTGCCTCTGTCTTGTCCATGAGCTCTGAGTTCAAAGAAGACTATTGGCCTCCGGGGGATACTCAGCCATTGCATTGGATTCGTAGTAGGTGAAGAGTTAGTTTTTCTTGTCTGTGTACTAATGTTGCTAATGCAAATTCATTAAAGCATTCAAGGATAAAGTGAAAATAACCTATTTACCTGCAGAAGTTGTATTTTGGTATCTTCTAAAAAACCTGACACTAAAAAGTTGGGTCTGAAGTCAAATCATGCAGCCATGCAGAGCTTCCTGCACTCTGATCTATTTTTGTAGATATATTCTTCGTAAAGGTGAGGGAATGAGAATATTTGAAACTGCATTATTGGAAACTTTTCTGGAGGTCTGATACATACTGCATTCTTCCCACGCTGGAATTAGACTTGCATTGGTTTTGCAATGAATCCTCTATGACTATGATATAATGACTATGATATAATATCATACAGATTTGATAAACTGAAAGAAATATGGAAGAAAAGCCACAGGCATATTGGAAGAAAATAGATTTCCTTCTTTTACATACTGCTCCATACTATGAAGTATTAAACATCTTGGCTTTTTTTAATATGATTTCTGTTTATGTTTTATTAATACTGTTGCTATATTTTCCTCTATTCTGCTCATAACAGAAGTTATATTTAAGTTAGTCCACTGATTATTCTGAGAGTATGTTATCCCATTTTACTACTGTTCTCATTTCTTTCTGCAGACACATTCAAGCGATGTCACACTTCTGTCTTCTGGTGTAAGAATGCAGTAAAAGTGAGCAAAAGAAAAAATTATGTTTTTCATTTATTTCTCTGTTTTGTACTATATTTCAAACAAGAATAAATGACACTTGTTTATTATAAAAACTACATTATTAATTTTTAAGGTCTGATTGTTAATAACTTAAACACTTGCTAAGATAGTAGTCTTGCTAGGAACTTAGTAGTCAAGGTATCTTACTTCCTGTTATTAGCAAAAATAGTTTTAATGTTTTAAAAATACATTTTTTTCCAGTTATTTGTGTACTTAAGTGCAAATCCATATTAAAATTGTATTTTGGGATTTTATATACCTATTTGAATTGCACAGACTGAAACTTAAAGGTTAAAGAACCACTTAGGGCAGTTAGAAACCAAAGGTCCATAAAAACTTTTAAGATATTGTACATGCAACAATATTGTTCTTCCTAATATTTTTTTTTCCTTTTGTTCTGTCAAGTGATGTATTTGTTCTGTAAGCTGAATCTAAATCAGACGTGTATACACATACTTGAAAATGGTCATTTTCAAGTGAAGTAATTAAATAGATATAATGCAGCTACATGCTATAAACATACAGATGCAAATTCAGAAGCAACCGAAAAGGAATTTATTGATATATGTCACTGAAGCATTTTTATTTGTATCCTTGCTTCCTGTCTGTCTGAATCAAATATCCAACATGAGCTATGTTGAGCAATATGTCTCAAAACAAGACTATCTTACTGAATGACAAGCAGGGATGGGATAAAACTGCACTGGAACTAGCTGGTGACAACTGTAAGAGGTTTACCTGTAGGTTTATCAAATCCCTGAATGTCTGTTTCTCAGTGTCTGCTTCAAAATCTACTTGGCCTTCAGAGCCAGGAGAATAGCATCAATGAGAGCTTCAGGACTTCAAAAAAAACCAGCACTGGCGCACCAAAGCAGACTTAATAAATCTCATTTCAGGGAAAGAAAAAGCCTTGCATTTTGAAATCTTGCTAAAAATTTGCAATAAAACCTGTTTTGTATTTAAAAAAAAAAAAAAAACAAAAACAAAAAACCCCAAAACAACCTGAGCCTGAGAAGTTTTGAATGATCACAGTTTTTAGTTATTTCAATTAGGCAAATATGATTTGAAGTATTTAACAAATTCTGTGGCGTGTCTTTAATTATATGTGAGTTTACTGAGGAGATAATATAAATTGGAGTAATGCTCAGAATAAATAACTGGTCTGAGAACAGAAATGTTTTAAAATTTCTTAAGTGAAAAAAATCCAATTATAACAGAAATGATAAAATCAGAGAACAAGTAGGGTAAATTTGTAAGCCAAGGTATTTGTGTCCTTAGACAGTAAAGATTGAAGAGACTTCTAACAGAGCTATCAAAGCTGATAGTTAATAACAGTACAGTAACACAGAAATCACTGTATATAAAGGAAGCAGAAAGAAATATGAAGAGCTTCACAACAGATCTCTAGCACAAATGAAAATCAACATAATAAGTAGAAAGTTGCTACACATTTTAGCAACAAACAATAGAAGGCTGAAAACCTGAAAACAACTTTAAGAATCTAGAAAATGACAGTTCATACCTTGAGAAAAAGTCACTATGAGACACTGATCTAATAGGGGGGAAATATTGAAAATAGCTCTGAAACAGGAAACCTTGAGATGTCTACAGCAAGGCTGGGAGATTTATAATGCTTTGTAGCTTCACATATAAGTTTACATTTTCAAAACCTAATTTGCACCTTCAAGACTGACAACCACACAGGTTGAATTTGGTATTCAGATCTGTGTGATAACTGCTTTGTTAGCCTAAGGATGAGTTACTGCAGCTTGGGCTAAAGAACAAAGCTCTCAAATTGGCAGCAGTCCTAACACCCAGTGGAGGAGGTGGGGAATTAAAGCATACTGATAACTGAGTTACATCTGTGCATATATAGAAGGACAAACATTTGTAGGTGTCCAATGGATAATCACACAAATAATGGCCCATTATGATGTCCCACTATTTTTTTTTCAATTACAGTTATCAAAGTACTTTCTATTCAAACACAAGACCTTCAACTGCAGTTTAAAAGCAAGATTTCGTGTTTGTTTGGGTTTTATTTTCGTGGTTTTAATTTTTCTTAAGGGAAATATAATGTAACATGGCCAAGTATCCACAAAAGTTTTGAAAGAAAGTGGAGAAATTATTTCATTATTCTAGGAAATGCCTATGGGTGAACTATTTTAGTGTTTATAATATTGAAAAAAATTTACCTGTTCTATAAATGTCTTTGTTTTATAGCTGTTTAACTCAACCATAGAAATGGGGAGAAACAACAAGTCTAATAAGGACTAGACAGCTTATAGGTAATGTTTGTTTTATCATGTCGGGTGAGAAAATAAAAAGGAAGATTCTCTTCCAAATTTTTAACTTGATTTGAAAGAGCATGTTCTTTTTTCATTTGCCAAAAGCCAGAGTAGATTTAATTTACTTTTATCTCTGAGTAAAAATGGTGAGTAATTTGAAAATTAATTGGCTGCATTTCTTTGTTTTCTTGTATTTTTTTCATCTTTGTTTTCTTGTATTTTTTTCATCTTTTGAACATTTCTGTTTCATTCTAGCTGAGTTCTAAGTGTCATTTTACTGGTTAGTTAGAGTTAAAAGACACATGTGATCTAGTTGTATTTAAGAAAATTAATATCTCGAAATTGAGCTTTTTCGGATTGCTGTTCAGCTGAATACTAAGGTGGTTTCTACGCTGTTGTGGTTTTTTAATTCCTCCGTCTGAAAAACTGTTGAAAGCTCTGAAGAGTGAGGAAAAGAGAAATAATCTTGAATAACTGTTCAGCTTTAAAGAGTAATTTCATCATACTTGAAAACGCTGAGTGAAGTCCAACCATAAAACTAATGCTGTTGACTGCAGAACTAAATCATGTCCCTAAGCACGCTACACACGCGCAGGTAAATATGTGCATATTCTATATATGCCTATGTGATAAAAAAGACTTATACTTCGTCTTTGTAAACTAAATATTCTGCATTAAAATCCAGTTGACCTTACTGAGGCAGAGTGATCTCCAAGAATGGAAAACCAATGTTCTTGGAGTTAACCAAATCTATATAACTATTTACTTTCTGGCTTTCATGATGTCCAACTCGCTATGAAGGATGTACTACAAGTCAAACCTACTCACAAAAATAGAAGAGAACAAAGGCACTGCATTCCCAGCATCCCTGGTTTTAGTGTTTTGTTTTGTTTTTTTTTGCTCTACTTACTCATTGTTCACCAGATTTGTCAGTCTTGCCTTGAAAGCAGAGTACGTGACAGAGGTAACATTGTGCAGGTATGCCGATAGTGCACAAAGTGTTATGTGGATATAAGTTCTTTGGGACAGCGACCATCTGTCATGACATTATGCCATATAATTACCACTGACATTTAACTACTTGCTACACATCATTTCTGTGCCTTTAATATTTGCAGGTTTGTACACAGATTTGAGAAATGGTTTGGTTTGGGGTTTTATTTCCCTTTCTTGTAAATGTAATCATGCAGGATATTCTTTTACAGAGGAGGACATTGGGGTCATTGCTACCAATTTATACATTAAATTATCCATGAAGCTTTATCTCAAATATAAAATGTTCATCAGCACTCTTAGCTAGAAAGAGGTGGCTGCTGAAACAGAAGTTAGGTGTTAATCATAACGTGATTCTCTTTCTTCACTGAATTCTCTGTTAGCCTTTAAAAGAACCAGGCATGTGTTCATACAAAGAAAAAAAATCATATTCACAAAACTCTTTAAGAACCTTCTGTTGGAGGGATAGTGTGTCATGTATTATTGAATCTACTGGAATTTAATCTAGTGGATTTTTCTCTATTTTCTATTTATGTTGCAATCTTGAAGTCCAGTGGCATTACCTGAAAAGCAAAAGGCTATAGACACAATTAAAACATTACTTTGTCTAATATTGTTCTTTTATCAACAATTAAAATCCGAAATACCTCCACTATTATGAAAATCCTGAAGCCAGTGAGCTTTTTTTCCTGTCTCTGCTAATGCTGAAATTATCAGTCTTAGTTTTACATTCAAAGTATTTCTGCAAAACTCCTTACTCTTATCCTAGCTTAATGGTAGTATTTATTTCTGACTAATCTGCAATTTTTATGCCGTATTGGGGATGTTTCATTTCCTTAGGATTTCATATTAATGCACTCATTTTTTAATAAAATAATAAAGAATATTAAAAAAATTAAAGAGGATAATTCTGGAAAAACCTCTCCAAATATTCAGTCACACAAGTAAGGTGTGAATGTTTTTTAAAAATCCTAGTGATGAGGCAGTTGATATTTTTCTGTTCCGCATGGAGTATCTTGAACATGAATGAAAAACAATGTGTCAAAAGTACTGATAAGTGGCTGATTTTTAGGAAAGAGAATGTTGCACGTTGCAATTAACTTGAAGTTACAGAAGTACAGTAAAACGAAATTCTTGTGTAACTTTACAAATTAGATGATTCTCAGAGTAAAGACAGACAGACAATGTTATTTGACAGACAATGTTATTTGAGTAGGATTTCCATTTCAGGGATTTTTTTTTAAAAAAATCAAATTTTGGATACCATCACAACATTCACTAGATTTATTGTTAATTTAAATCCTATTAGATTACTAAGAGAAAACTTTATCCACAACACGAAGTGAGAGTCACAGATTTACAGATGCTGTATGCCATTTTACTGCAATTTTGCTCTAGTTTTCATTAGTTTGCAATTAGTAATTATCAATTAATATTAGAGGCTGAAAATATATACTTTTTCTTCCATTTTTTTTATGATAGAATGAGGGCAAACTCTAAGCCACGCTTACCTTCCAGCATCAGACAGATGTGAAATAATTGGAAAAGAAATTGTTCTGCAAGTATAGAACTATGTTGCAAGGGTTACTCAGAGAAAGTGAAGGAGAATTAAGCCCACTGATCAATCTCTTTCAATTGTTGTTTTTATCTCATGTAAAATAAAGGATACAGAGGCAGCAAGAAAACAAAGTAAGAGCACCTTTCTGCTAAAAAACCCCTCTGTAGCTGTCATGTTAAAGAAGCCTTTTGCATCCTTCTTGGATCTGTTTTTCAAATTAAAACTCAAGATATCTATAGCCAAAAGAGAAGTCCTAGTTGAATGGATGAACCCAGCAAGATCACAAATGACTGTAGAGTTCAGGCTGATCTCAAATTTGTAATGAAGCAAGAGTGAGACTGAAATAAGATTCCTTTGAAAAGAAAGGAATTAAAAAAACAGTCTATTGAATTAAAGCAGACGGTTACATTTTTGTTACCATTAATGTTTTTGGTGTTGTGCCATGCCCAGTTCAGCTGCACACCTGGAAAGAGAAGAAAAGCATAACTGATATGTATTTCGTTTTTGAAAATTTTGACTACTATTGCTTTGCACACTTACTTATCAGTTTTCCATATCCAAAAAAGGGCAGCAATTTTATAGTCTGACCTGATTATAAGTCAAGTTCCAATTGTTCTACGTTTTTTATTTTCATTTTAGAAAAACGTGAGCAACTTAAATTTTCAATTCCTCTGTCTTTCACCTGCATCTTATTCTCTCAGCTATTTTACACTTCAAAGTAAAACCAGGTGAATTTAGTGCAAGAATTCCCAAGCATAAATTTGTGCATCCTCATGACAGTGGTCTGAGTGAGAAAAAGTATTATTATCTGCTTTTTATGTTTGATAAGTGAAGTACAGAGAGATTCAACTATCTGGCACTAGTTCTGCATAGCAATAACAGTGTGAACTCAAATCTGATTTGCAGCATAAAGACTTTTTTAGCAGAAGACACTTTTGAAGAAATGCCTTACATAAAATATTTTTATGATTTAAGATTAGATGTTACTTTTAGGACTAGAATCAAAGGTGGAGAGTGAAGTGGTCTGTGGAGACTTTCAAAGAGGACACTGAGAGTCGGTAAATTAAAGTGAGACTCTATAGTTTAGGAATCCACTGCAATTCTGATTTTAGTTCTGAGGTTGTGACTAGAGCATGAATGTCATTTTCACACAAATGCTGAACTATAGAATTGATACCGCAATAACTGTCAGGTCTTCCCTGCTTAATTACTGTTCCACTGCAGAGACAAGCATTTCAGTCATAAAAAATCAGTGAGAAAGATGTAAAATGCAGCTGCTTTGGATTTATGTCTATACCACAGACATCCTTCAACTTAGTCGACTTTCTCAGTCCACTGAGAAAGTTTGAGGCCAAATTTGCTTACTTATGGAAGGATTAAGTGAGTCAAATCTGTTTTGAAAGTGTTTCATTTCATTTTGCATTCCTTAGATTTGTTTCTGCTTCAATATTACAGATGTTGGGTATTTAATCTTATTAGAACATTTCCAATCCACTTGTTTGTTCAATTGAAATACGACAGGTATGTAATGTGACCAAGGCAAACCACAAACACCACCACTTATTCTACTTTAAGTGTGCATCATTTATCATTAACCTGTTTTTAAAATAACCCAGACATGCTATGACAACTTTATAAATGTACCCTTTCATGACGATTTCACTATATGGACTTTAGAAAAGCTGTTCCCATTCATCCCCATTCTGCATCCCATCTCCTTTTCTGATGAAGAAGGGAAAACCGATACATGCAGCCTCCTGCATATGTCTATGCTAGGAAACAGAGCTTAGAAAACAAAACGATCAACTTCAGAGCTTGGTTTTTTAGATATTTTCTTTTTTGAGAAATTCATTATCAACATAACACAAAGGACTGCAGCAAGCTTTTTGACCTACTGGGTACAAATGAGACCAAAGCTGGAGGATAGAGAAAGGGTTTTTCCTAGAGGAATTTGTCCCTGGAAAATGTATCCTGGTGTGGCATCTCTTTTCTAGGGATGCACCATGTGTGTGATTAAAGCAGGAGAAGAAGAATTACCCTGCTGGCCAGTGCAAAGGGGCAGAAAAATGAATTATTCAATCCTCAGCCTGTCAGCCCAGCAGGGTCAGTAGATTTTGAAGGCATGCTCACTGCACTTGAAAGTACAAGGCTTCTGTGTGCTTTCCCATCACTTAATCGCAGTCCTGCCTGCAGATGAAAAATCCAAATTGCTGAAAATTATGAATCCATTTTTTATTTTATAAATTCTGATTTTTTTTACATTCTGCTTGAAATTTGATAAACATATTTTTATTAAATATTTTAAAGATAACATATACTTGAAATATGGCATGATTAGCATCTGTTGGGGTTTTCTTTTTGGTTTTTTTTCCATATACTGTGTGTATTGGTGCAGAATTAAATATAAGTGCTATTCCCATCCTAGAAAACATAGTCTTTAATTACAGATGAAATCTCATAAGGAGCATGGAAAAAATAAAAATTCCTGCAGCTACATAGCTGATACCATTGCATAGTTTGTGACTTAATCAGCTTGTCAAAGAGGCTAGCCTGCAATTGCAGGAATTGAGACCCTGTAACTAGGATATCCCTTTTGGTGTTTATTATGTTTGACATACTTTAGTTGATGCACCAAATATCTTTTTGTTTTTCAAACAGGGTCAACAATTCCTTCTGATCTTCACCAACTAAGCAGCAGCCAGAAAGAAGAAGGGTAAAGCATTAGCCATAGTGCAATGAGGTAGTCAAGTTCTCTGCCCGTGCATACCTCATTGTTGACTTTTGAATTTAATAGTCTCAAAACCAGGATTTAACAATTACATCTCAGTTGGCAGCTTCAAATATTACATTGAAGGGTTTACATGGTATTAGTAAATATAAGGAGGATTAGAAATGTTCTGAAAGAACTTTTTTTTTGAGAAAAAATATTTTCTACATACTTCTTTCAAGCTTTTTAGTAAAGATGTTGACTATTTATTACTATTTATCTTTAGTAATTACCTACTAAGATAAATCCATTTCTGATTTTCAGACTTCATAACTAAAGCCTTGAGAAAATAGACTAGTTTGTTTAAACCAAGCCATGGAATTATTTGCTTCTTTTGTCATTTTATTAGAAATAAAGCTGTAGTTGCCATCTTAAAAAATATGCTGCAGAACAGAAAAATATGGAGAAAGACCCCCAGACCCTGGAATACAAGAAAAGCATTGGCTCATTTTGAAGCTTTTCACAATAATACAACCTCCCACCTCATTGTTTCAAAAAGAAAAAAAAAAAATCCACTTACTCTATGAGAGTAAATAAAAGACATCATTATAATCAAAGTCAAAAGAATGGACTAATTTGGACTTTCTTGAAATACAAAATGTATGCAATAATATGAAAAGATAGATAAGCCAACAGACTTACATGGAGAATGTGTGCATGTGTGTGAATTATATAACAGTTGTTTATTATTATTTTATTCCAGGAAATGGAAATCTCTTTTATTCCTCGAATACATTCAATTATTATAAAATCCTACCTACACAGAAATCTTTAAGAAAGCTCTTATTGACTTAAACTCTTGGAATATATATGCATTGCACAGTGAAGAAAGTGCAGTCTAGAAACCATCACGAGAGTTTCTTGATCTTTTATGTTTGGTTTTTTTCCTGATGGTACTAGACCCTCGAGAGAAGTGTTAATAGTCATTGTATTTGTTTGTTATTTATTTTCTTTGTATACAATTGTTCCTGGAGAAATATTTTTATATTTTTACAATATATTTCAATGAGCAGTGTATCTGTCAGGCTCATACATCAAACAATGCTCAAACAAACAATACGTATGCAGACTTTAGTTATACAGACTGTTGTTCTTTACCCATGTAGGAATCACATAAATAGCATGTACTCTCTAGGCCATTGTGGTAATGTGTACCTGTATGTTTGAAAGTTTAGAGCTAAGTACTGTTTGCTGTTTACCTTATCCTTAAGATGACAGATGATGTGTGTATATAATGTGTATATAATGTGTATATAATGAATATTTACAGTTGAACAGAAAATTATTTTAACATTTCCTGCTTAAGTATTATTTCTCTATTTAGTAGTGTAGAAGAACACTATACACTATAAATACTGTAAAAGCCTACAATGCTGGATTTTTCAGTTCAAGTTTCTATGGAATTGTAACAAATTGAAAAAAAGAGCATTCATTGTCAACATGAGCACATTCTTTTCCTGGTTTCAGATCAGATGAAATGGTATTCAGTTACACAAGAACTTAAATTTCAGCGCTGCTGAAACTGATGAAAACCTCTTCATTCAGGTTACAATGTGGTCAAATTTTCGTCTGAAAAGTTAGGCTAAAAGACCTTCCTGTTCCTCCATCTGGTGTCTGTAATCTCTTACTTTAAATCCATCTGAGAGATATTTTTGCTTAGACAGAATGATGTGTGTATGGAATTAAGAGGGTGGTAGATCTTTTTATTCTGAGAAAATGCAAAAAAAAAAAAAAAGGCATTGTGAGAAGGGAAACAGAGCTTGGAGTATGATGGTCATCTTCAAGATGTCCAGAGAAATACTGGGGAAGGCAAGATGGGGGAGAAAGAAAGAAAAAACACAACAGAATTGAATGCAGCTGGTCAGACCAATTAGTTGCAAATGCCAGAATTTTAATTTTGTGTTTTGTTCCTCTCCTTTTATTTCTATCTCCGCATATTTAATGTTTTTAGGTTGAAATCTTTATCATTTTGAAAAGAAAAAGGATTGAGCCAGGTACCATTTTGTTCCTGCCTAAACAAGAAGCTCCTGGAAGTTTAAATTCTTCAGGGTTTTGTTGTGGCCTTTTCTCTGATCTCTAACATGGGAAACATATTGTGATTTAATAATAAGCATTACCTTAGCAGTTTAGCTGTTAAGGACAGGAAAGGCATCTTCCTTCTCCTTTTGTTCTTTACATATTCTAATTAATTTTCCCATGGCTTTACCTGCATTTGCCATTTCTTTATGTAATGGTTCATTGCTATACCTCAAAACAACTACTAGCTTTTCCTAGGGAAATCTTATATTTCCTTGGTTTTTTTCACTTGTAAGGAGGAAAAAAACATTGTCACAGACTATACACATAATTCTTAACTAATAGATATTTCCTATACTGTCACACCTGTTGTTGTCTGCAGTAAAATTTATAGCTTACTCTACCAGTATCATTGCTTTCTGCAGTCTGTACTGATCAGAAATTACAGGCAGTATGACAGTGAGACGTTTTTGGATTCATGTTTGCATGTCAATTTGTAATTAAACATTTGTAAATTTACATGCAATAACTTAAGAATTAGGATCAGGAGTGTTCTCTATAAGCTATATAGATCAGTTTGCCTCTACAACCACGTTGGAGGGGCTATTAAATATCAGAGAAGTCTGTTAGCAACAGCTGAGTTGATCCACAGGACTCCTCTGCTTTGCCAGTAGCTTAATCCCCTGTGCAAAGTCTTTATCTGGATTTGTGTGGAATATAAGTATTTAGCATTCAGTAAGTAGGCAAGGCTGTTCTCCTACAGTGATGACCTCCCTGACCTACTAGAACATACCAAAAATTATACTGATCCATCAGAAAGATTAAGACAAAGACAATAATAGCTACTGTGATTTATCTTTCTGTTTTTATGAAAAGTTCACAAGATTGCCAAAAATGACAGACAGGAATAGATAATCTCTGGTTTTTATCACCCAGATCAGACAGACTTAATGCTACCAAAGAAAAGACAAATGCTATGCTTCTATATGTGGAGGCCGATCAAAGTGTAGATCATTTTTTTTCCGCTGGGAAACAACTTTGCTTTGAAGACCAGAGTAATAATTCAAGTGACATTTGGCAAGGTGAAGTGAATAGACAACTATTATTGCTAATTTACATTTGTTTCAATATTTGACACATCCAAGGTCAGAAAGCATTGACCATTTCCTCTACAAAACGATTCTGCAGTCACTCAGGGTACATGACATTCAGTAAAATCTCTAGTCACACAAGGGATTTTGCAGGTATTTTTAACAACAAATGTAGATGAAGCTTTATTTTTTTATGTGGGGCATTTATCCATACTTTTCTCCTGCCAAATCAATAGGCTCTGATTATAGAATTAAATGCTGCGGCCATCACACATTTGAGGGAGGTCATGCCTGGGTAGTTAGAAATAGCAAAGCTGTGCAAATAATGCACCAACGAAAGGTGAAATGGCAAAGATGTGTTTTGTACCCTGTTAGCAAAGAGGTTTAGAAAAAAGTTAGGAAAAGGTTTTGGTTTGTTGTTTTGGTTTGTTTTAATTTGCTTCAGACCTCTGTATTTTCAAGCAATTGAAGCTCGTTGGGGTAGATCACGCTGCATGATAGAAGGACAGAAAGAAAAATTCATTACTTACCTTGCAGTTTCATGTAGTTTCAATCTTATTCTTGTCAGGAATATGTGGTAAAAATGAAATATATTGTGGTCATTTTCTGATTATTAGATAGAAATTATCTTCCAGGTTCTGTCAAAGAAGAATGTATGAATCTATTACTATTTTTTTTTAAAATGTAGCAACATAGTTATTCAACAAAAAATTTGTTTGAGTAGATTTCTCTGATGTATTTCAATGTTATCAAATGGGAGACACAGCTCAGCGTGAGCAGCTTGCTCCGGTGTCTGACCACCAAAAAGTGTTTTGTGTTGTGCATAGACTGAATTTCACATGTATTAATTTGTGCCTGTTACCTTTCGTTTTGTCAGTGTTCAGAGAAGAGGCTGACTCCCTCATCTTTATTTCTTCTATGAAGGTATTTATACACATCAGTAAGATCCATGTTGAGACTTTTTGAGGTCAAAAATGTCCCACCTCACAATCTTTCCTCATATGAAAGGTGATCCAATCCCTTGTCATCTTTGTTGCCGTTTGCTGGATTTGCTCAAGTAAGCCCATATCTTTCTTGTACTGGGGAGCCTTGGCACTTCTGATGTGTCTCACCAGTGTCCAGGACCATGAGAGGCAACACCATTCATTATCTTCTGACTGTTTTTTCCTATTGGTGCTCAGAATTCTGTTGGAATTATTTGTGGCAAGGGCACAGCGTGCTCCTCTGCAGATGTAAGGCT
Source organism: Cuculus canorus (assembly GCF_017976375.1). Lineage (NCBI taxonomy): Eukaryota > Metazoa > Chordata > Aves > Cuculiformes > Cuculidae > Cuculus > Cuculus canorus. Next base: position 72,630,233 of record NC_071402.1, read on the forward strand.
TTGCCCTTGCCTTTACTGAACTTCAAGAAGTTCAACTTTGTCCATTTCTCTGGCCTGCCTGAGGTCTCTGAATGGCAACACATCTGTTTTCCTTGGCTTAGGCTCTAACTGATCAAGATTCATAATCCCGAAGAGTGATTAAGATGGATCTATGTCTGAATTCTCTTTTTCCAGTTTAATAGTGAAGACCTACTTAAAGAAACAGTCGAAACATCAGGGGAAATACCTTATCTCTCAGTTAATAGTGACAGGTCCACAAAAGAAAGTCATGTATTAACATAGTAGAAAACTTGAGGACATTCTAAATACTGTTTTTGTAAAAGACAAATAAAAATAGCACTATAACTGGTTTCATGCACAGATTTCACTCTTGTGATGTTTCTTCTTTAACTGAAAAAAAATTTTGAAAAAAAAAAATGCAGCAGTAGATTGCGGAGGAGTAGTTTACTAGGCAGTTGCATTTGTTCTTGCACAGAATAGGATGTAGTTCCCAATCGTAACTTCAGGCAAACATGTCTTAAAATATTAACTGTTTGACTTCGCTTGACCCAATTTGCCCATTTTTTCTGAATGTGGATAATGGGATATGAATAGTTAAGTGGAGCATTCTGAAAAGATTGAGTTGACAGGAAAAAAAAAAAAAAGCAGCCTCTTAGTAACATTCTGTCATCTTTACCTAACTTTTCTGGAGTTCATCAGAGTGTTGTCTTGTGTATCATTGACCTTGTTTGAGGAAGTAGCACTAAGAAATGGTAAGAATTCCAGATTTTGAATATTGGCTTTAAGAGAAAATACAGAGATTAAAATACTGAATTCTCTGATGATTTCACTATGTGCTTTTCTTAGTTAAATTTTACACAGCCAAGAGAATTGACAGAAACAACTGAAATCTACTTTTTGTGTAAAGTAGACCACCTGTATAACACTTCTATTATTAATTTTCAGTCACAGCATCATAGATAACATGAACACGCATTGCATATCACACAGAATTGATTTTAAAACAATTACCCCTTACTACATCATAAAGGAACAAAACATCACTGTAGACAACTCAGGTTAAAGATTTAGCATCCAAAGAAAAGACTAATTTCTCACTTCTGTGGACAAAATTATTTTGAATTATTTAATAACAAAAAATTTTTTATATATTATTATGGCAGTACTTTAAAACAAGAAAAAAAGAAGCAGCAGAAGAATAGACTTGATATCAGAGCCATTTGTCATAAATTGAAAGAGTTAGATATAAATTCAAAGACTTAATATAAATTAAAAAATCATGAGTTACCTGATTTTTCGGGCTTTTCCTGAATCCCTTGTCTTGGAGAAAAAGTAATGTCTATACTGCTATTCACAGTACAGGAAACCATGGAGCTAAATCATCTACCACAAGACATATTTAATCAGTCTGAGGCATATATAGCAGGTGAATCTGTCTGTACAAAACAAGGAAGAAGAAAGGTCTATTTACAGCACTAACAGTTCTCATGAATCCAGTTTTCAATCATTCAATTCACACCACAGACACCACAATTTTTGTATCCTAATATTAATTCACCAGAACCTCATAAGAGCTCTTTGTTCAGACCCTGCTAACTTTCAGAATCACTCAGCTCATTCAATCAGAAAGACTTTTTCCTGCTGTATGACAGAATGTGTTCTTGATCAGAAATGAGCAATCACTGAAAACATCGTATAAAATCTTTTCAGGGTAGATGTACTTCAATTTGGCCAATGGACCATGCTGGAGCACCACTTTTATATCTTAAAAACTTTATGACTGCTCCTAGAGAAATCAGCTTCCAGGCGTCATTGAATTCAGCTAAAACATCCATCCCTACTAAAGGAAAAGGATGGAGGGAAACAAGCCCTAGCTAGACCCTACCACAGAAAGAATTTTGCATCCTTTGCAGTTGGAACAACTCTGACACTTGCTAACCCTTTCTCCACTCTGGTTCCCGGTGTTCCCAGAAGTAACACAAACATGCCAAGGCTCAAGGGAACACAAGAAATGGAATACTGTCATATCATTGACAACATTTTGGTCCTCGTTTTTCTTTACATGTGATGGATTAGTGGACTACTGGAACATGCAGGCAGCCTGTTCTACCTAAGTACTGTGGACACATGTTCTCAAATTCATGCTGAGAAGCTGGTTCAAGAAAAAGAAAACTCCCTTACTGATAGTAAAAATTCAGTATAGCAAAAAACCCAAGGTAATAACTCACATTTCCAAAAAAAGACACCTGAATGTCATGCAATAAACTTCTAATTTAATAAAAGATATTCATAAAACTATTTAATAAGGCAACTACAGGAAAATAAACAGCAATCTCTGCTGAAGTTAGAGTGTACAAAATTAATAATTTCAAGAGCACTGCATTTTTCCGATATTGAAACTATGTTTCTAATATACATAGGACATCAGGAAAGCACTAATTCCAAGCAAGATTTAATGTCTGATTTAAACTGGGCCACACTGACTGATGGCAATTTATATGCCAGGAAAAGTAAGTATGCTCAATATCTCTTTTTTTAAGCTATACTTCAAAATATACCATCTATGGAAAAATGAGAAACATTTTCAGTAATTATTATAAACATGAAATAATACATAACTACTATACTGTTTTTCAAATTAGCAATATCATCTTGCTTATTTTCAGAATTTGTACAGTTCAATATTGGGCTTTGTTAAACAACATAATCTCGTCCAAAGAAATTTGAATATGGTAATTCAAGGTAGACAGCCTTATTCAGTGGTAAACAGCATGTTCATTTTCTGTTCCTCAATGAGTAGTTTCAGAATCATTATGTTATTCAATTCCCAAATGTAAGAATTTTGTGGAATATTACAGCATTAACAAGTATGAGTCAGCAGCCTGATATAACTGAGTATATTCACCCAGCATTTACACAATTAAACATGTGACTCTTGCTGATGCTAGTGGAAAAATCAATGGATGATTAATATGGAAATGCCAACAACATATTGAGAGGACTGAAAATGAATTGCTGACAGCAAGGAATACTCCAGGAAGATATAATAGTGAGAAAAGGACAAAAATAACAGTTATTCTTGCTGAACTTTATTAACTATCAGGAAGGAAGGTTTACACACTGACTAAGGAAAAAGAAACAAACTACAATGTGTCATAGAAAAATAACAGCTGTAAGAAAAAAGCTTTTAGAAACACAGGAAATAAACTTACTTATATAGTATTCATCTGGAATAAGTGCAGCCATAGCTCAGAGGAGAAAGTATGATTTTTATATAAGAAAATAGCATTTACAATATCTCATCACATGGAGCAAAGTTACAGCCTTTATATACCTTTATATAAATGTTCACTTTAAGACACGCATATTTCAAAGATGTCCACATATTGATAAAAGGATTTGAGTGTTATTTTTGCACCTACAGCACATCTATAAACTGATTGTGGAAAACTTGTTAGCTTTTCATTTTTATTTGTACTACAACTTCTTTGGGTTTACATATTTTCCTCAAAATCACTCTGACTCCATGGAAGCAGGAAAACAATAGTGTAGAGATGTTAAAACACAAGTCAGTTCTTTTAATTCTCCCTTATCTGTTTAAAGCATTTCTTAAACTTTTGAATAATTAGATGCCAATTCTCTAGGGTCACTTGGGAACACATCTTTGGGTGTTGGAAATTTTTATTGTTTGACTCAAGTGAAATTTCAAGAGCAGAATATTTGTACTGAAATATAAAAGACAATCAAAATACAGCAATATCAAACGTATAGGCCAGTGGTGCACGGCAAACTTGATATAGTATCCTTAAACATTTTTCTGTAAGTAATTATCGATACCTTTCTACATCCAAAATTTTTTACAACAACCTATGTCAACTGTAGGTAGTAGGAATTAAATATGGCAAGGGACATAAAAGACAACAAGAAGGGCTCCTTTAAGTACATAGGTAACAAAAGGAAGACCAGGGAAAATATGGGCCCATTGATGAATGAGACGAGTGCTCTGGTGAGGGAGGATACAGACAAGGTAGCACTACTCAATGCCTTCTTCTTTTCTATCTTTACTGCTAAGGTTGGCCCTCAGAAATCCAAATTCCAAGAGGAAAGAGAGAAAATCTGGAGAAAGGAAATCTGTCCTTGGTTGGGAAGGGGTTAGAGATCATTTAGGTAAGCAGGACACCCATAAATCCACCTGCCCTTATGGGATACTGAGGGAGCTGGCAGATGTTATCGCTAAGCTGCTTTCCATTATCTTTGAAAGATCATGAAGAACAGGACAGGTGCCTGAGGGCTGCAGAAAAGCCTATGTCCCTCCAAAAGAGCATGAAAGAGAACTGAGGAATCTACAGGACAGTAAGCCTCACCTGCATCCCTGGAAAAGTAATGGAACAGCTCATTCTCTTTGTCATCTCCAAGCTCGTGAAGGAAAAAAAGGTTAACAGTTGTTGTCAACATGGTTTCATCAAGGGAAAATCATGCTTGACTAATCTGATAGCCTTTATTATAAAGGAATAACTAACTGGGTGGTAGATGAGGGGGTAGCAGTGGATGTTTTCTACCTCAACTTTAGCAAGGCTTTTAACACTCTCTCCCATAATGTCCCTATAGGTAATGTTGGCAAGTGTGGGTTAGATCAGTGCACAGTGAAGTGGCTTGAGAACTGATTGGATGGCAGAGGGCAGCAGGTGATGATCAGTGGCATAGAGTCTAGTGGGAAACATGTTGTTAGTGGTGTTCTACAAGGGTCAGTTTTGAGCCCAGTCTTGTTCAACATATTCATCATTACGTGGATGACGGGACAGAGCATACCCTCAGCAAGTTTCCTGATGACACAAAACTGGGAGAAGCATCTGATATACTCCGCCACCACTTAATGAGACATGGAGTGGCTGGAGAGATGGATGAAGAACATAATGAAGGCTGAGAAACACAAGTGCTGAGTCCTGCACCCAAGGAGGGGCAACCCCCTGCACCAATACAGGTTATGAGTTGACCTGCTGGAAAGCAACTCTGAAGAGAAGGACCTGGGAGTCCTGGTGGACAAATTAACGACGTGCTAGCAATGTGTCCTTGTGGCCAAGAAGGCAAATGGTATCCTGGGGTGCATCCAGAAGAGTGTATCAAGCAGGTTGAGGAAGGACTGTCAGTATTGTGTGCTGAGAAAATTAAATAGAGATGTAAGGATGAAAAGAGACTCCATACCATACTCAAAATTATGTGCAAGCTGACCCAGCTTAAATCAGTTTCTGCCTTCCCGAAAGCAGCATGCTGATTTTCACTACTGGCTTACCACATAATTTGAGTGTCTTATATAAATAAAAGAATGTCAAGAGATCATGCAGCCACAGCAACTGACACTTCGAGAAGATTAACAAAGAAAACAATTTAGTATCTCGGTCTCTAAAACTGCAAAATTTCCTTTGTATTCTTATCAAGGAATTCTACAGTACATTAAATTGTCAAAAGGTGTGACGTTTCGGCATTCTGATTTTTATAATGCTACACTAAACTTTCTGGAACACACCTACGTTCAGCCAAATTACTGATAGCAAACCCATTATGTTTTCTTAGATTAGCACAGGATTTCATGAGAGCATAATATGGCAGGATAGATAATTTTTATATGCCATGCTTTCACTGGTAATCCCAAAAGACAATTTTGTTTGGAAGCAAGTTTTGGGTAGTAAATTTTGTAGTTATTAAAAAGTAGTTCTCTACTACAATCAGATGTGATTTTTTGTTCTTAAACATTAGACAGCAATTGGGTGATATTGCATGTGGCAAACCCCCTCCCCCCCCCCCCTTTTAACTTTTTAATAATGTTATGATCCCTGTATAGACTTCTACATATATAAATGTATATTTGTGATCACAGGTATACATGTATCTTTGTGCTTCTTTAAATAGAAAACATTTCAGTTATTCATTTAAATTAGCCAAGAATTTTCTGGTTTGGAAAGATTTTTTCAGAGGAAGACGAACTTTATACACATGTGGAACACATTTGTCTTGGTGGTCAGACAGGCAGAAGAGAGGAACTCACTTGGACATGAAGGCACATCTAAGGATAGACACATCAAGAATGGCAGAGAAAAGTGGCATAAATACTTTGTGAGCTAATATTCAGTTTTGCTTTATGGAATTATGACTATAAACTACTTTTCACCAAGGAAGTTCTAAAGTTTACAAGTATGATTTCAGCTGAGTTCCCGGCTTAGGTTTAATGAGCTCTTTAGCATATTTGACCCATCTCTTCGTTTCAGGTGTTGAGTACTGCGTCATGAACTAGCTTCTTCTGGCAGGCAAGGTCTCTATTTTATTACAGGCTAGAAAGATTTACAGACTGATGTGAAGGATTCATGCCTACGAAACATTTGAAACTCTCAAGAATCAGAGGACACCTGCAAAGATTTCAGGGAGCCTTTCACACACACGGTTTGGGTGCTGGGTAGTCTTACCTTAAGCATGTTACCAGTGACTCTGGGGAGGAAGGGAGGAAGGAGAGTACTGCGCATTTAGAGAAGTATTTTTTCTTTCTTTCTCATGAATATATGTCATAAGCCTCAAGAGAATAATTTACAGTATAGGAATTGTAATCTAAACAAAGTACCACAGAATCATAGAATCATTAATGTTGGAAAAGACCTTTAAGATCATTGAGTCCAACCATCAGCCCCACACCACCACGCCTAGTAAACCACATCCCAAAATGTCACATATACTGATTTTTTTAAGACCTCCAAGGATGGTGACATCACTGCTTCCCTGGGCAGGTCCAATGTTTCACCACTCTTTCGGTAAAGAAATTTGTCCTAATATGCAGTCTAAACCTCCCTGGAGCAACTTGAGGCAATTTCGTCTCATCCAAATAGTACCAGGGTCAGGCCTCCCTGACAGTGAGCCACAGGAAGCTAAAAATGAATGTATATAAATACAGATACACATACCTTCATGTCTGAAAGCTGAGGTCACTGTTCCATGAATCCCTGGTCAACCACTAGTATCACGCATTCTCCTACACAGCGGTGGCCCTTGCACCATGTGGAGTAAAAAAATCAAAGCCATTTTAGGCTTCTGATAAATTGAAAAATTCCAGAACAAAAGAAAGTATACTTGTTTTTCTCCATTAATTTATATTTGTGTACACTTATATATATTTAAGTAGAAATGTGGTTTTAATTCATGTGACAGTGTTCAACAACTAGTAGACCGCCAGCTAGCATCTCTCCTTTTTCTATAATGTTGTAACATGCTGCTTGAAGCCCCCACTCTGCCCATGAGTTTTTCATTTACACATCCTGAAAAGGAAGTCACCAGGGTCTTCTCCTTAAAGTCTTAATAGATCATCATCTACAAAAAAAAAAAAATTCTGTTGACACTTGAGATAATGTTCCTATATGTTCAGAGCAGAAAATATTTGAGTACCATAAATTTTATGCTATAAAGTCTCACTTGAGTTTCTGTTTGTTCTGACAGCTACTATTTATGTCAAATAAAATCAGGAAGAATATAGGACAACGACCTTGAGCTGAATTTTCTCTTCTTCTTCTTGCAAGTATTCTTGTCTCATGAGCACTTTAAGCTTCCCTGCATTTATCCACTGAAGATTCTCAAGCAATTTTGGCGGATTGATTTAGGAAAATTTAAACTACATTATTTGTACCATCTCTCTGGTGCAGATAAAGAAAGACATTTCTAATAGTAAAGAGTTTTCTGATACTCTCATTCTGAATCCTTTGTAACCATGAAAACTTACTTTTTATTTTACAAAAGGAAAAAGAGATTTTAAGACATAGAAGTATTGTACTTGCAGTGTCCTGTAAGCTGTGGAGCTTCTTATCACAGAAAGATTTATATCCCATGATCTCAAAGATGCATTGCGTTTTACAGATGCTGTTGCGGCTGGGAGATGGGAATGGTAAATGGCCCACCATATCTGCAAAAGAAAGATAACTCACTTGCTAAGTATTTATGTGCAAAATAATGTATCATATTAATCACTTCCAGGCTCAAGTAGAGATTTAAGAGAGATTTCACCTAATATATATCATCACTTTTACTATATTATATGGTGGTAGTACATACATTGAAAAGATCTTGAGTGTGTGTGCATCTTGTGTGCATGAGTGTCACACATGCGTATTAACACATGGATTTGGGAGAGAGACAGTGAGGGACAGAGGAAAAAAACTAAAACCTTTCTTTTGAGCTTTTGTGTTTTGTTTGCTTTGTTTTGATTTTTTGTTTTGTTTTGTTTTGTTTTTTTCTCTAGGAAAATGTTCACCTGCTTATTGCTCTCTGAAAACACTGAATCATCTTTAATGGGAAAGAGGTTTGCAATATATTATCTACATGCCCAGCACAAAGTGTGGTTCAGCCTTGGGAATGTTGTAAGATTATTATGAAATCCTTCCTTTCAGTACTGTGAAATCATTCTGTGTTTATGTTTTTTTCCCTTAAACAGAATTTTCTAAATTTAAATAAGTAACATTTCAATAGTAATAGTAGGATATGACCCTCACGATGTTGAAGGATTTGACACTAACTCGTTTGTACAAAAGCTTATTTACAGAGGAAAAGGTTTTCCCACAGTTGCCTGTTTAGCCTGCATAAAAAAGGAAAAGGGATGCTGACATATTGTCATTGAACTCTTAATTCCAACAGTGTCAGTTTTCTCAGCTTTTTTTTTTGGGAGTCAGTGCTACTCCTGGGTGTGCTGCAGCAGTCCCTCTTAAAAGTCATAAACAGATAAGATCAAGACTAGGCAGCAAGGAGAAGGCATAGCGGAGATATGCCAGACCAAATGAAAATGGAAAAGTGATTTTTCCGTTAATACTGCTATTCAGATGTGAGGGTCAGATAAGAGATTTGGGGTTTTAAAGTACTTCAACAGTCAAAGAAGGCATGTCCTTGCAGTAGGGCAATGCTTTTCCTCCCAGAATCTCCAATATTTTGCTAGTCCTCCAAGAAACCTGTCTGAAGGATAATTTGAGTACTCAAATACTGTTGTTTTTGTGGTTTTGTTGGTGTGGTTTTTGGTTTTGTTGTTTAATTTGCAACTTTGGAACAATCAGAGAATAAATTTCCTTATTTGTGGCTTTAAGATGTTGATTTTGATCATGTCAGCATTTGCAAACCACTTGGCTTATTGTCTCCCTGGTCATTGCACTAGCGAAAATTACTCCTAGGAGATGAAATGAGAGCAAAAGAACTATGGTAGAAAGAGGAAAAGTTGAGAGATGTTGGCATAAGTCTCTGAACGTAAAGCAGAGATGTCCTCTTGTCAATGTGACTTCCAAAAAGCTTTAAGCGTTCTAAGGGATGTGAGATCTTTGGAGAAGCACATAGAAATTACCACTATGAAATTTCAGTCGTTTCGGTCCTATGATGAAGTAAGTCTCTGCCGTGGTGGTAAGAGCAAAAATGCAACTATTCCTACCCATTGGACAAATATTACAGTTATCTTAGATTAAGGAAAAGTGCCTTAAACTAGTTTTGGAAACTAGGATTTGTGGCACCTGGTTGAAAACCTCAAGGAAGACTTTGACTAGAACAGTATTTTTCACTGAGTGCTTCTGAAAGGCCAGCTTAAATTTTAACAAACAGTCCTTTACATCACATATTAAGAAACATGTCTAATACTAAAATACAAAAGGAGGCTGTGGAAGTGGTTCAATTTTAACTTTTGGAAGAACCCTAAGTATAAATTCTGCTGCGACTAAATTTCCTACTTTTTATCTTGTCTTTCCCTGATGCCCACATTGAAGTTCCATAACTTTATACGGGCTATATGAGTTTGGGAATACAGGGATATGTTGTTTTGAACTGAGCTTTTTTGGTTATATTTTTTTCTGTTTCCAAATTCAGTCATTATCTTTTGGATAAAAAAAAGCACAAATAGATAGATAGCAGCTGCGCACCAGATTGTTGGCTAAGTATAACTGAGCACTAATATTCCAAAAACTTCCCCTAAACAGAATCAAATAGGATTATGTTAAAAATTTCTTTATTTTTTTTTTCTAATTCTTTAAAAATGTTATTTCTTTTAAAATAACTTTTCTTTCTGGACAAATAGTTTAGTGAAGAGGGGTGTGAAGGAGTGTCTTTTTTGCTTTATTCCTTTATGGAAATATAATTTTTATTTCTGTGGAGACAAGACAGGGTAGACCTATGGAAGTTGAGATAGGCAAGTGATATTTGAAAATAAAAAATAAGGTTCAATGATGAAAAAGAATATTGGGGAAAAAATAATGAGAAATTAGCCTTTTAAAATAGTTTTTACTTACTTAGAAAAGAACATAAAATACATTAGATTAAATGTCAAAAACTCAGCTGAAGGAGAAATATCTTTTCTGAGCTTGATAGTACAGGCCTTTCAGCTGTTAAAGTCTCTCTTAGGAAAAATATCATATCTTATTGCACTAATATAATAGAACCAGTGTCTAAAGTTTGTGATTGATCTCTCTGTAGAGGGCTTTAACCCTATATTCCTGACAGTAGCACTAATGTCATAAAGGATTACAGCTTTACAAACATTCTTTGACAAAGACACATTATTGAAAATAATGCTATGATTTTTGTATCCACCATATACCATGTCACATCAGAGAAACTCCCCTGTACTTTCACAGTATTTGTCAAGGTATTTGGCCAGGCTGATTGGTAGCTAAACACGAGCAGTTGTGGTGGTCCCAGTTCCCTTCACCCTGCCAGGGAAAAAGGGAAAGGAGAGAAAGAGAGTTGTGATCTGGAAACTAAATCAGCTGTGCTGAAAAAAATAATAAAAATAAAGAAGAGACCATTAATAAAAAAATAATAAATTATATACAAATATACGAAGTTTTCCCCCCTCAATGAGTACATCAGCACAGATGCTGCAGAGCAAGCAAAAGGAAAAGGTTCTAGTCTAGACTCAGATGGAGGGAGCTGGACTGAGGAATTAGTCAGAAATACATGGATCCAACAACACTTAGAAATATTAGAGCTCTATACCAGTACAATTCCAAAAAGGTTCAAGAAAACTCTGACAATGCATTGCTTGAAGAAACTTTCAAATCATAAAAGCTTTGCCAATTTAAAGATGAGTAAATTTAAAAATGATTAATACCCTTCAAAGATACATGAGAAACTCTGAAATAGCTATTTTGGTTGGTAAGAATGGGCAAAGTTCTCTGGCTTACCAATTGAAAAAAAAAAAAAGGTGATGGATACTAGCCAGACTAAAATTAGATGACTTGTAGTTATTATTATTTAACATATAATCTCTAGTCTGAGATAATTGTGTCATCTTCTGCACTTTGTCTAACCACATAATAAATGACAATTATGCGTTCCTCATTGAGAATGATTTTAATTTACCTTATCACCAATAGCAAGTCTCCATCGTTGTTTTCCAGCACATTTTGCAGTACATCATAAAAAAAAACCCTCAATCTTTTTGACCTTGGAATTTACTATAGCCATTTTGAAAGACACTTACACTGTAGCTTCTTTACTTCAGTACCTAAGTCAAAGCCATCATTTTATTCTTCCCGTTACCTTGAGAAGTGTGCTAGAGAAATTAATTTCCTGTACTATTGATCCAGTTCTAATTATTCATCAAGGTGCAATTCACTTACAAGATGCGGCTTGTGCTGAAGCAATCCAATAAAAGATGCAAGAAAAATAATCCAAAATTTAATTCCAAACAGCAATTTGAATCATTTATTTTGCTGAAAGAGATTAAGAGAAATGGGATGGAACATCTTTAAATCCTGTTTCTGATTGTGTATTATAGAACTGAAATCAGGAAAGGAAAAGTTGGAGTTTTCAGGGCAAGTTTCGGGAGAAAGAGGTTTACTCAGACATGAATTAATGAAAAGCAGAAATTGCTGCAAAACTTAGTAGTGCAATGAGTTGAGGAAACTTCTTTTATATTAAAAATCCTTGTTTCAATTAAGCAAAAAAAGCATTAAAAGGCAATATTTCTGTGAGATTCTGTTTGTAAAGTAATAAATTTAATAACGATTTTATATACAATAATGCATTTTTCCCCTTCTGAGGTTATGAGTTTACAGTTTATGTCTGTTAAATATTAACTCTAAAGAAGCTATGTCCATATTAATATTAGCATATATTTTAGCAACCGTAGGTAAATGTAGAAGTTTCTATGTAGTTATTATGAAAACCTAAATAATACAGGTCCATTTTGCCAAAACACAGGATCAGACAGTCTTGAAATACTCGATCCAGTGATTTGGTACTACCTTGAACATTAGTTCACCTTGAAATAAGTTACTTTCCTCCCTGTAGGTTGTTCTGCACAAAAGAGAGAACTGCAGCTACTCTGCAAGAAGATAGAAGCAGTAGAATTTTTCTTTTTATTGCAAGTTACATTGTATTGCTAAGACAAGTACATGAAATTCAGATTTTGGGAAATGAAAAAGGACCCTTACTGGGATATACAGTAACATAGAGGACTACTTGCCCAGAATGAGAGAAATGATGTTCCGAGAGGCTAATGAAGCCAGTCACATGACCAGCACACAGGTGCTACACACTAAAGACCAGAGAAGAGAAGGAACTGAAGTGCTGAACATATTGCAAAACAGATATAAAGCAGGAAGAATGCACCATGTCTGTGCTCTAGGAAAAAATGTCAGGACTACCACGTCATATGGGGAATCTGTAGTTTTTAAAATGGTCCGTAGGTCAATTCATAGCTTCGGTGAGATATTTTGTCCCTTGCAATGCTTTTCAGGATATCTAAGTTCACCCTCAAAGATAAAATATACATTTGAAACTACTTGGCATAGCCTACGTATCATGGGCATACCTCTTGATTTTCTTCTTTTTCAAAGAAATAGGATCTCATTCTACATGTAAGTTTAATGAATCCCTTTACTATGTCAGAGATTTTATGAGCATAAACTCATATTCTAAAATATCTTGTAATTATTTCCAGGGATTCCACAGCCAAATGGAACATAATGAATCATATGGCACAGAATAATCTCCACAGTCTTTTATCTTTGTTTAATTATACTTAAAAAAAAAAAAAAAAGAGCAAATAAGCACACAAAATCTACTCTAAGTTTCTTAAATGATACATGTAGCAAAATTATGAAGGCACTATTAAAATTCATCTTTTTCAGTATTCAGGTGTATGGAATGTTGATGCCTTAGATGCCACTTAGGTCTTCTTTGTTGTGTCAATCTTCTTATGTATGAGTGATAATTCATCAAATCCAATCAATGTGTTATAACAAAATGGTATTCTTTGTGGAATAAAGTGTCAATCTCTTTGAATTAAATCCACAGGGAGGAAGAATTTTTCTGATTTCCAAGTTTAGAGTTCTCTTCGGTGTACCACTTACATGAAGAGGTTTAGGTTTGGGTTCGGGTTTTGTTGCTGTTGTTCTACTATACTATTCTATCTACTTGATCATTCAAAAGCTATATGTGCAACATAAAATCTAATGCATGCAAAAAAAGAAAAGAAATACCTAGAAAGCACTATTTATTGCTTTTGAGAAGCAAAAGAATGATCTTCATATTTGTAAGATGTCCTATCTGTAAAAACAAGTGTGTTTTCCAATACTCATCCTGTAGAGTGGGGACACATACTTTTACTTTCTCAGATGATTTAATTGGAAATGAAGACTTTCTCAGTATCCTGATATGAAAAAGAAAATATATTTCTGTTGCATTTCTGAGCAAATTGTATCACCTCTGTATGTTTCTCATGCTTTTGTTTTGCAGAAGAATCTCCCAAGATTTTTGGATGCTACCCAGAAAGATATTTAGTAGATCATGAATTTCCCAACTCAGTTTCTAACCTTTTTAAAGTCGCATGACATATTCTACATTTTCATTTTTTAATTTTACCATGACAAATATAGTATCAGAACAGCTTAGGGCTTTTCTAATTCACATTACATCTACAACTTACATTATGTCTACAGTGTGCACTTATTGCAACCTTGAGAAGCTTATTGGCCTTTTCCTGAAATGCTTTCTCTTCCAGAAGAGGCAGGAGAGTCAGCAGAGAGAAGGAATCTGATCTTATTTTTTTTTTTTTTTTTTTTTAAGAAGCAAACCAGTAAAGTTGTCAAGAATTGAACATATAGAAGAGCACTAAAGCATTAGGGATGTCTCAGGATCCTACTAGAGTGGTTGAAAGTGTTCAAAGTTCATCACAAAATGAATATGTAATATCCTGTAATTCAGTGGTATCCTTAAAAAATACATAAATTTAAAAGGAGATATGCTTTGGGACTAAGTTTATTATTCTTAAAACATAGATAAGTTAAGAACAAGAATTTCCTCCTCACTTCTAAAAACAGTAGAAAAATATTCCAAGAGAAATGATTGATTAGCCAGCTTAAAAGAAACTGCATTGAATGCAGATACCTTAGAAATATATATTGGAAAGAAGGAATGAAGAGAGAAAAAAAATTGTTTAACTTGCACTGTTTGGCCCTCTGCTGTCTTTTTCTATCTTATGATGAATGCAATTTATTAGTTAGACCCAAGCTTGCTCAACACCCACAGATGCATCAATATCTCTGGTTAAGGGTGACGTGAAGAAATAAGTGCTGATATCTGTGATGGATCTCTGTTCCTGTAAGACGCAGGATAAATTTAGGCACATTTAGAGGATGTGAAGTTTCCATCCTTGGAATTGTACAAAACCCATCTATACATGGTCCTGGGAAACCTGTTCTAGGTGCCCCTGGTTGTGCAGGAGGATTGGACTCCAGAGGTCCCTTTAATCTCAACATTTCTTTGTTTTTGTTATGCTGAGGAAGCAGTTTCTTGACTTATTAGCAGCACAAAATTAACCAGCAATCACTGTACATATTTTCAGGTACAATATCTGCAATACAACAGATAAACTATACTACAGAACACTTAAAACTGTTCGCAATCACTCACAAATTTCTGAATAACTTCTGTAGCTAACCCCCAAAAGTTCTAATGAGTATACCTATCCAAGCATACTTCCCACACCTCCATATCCAGCAGTTTTGAGTCTCAGGTGCTTCCACCTTGGTATGCCTTTTAATCCTGCTGTCTTCTTCCAGCATTACCAGTTTTGAGGCATGCATCCTCATATTTCAGACAGTTTTGGTGCATCAGTCAAGTGTAAGAGTTATGTTCCTGTACACCATACCGTCTGCTGGTATGAAGGCCACGTGGTCAAGGCAGGAACCTCACAACTAGTCACAGTGTTCACCCTTTATTTCACCCCTGTTGTACCTTGTCATGGTTACACAGTTCCAGTGAAGTAACTTTTCATACAAGTGTATACTTTTCAAATATAAGATGTGATTGCTTTATGTTGGTTTTTTACCAAAAATGAGCATTTTATCAGAATACTAAAAAAAATTACTTTAAAATGTATATAATAAACACAATGATTACCACAATTAGCAAACAGCAACAGGGACAGCAGAGACAGTAGCTGGTTAGATGGGGTTTCAGCTACCTGAGACTCATGTTGGTGGATTCCAGGGTAATAAGATTCCACCATGTTATCTGAACTGCCTGGGAACCAGAAGAAAACAAACTCTCAAGGTGAAGGCAGGATTAGGTTTGATCATCTGTCTCCCTGATGTGTGTTTTAATGAAACACCCTCTGAAAACTTATCCCTGCAAAAAATCCACCCTTACTTGTACTTCAAGAATGAGCGCATTGCTGGCTTGTTGTCATTAGCTGACTTGATTCAGAGCAAAGGAAATCAACAGCTGAACCCCACCGGCTACCCTTGAAAAATAAGCTCAAAAAGAATCTGAAAGCAGTGAATTGTGTCAGTTGCAATTTTTAATCCACTGGAACACGTCAAGGCCAAGAGTTTGTAGATCAGGATTCAATCTAGTAGGATTGCTAAAGTGACAAGTTATTCTTCGATGCTGAAACTCTCATCCATAAAGTGTCACAATCCTTAACTATCACATTGCTGCTCCCTATCCCATATGCTCAGATCTTTGTGCCTGAGTACACTGTGTCTGCTGAAATTAACCACCTCCAAATGCTATCCATGGAACCAGTGTGTTGGGCAGGGGACCAAGCAAGTATTCAGTGCACAGCATTGCTAAGTACTTTGTGTCTTGCTGTTCTCGAATAGGTGAACCTGCCTTGACTGAAAATGCAGCAAACAAAACTTTCTGAGGAGTCTTTTTTCCAATCCTCACAGAAGGGCTCTGGCAGATTTTTTTTATTTCCCCCCCTCCCTTTTTTTGGTATAGCTGTTGTTTAAAACATTAAAACAATCTGTCTGGGGAGAGTTTGTTGTTGTTCCTTCACCCCTAAAATGACTGAGAATTTTGTTCACACACTGAGGATAAGAGACAGTCAGATGTAATTACTCCTTGAAAATCCACTAATGCCTGTAAATCTCC
Source organism: Cuculus canorus (assembly GCF_017976375.1). NCBI lineage: Eukaryota > Metazoa > Chordata > Aves > Cuculiformes > Cuculidae > Cuculus > Cuculus canorus. The sequence goes on from NC_071402.1 coordinate 72,646,616, forward strand.
CAAGGCAGGAACAGACACAGACAGTGCTAAAATGTTACAGGACAGACATGGATGAAAGAGGGGTAGTGAAAGCTGTTTATTTGAGAGCCACTTTGGAGGCAAAGAAGCCTGGTCTTTGCTGCTATCAACACAGGGAGAAATTAAGCATTCAGCAGAAACAACTTCTGCCTCCTCCTAGGCTTTCCGTTCTCCATCCAAGTCATCAGATATGATCCCTGGATGAGTAAATCCACGACTGCACAGCTGGCAGCTCCCATGCCACCCCTTACTCACAAAATATGCCCTTTGATGCTTCAAAGGCAGATGCAAAGGAAGAGGAAGCTGAGAAATCACCCTGGACTCTGAAGTAGCTTGTATCACTGCATGCTCTTTTAAACTGCTGAGGGTTTTAAGCAGGTTTAGCACTGAACCATTTCTCCCCTGTCATAAATCTTCTGGGGGCAAAGACAGACTCAGCAGTTATGCCAGTGAGGGGTATGCTCTTATCTAGAGCATTCAAGGTCTTGCATCATAACTGTATGCTCCTCACCTATTCATACCCTGGAGAAACAAAATTTGTATGGGAAATATGCTTAAACATGTCTAAAGCCCAATGTACAAGAGTAATCCATTCAGGTAATGACTTCCTCCAGGCCAGGTATCAGATATAATTCAAAAAGTTTGTCAAAATATTCATGGATATTAGGTTCTTTCTGAATCTCTCCAAAATACCTCAAATATAGGTTTATCTTTCAGAGTTTACATCTCTTTGAAGACTATTTTATTGTATAATAACAAAACTGAATTATCTAATCACAGATATGAGTTTCATTTTAAAAGCTAAATGAAAGGTTGCACTGCAGTGGAGTGCAATTCTGAAAACAATACTTGCTACCAGTAGAAAGATAATAGTGCTTGGTGAGAAGCATTAGGGTAATCTGATTAAACTTCCCTTTATTTGTTTTAGAAAATAACATAAATCATTCTCAGTAAAATAATAGTGATTAACTGTACACTCTTTGCTGATGACTGTTTAATGTATATTTCACAGAAACAAGTCAACAAAGACGTAAAATTTATTTTTTTAAACTGTATCTCTCTGAAAATACATTTTAAAAAATGCCTGGGAATGTAATCATCTGAATTCTGGGAAATATTAGGCTAAGACTAATATTTTCTTTGCAGTTAAGGTAAGTATTCTCCACTTCATAACACTTCTGGCTGATCGTGGTACCGCACTGTAACAATGATGGACGATAACTATCTATTTATCTGTCCATTGGGAAATATGGACTTACCAAATTATAGTCCTGGGACAGGGAAAGGAAGAAAAATGAAAACTCAATAGCTTCATCAAATGACAAAATCTGAATTATAAATTACAAATCCTGGATTTTTTACAAATCCATATTGGCATGGGACAAATAGAAAATGTATGAACAAACTAAAATCTTATATAGTTGAAGAGTATCTGCTTTTGTAAAGGACCCATCTATCAGTCAAAGTCTCCTCTTACAGACAGCATGCTGAGCGCAACAAGCTCTGGGAGGTGGCTTCTTTTTCTGTAGTTTTACAAATATACCTGTACTGTTAAAGCTTGGATTGCGAAAAGAAAATTAAACGAATCTACTCCCTAGCCTTGCCAAAAACCCTTTGGGACATTACAAGAAATAAACTGTCAACATCAACAAACACAGGAAGCAAGACAATGCTACTGTCATGTGAATTACTCAGAAGCACATGAAAAAGGAACAAGAATTTGGGAAAACTCTGGACAGTCTGTATGTTGCACAAGTATGTTAAACTGTTTATATATAATAAAACAAAAATCTTGGGTACTTTGCAGGAGTAGTTATTACAAAAAAAATCTTGTATGCTATTTGGAAGTGTTCTTAATTAGTACCAATTCTTATAGTTTCATTAAAATTAGCAAGTAATAAAAGCGAAGGGTTTTAATATTTCCAGTGTAGACTTGTTAATTAAAATATATGACAATGATTAAAAACTATAGCAGTACACGTGAGAAATATGAGGGGAAACTTGGAGCTTTGATACAATGTTTAAAATGTCTGCAGTTTTCTGGTTTTCTTAATAGAGCTTTTTAAATTTGTGTTGAGATTATTGTTTATTGTATAAATTAATAAAAACTGTGCCAATACAAATAATTTTTGCTTCAGCTTTCAGTCAGCAGGTTCTTGCTAAGTGTCATTACAAAGTGCATATGAAATTTTAGAGTTCTGGACTGTTCTAACTCTGCTGAAAAGACTGAACTGTACTTTCCTCTCCCAAGACTATTTTTGGTCTTATAATTGACTGTTCTTTTTTCCTAATAAATGCCAGTCAATCTCCCTAAGTCTTTTATTTTAATGGGTAAATTATTCTTCAAAGGTTTCTTTTTCACTTATGCAGGGTTTAAAAAAGAAATCCCTGTTATGCATAATGAACCTTTATAATCTGATGTCAATTGAATAGAGAAATGGTCATTTTTAACATTTAGTGTTCATTAGAGAAAGTTCTTCATAAGTATCATTCTTGAAAACAATGTTTCAGTCCTGTGCCATCTTCTGATTTATGATGACAATTTAAGTCTTGCATTAATAGTATTCATGTAAAATTAAAAAAAAATATGTTTCCAAAGACTAGGGACTATGTTAGTTCTTGCACCATCACTACACATAAATAAAAGTTATTCTAAGTCTTTTTAATATCTGAATGCAAGAAAGAAAAGTATATATGAATTATACTAACCAAAATTAATCTCATCATTATATATTACAAAAGGAGGAAGAAACCCAAGGAACTAATTCCTTGCAAAGAACAAAATATAAAAAGAAAAAATCCTAAACTCTGCTTATTATACTTTGTGACATACAACTATGCTTGTTGGAAAAAGATGTGCTTTCATAAAGAACTAACACATTTGAAAAACAGCTGTCAATGGAGTAACTATAAGCAATAAAGAAGAAATTTTGATAGTATTTTTTAATTATTTTTTTCAGAAGAACAAGAATAGAAATTGTATCTTTCATCTGGCAAATACCTTTAAAATGTTAGCTCTTGTCTGGCTGAAGCTTTAAAATTATGATTTTAACAATGGAAAAAAAAAACTAGGAAAAAAAATATGTATCCAAAAAGCAGGTTTCATAAAATGTGATCTATTTTGTTAACTTACCACCATTTGGACCTAGCTTGCCCTAGGTGTATTATTGGAAATTCTAGTTTATGCTCAAAAATTCAGAAGTAAAATCCGGTACCACTACAGAGGTGAACAAGATGAAAAAAAACAGATGTCTTTTCTTGGGCTCAAGATCCATGATCCCAGAAATGTTTTTAACAGTAACCATGTGAATATCTGAATTATATTTTCTGTTTATATGTCCCCTCGTATCTGCTAAATATTTTGATGGATGCATTCAGTACCATTGAAATCATTGTGAACATATTTGCAAAGAGAGAAATCCTACTGGTTATACTCTTTTCTCCCTTTTTACTTCAGCTTTTTTAACATATAAGCTTTTTAATGAAGAATGATGAGCTGTTCAGAATTGAAACAGAACCTGTTTGCATTGGTCATTACGTACCACCATGATATAAATACAACACCACTGTAGTGTGAGTCACATCATTACTGTTAAGAGAGGACTGAACAAAACAATGTGCAATGTTTTTTTTTCTTTGTAGCAAAGTTAGTTAAAGGGGTGAATGAATATTTTGGGGGAATAAGATCCCACAGATATTCTTCAGCTGTACTGGAGTTTTCATGTGAATACCTTTGTTTCATTTGTCAAAACTCAAGGTTCTGTTCTCAAACAGATGGCTTAAGAAAAATACCTTCAACCATGTTAAAACTCACCCAAATACTAGTTAATTTTTCAGTCATCTTTTAGCCACACAATCTGTAACTAACTCTCCACAAGCTGGAGAATTGGACCTGAGTGAACCTCAAGAGCTTCAACAAGGCCAAGTGCAAGGTCCTACACCTGGGTTGTGGCAATCTCTAATTTCAGTACAGGATGGGGGATGATTTGATTGAGACCAGTTCTGCAGAGTAAGACTTGGGGGTGCTTATTGTTGAGAAGTCCAACATGGGCCAGCAATGCACACTCACAGCCCAGAAGTCTGACTGTATCTTGGGCTGCATCAAAAGAAGTGTGGCCAGCAGGTCGAGGGAGGCGATCCTGCCCCTCTTCTCCACTCTTGTGAGACTCCACCTGGAGTATTGTGTGCAGTTACGGACTCCTCAACATAAGAAGGATATGAAACTGTTGGAATGGATCCGGAGGAGGGCTGCAAAGATGATCAGAGGGCTGGAGCACCTCCCATATGAGGACAGGCTGAGAGAGTTGGGCTTGTTCAGCCTGGAGAAGGCTCCAAGGAGACCTTACAGCAACCTTCCAGTACCTGAAGAGGCTACAAGAAAGCTGAGGATGGACTTTTTACAAAGGCTTGTAGTGATAGGACTAGAGGGAATGGCTATAAATTGGAAAGGGGAAGATTTAGACTAGATATTAGGAAGAAATTATTCACGAGGATGGTGAGACACTGGAACAGGTTGCCCGGGGAAGTTGTGGATGCCCCATCCCTGGAGGTGTTCAAGGCCATGTTAGATGGGGCCTTGGGCAGCTTGAACTAGTGGGAGGTGTTCCTGCCCATAGCAGGGGGATTGGAACTAGGTGACCTTTAAGGTCCTTTCTAACCCAAACCATTCTATGACTCTATGACTCTACAATTCTATGATTCTAATGTAATAACAGTAATTTTCCTCTAAGCTCCCTAGAACACAAACTTTCACAAGAGCAATCATTGTCCAAAATATATTACAACTTATTCTGTGAGAAAATGTTTATTTTTTACATCAGAAGATAACTTAAGAAACAAGAAACTGATATACAGAGTCTCAGATCTGAAATTAAGGCTGCAGACAGACCCCTCTGTGAAGATTGTAAATGACTCCCAGATAGCTCTGCATAATAGCCCTGTTAGCAGTGGAGTCTCATAAGTCAGAATAAAACTTACTGTTCCTTTTGCATTGTTCAGTAAGGAAACATGAAACAAATTTTAGTCAATACTTTATGGTTTATTTTTCTAAGATAATCTTCTAGATTTAGGGAAAAAAACGCAACTTCAAACGTAAGTCTTATTTTTCCAGTTTTGCAGTGAGGATAGGTTCTTGGCCACACAAAATGCTGATCCTACAGAATCTGTCTCTGTGATGTAGAACTGTTGTCTAATACAGTAGCTTTAACATCAATGACAGACATAAATCATACAGCAAAAAATCTCAGAGAAAGGGAAGAAGTGTTTCTCTGGCACATATATGAGGATGACCAAAGTGGAAAAGAATTTGAAATTATTAGTGTTTGACAGGAGATATCCAAACACTCCTAATCAACAATTCAAGTCACTGAATACTGGAACACAGGTAGCTACTTGCTGTTGCCTTACTGCTGATAACCACGTCGTAGCTTTTTTTTGGTACCTTTTTTTTCATAGCTTTTATTTTCATAGCCTAGTCTGTGCATTGCAGGGTGTAACGATAAATGTTTCATTAAGAAAATTCAGAAGAAATTAAGGAACTGGGGGGGGAATGGTAGATGAAAGGGAACAGGGGGAGGATTGCTCCTTATGCTCCAAATAAAAGCCAAAAGCCAATGACACAAATTTTCATAATACCTAATAACTTAGATGTCTCAAGTTTCCAGATTATTAACAATAATGTCTTGAAGTAGCCTGAATTAATCTGATGTTCTCTGGGTGCAACCTCCTTTGTAGTCTTAGCAGAGACCAAAATGTTATCTATAATGTTTATATTATAAATATAGTGACTATATCATTTCCATGATATTATCTGCAAAATATTAAAATAAATCTCTGGGGTTTTTTTTTAAATAGATCTGTTGAAATAAGAAAATATATTTTTTCACAATGTTAGGCAAAGCACTATATTAAAGACCAATCATTATAGACTTCTAAAATTGTTTTCTTCTGCACAGAATTTAAAACTGGACTGATTAAAAATTAATGCCCTGATTGTGAGTTTTTTTAATAATTTAACTCAATTAAAAGAATAAATATATATGTATCCCAAGCAAAATGAAAATATATCTTTTTTGAAGGTTTATTTAAATACCCTTAACATACAATAAAAAATTATTTGCTTTGCCCCAGAGATGAAAAGAATAGAGTGATTTCAAGAATGTCCATGTAAGCACTGATGATTTAATGCCAAAACATATACCTAGTCAACGTAGAAACAATTCAGAAATAATTTGAGGTCAAGTTTGTATTTCTCTCAGGATTTACTCATATTTCTAAATCTTCTGTAATCAGTCCCAAACATAAAAGCTCATCAAAAGTCATATATAAAAAAAGGAAATGATAACAATTTCCGTTCTGAAATGCTTTTGGAGTTTTGGTTGGTGTTTGGATTTTTTCAGGGATGAGATTTTTTTTTTTCTTTCCAGAATATCCTCTCATCATTAAATTTTTCAGTGTATATCTGTATATCCTCTGCCACCTGTTCAGCCTTCCTGTTGCTCATATGTATGTTAGTAGCAAAGAGCCAATTTACTGGGGCTGCTGAGGTGTTAATCAGATTTATTATGACAGAACCTCCCCCGTGGTAGTCAATGTACACACAAGAATAATGGACAACCAATACCTCACACAGCTTGCTATCAAAGCAGGCAGGAGAAAAACAATGTTAGGTCAGAAATGTTACTTTTTTGAGAGCAATTTCCAAACTTCTGTTGAATGGAGAAGAGCTTAATTAGAGTATGTCACTGAGAAGGAATGAAGGAAATAAGTGGGAGCAGCAGAGAGACAGATATCGTAGGGAAGGAAATGAAGAGGACCTAAGAAAGATCAGTATAATGGTAAGGAAGAGACTATGAAGAGAGTAGAAAAGAAGAAAAAGGAGAAGTCTGGAGGGAACAGAAGCCAACTCAATGCAAAAAAAGTACAGTTAAAGATGATAAAGTTTCCCTAAAGTACTAGCATCCCTGTTTTAGTTATTTTTACCACTGACTGGGGTCTTTATTCAGGTTTTCCTTATCATATCCTATACTGCAGGGTCTAGGGGACTGTGTGAGGACTGAGGGCTGCAAAGTAGGGTATAGCTACCCAAGTCACAGAAATGTTGACCAGGCGTGCTGCTATTAGTATTGCAGTTATGTATTGGTCTAATTTTCGTCTAATTATAATCTGCTTTTCACACTTTAACACATTGATTATTTCAAATAATTTTTTTAGAATGAAGTTTTTAAAAGAATCTGTGCTTTTAAATCCTTTAGTATTCTTAAAGATCTCTTGCTATACTACAGCATGCATCTGATTTTCTTTTAACTTATTAGTCACTCATAATTATAGCCTATAGGAGTTCTGGTAGGTTAGTATTAGCAGTATTTTATCAACATATCTTTCCCATTTGCACAGACTCAAAGAAGTAATTGTGGCTCCTCATCTCATGTTCAAAAAAAAAGTTGAAAATACGAAGAGAAGAGCTAAGAAAACAATACAACATAGGCAAAACAGTAAGAAAAGAAGAAGAAGCTGTCCAAATGATGAAATGGAGGCATACTTAACATAAAAAAATGCCTTTATTGTATACAAGAACATACATGCTGGATTCCAAGTATTAGGGAAATGTAACTGCTGCTGCAAATACCTTCTATCATCAATAATGTTTATAGATTTGAAGGCTTATTTTCCTAGACTATTTTTTGTTTTGATGGGCTTGTTTTTTTGGGGGCATGGAGGAGGCAGGTTTGTCAAGTGTCACTATTTTAATATATTTTTATGCTTTGAAATCAGACTGAGGGAAAAGGATCAGAAAGAGAAGCAAGGAAGTAATGATGAAAGAAAAACTACGTGATGATTCTCTTTCTCTTTATGATCTTGTTGATGTATATTACAGTAGAAATTCTAAAAACGTTGGTACACTTAGAGATGCTCATAGTGGTAATAGGCTTTTCTCTTCACTTGATACAAAACATCCTCACAAAATGTAATTAAAAGAATAACATTGTCCTAATATTTTCCAGCCTCAGATCTCTCGTATAATTAAGAGACGAAATATCGAGGATGTGATTTCTGCTGGAAATAAATTTACGGATTACTTCTATTTCACAATATCAAGAAAATCAGACTCCTGCAATTTTCAGTAATTTGACAGATATTAGAGTAGAAGTGTGCTTGTTGCTGAAGGCTGAGCTGTGGTAGCACTTTCATTATAAAGCACAATTTTCAAGCATTCAATAACTCAGATATCATAAAACTTTAAGATGCATGTTGATTATTTTTTATAAGATGAATTTAGAAATACTCAGAGTTGATAAAGCTAGGCAATTATTCACACTTTTGCAACTCAGGAACAGATATTAAAATAAATTAATTTTGAAAAATGTTTTTTGTTCATTTTCTTGTGTTTGATGGTTACTTCCTTTCACCTGCTATTGCATCACACTAGCTAAGGACTTCTGTGGTTTTTGTAGTTTATTTTTCTGTCACCTTAGCTGGAAAGGCAGAGTTTAAGATAAGAAGTTTGTCGTATAAGCATAAAGATGGTCTAGAGGGTATTTCCAACGCTAATAAACCAAATCAAAGAGAGAGGATGAAACAGTAGGTTACTTGAAGTGTACCTGAAGTGACTACATCAGTGGAAAAGGGAAAAGTTATGCATGTCATCTATCTGAACTTCTGTAACATCTTTGACATGATTCCTTGTAACACTCTTCTCTCTAAATTAAAAAAAAAAATGGATTTGATGAATGATCTGCCTTGTGGATGAGGAACTGGCTGCATAGTCACATCCAGAGGGTACTGGTCAATGACTCAAAGTCCAGATAGAAATCAGTGACAAGAAGTGCCCCCCAGAGATCCATACCAGAACCAGTGCTGTTTAGTATCTTCATCAGTGATATAGACAGTCAGATTGAATACACCACCAGCCAGTTAGCAGATGACATCGAAATGAGTGGTGTAGTTGACATTCCTGATGGGATGCTATCTAGAGAAACCTGGAAAGGCTCAAAAAGTGGACCTGTGTGAAGCTTATGAAGTTCAACAAGGCCACATGCAAGCCCCTGTACCTGGGTCAGGGCAATTCCCAATATCAACGCAGACTGAATTGCTTAAGAGTAGCCCAGCAGAGAAGGATGTAGGGATATTGGTGGGTGAAAAAAACAGATATGAGCCAACAATGTCTGCTAACAGCCCAGAATGCCAACCATATCCTGAGATGCATCAAAAGAAGCACAGCATCAGGTTGAGACAGGTGATTCTGACCCTTAATTGTGCTCTGGTGAGACACCACCTGGAGTATTGTGTCTCTGGAGTCCTTTGGTACAGAAAAGACATGGACACATTGAAGTGGGTCCAGTAGAGGGCCACAAAAAAATGGTCAGAGGGATGGAACACCTCTCCTATGAAGAAAGACTGAGAGAGTTGGGCTTGTTCAGTCTGGAGAAGAGAAGGTTCCAGAGACACATTGCTACAGCCTTTTAGTACCTAAGAGAGGCTTATGATTAAGATGGGGACAGAATTTTTAGCAGGGTCTGTAGTGCTAGGAAAAGGGATAATGGTTTTAAACTAAAAGAGGGTAGATTCTGACTAGATAGAAGGATACATACTTTTCAATGAACATGATGAAACATTGTAACAAGTTGCCCCATCAGCTGTGAATGCTCTATGCCTAGAAATATTCAAGGAAAGTTTGGACAGGGTCTGAGCAACCTGATATTGCTGATGATGTCCCTGCTCATTGCAAGGGGTTGGGCTTGATGACCTTCAAAGCTCCCCTCCAGGCCAAACTATGCTATAATTCTATGATTCTGTGAAGTTAGTGACAAAACTGATTCATTTCAGTGCGGTCATGCCTGCCTGCACTGTAACTGTGTGTTCTCCTCTGGAGATTTTAAAGAAAACGTCCATTTTAAACATATAGCAAATGACCTCCTTAATAAAGGAAGAGAAATTATCAGGGCAGTGTGATATGTCTTTAGCTAGACCACATCTTTGTTTGCAAAGATGATACAATAGTTTTAGCATTACAATTGTTTTTCCTACTAATTACAGAAATGTTCACTGAAGAAAGGAAAGAAGTGTACTTCTCCTTGTCTAAAGGTGAACGCTTTTGTCTAAAATTCTAATTCTGAGCTTGCCTGCCATGAGTGTGCTGGAGAGTGTGACACTGACACAGTCTGAGCGATAGAGAAGAGGCATCATTTATGTGCTGAAGTGGGACTGTGATCATAAAAGGGGAATGTGATCTTCTGTATATCCAGTATGGGAGTATATTAAGGCAGTACACTGTGGCTTGTACCCACCAGAGGTGTATGTTGATTTCAATCTTTCTAAAGATTGAGATCCTGATATTTTGCAAGAAAATATCTTTTTTCAATCCTTGTTTCAATTTTATGAGGCATGGGAGGACCCCAGTCATGGAGATTGGAATGCAGGAAATACTGTGCATGCCAGGATTTTACATCAAGATAATAATGCATCCATTGAGCTCTGTAATCCAGATATAACATGAAAGACTACAGAAAGCACAAAGAATACCCAATAATTCCATAGTGGGGTTTTTTGTTTGGTTTTATTGTTTTTCCCTAATGGATTCGATAAAATAACTCCCTTTTTACAGCAGTAGCTTGAGAGATAGCACAAAGCTGGCTGAGACTGAATACTGCTGCTGAAATTTCAAAGCAGGCAAAGTACCTCCATTCAATAGATTAAACAGTGTCACACTTTCCTCCACGGTATTTTTACTGTTTATAGCCTCCTTCCCCCTCCCAGGGGATGACTTTTTCTTTTATTTGACTTATAGCAGATGATTTTTCCCAGTACAGGGAACCCAGCTGCATCATTCAAGGTAAAAGAATTCATTAGGAAGCTTTTTTCCATTCAGGCAATGCCCACTGGGCACTGACACATTTAAGAGCAAGCTCTAGTTATAACACAATGTACTTAAAAATAGTTAATGACACTGACTTAGTCCATAATTAGGAAATGGGTAAGGCTGGTAATATAACAAAACATATTCTATATGCATGTTAAATTTGAATGTGATTCATGGAGGACAACCAGTTTAGAATGGTGACATCTCAGTGAAAGATGAATTTTACAGACATGCATTATTATTTATTTCTTCAAATTATGCTTAAAAATGTGGTTGTGCATTACTCCAGAAAAAAACAATTTATGAGAAGTCTGAAGCACTGTTAGACCTTCATTACCCATGGGAAGATCAGCTTGGTTGTGGATTAACTTTGTTAATTCTTCTAGTGACGGGTAACCGGTCACATCTGTGCATTTCTACAGAAGAAAGAGATACGTTGCAAGATTCCACAATCAAGCTTTGCTTGCAAATTTTGTTATATATTTGTGCTTAGCTAATTTAGTCGTGACCTCCTTTGTAGCTTTGATAATCCAATACTTAATTCATGCTGTAATAGACACGTGCATTTTCACTTAGCACATTTCTTCGTTACTTCAACTGAGAAAAGAGAGAAAGTCAGGATTTCTCTTCCCAGTAATACTAAGAATTTCTGTGTAACCATGAAAAAGGGATCTTTTTTTCAACCTCATCCACTTCCATAAGAAGCAGAGCAAATACGTACAGGCAATTCAGAATTGAATTGCAAAAGAAGATTAATTTTAATTTCCAGTTTGAAAAAAAAAAAACCAACAAAAAAAAAGATTATCTTTTTCTTGCCATGAGTTTTCACCTGCCATGACTGACTCAAGAAGAGCAACCAGCATGCACAAGTATTGCTTCTATAATAATTTCACCTTTTATGTTGAATAATAAAGTTAGCAATTTGACCCACACAAAAGTTTAGGTCATTTTTCATCTCCTGGATTTTATTTCTCTTCTATTAGCCAATTAAGATTGTGAACTGGGAATACTACAATAAAATGAAACACACATTTTTTATAACATATGTAGCATAATTTTAAGTAATCTTAATTGCACATGCAGGACTAACGACTACAATTTGATCTGAATTTTCTTTGCAGTAAAAAATGTTTAGTGAAATACTCCATGGATAATGTATAAGATATTACTGAACATATCCCAAAGTTATACATTTATCCTCAGGAAAGTAGAAAATTCAGCAAGTCAATAATTTCTTTTATATTAGTTGTTCAGCATATTTTCAGTCTTTCTAAAGACTGGGATGCTGAAATTTTGCAAGAAAATATCTTTTTACAATCTTTGTTTCAATTTTACAGGGCATGGAAGGACTACAATCATATTGCTTACAATTGATGCTGTAAATAAGAGTGCAGAGAGAGAAATACAAATGGATAAGAGAATTCTGAATAGACAATAATACTAAATCATGTCTGTTGAGCGGCAACCTCTCTGTCAGTCTCTAGAATAAACATTCCCTAGCGATGAGTACAGTTATAGGCAAGAAGATGACTTCTAACCTTATAAATTCATTTGAAATTACCCTTTCAAGAGATGTGTGATTAAGGCATTTCTAACACTGTATTTCTTTCCCAATACTGGATTAGAAAAAATATTCAGAAAATTGCAATGGTATTGAAGTATCCTGTGGCTCTTAACTCATAAACGAAGTTCCTTTTAAGCAGATTAGAAGAAACACTCATCATCCTTGCAGTGAAGGGTGGACTTTGATTGACACAGCTTCCATTTTAATTTGATGCCATTTTAAAGGATCCTATAGTCTGAGAGAGTCCGAGTCCTTTCTGGAAAAAACTCCTCTGCAAATCATACCTACAGGTCAAAGATCTGACAATTCCACTGCATCTCCAGGACTAAAGCCCTTTTCAAAGCCAGAGGAAATAATACACATCTAACACTACTAAAGTGAGGGACATACTTTGGGTTCCTGTATAGATTTAATGTGCCATTTACTATCATTAGTACATACAAAATATGAAAATACTGCAAAAGTTTCTAGAAGCTGAAAAAAAAACCCCAAAACTAGAAGGGAAAAATAAACAAGTAATCCAGAAAGAAACTGTGGGTGAAAGCACAGTAGTACTAAGAAAAATGGTTTTAAACCCTTCCACTCAGTATGATGATGGCATAACATTTTTAACTTGCTTATTTACCAATTATTGCGTAACACTGTGCATTGCTGTGGGGCTATGGCTGCATTTGAGAGCAGTGAAAATATGTAGAGCAAAGCAGTCAACACAGAGGACACCACACACTGCTGCGTGTTTTTTTCTGTTGCTCCCACTGGACCAGTGCCAAGGAGCATCTGTAGAGCAGTAAGAGCACTCCAAGATACCCCTTTCCAATTCATCGCCGTATGACCTGCAACTGTTGCAGCTGGCATGCTTTGATTCAGGCAGAATCTGGAGGGAAGAAAATGCCCCTGTCTGGGAAGTTGTACTGATCATGTACCACTAGAGGAACTTTTTGCTGACAGAAAGGCATTATGCAAGTATCACACAGCTGCTAGAAAACTTCTGGAGAGAACAGGGAAGAGGAGGCTTGCTTAATTCAAGAAAGAGATATGTAAACAAGCCTTAGAGGTCATGCTGAGGGTTAAACTCCGTAGACATCCAGAAGGGGACATTTGAATAAGGAAGGCATCGAAAATGACTGTTCTAGAGAGCAAAGCAGCAGAAAAAAAATAATCATCTCCTTGCGTCTGTAGAGTAAGCAAGAAGCAGGATTTTTTTAGTTTTTTCTTTTCTCTATTTTTATAGAAAAAAAAAAGTTTTCTCTGGCAAAAAAATAATTTGTTCTCACATTTTTTGTGTCATCTAATCAAACAGATCTTTAGAGAAAGGCAACATTTTGATGGTCTTTAGAGTTGCCTGGTTTGTGATCAAAAGGTAGGGCAGATAAGTAAAGGGCCTACGTATTTCTTCCCCAGCTGTAAACACATCTGCTTCAATGGGATGGGGATGTTATAACCATTTTTTAACTTCAACTACATGGCATATAATATTTAAAAATCCAGGTAAGTGTACATATTGGAGATATATATATATCTCCAAAGGATTATGGAATCAGCTGAATTATCTCATGTGCAATTCTACAGTATCAGACAGAAGACAGGACTTCCAGAAGGACTTGCATGACTGTGAAATATTATTGTGTGACTACAAATGGACAGGGCGTGGACTGTGAAACGATAAGTATACTTGCTACAGGAAGAAGAATAAGTTAAAAGAATTAATGATGTATACAAACAGAATAAAACTATTATTTAAATGAAGACCTAAAGACTACAAGGATACCGATGAACAAGACGCTATTTTTGTGTAGATTTAAGGCAAGAGAACTAAAAGCAAAGCATAGGAAAATAACTCAGACAGATCCTCTCATCTAATTTCTTTTTTTCTTATTCAAACTCTAAAATAACAAATAAAATCTTAAACTCATCCTTTGAAAGCCTTTAATTACGGAACACATTGACCATATTTTAAGGAAGCAGCATGGAAAATAGAGTTATTATCATAATGTGCCAGACATAATTGTTATTGGGCAATTCACAATGAATTCCAATACCTAAATTTATTTGTCTTATGAAATTTGTTTTTCAACAAATGTCAACAGCCATTTAAGAATTAAAAGATTGTAATGTTCGTGTATTACCTTACTATCATGTTTTACAGTAAGCCAAACAAATTCTTCAATACATGAAAAAGCTTTGTAATATGTGTGAAGTTTATATCAACTCTTTTGTCATCCCTGGATGTAATATGCATAGGATGTATCGGTGCAGCATCCTCACGCTGACTGTCATCTCTTGGGAGATTTCAGTTTGCTTGATTGCTTTTAATTTTTTATTAAAAATAGCGAAGTGAGAACATTTTAGTTATAGCATTCAATTACATTTTATTTCTCAAATTGAACAGCACAATAATGGTGTTTGTGTATATATATGTGTGTGTTTACAAAATCAACAGATAAAATGAAATATGTACTTTTCCTTCACATACGCATTAAGTGGATAAGCATCACTCAAAATCACATTACATACATAGTGGAAAAGATAGGGTGTTTTTGGCGTTGCCATTTTGGCTTTGTTTGCTTGCTTTAAAAAAAAAAAAAAACAGTTAATGATGGATATTGAAGTGCACCTGAAGCCTTTTAAGTTTTCTGTAGTTATGCTGAGGTTCCTAGACAAATATCCCTTTTTTATTCCTTTTCAGTGATTAAATGGACTTTACTCTAGGACAGCAATAAAACACTTTCTGGAAAGAATTTAGAGATTCTTTGTGCTTTTCATTACAAATTGTGGAGCAACTAAACATCATCTAAATTGCACTGCATGTGCAACTGCGGCATGTCACTGGTCCCCAACTCTGAGATATGTCGCTTACAGACCTCCAAAACATTTCTCCTCTGAAGAAAAGAGTTTGCAGAAGGATGGTGCATAACTGTGTATTACCTGGACGTGGAGTGGAGGTGAAGATGATAGAAGCATCTGGCTAGGGGAGGGAGGAGGACTTTCATGCCGCAAAGAACCAACACAAGTTGAGAAACAGACAAAGCCTGCATTTTGAAGAACCAGCAGAAACAACTGGAAAGAGCAAAATATAAGGATGGCCATTGCCATCAGGATTCATTACATATTTGTTATGTGTAGCATAATATGTTTGTTATGTGCAACGCATACATTTGTTAAATTATTCAGAAGATAACTGTATTTGTAACGTATTAGTCAATAATGGGAAACAGAAAACACCCTATTACTTCGAAAGCGTGCACAAACTATTTGAGATTTCTGATATTTGATTTCGTCATCATTTCTCTATTTTGTATATTTGGATCTTTTTTCAATTAAAAGCAGAAGACTCCCATGAACAGAAGAGACAATCTTACATAGCTAATTTAAATAAAATCAGATAATAAAAAATATTAAAATGCTATATTAGAAAAGACAAAGATTGTCAACTGACTTTTTTTTGTGGGGCATGAGGACAGCTTCTGTATCTTTCTTTTATAGTCATTGTGATCTAAGATTTCAAAATAATTGTAAAGCGAGGCTGTGACAATTCCTTACAGCTATTCCCTCAATCTGCCTGCAGTATCTAGGGTGAAACTGCCAAATGAGAGCATGGTCCCTTTGTAAACTGCGTTTACTTCATGACAATGCACAAGATACAGGATTTTAAGTTTTATAACTTACAGGGAAATTTTAATTAATGTTGCTGTAAATTAGGGTAGTCATGCTGTATTGATAATGAGATTATAAATATTATTTTTTTATTTGTCACTGATATACTGGCAGCATATATTTCTCACCAGATGTGCATGGCAAGAACTTACATCCTATCCCAAAAACCAGATAATCAGAGGTTGAACTCCCACCAACTTTTATTCACCTTGAACAGTATATTTACTTAAAAGGAGTCACGGTTTTATCAAGGGATGTCTCATGGCAAGGATGCAGATGGCAATGAAAACCTATGGCAAGTGAGATGTCTGCTTGATGAATGAAAAATTAGAGACTCCTGCCTCATGATTTTCCCACTATTATTTTTCTTCTGCTTTGGAAGTGAACAGTATCCCTCTTCCTCCAAATGAGTTATTCTCTGCCCTTTTCCCTCTGATCTTTCTCTAATGCCTCGAGTCCTCTGATGGCTTTGGAAGTGACTTGATTGCCCTGCATAGCAGCAGGTGTTGGCCATGAAACCGCTGTGTGACAGGGACTGGAGGACCACAGCAGGTCTGGCAGGAAGGGGAGAGCAGGCCCTCTGACTGCAATACCCAGAACTCTCATGGATGGGGGTATTTGCCCCAAAGATGATAATACTCTGAAGAAGATATCAACGATAAAATTGTATTAAGATGACCATCAGTTGATGCCAGTGTGGGGCAGGATGTGTGACTTCCACTTCACAGTGCTTGGGAACACAGGGGCTTTCTCACCAACATTTGTGTTGATAGGGTCAGCAGAGGTACATCAGGCTGGAGAGCCCACATAGGCCTTGGAAGTGGTTTAAATGGGGTAATCTGCCCTTTCCAGAGAAGGAATGGGAGCCTGTGACCCATACCTGCTGTGGGGCTGTGTGTGAGTGGAGGGAAGGCACAAGTCTGAGTGTGCATGTGGGATTGGAGTTTAGCTGTCGCATTGTAGATATTGATCTTAAAAGTATTATTGACTGATTTCTTGTGGATTATATGCTATTCATAAATAAAGAAATCAAGTTTTGATGTTGACCGGATTTAAAACATGCAAACTGAACATTTTTTCCTTGAGGTTCATGGCATCTTCATGAATAACTTGTCATTTTTATGAACCTTTTTTTCTTTTCTTCACAAATTCTTTCTTACTTTACTGAAGTAATTCTGCAAGTCTTTTTGTCTACCTTTATTTAAAACAAGATGAGTCAAAGGTGTCATCAGAGGTGTCTTTTGTGCAACTTCTGAGAAAGCATACACAGCTATACAAGTGGTCATCCATTTTTATATCCTCTAGATATCCTAAGAAGATGGGAGCTGAAATTGCTACCAGGCATCCTGTTCCTTCAGATGTTGTCTTCCTTCTTTCGAAATGCAGTTCAATCAGTCCCTGAGCTGATGGAAATGACAGCAACATGAAGAAAGGAGTATAAAAGCTGACATTTGGTAATGCCTTTTAGCACCATCATGAGTATCACACTCTTGTATGACCTGGTCACCTAGTCACAGAAATATCTTATTATCAGAGACATGCTTAAAAAGAATAAAAAGTAAATACTTTCTTCCTGTGAGTGAGATAAGCACATGGCTGCATTGGCACTTTCTTAGCAACTTTATAAAACCCTCTGCCACCATACTTTGCCTTGTAGTTCTGCAAAGAACACCCATGCTTGCTCTGAATATACGTCTAACATCTAAAAAGAAATACTTCTTGCATTCAGCATTCAGTTGTGTGAAAATTTCTCACTAGCTATCCTTCCAATTGTACTCCTAGGTTAATGTTGCTTCTGAGCCAGTCATTTTCATTTAAAGCACAGTCAAAAATTGTGATCATATGAATGCATAGACCACAGTTCTCCTATCCCCAGACCTTGGCAAAACCATTTTCTTCCTAAAACAAGACTGTGGATTATTATTCACTGAGGTTTATGCCTGTGATAAATTTCAGCTGCCGGATGATGGCAGTCCCAGGAATTCATACATTGTTTAAAATGCTGAGTTAGTTATTTTATTTATCCATTTTTTATTATGACCCATATGTGTTAAAATTCCCAGGGAAAAAAATATAGGAAATTTCAGCCCTATTAACTGAAGTCCTCCACACAGTTAAAAATACCTGAGTTTAGATTTTAATGACCAGTTTTAGCAACACTACTATGTCAGTTAAGAAAAAAATGTGGAATATATGCACGTATCATATAATCCTTGTGCTTTTACTGGAATAGCTTTTCTCAATTTCTAGGAAGTGTTTATATTGACAAAAGCATAGTTTTGATAATGTGATCTACAACTGTTTTTACATGACACTTCATGACCAGTGATTTATTAACTTGAGACTGTAAGGTGGTCATAATTAACACTGGAGTATAACTCCACTACTATGTCATAATCTCTAGAAAAGTGTTTATTTGTTTCTCTCTAGGGATTGAGAGGCTTGTGAAATTCATTGCTATGCAACGGTTAAGCCCACATTTTATTTAAACTTTTTTCATATATCCCTTTGTTGGCCACTTGCTTGGTTTTAATACTAAGCCAAGTTATATAATCCACTCAAATATTTCCATTAGATTCTCCTTCTGAGGGACACCATGAGCAATTACAACTCCTAGGAATGTAGGTACTCATTGTTAGAACACTATCTGTTATCACCGGAGCACGTCTGATCCTTTTTGATTTCTAAAGGTTTTAATTATTTTAAAACTTCATAGGTCTTCCCTCTTCCCTTTTGCATTGGACAGATATTTTTGGCTTGCTAGAAAAAATATGACAATAAGATGTCATAACAATATCTTTCTTGTTTGTCTTTTCTTTTTTTTTTTTTAATACTGAATTACAGAAACTTATAGTCTTACTTACTAATATACAGCATTTACCATTATATATTGTTTTAAAAGTGGAAGTCTCGCAGTAGAAGACTGTTGGAAATCTGTGCAGACATATCACAGATCACAAAACAGAAAGACTGATGCAAGGTATACACTGTTTTATTTTGGTCAAATATATGAGAAAGTAAACGATAGCAATCAGATAAGGTGAAGTCTGTTTTAGTCTAGGTGACAGATAATGAAGTCTTGCACTGGATTTTCCATGGCATGTTATTTCTTCTAGAGGTTCTGATCTAGACTAGAGGATTGATGTGTGATTATAATTACAGCCCATGAGAAATGGTTTCAAGCTTGAAATCTAGTTTGCCTTGTGTTTGTTATTTTTCAGCTTTAATTTTCTGGGGCTGTGTGTTTCTAGTGACTATTAACACTTAGCATAAATTACATAGGTGGAAGAGAGAGACACTGTCACAACTCCATGAAGAGTAATTTGCCTGGTATGGGCTCACAATGCATTATCTTGCAATGCTATAATTAATCAAGTGCCTTTTGGCAAGTTAGTGTTAGCTGCAGATCAGAAGAATTCTGTGAAGTCAAGACCCGCTAGTCTTCATTAGCTGTATAAAAACTTCTAAAATTGCAGGGACAGACTGACATTATCTAAACAACATAGATTCTACCTTTGTGTCCACCTACTCAACTGAGAAGACCTGTTCACTTCCAGAAATAAATACTTCACAGTACTAGCAAAAGATTCCCTTAACTCCTAGCTTTTTGTTCTGAAATGCATGGTTGATCATAAATAGCACATTTTTACTCTCTTGTTTCCAAATATCAAAGTGTTTTTTCAGTGCAGAATGGTAAATTACTGACAGATGTAATTATAAGAAATATATCTCTTAATTAAAAAAAAAGAAGTTTCATGTGTCACCCACAATTTAAATTAGTTTACAGTGTACAGTAAAATTTATTGAAGTCTGACTTCAGCTTGACTTACAACAGATTATATCTGGCCTAGTGTACATTCCTTCACAGCAAAAGAGGAACGAGTATTGTCAGCAGATAGGTAACTATGAAAACCACTGAACACCAGTTTATTAATTCCGCTGAAATGGAGGGAACAGAATTGTCTGTGCAAACAGATTCTGCATCTGCAGTATCCAACCCATCTGAAAAACATACACAGGAGGACAAAAACTGTATCAGAAAAATGACTGCCACTGCATCCATCTTTTCTTTGGCAGACAGAAACAGCAATCAAATGGCAACTCTGAGTGCCTGTCACAGCTCTGTGTTTGCTCTCTGTTTGATTTTGGATGCTTTCATTTTCTCATGCACAAATAAAAACATCTTGAGGGGACCCAATAGCCACATTCAGACCTCTTTGTGAAAAGTCTTTAAGATTCTGAAAACAGTCTTCTGAGGCATATTAAAATGGAACTCAAGAACAAAGATGAATGAAATCAGAAGATAATTTCAAAAAAGTTATTGTTAATGTTATCAGCTAATCGGTAGTAAAATGTCTCATTCTTGGTTTCCAAGTGCACTCTAAAAGGACAAAACGAAGAGCAGAGTACTGTGTGAAGAAGAAAATAAGAGAATTAAATCACAGCGAGTTGAATGTGTCTATTATATTTGTTTTCTAGTTTCTCTACAAACACCTATGATGGCTCTCTCATTTTTATTATAAACTTCATATTCTGTGTAGGATTATATATACAGAGTCATCAAAAAGATTTTTCCAGTTCAGTATATGGGTCAGTTGCAAGACGCATGAAGAGTGGCACTCAGCTCACACAGGGAGTAGGATCAGGGAATGACTGGAATAGAAGGAAGTCTCCAGTACTTCACCTAAGGTAAGATGGTCTGTAACCTAGAATAATAGCCTTTCCACACCAACTTCCCTCACTGTCTTTGGGGTTGTGATGTTGTAGCTCATTGCCAACAGGACAGCTGCAGAAGCTCTGGCTGCAAGGAAGATGAATGGGCATTTTTTAGTGGGATTTTCATATAAATATTTCAGTGAAACTGTTCAACTCAACCGTTCTAACACCACAATATCAGAAGGATTTACACAACGAAAGAGCTGAACGTCACAATGAAATTCATAAATACCGTTCAAAACAATTTTCTGAAGTACTACTTTCTGTAAATAAAAAAAAGCAACCCAGCTCTAGCCTGAAAATCTGAACACCAGAGGTCAACTAAAAGGAACCTAAATTTAATTCCTTTATTCCATACTTTTAAGACAGTTGCCTAGATCATATTTTTCAATGTCTGCAGTGGCAATCCTGCAGTTTTATGAACTCTGAACACCAAAAGTTGGCAAAGAGGTAAAAGATCTGAGTGAAAGAAAAAATGGGGTTGAGGGAGGAAACATCACTCATCAAGTCAAGGGGGAGCCCTCCAGAGATCATGACCTTCGTGTAGTTATTTTCAGCAAGTTTATATATTGCAAATTGAGGTAGAAAAGAATTAAATGCTAGGGCAAGATAGGTTAGGAAAAAGGACATAAGCTGTCACTGACAGAAAATATCTAGAACATTTTCAACCACTCTACCTCTTCCCTTGTTTCTTAGAAGAGAATATATTTAAATTTCTATGTTCAATTTACAGTCTGAAGAGCATATGAGACCACATTAATGGGCATTTTTCTCTCTTGTCACTTGCAATATTGAACACTTATTTAAAGGGGTTTTTTTTTGCTTCAGCCAATAGCAATGTTGTGTATGTTATACCAGGTAGTTAAGCAATAGATGCAGACATTTTCATGCTAAAATATCTTTACTCTACTTTGATCTACCAACTATTTGCATGTTTCATTTTTATTCTTTTTTTTAACTAGTCCTGACAACACAGGGTGTCTCACTTTCTTTGTACTTTATTTTTCAGATGACTAAACCCAGAAAAAGGTCAGTGACATAATGTCAGCATAAATTTTGTAGTATATTTAGGAAACAGATTATTCACTTTTTTCGTGGAGAAAAATCTACAGGAGGAAAGAGAAAGGAATTACAAAGTATGGAAATTTCATTCCTGATCCTGTGAATCTGTGATAAAGTCTTCTACAAGTCTTCATTCTCTTTCAAAAACTTTTAACTTTTCTGAAAGTTTTCCAAGATTTTTTTTTTTTTTCATCTATAAGATAGAAGTAATGAGTATTCACTCATCTAGCAGCTGTTGTAGGTAACTTGATGTGTACTTTATTTGGAAAGTCTGATGAATTTAGTATTATGTTTTCCTCACAGTCTGAGGCTGAGAAAATCATATTTTTTCAAAATATATCACAGGTAATGATTTCCCAGTCTATGGTACAATATTAGTGTGTGACACATGACATAATTGCTGAAACATTCTAAATTCTGTCCTGAAGTTTCCCAGTACATTGATAACTACCATATTTTTTCACTGCAGAAATTAGGAAAAAAATGCAGACAATTCTATCTCAGTAGAAGTGAACACAACGAAAAAACAGTATAATTTATGGACCTCTTTTCAATATGAATATTAATTGTATTCTGATTTAGACAGGAAATGAAACTGAAGTCTCATGTCACTGTACACTATATTAAGACTATACACTTCACTCACAGGGTACTTTGAGGATCAGCCTTACTCTTCCACGTACACTGATGAAACAGTCTGCACCATCCCTTGCCTACCTATGGACAAACTTTGTACTTGATTAGGCCGAGCAGTAACGGTCAGTATACTGAGTCTCAATGTCTGCTGTTCTGTTTTGACTCAGCTCACCTACTGAGGTTTGCCAGGAAGGATTTGAGTGTGCAGAAGACTGAAGATAATTTATGGTCATCTACCCTTCTGTAGAGATTTTAATTTCAGTCTTGTTATTTCCTTATTTTGCTTCATCCCTACTACATCAGAAAAATAAGTAATATTTTATTTTCCTGCTTTGTCTTATGTCCTTATTTATGTCCTTCACAAACACTGGCCTTGGAAGTGGACTTTTCAGATGCTAATGCAGTGGAAGCTCCTTCTGTATAGAGTGACATTAAGATTAATTTTACTTGTTACAGAGAACGTTTTGCAGAATGATAGAAGTTTTAATTGAGATTAGGTCAACTCAGAAACTGAGCAGTATCAACCAATCACAAAGGAACAGTCTTTTCAGTATTGAATTCTCTGGATTTGGGACGAATATCCTGTGTCTTGAAACTAGATCTTATGTTTATGTAAGATCCTTCAGAGATCTTAAATTGCTTTGTCGATTCTCATTCAGAACTACCTTCAGTACCCACACTGAGAGAATCCCATGAAAACATACTCACTGCATGCTATAACAAGTTGCTCTTGCCTTTGAAAGGACATGAGTTTAACAGAGCAAAGCAGAAATACATGGATTTACAAGAATATTTAAACATATCTTGATGTTGCAGAAGCAGCTTTCTGGAATTTGGATGATAATGGAATAAAGCATCATCCTTAACAGTGTCTTCTTTTCAATGTATTTGTAACTGTCAAGTTGCAGGGAGAGAAGGGATATTTAGTTAAATTATCCAGAAAGGTAGAAAGAAACAGATGTTTCTTTGAACAAACAATCCCTATGCCAATGTGACAGACAAACTCTAGTTTTATATTTATGAGATTAAGCTATTCTTCTGCTTTCTACTTACATTTTATGTAGTATGTTTAGTCTTAAATAATCTTCAGCCTTTTCTTTCAACTACTGTGGAAAAAATGAAACAAATTCATAGTAAATTTGAGTCAACTAGATATAGTTACAGATACTAGGAAGACAGTCCAGGGCTAAAATTAAAGGAGGAAGACTGAGAAAACCCTTTTAGGTTTAAGTACAATCATGTCAGAATTCATCGTGGGTAGCGAATATCCAACATCCAGTGGATGTGACCAGCAGTGGGTCAAGGTCATTGTCCTCACAAATGAAATACGTAGTCTTAGAAGAGATTGTCTAAAAAACTAAGTCTCTGGTTTGCTGAAATAGTAAAAATTAGAAGAAAATTCCAGCAACTCAGAAATTAAAAAATGAAATAGTTTTTGAAAATTCTAAATATTTGATATACTAAGCACATACAAGAAAAAGTGGACAGCAAGACTGCCACACAAAGAGCAAAACACTTGACAGTTTAGCAATCTAACTTCTATTCAAACTGGATATAATTTAACCGTTCTGTTGTAAAGCTCAGATCTAAAGCCAAATAAATTACCCTATTTAAATATCCAGTTGACATTACCTGAAAATCAGTACCTTGGCACTGCAAAGTAATGCGTACCTCAAATTCCCCTGGTTCTACCACATCCTGAAATTGGCATGCACTCACATTAGTGGTTGCCAGTCCATTAAATATTTTTGTGCATCTCCTGGACTTAACCAAACCTGAGATTTACACCAAAGGTGCAAATTTTCCCTATCAGATTTTCTAATGAGATCCATATAACCTCTCCCTTGTGGTACTTTAAAGTTTTGGAAAAGGTGCCTACATGTCTAAGACAGACTTGCGTGTATTCATATAAATTTGACTAATACAAAAAAGCAGCTTTCAAGAGCTAAACCACATCAAAGAGAGGAAAACTGCTTTCAGTGCTCTTAATTGTTTTTGTCAGCTCTATGTCATTTATAGGCCCGGATGTTGTTGCATATAAAGGAGTGGCAATAGACTGCAAACAATATTTTACCAGTCTCTGATTTTGGCATGCTATGAGGCTCTATGAGATGGAAAGTTTTCAGTTTCAGCACTGAAACTAGGAGTGATACTGCTTTCTTGGAAGTGTTATTACAAAGCGAGGAGGATTAATGCAAATATTCAAGTGATATTATGAGCATCACTTAAGCTTTGAATGTCAGTGTAGATGGAGAGACAGACTCGGCAGCAGAACAAGCCCCATCCAGATAACTTCAAAATGGAGATTCTCAGTCAGGTAGGGAATTGCTTTTTTAATGGTGGAAGAATATTTCCTCCAAACAAGTTAGGGAGAGTGGATGATATAGTGGTTAAAAAAAAGTAACTCTTCTGGAAAGTATAGGATGTCATCTGAGTAATAAAAAAAATCCCAATCGTATTTGCTGTGGCAGTAGGAACAAACAATGTAGTTACACTTAGCGTGAGAGAAACTACAGGAAAGTTTACTCTCTACAAGAAAGTTTATATGAGTTCCTCTAACAAATTCATATCATGCGTAACTTCCTAGAGGAGTATAACTAAAAATGTAATTCTTTTACTAAATCCTTTTCAAGTATTCTACTTCATTTTTGATACTTCTGACTTTCTGTTCAATAACAAGGTACCATTTAACAATTACAGCAGAAATACAAAATATTTTTCAGGAATATAAAAAGCAAATTTTTTTTGCTAAAATTTACATGTTTTGGTCAATAACTGCTTCTTTTTCAATAACTGTAAACACCCAAAACCCAAATCAAGTATAATCTACGTTCAGTTGCTGTTACCTCTCTTAGATACAATATTTCATCAGTGACTTGTGGCATACTGGCACAATACCTGCAGCAACATTATTTCTTATTGACTACATTTGAGTGAATAATTTACAAGGATATGATATTCCTCAGAGCTAGTTTCTTGCACTTCTGCAACATGTCCAGATCTCTGTCTCTCAGATGTATTTTTCATCTGAATACATTTTAATATATACATACACAATTGAGCACCTTCACTTTGAATTAGTCATTGGAAGTCAACCTGCAGACATTCCTGAAGTCTTTGAGAAACCAGGATTAAATCTATAGTATGTTCATTACAGAATCATGGCAAAGTTTACCAGCTAGCTGGTAGATACATTTGTCATATTTTTCTCTAAGCCAATTTTCTAAAGCACAGGTTTCTAATTAAATGATGAATACCACTTTTCCACTTAATTCTGTTCTATTTCTTATGAATTTAATGTGCCCAGTGCTTGTGAAGCAGGGAATCAAACTCAAGGTCTTTCTTGGATTCATAGATCTACCCTGTTTTTCATACATCTGTCCAAACCCAGTAAGTGTTTTATCTGTGTATATTCTATGATGTGAAATATGTCCCCAGATTAAAAACACACAAATGCAGCTCTTTAATTGAGAAGAAGACCTCTGTTTTTCATGTTTATCATGGTGCATCTAAAACTCTTGTCATTCAGAAGCATTAGTTTCTTCCATCGGATCCAATACAGCTCTAGACCTCCATTCTATGCACTGCATTCTATGCAAGTAAGTTAAAATTTGGGGTAAGCCAGGACAACAGTGAAAACAGGACATAGGTTAATAGCTGGAAACTTAGAAGTGAAAATCAGAAAAGATGATGATAGAAAAATCAAGTGTTCAAAGTATTCCTAGCTCTCTATTCTCACCACCAATCTTCACTTAGACCTTGTAAAAGTGAACCTTAATTTTGGGGCCTGGGTACAAACTCAAGATTGGGGTTGTGACACATAAAAAATGATAAATATTTAAACTTTCATTTTTCTGTATTGATTCTTTCCTGTGACTGTTGCCAGATATATCTGATGAATAGCAGTCATGCAATGTCTCCTCCTTTACACTTGCATGCCATGACATTTAGTCATTTAAGCCCAAGAACAGAGATTTTCTTGCCACACTATTTTGTCAAGCTAGGACTGTTAATGTCCCCTATAAAATGCTCCAAAGTGACATATGACTCACTTGCTTGGGAAAAAAAGGACCACTCAGAAGTGGAACATAAGTAAAGGAAACTTCCTTTTTTTTTTTATCTCATCTTCCTTTGTCCTGGTCCCTGCGTACTTTGCATTACAACAAGAGTAAGTCACTACAATTTACAGTTCCATGGTAACATTGTGAATATACCTACTTGAAACTTCCCTTGATAAACAAATTTTCCAAGATTCCTTAGAAGAAATGATGCTTATATTCTGTACTAGTAGAAAATATAAACATGCACGAATTGGACTGATTAAAACAAGTTAGGGACACACTACTTTTTTTTTGTAACTGGTAAATTTAATGCGTTGATAAGCCTCATGACAGAGGAAACAGAAGGAATTTTAAAGACCTTTGAATATCCTTATTTTCCTTGGATATTTACAGAGAGTGGTTTCTCCCCAGTCTTGACTGTGGGATCTAGTAGAGCTTCTTAGCTCTTAGATCTTCAACCACATTGTCCTGTCAGCAAGGTTTGCTCTTGCCTTCCAAAACCAGACCTGCACACCATACTTGACAGAATAAATATATCACCATGGCCCATTTTGGACTATATTTCAGCTTTTCTTTCTCTGCTAGTGAATGGTTGTCAGATTTCCTCCAGTTTTCGTTCTTAGTAAGGATTTTTTTATTTTATTTTTTTTTTTTTTTTGTATGAGATATAAGGTGTCTCTCGGAAAGATGTTAAAAAATATCATTCATTTCCTTCTGGAGCAACACTTGTTAGAATGACAAGCACCTTCATGCCACTGAAGCAAGGAAAAAATTGGATTCTTATATTGAGGCTTATACATGAAGGGCAATTAGATGTTCTCTCAATTAGTGAGGTGTGCTTCGTTGATGGCTTAGATATAAGAAGGCTTATAAAACTGTCAAAAGTGACTCAAAGACTATTTTTTGCAACAGGACCATGACTTAAACCACCCATCCTGTGTAAGGCTTACTAGGCATTCTACACCTCAGCTAATGAAGCAACTTAAACATAAATCTAGCATAAAGATCTCTTCCTGTATAAGATAGCTGACTTGACTCCAAAATAGATTCATGAAAGGGCAGATATAAAAAATTTGCAATACAATCTTGTAATAGAGAAATAAAATATTGAGTTCATTCACTGACAAGACAAATATATCTTCATGAAGATGCTCATTGGTGTCTTATACTTCGATATGAAAAAGACAATGTGTGACAAAAAAATGAAAAATAAATGATGTTTAAGTTCTAGCTAATTAACTAAGAAACAGAAATAATGCAAATCAAATTGATAACAATTTCTTAATATTATTCCTGAAATTAATATTATTACTTGAATTTTTTTTGTGGGTAAATGAGGGTAGAACATAGATCATTATGTCATCTCCATTTTCTGTCTTAACACTCTGAGGTTTTAAGCAGTCTTGAGCTGTTCTTTGAGGCTGAAATTACAAAAAAAATATTAATAAAACCACCTGTCCCAACAGCCATGAGTTGAGACAGCCAAATATTCAGGAAAACCATGCAACTGGTCTACACCTCCCCCATTAGATTGTGAACATGAATTAAGAAATAGGATAGAAATTCACATGCTACGGCAATACAGAGATCAGTTAAGTTTCTCAAAACATTATTTGGTCTAATATTCATAAACATCTTAGAAAACCCGTTTACTTTGGTACTGGCATATTTATATATCTATTTAAAATATGAGGCAGCAATCATTATTTAAAAAAGAATAAATTCTTTTTTAATGCCCCAAATGGAGTAATGTACTTATCTTTTTTTTTTTTTGTCTCAAACAATAGGTTATTGAGACTGTTTTAAAAATAAACTGATTCATCAATGAATTTATATCACTAAAATAGTGCCAGCTTTTGATTTCAGTACATTAGATGATTTCTGATCCTAAAAAATAGATAGAGCTTCTAGACATCAGCAAATAACATAAAAAAATCTTTAGAAAACAGTTATTGCAATCTGAAACCATCTATACCGTGTATATTTTAAAATTTAATTAAATGAACATTCACATTACTTTCCCACAAAACTTATTAAGATCAGGCCAGAAAGAGTAAGCTTAAGAATAACTAAAATTCATTTATCTATCAATATATAAAAGTGTCATATATATGTATGAATACTCCTGCCTATGCGCATGGATGTATTTTTTAATGGGGAAGGTAAATGTGAAAAATAAATAGATATTATTTCCATTATACTACATAAAGGAAACAATGAAAATTAGATTTTCTTTTCAACATTCGCCATAAAAATTAGTATTAGCGCACTTGTGATTTTCTACCGATGGGACACATATAAAGAACTCAGCTGCATAGAGATTTTATGGTGAGTTTTATACAAAGAATTATTATCATGAAAATCTAACTTTTGAGAACTATATATATATATAACAAATTTTACTAAAATAAATTGAAAATATATAGTGAGATCCTTGAAAATGTTCCTACTTTTAAACATTCTCACAGCTCACCGGTATGGAGAACTGATTCTGCTTTATCTTTCGCATGCAATTCATCTCCTCTCTGTGTGGCTCATAAATTTTACAAATGTGTATAGTACAAACAAGAGACAAATTACATTCTCTCTTTTGAGTTAGCTTTGGTCTTGTTGTTCTTGGACTGCAACACATGTTGGATACTAAAAAGTCTTTTAAAAGAGGAAAAAAATCTTAGAAAATGGATTTGCTCAGAACCTCTTTAACGCTGACTGTTCTCACACAAACTACAAGCCATGTTTTCTGAGTGGTGTGAAGAAGTTCTCACCTGATGAAATCAATCAAAATTTTGCCATGAACTTCAGTGAGTCAGGTTTAGTAACACCATCACTCCTATTTACAAGAAGGGCTTAAGGGAGGATCCAGGAAATTATAGGCCCATCGGACTTAATTCAGTCCAGGGGAAAGTTATGGAATGAATCCTCCTGGGGGCTATCACAGGTCAAACAAGGCACATGCTTGAGAAAATAATAGCATGGATTCACCAAGGACAAATTGTGCTCTTCAAACCTGCTAGGTTGATATGGGGTGAGCGGTCAGAATTGTCTACCTGGATTTCCCCAAGGCTTTCAATACCATATCCCATCACTTCCTTCTAGAGGAACTGATGTATTAGGATCTAGAGAAATGATCTGTGCAGTGGGTGGGGAACTGGCTGACAGGATGCACTCAGAGGGTAGAGGAAAATAGTTCATTTTCAAACTGTCAAGCAGTCACAAGTGGGGTCACCCAGGGACTGATGTTGGGCCCAGAGTTGTTTAGTGAATAAGTCATCTGGATGATGGAATCAAATGTACCCTGCTGAAGATCACCAATGATGAAAATTTGAGTATGTAGTCAAGACTTCAGAAGGGATAGACTTGAATTGTCTGGAAGAGTGGGTTAACAAGAACCTTATGAAGTTCAACAAAGACAAATGTTAATTCTTACACCTGGAAAAACATAATTCAAGAGTGCAGCACAGGCTCGGACCAGCCCTGTGGAAAGGGACATAGGGGTCAGCATAGGGTTTGCCTTATTCTGGCTTATTGTATAGCGTGTAAAAGGTCTGTTCTCTGAATAAAAGGTAAACATTTACACTTGTCTATGTTTCATCTAAGTACTATTTAATTACCTATTTACTATTTCTGCTGAGGATCACTTTCTTTCTGTAACTCTAGCTTCAAGACCATGTGAATAACAGACAAGTAATACATTTCTCAGTTTGATGTCCCCAGTTTGTGAGCTGGTACACAGATATGAGTATATGGGGGACAAGAAGAAACCTAGATGTCTAGCTTATACTAGCAGCAAGTGTTGATATTGATTTTTTGTAATGTGAGAAACTCAGGTTCAAGAACTGGAAATCAGTTCCGCTAAATAACAGTTTGAGCTTCTCACTTTGGTACAGCTGATTTTTCAAAATCTATTGGAGTCTATATGTAGATTATTATTTTTTTGATAAAGGCAGCACATGTTATATAAAATCTCAATAATTTGAAACTCTTTGTTTCCTTTTAGATTATTGGAAATATGATAGTTCACAGTTCTGATGGGTCAAGAATATATCAAGAACAGCATTTCAAAATCTATTTTAGTATCTCAGTCTCAGTCTTTTGGGGACAAAAAGTTTTAAGAAGGTTTGCTTTAAAATTGCTGTGATTTTTCTGGCACTGATTATGTCAAGTCTTCTGATTTCTCCCGCCTGTAATGATAACTAATAAAACATCGGTACTATTAGGTGGCCCTAGTATTACAAAAAAAAAAAATGTGCTTAAATGTAACTGGTCTCATTGAAATCATTATTACTTTACAAAGGAATAAGGTATGTGATTAAGAAAAAAAGGCATTGCAACCAAGCTTGGTAGTAATCTAAGAAGATATTTTTACTTCAGGAAAACTTTAGTCACATAAAATTGGATAAAGTTGTTCCAAAAAATGTAGTTTGGGTCTACTTTTTCAATAAATTTTGTTTTTCTCCCCATAAAACCGGAAACTGAATGATTTTTTGCATATTTACTCTTGACAGAGCAAAACAGAGTCCATCAGAAGGCAATGCTGTTTGTTATATACCTATTTTGGACAAATTTTCAAACTAATGCTGAATACAAGTTAAAAGAAAATGATTCATCTTTATTTTAAATGCCCCACTTTCCCAGGAAGTTCCAGTTTAAAAAAGGTCTCATCTAGGCAGAGAGAGGGAGGAAGGAAAAGAAAAAGAATGTTTCCATCTGTCACTTTGAGTTTTCTTTTAACAGCTGCTGATTTGACTAATGACAGTTGCATAATTACCATTTCACACGTGTTTGATAATGTTCTTTGTTTGGACTGCCAGTTGTCTTGATGGAGTACACTCAATGGTGCTATTCAAGAGTGGAAACCTGCTTATTTAAAATCCGTGCCTACAGTAATTTGAAGAGCACAAGCTCCCTATGCAAAACATTCATGCCCTCATTGCAAATATTTTTTGTAGGTTTTTAATTTTCCCTCTGAAAATTCCACTGCTGGAAACCATAAATACACCAATGCTATAGAGCTTTTCTTGAATGCACGAATGCCTTTCTGCACATATTAGTACAAGGGTTCTAGAAAGCACAATAGTTAGACTGACAGCCAAATTATTTTCCCAGTGCTTTTTAAAAGAAGAGATAATAAGAACCAGTGTACTTCTCCATGGCTCTGATCCAAAGCTCATTGAGTAGATCTAATTACACCTTGGTCTGTCAACAAAGATACTATCTGTACTGCTAAGGCTCTCTTCAGCCGATGAATGTTTGTTTCTGAATCCAACATTTTCATGTTAGATCATAAATGCAATCTTAGTAATGACTGAATCATTCCTTCAAGTAATTTGATAATGTTTCCAGTGCCCCGTAAGGGGAAGGTTCCTGTATTTCTAACCTGTTATGAAGTTAATCAGAAGTTTAATTTAAATTCTTCACTTGCTGTCCTGTCAATTAATATTCTTACAAAATAGTTGGTAACTAATACTATTAGAAATATAATGTCAACAAAAAGAATAATAAGAGTTCCTCAGGAAGAATTTTGACAGTGTAACAGAAAATTCTAGCATTCTTTCACTTTTCTGTGTTTCAACCTACACTAGCTGTTTAGGAAAGAGACTAGTTAAAACATTCCCTAGGAAACAGCACACCACCTTTGTCATGAAAATGTTCTTCAAAACAAATTCTGTTTATTGATTTGTTGGACTAACACAGCACTAACAAACAAGAATTAAAGCAGAAGAAAATCATAAAGTGAAAGGTCATTTAAAAACCGTTTTCTTTAATATCCAAAACACAATATAAGATATAGACATGCAGCTGAAGGGAGCAGTATTATTCAGTAGCTCTGAAATATATATTAGTTTGTTGAAGATATAAATCATTAAGTGACTAGTAATTAAGGATCTTAATTTAAGTTGAAGTACTGAATAAATCTAATCAGATTCTGAACACTCTGTCTAAAGTCCATTTAAATAATCTGAAAAAAATATTATTAGATGTAAATTTGGGAAAATATAAATTAGAGATAGAAAACAGTGTTATCAAAATTAATATGTATTATGTATCTCATTAAATAATGTGCATTTAGTAGTTTGCTACATCAACATAAAATATGCTTTATAATGTATTGTTATCTATTTTGGAGTAGTTGAACAGTAGCTGTTACAAAAGTCAATTGCTCAGCTAGTGTCCTTGACAGTATCAGAAATGGAAGTCTATAAGTAGGCTGTATGTCTCTTAACACCTTTGGCATTTTTACAATGCAGAAAAGTGATTATAAAATAATTCCAGTCCTTTGACACTTTCTTCACTGTAGTTCAAGTTGATTAGGTTTTCTGGCTGCGTTACTGGGTTCCCTCCAACTTTTATGATATCACTAGTGAAGCCATCTGTCCCAGGTATTTTTCCTCTTAAAGGCTTCATGACTTTCTCTGTCTTCATTTTGAGTGCATAAGGTAAGATTTTTTTTTCTTCAAATCTGTTTTTATGTCACAGGAGCTGGTGAAACTTGTCATGTTTGTCTCTATGCATTCTTGTAGAGCTGCTGGTAAAAGCTCATCTGCTCTCTGCAGGATGCTATCTCTCTCTCTGTAATTACTCTTTCATCACTGTCTGAGAGGGACATCTGGTGACAATTATCTGTTTTCTTCTCATCTTGCTACAGCTGTTTCTTTTAAGAGTATTTTAAATCATTTCTGTGTTGCGCCATATATTTGGATCCTTTGTGATCTTTCATTTTCAAGGTCATACAGACCTTGCAGTTGCAAGTAATCATTTTTCTCTCTCTTTTAATTGCATTTCTTTTATCATGAGTGTCTTATACTGAAATGATTGTGATAAAACATGATCCAGATACCCAAAGCTACAGTTATAATGAGATTTCTTTTCCAAAGAGGCTCCTTGGCCTAGTGAAAACCTGGTCATAACTTGAATGGGCCAAGTTACATCAGGGCAAGAAGATCCTTGCTAAGAGAATGTTAGCAACTGGTACTTGCAAAAGGCAACTGTCGTCTCTTACAACTCATGTAAAAATATAAAAACATTACTTGGATAAGAATATGTAGAAAAAATATATTACAGTATATTCAAATAAACAACTTTTTCTCCAGTACATTATGATATCTAGTTCCACGATTTGGTTGATGCTTTTTTCCAGTCTCACTGATTTCAGTAGCAATACTCATTTAATGTGGGACCTAACAGGGCTGAAGACTTGAGCCTGAAAACTTCAGATAAAATACATTGGGAGTGTAAAGGGTCATTGACTCTAGCAGATTCTAACACAAATACCCATTAGTAAAGTCCATACCAACAGACCAGACGACTGCCCTCTGTAACTGGTTGCAATGTGTTGTTCATGTTAAGGGCAGGGAGCTAACACTATGCCAAATACTGCTGATAGATCTTATACAGGTCCAGGATTCTTTTACACTAAGTTGCCAGGAAATACTAAGAAGCTGGTAGGAGAAAGTCCCAAAGTGAAAGGATTTTTAAGATCTTGTCAACATCAGAGTTTTGGATCTCAAGTAAAAGTCTGCTTATCTGAAATAGATTTGAAATTTGCAAAAATAACCTCCAGATAACAGACATTCAACTATTTTGTTCTGGACTACATGTGTTTTCCAGGGCAATCATTACTCCAAGATAAAAAGCAATTAAAGCCTCTCCATTAGACTGCTTATTATCTCCCTTTTGTCTTTTCTGTCCAAAATGAGGAAGCTTACTGTTACTAATATTTGTTTTTCTTATGACTTATATAGTGCCAAGGACATAGGCTGTTCATATTTCCTGTATTCGGTTGAAGTGCTATAAAATTGCACTGCTGAACATACAGGGGCAAAAATGAAAAGCCTTATTTACTCTTTTTTAGCTAATGAAAATTTGCAGTCTTTTGGGTGCTTAGTGGGGAATGATAAATAGCTAAGGATACATGCAGTCTCTGATGCTGAGAAGCAATGCTGTGGCAACCGGTGAAAAACTTGAATCAGCGTACTTAGTTCCTTAAATGAACTCTCTGCCAAGAGGGGTAAGGAAGCTTAGAGGTCTCAATACTATTGCTATTTGATGGTTTGCAGTGTATTCCTTTGGTTGAAGTTCAATTCTTATTTTCAGGGTCATATTTGCATTTTAAATGCAGAAAACAGACTTTTAAGATGTGCTGGTTTTCACCGGGGTAGAGTTAATTTTCTTCATAGCAGCTAGTATGAGGTTACATTTGAGATTTTGCTGAAAGCAGTGTTGGTAGTACAGTGGTATTTTCATTAATGCCGAGCAGTGCTTACACACAGTCTACCTCTCACATCACCCCACCAGCAAGTAAGCTGGGGTGAACAAGAAGTTTAGAAGGGACATATCTAGGAGAGCTGACCCCAACTGACTGAAGGGGTATTCCATAACACAGGACATCGTGTTCAGCAAATAAAAGATAGAGGAAGAACAAGGAAGTAGGGGCGTCCAGAGTGATGGAATTTGTCTTTCCAAGTAATCATTACATATGATGGAACCCTGCTTTCCTGGAGATGGTTGAACCTCTGTCTCCTGATGTAAAGTAGTGAGTGAATTCCTTACTCTTCCTTTCTTGTGTGCGTGGCTTTTGCTTTATGTATTAAACTTCTTTTATCTTGACTACAGTGCATAAGAGAGGAAGCTTTGACAAATGTGGTAAACCTCTCATTGCTTCAAAAGTACTTATTTTACTTCAAAAGTACTCTGATATTTAGGATATCTTTCATTTCTTTATTCTTGCAGAAAACCCGTGATGGGACAGTATAAGGTGCCAGATTTTACAAGATTTTTAAAGAATTAAAAAAGAAGAAATAAACAAAATATATCTCAGTTGAGGCACCTAATGTTGTTTTGTTTTGATTTCATTTTGTTAGTGCACACCTGATCACTCTTTGTGCCCAGCTGAATCTTTGAATCACAAGAAGAAACATAACAAAAAAATTAATCTCCCCTTAGGAGGGGACATAACTTATCTTGAAGTATTCTTTTATCCAGGACAAAACTATATCCAATCTAATATTAAGACATGCTCATCTTGATAAACATACTTATCTTTTGTTGTCTTGGCCTTTTCTAGAGTTGAGGTCTGGTGACCATCTTTGTTTCACAGCTGATCAATTAGGGCATAGAAAGAGGTGAAGTGAGTTGATCAAGTTTGTCCAACAAAACAGCAAAAGATCTGGGAACTGAAGGCTAGTTTCCTGAGACCTAAGAGGTGACTTGGCAACAAGCAGTTGTCAAAGTCCAAGTTTTTTTTATGGATTCTTGCAGCTTCATGCCCATAGCAATTGTAGTGATGAATAATATAGCACATAAACCAAAAGCATGAAAATAAACCTTGAAAGATAATTCTTTCAAGGAAATGGCATAAATACGAGAAATGGTATTTCCCTACTACATAATGCAGCTCTCAGGGTATGTTTCTTGTGAGTGTTATGAAAAAGAACAGGAACACACAGAAGAGATACAAAAATAATCTTTAATATTTTGTAAACATTCTTCACTATAACAGCCAGAAGCTCTTCATAGCAAAATCATCCAAGGCCCAGGAGTTTGCTCCAGTCTCCTACTTAGCTGTTGTGTGTAGTAGCCTCAGGCAACTGGATTTCTCTAAAATTCAACTTTTATTTAAAGAGCTAAATTGGAATGTGCTGTATCAATTCCCAGTTCAGCTGCTTTAGAAATAGGTCTACTGTAAAAGTTGAGCAGATCTGTAGCAGAACTCAAGTTCTGAAAAGAGAGATCTAAATTACCTATTACAGAGTGAACTTTGGAAATAAGGGAAAAGAAACATACAAACACCAAATATTTTTCACCTTTTCGGCAGGAAATGTTCCATTACTAGTAATAAGTGGTGGTTCAGAGTCAGCTAATTAGGCTAATTAGCTTCATTAGAAATTAGAAATTTTCCCTATTCAAACCTTAACCAATATCTCAGGTGATTGTTTTGAGAGTATTTTTCCCTGCCACTTGTCAGAGGTGAGATTTGTAAAGGTTTATAGTGATTTAAAAGTCTGACAAATATATAATTTGGCTAAAAACCACTGGATTCAAGAGTTCTTTGTCTTACAACATAAATGATCTGTTCTGAGACTTTCCTTCCCACTCCAACTACCATTCCCAGTGTGGTCTGCCTGCCAGAGGATGTCACATGTGCCCTTGAGGCATGTTGGAAGAAAGAAGAAATGACTGGGAGCGGGATAGCTGTAATAATGTCGTTTGCAGAATGTACAGGAGTGTGGAGATGCCTGGGACACTGCTATCTCTTTAGATGCTTTTGAGCTGCAAACTGAGAGCATGCAGAACAACTCTTTTGGTGTGTGGGCCAGGTTTTGTCGGCTTTTTGTAAGATCAAGTTGTTTTAGAAAAGCAAATGAAAATGGGCAAGCAAAGTAAGAACAAAGGG
Organism: Cuculus canorus; assembly: GCF_017976375.1. Taxonomy (NCBI): domain Eukaryota; kingdom Metazoa; phylum Chordata; class Aves; order Cuculiformes; family Cuculidae; genus Cuculus; species Cuculus canorus. Next base: position 72,683,578 of record NC_071402.1, read on the forward strand.
TTATGTCTTTTATGCCTTTTTTGCCCATTTGGACACAGTACTTGAAAAATCTGCTTTGGAAAGCATGGGATTGATCCTGCTGTACAGGGAGTGAAGAGCTGAGAACAGGGAATAAGGGAGACGGGGAGGGAATGTGGAGAACAGAATGCTAAGAGACCTTAATCGGTGCTTGACTTTTTAAAACAGAAATAAAGCAGCCTAGGAACAAGGAAGTAAACCAGGCAATATACTGGTTCACTACTGCCACGTGCAGTTGCCACTGAGAGTGTGTTAACCAGGCATTGGGGTGTTGAGACTTGTCTCTGCCCTTGCCCAAGCTTTATCATTGTCTCTTCAGGGACAGTGGAAGCAGTGGCAGGTTTGAGAAGAAGGAACAGGCTAGACAGGAAACTGGGAAGTTGCATACCTATATAGCTGTCATCTGTTTCAAGGTCTGTATAATTTATAACTCCCAGAAATCTTTTACAAATGCTTCTAGGATTTTTTAGTATTTTTTTTTTCAGGTCTGTAAGTTCAGTAATGTAAGTTAATTAGCATTTTTTTCTTCTCATTTTGACTGAGTAGAGTCAATAGGATTTTACAGTGGCAAACAGGCTAAAAGGCCTTGTAAAGTGTGTTAGGCCAGCTCTTTAATGCTGTATTAGTGTTCTATTTAATTTAATAGTAGTGCAAATGCTGATAACATAGATGTAGCTTAGACTACCAGTATTATAGGGATGTGGTGCAGAGTTCAGCAATTCCATTAGATCCAAACTTAACTTTTCAACCCTAATTAACTTCTTTGAAGAGGCTTATAGAATGGATGCCAAGAATAGCTTTCTATACCACATTATAAGACATGCAGCTTTGGTAAGACTTCATCCTTCGAGTAAATTTTCATCATTGTTTCCATGGCAATCTTATTTACAGATAGCAAAGTCTCAATATTACAGTCTCTTTTCACATCATAAAAAAATGATAAATATATATTACAGTACTAAATAAGGGTGATACCTCCTTTACAATGCTCCACCATCAGAGTTTACCAAGCAGCAGAAAGTCTCTACGTATGTGAAGCTACTTCTTCATACCTCTCTCAATTAACTCACAGTTGGTGTTGGACATCCGTACATGAACAGAAACCTCCCAGAGGAAAATGTTTTCATTAGATCTCAACAGTCTCCCAGCTTCCATCAGTCTACAAAGCAAAACCCCTCTTTGATCTTGGACTGAGCTCTCCACGGGACAGGGCATATTGCAGTACTATCACATTGCGGTATAACTCTGTTCACTGTTGTCATGAGTAATTTGGTTTTGAATATGGATTAGAGGAAATTATTTTTTTTTTGGCC